>NC_064830.1:100579720-101204720 GCF_024166365.1 Elephas maximus indicus
TTATGAAAAATGCAACTAGTGCCACTGAACAACTTGTATAAAAAAAAAAAATAGAAATTGTCAAATGAGAACCTAATATGCTGTACATATAAACTTTCATTGAAAACACAATAAACTATTGTTTTTAAAAAATCACATACATACATACACAGTTGGAGAAAATTTCTATAATTTGGGGTTCATCATAAATGAAATGAGTTGGGTAACTATATCGAAAGTCTTCACAGAGTAACCAAAGTTAAGGTTTAAACCTAATATATAAATTATATCTCTAAATTTCAAAATTATTCTGTTTTCACTAACCCTAACCAACTCCTACCTCACATTCTACTCCCAACTTTTCACTGTCACACCTTCTTCTAAAGCCAGTTGCCTTACTCATTTCCCTCAAGACCTAACCATAACTCTTAATTCTCACTTTTGACTCACACCTTGAAATATAAATCTATAACCCTAATCTATGTACAAACCATGCCATACTCATGCATTCTAAGCCCAAACTTGAACCCCAGACTTTATCTTTAAAAACTAAAGGTCAGCCTAAGGTGTTCCTCCCTCAGTCTCGTTTCTTGTCATCCATTGAGTCGATGTCTGTGTTTCTTTGGATGTTGATTCCATGTATGTGTGAACATCTGACTTTGAGTGTCTATATTCATGTGCTCGTTTAGACATGATGGTCTCTCCAACTGGCCTGACTATGGTTGTGGCACCAGTGATCTGGCCATAAGCAATTTGTTTGAAAGCAGATTTGAATGAAAGTATCAAACCAAAAACCCATTGCCATCGAGTCATTTCTGACTCATAGAGACCCTATAGGACAGAGCAGAACTGTCACATAGAGTTTCCAAGGAGCGCCTGGTGGATTTGAACTGCCAGCCTTTTGGTTAGCAGCCATAGCTTTTAACCACTACACCTCTAGGGTTTCTGATGAAAATATAGTTAGTTATAATTGTTGGCCCCAAACTCATGGCGATCCCATGCACAACAGGATCAGACGGTTGTGATCCACCGGGTTTTCCTTGGCTGATTTTCAGAAATAGGCCACCAGGCCTTTCATCCTACACCATTTTAGTCTGGAAGCTCCATGTATTGTCCAGGAATCCAACCCGGGTATCCCACATGGAAGGTGAGAATTCTACCACTGAACCACTATTGCCCTCTAGTTATAATTAATCTATTATTGAATATGTGGACAATATCCTATTGTTAAACATTTACTTTGTTATCAATAAATCCCTATAGTTGATATCCCTAAGGGATGTAAGGCCAACAATGAGTTAAAAAGAGAAAGTAAAAGTATAACATATACAGGAGCTGATGACCCAATAAGCAAGGTAAGCGCGGGCTTACTTGTGCTTATTTCCTAATTTGTAGTGATCAAAGATGTGAAAAACATGTAAAATTGTTCACTACAGTTTACTAAGTAAGCACAAGTCAACCTGTGCTTACCTCATTGACTGGGTAACCTGTCCCTGGCAGGGATTGTAAATGTGAAAAGAAGCTTTGATTCTGTAGGAAGGTGCTGTGGGGTTGGAAGAGAGACAGATACCAGCCATACCTAGAAGCAGAATCTTTGGAGTGGTAAAAAAAAAAAAAAAAAGTGAAATTGTTCACTGCATAGGATCTGTACACACCATGCTTACCTTGCCTATGGGAAAATACCGGGGAAATTATGACTAAGATATATTCATTTTTTACTAAAATCAACACGCCATCAAAGATGTCCTTTGGCCTGATTGCTTTGAGTTAAGTGATTTTGGCCAAATCCATGCCCTGGTGACAAACTGGTTTTCCTGAGGTCCTGCTGAGTGGCCTCCCCAGTGGCCAGCAGGGCTCAGTGAGACTGTGCCTACGACTGGTTGTCAATCCGAGACCGTGAGGCTGACAGGGAGTGTCTGATGTTGAGGTGATAGGGAGCGTCCATCCAGGTGGTCTATTTCGCATTGTACGTAAAGTTATGTGAGTTGGGGGGTTTTGTTTTGGGTCAAGAATGGGTAAAGAAAAATAAATAAATAAATAAACCCATTGCTGTTGAGTTGATTCTGACTCACAGCGACCCTATAAAGACCGAGTAGAACTGCCCCATAGAGTATCCAAAGAGCACCTGGTGGATTTGAACTACCAACCTTTTGGGTAGCAGCTGTAGCTCTTGACCACTATGCCACCAGGGTCAAGCAAAGCGTTCCCCATATTTCCTAAATGTACATCATCCTGCTCCTACAGGTGAGAACACAGACATACCTCTCCTCAGGCCGATGTCCTCAAGCCTTTGTGGTCTTTGGGAGCTCTAGGGAATGAGGGTGCGGTCTCGCCCCCACACCCAGTGCTCTGGGTCATAAGCCTGGATCTAGAAAGACAAACCCTGTTAAACCCATTGCCATCGAGCCGATTCCAACTCATGGTGACCCTATAGCCGTTGAGTCCTTAACCACTGTCCCACCAGGGCTCCTCAGGAAAGACAGGCAGCCCCCTGAAAAATGATGGTCTCCACATAGGTCCCTCCCTCTCCTTGTCTAGCCTCCCATTCTTTCTAGTCCCCAAATCCCAACTCCAGTCTTCCATGTTCCCCTCACTCTCTAATCCAGCCTGACCCCTCCCAAAAGCCCCACAGCCCCACCTCTTCACACTCTTCCCGGGAAACCCTGGTCTTCCAGCCCATGGACCTGACGAATTGAAATCTTAGCTTGTGGAACAACGGGCGCTGGGAGCGGTTCTTCCCATAGAGGAACGAAAAGATGGCTTGTTTGGGGGCCTGGTTGTCCTCTTCCATGTCATTGGCTAGGTAACTGGAGACAAAAGTCAGGTTGCTTGTCAGGAGCAGAACCAGGGAGGTCTCAGGCAGAGACTGGCCACCCAGAAAGAATGACACCTGCTGCTATGGATTGAATTGTGCCCCCCACCAAAAAATATGTTGTAAATCCTGGCCCCTATGCCTATGGAGGACCTCTGGTGGCACAGTAGTCAAGAGCTCAGCTGCTAACCAAAAGGTTGTCAGTTCAAATCCACCAGCTGCTCCTTGGAAACCCTATGGGGCAGTTCTACTCTGTCCTATAGGGTCGCTATCAGTCAGAAGCGACTCGATGGCATCGAGTTTGGTTTTTTGGTTTTTACGCCTACGGCTATAACCCCATTTGGAAATCGGGTTTTCTTTGTTACATTAACTAGGCTATATCAGTGTAGGGTGTGCCTTAAACTAATCACTATTGAGATATAAAAGCAGCTTAGGTGCAGAAGAAGACAGACACAGGGGAAGACCAGCACTATCTAAAGACAAAAGAGGCTGATTAGCCCACAAGCTCAGGAACTCCAAGGGTGGCTGGCTAGAGAAGCTGAGACAAGGACCTTTCCCCAGAGTAGACAGAGAGAGAGAGACTTCCCCTAGAGCCGGGCCCTGAATTTGGACTTCTAGCCTCCTAAATTGTGAGAAAATAAATTTCTGTTCATTAAAGCCACCCACTTGGGGTATTTCTGTCACTATAGCAGCACTAACAAACTAATGCACTTGCCTTCAACAAGTGTTTAGTCTCATGGGATTGTGTAAGGGGGCAGGAGAGTAAAGAAGTAACTATGGCACAGAAGAGCACATGATAGCAGGCTTTTAACTGAAGTACTACTGGGATGTCATGAAGGGTTTGGTGTTTGAACTGATTTTTAAGAATAGGTAATTGTCTTCAGATACACGTGTATGAAAGGCATCTAGACAGCCAACACAATACAAAAACAGAGGAAAGGAAATGGCAGAGTATTTAGAAGGAACAGCGAAACAAAGGACTGAAATAGCAGAATGATAAACAAGTTTGATGGAGAGTGTAGGCAGTGTTGAGTTCAAACTGAGAACTCTGGATTTGATTTAAGAAAGTAATTGGCCAATAGAGTTTTTAAGGAGGGATGTGAGTGGCTAGACCTGTGTTTTAGAAGTCTATTCAGGCAACATATATAAAGTAGATAGGTTTGGGGAGAGACTAAGAAACGCTGGCTGGGAGAGTTTTACAAGAGGTCTGTGTCATGTAAGGAGGGCCTGAATCGTGGTATCAGTAGTGGGAATCCAGAAGAAGATGACAGTTACATGTGGCATTGACATGGGAAAGAGAGAGACAGAGGGAAGCAGAAATGACTATGTTTCCAGCCTGTTTGCTTGGGGGGCGTAGTGGTATCTACCTGTCTGTCGGTGGAGGCTTGCGCGTTGCTGCGATGCTTAGCAGGTTTCCATGGAGCTTCTAGACTAAGACAGACAAGTAAGAAAGGCCTAGCAAGCTACCTGAAAACCAGCCAATGAAAACCCTGTGGATCACAACAGTCCAATCTGCAACTGGTGCAGGACGGGGCAGCGTTTTGTTTTGTTGTGCATGGGGTCACCGTGAGTCAGGCACCAACTTGATGACAACAAACAACAATAATTGTGGTATCAGTTCTCTCTTTCTTTTCTCTTAGGAGACTTTTATGTTTTGTTCATTAAAAAAAAAAACAACTGTCGTTAGGGTGTTTGTTTTTAAAAAGAACAGAATTAAAAAAAAAAACAACACTATAATCCCGATACCCAAATGATTCCTATCATTTTTATACAGAGAATAAACAGTACTAATAGATTGAAGGATAGTTGAAGATTAGATTCCCACTTCTCCCCTGCCCCACCCCTAACCCCCCCCCCCGCCAGAAATTGCCATTGAGTCAATTCTGACTTGTGGTGACTTCATGTGCTACAGGGTAGAACAATTCCATTGGGTTTTCCTGGCCATGATCTTTATGGAAGCAGACCGCCAAGCCTTTTTGCTGCAGCGCTGCTGGGTGAGTATGAACTGCTAACCTTTCGGTTAGCAACTGATCATAACACACTGTGTCACCTGGGCACTTGGGCCCACACTCCCAGGGTACTGAATGTTGGTTGATGGGATGAGGCAAAATACTCACAGAGCTAGGAAGAAGTGAATCCGCCGGTACTGCCAGGAGAAGAGGCCAGCCCGACTAAAGTAAGCAATGACCATGCTCAGGAGATACTGATGGGGAAAGGCAAAAAAACCACAAGACAGTGGTCACATCCCAGAAGAGGAAGAACCTTGGAATCATGGAATGGGAGGCTGGGGCAGGGCTGTAGCTCAGGAAAGAGAATCTGTGTTGGGTGAGCGTGCTTATTTGGGGAGCAAAAGGGTGGCATCAGTAGGTTAGCTGCAAATCAGGGAAGGCAGAGATGGAGAAGTCCGTGATGTCTCAAGATGGCAAACACTGACGGTTTGAGGGAGTGTGTTCAGAATGGCTGGTATCAGGAGGGTCTTTGATAGGCTGGAGCAAAGAGGACCCCAAGGAGCTGAGAGGAGAGGGGCCTGACACTTAAGGCAGCAGCAACCAAAGGGACCAATATCCAGGCAAGACTATGGTCTAAGCCTCAGATTCCAAAGGACCCTGGGCAAAGGCAGGGGCTGCCCATTCACACTGCAAGAACCTTCTAGGACCCCCAAGAGAGGTGTTGTCCGGTCATGAAGAGGCCAGGACTGTGTGAAGCATTAGGGTGGAGATACATAGAGGGAGAGAGAAGTAGAACTGTGGTTTAGAAGGTACCCCCTGCTCCAGGATATGTGTTTAGGCAGGAATAGGGTTTGGTGGAGAACAATACTACCTTGTCAGAGACCCTCAGGTTTTTGTCCCAGGCCAGGAATTTTTTAACGACAGGATCCTCTGTGAAAAGAAGGCACCTGTTAGATTGGGAACCAGAGCAAGGTTGCCATGGGCATAATCCAGAGCAAAGAGAAGAGCCATACCTCCCTTGGAGAAGTTTCAGGGTTGTGGCCAGAGGTTAGGGCAATGGGAAGAGAAGAGAGAACATTTCGCTGGGCAGGGGATGGTAACTTCCCATCATGAGTTTTCCAAGGAGTTGGGTATCAGTAGAACGTGAGCATAATTAAGATCTTTAAATAAACAATTATGCCCCCTCATTGAACAATGATTGTACCATTTCAGATGACATAGAGTAATTCCCAGTCATTTTCTTATTTGATATTCACATCGGGGTGTGAAGATGGCCTTGTTATCCCCCCTGGTACAGATGAAGACATTTAGAGATTCAGAAAGGTAGGTAAGAGTTAAGAAGTTTCATAGGGTTCAGTTGAAAACAAGTTTTCTTATACCAAGTGCAGACCTGTTCCAGGTCTAGCCTAATCCTCCATCGTTTTCTAGCTGTCCCTCATGAGTGGTCAGTATAGAGTTGGCTTGCCACCTCCAGTGATGAAGTGCCCACCCAACTAACAGGGAATTCTTTTCTATTGGAAAGGTGTAGCTATTGGAAGTTCTTCTTTTTAAAAAAGAAGTAGCATTGGAGGGTGCTATCTGGGGCCTTTTCCTACCAAGCAGCCTGTTGAAGACTTCATGATGCTCCGGTAGCACAGATGACACCCGCTGCCTCTTCAGCTTCATCTTGAGGCCGCAAAGAGACTCCACGACCCAGATATCCTCAGCTGCTGGAGTTATCTCCTCCTCGAATGCTGTTGACCAATCCCTCTTCCGGCCAGAAGACTGAAGCAGGGGGTTGGGCTCTACCCAGGGGACTGAGTACAGAAAGGAGGCTTCAGTATACAGCTTTTTTTTCTCCTTGGAATTCAATCATCTATCACGCAAGCTCCCCCACCCGAGACAGAAACTCTCCCCTTCATCCCCTCCAGCCTTGTAGACTATTGGTCTTCCCCCAAGCCATCTCCCCATCTTTCTCCTTTGTTGATACTCTTCTGCTCCCATTCACCTTGCCATTTTTCCATCTCCCTGTCCTCAAAAAATTTTTTCATTATATGTAATTTCTCCATATCAGAAAGAAAAAGAGGAGGAGGGGGGAGACTCTGCTTGTTTCCCTTTTCTCCTCCTTGAATCTCATCTAACCCGTCTTCCTTGATTCCCAGTTTTACCTTCCATGTGGATGTCTGTGTCTCCAGCTTTTGTACTCTCAAATTCCTTTCTTTTACTCACACCCTACTCAGGCACTCCTTCCTAACTTCTGTACCCCTTCCTCATTACTAGTCAACCCTCTCAAATCTCTCCTGATGGTCCAGTCCACTCACCTGATGGTCCTGGGATTTCTTCATTCACTATCACTTCCAGGGGGTACCCTGAGGAGCTTGGCTGGGGACTCAGGTCCTCCAACTGAGAACTTGGTTGACAGCTGTCCATGATTTCTCTCAAACTACTTCTTCCCTTCTACAGAACCTAAGCCCTAATAAGTCCAAATCCCTATTCAGTATTCTGGCTGAACCCAAGCTTGTTATCTCTTCTCCAGAATAGGGAGAAGTTAGGAGTGGGAAAGAGCTCTGAGAAGATGCTATTGCCCACATCCACTGCCAAGCATCCACGGAGTTTGGTCCTTCCAATCAGGAAGGTTGGAAGCCTCTGATGTCATCAGTCAATCCAACCTGGTAACCAGTTTGAAGGAAAACACATGTAACTGCCAGAGTGATGTGGGTTCTTCTCCTGGAGATCAGGGGTCAACGGTATCTCATGCCACTGCTCCAACCTCCAACCATCCCCCCAAACTACCCTCAATGTCTCAGAGTCATAGTATACCCTACTCCCAGCAGATGCCATGTTCTCTCCATTCTACACTTGAAATATATGGGACTCTCAGGTCTAGCCTAACCCTCCACAATTTTCTAGATGTCCCTCATGAGTGGTCAATAGACAGTTGGCCTGCCACTTCCAGTGATGGAGAGCTCACCCAACTAACAGGAAATTCTTTTCTATTGAAAAAGTGTATTTTTGATGGGAAGTCTCCTTTAAAAAAAAAAAAGGATTGGAGGATGCTATCTGGGACTGCTTCCCACCAAGTAGCCTGTTGAAAACCTCATGGTGTTCAGGTAGCACAGATGACACCTGCTGTCCATCCCCATTTCAGAGCCCAGGCCAGTGGGAGAGAGAGGAAAATGACAAGGAAATTAAGGACAAGCAAAAATGATAAACCTTACAATAATGAGATAAACAAACAAAGAAACACAAACCCATTGCCCATTGAGTCGATTCCAACACCTGACTACCCGATGTGTTACTGAGTAAAACTGCTTTATAGGGTTTTCTAGGCTGTAAGCTTAATGGAAGCAGATCACCAGGCCTTTCTTCCAAAGTGCCACTGAGTGGGTTCAAACTGCCAACCCTTCAGTTACTAGACAAGAGCAAACTGTCCGTGCCACTCAGGGACCTTAAGAGTGAGTTAAGTATGCAGAAAAGCTCCCAGGTACATTGGCTTGTCAGATTAGAAAATTAGTTCAATATAGCCAGGATGCTGCTTAGAAGCAAGGATGGGCGAGACTTTTTTTCACATGCTTTGGACATGTTATCCCGAGGGACCAGTCTCTGGAGAAGGACATCATGCATAGTAGAGATCAGTGAAAAAGAGAAAGACCCTCAAGTAGACAGATTGACACAGTGGCTGCAACAATGGGCTTAAGCATAACAATTGTGAAGATGATGCAGGACTGGGCAGTGTTTCATTCTGTTGTACATAGTGTTGCTATGAGCCGGAACCAACTTGAGGGCACTTAACAACAGCAACAGAAGGTGAAATAGACAAAGAATATCTCATCTAGTATGATGTCCCGAATTCAGACTTCTAGGCTCCTGAATTGTGAGAAAATAAATTTCTGTTGTTTACAGCCTCCCCTCCCCCACCAAAAAATAGTTAAAGCACTCAATTTTGCTGAGCTATTATGCTCAAATTTATGGAAACTCGCTTTGTTCAGGACTCTGTGCTGGAGGAAGTACATATCGCCCACCCTCAGGCATCTTTGAATCCAAGACACATTTTGAGAATCGAAAAACAGAGCGAACTCTACTTGTATTCACACTTGCTTCAAATGGTGTCTCCAACTTCAGGGAGTCCATGGGTTGCCAAAGCCTACTCTTCAATTCCAATTAAGAAACTCTAGTCTACAAACCAGGAGTCCGTGCATGGCGCAAAGAGTTAGTGGAAAGATTGGTGGTTCAAACCTACTCCAAGGTGCCTTGGAAGACAGGCCTGGCCTTCTGACTCTGAAATATCGCAGCCTTGAAAACCCGGTGTAAACAGTTCTACTCTGACGCACAGGAGTTGCCATGAGTCAGAATCGACTTGTCAGCAAGGTACAAGTCTACATATCAATTTTTTTTAGCACATACATAGTAAAAACTGCAAAAGTAAGAACTTGTGTAAGGCAGAAACCTGTCAGAGAAGGAAAATTCAAATATTTTCCACTAAACCGAGCGATAGAAAAGTGGTAAGATTGCACCCTGTCAAAGCCAGAAAACTTGCAAGACCTGGAAAAACAAGGCAGTCTCGTCAAGTTCCAGCTGTCACAGGTTTCGCTGTATAGCTTTTGACCCAGAATTGCCACTACCACTTACGTATCATATGAATACAATATCACATGTACCAAAAAGACTAAATGGAAAAATCTCTGATTCACGATAGAATATGGTATTTTCTGTGAAGGTGGTTTCAAACAGGGGAGTACAGATTTGGAAGAGAATCTAACCATCTCAGCATATTACAGTATCAGCGGACGTATGTTCTGAACCTTATAACTCATGTCTGTGCTTTTCGGCCGATCCTGCTTTTGATCCATTGTTTGAACTTTGATGAGAAATAGACCTGTTATTCTGGCCATGCCTAAAGTTTTATTTTGTATTTTGCCCCCTTACATATTTATGGGGGGTTAGTGATGGTTCAGTGGTAGAATTCTCGCCTTTGACAAGAGAGACCCCAGTTTGATTTTCGGCCAATGCACCTAAAGCACAGTTACCACCTGGCTGTCAGTGGAGATTTGCATGTTGCTACGCCTTGGAAACTCTATGGGGCAGTTCTACTCTATCCTATAGGGTCGCTATGAGTCGGAATTGACTCGACAGCACTGGGTATGATGCTGAACAGGTCTCCGTAGAGCTTCCAGACTAAGACAGACTAGGACAAAAGGCCTAGTGATCTATTTCTGAAAATCAGCCAATGAGAACCCTGTGGATCACAGCGGTGCAATCCTGTTATGTATGGTGTTGCAGGGGCCAATTTGATGGCAAAGAACAACAACATATTTATAATTAACCCATAACGGGCATGAGTAAAGTCAAATCTATTCATCCAAGGTGCGGTGACTGAGTATCTACTTTGTTTACAATCACGGACTTTCAGAGTTGGATGAAGCCTCAGAGACCACCTTTCTTGGAAACCCTGGTGGCGTAGTGATTAAGAATGTGCTGCTAACCAAAAAGGTTGGTAGTTCAAATCCACCAGGTGCTCCTTGGAAATCCTATGGGACCGTTCTACTCTGTCCTATAGGGTCGGTATAAGTCGGAATCGACTCGATGGCCATGGGTTTGGTTTTTTTTGTTGTTGTTGTTAACTACAGTGTGGCTGATTGGACCCTGTGGTAGCCTGTAGGGGCCAAGTGGCAGCACTCAATTGACAAAGACAAAGTGGGCATGGTTGCCATAATAGACAGAGGGGTCAAAGCAGTAATCAGAATAGTCAGACTCGTATGGACTTAGGGCATCGTCTACTTAGTCATGGTGTCCCTAGGAGTGAAATGGATGGGAAATCTACTAAATATTTACTTCATCTGTACAAGTGGAGGAATTCTATGTCAAGTGAATAGCAGCCTAACTAGAATCACCAGAACAGAGAGTTATGGCCTGTGATCATTAAGGTTGTGTGAACTGGGCTGGGCCATGATTCTCAGTGGCTTGGCAGTTATGTAGTTTGGCAGTTGTATAATGATGTAATCACCCCCATGATGAGATCTGATATAATGTGATCACCTCCATGATGGGATCTGCTGTGAGAAGCCAGTCAGTTGAAAGTGGATTTTCCTTGGAGGTGTGGCCTGCATCCAATACAGGCGGACTTTCTGGCAAGGCTCGTGGGCTTTTGCTCACCCTGGATCTTGCATCTGGCTCCTGTTCATCTGACCTCCAGTTCTTGAGACTTGGGAGCAAGCAGCTTACCTGCTGATCTTGGGTTCAGCAGACCCTGCAGCTATGTCAGTTGGGAGAAGCCTCCAGCCTGACTTATGGACTTGGAATTTTCTAGCCTTTTCAACCATGTGAGCCATTTCCTTGATATAAATTTCACTGGTTTTGCTTTTCTGGACAACCCAGCTTGAGACACAGCTCATCAATCAATTCCCAGACTTGAGCAAGTTTATAGACCCACAAACCTTTGAAAGAAGAGCAGACCAGGCCCCTTTGAAGAAGGATTCCACTACATTGCCAAAAATTTATACTATTAATCTTTCTCCCAACCTTCCCCAAGGGGATCTATGGTCTTTTGTGAGAGTGAGTGTTCATTGGGGAAAAGGAAATAATCAGACTTTTCAGGGATTACTGGATACTGGCTCTGAACTGACACTAATTTCAGGAGTCCCAAAATGTCACTGTGGCCAACCAGTCAGAGTGGGGGCATATGGTGATCAGGCTATTAATGGGGTCTTAGCTCAGGTTCATCTCACAGTGGGCCTAGTGTGTTCCTAAATCCATCCTGTAGATATTTCCCCAGTTCTAGAATACAAAATTGGAACAAATACATTAGCAGCCAACAGAACCCCCAGATTGGATCCCTGACAAGTGAAGTAAGGTCCACTATGGTAGGAAAAGCCTAGTGGAAGCCATTAGAATTGCTCCTCCTAGGAAAAGAGTAAACCAAAGCAATACCACATTCCTGGAATGACTGCAGAGATTACTGCCACCATTAAGGACTTGAAGGATATGGGGTGGTGATTTCCACCATATCCACATTCAACTCTCCTATTTGACCTGTACAAACTAAAGATGGATCTTGAAAAATGACTATGGTTTATTGAAAACTTAACAAGGTGATGACTCCAATTGCAGCTGCTGTTCCAGATGTGATTTCATTGCTTGAGCAAATTAATACATCTCCTGGTACTTGGTATACAGCTATTGATCTGGCTAATGACTTTTTCTCTATACCTCTTTAGAAGGACCATCTGAAGCAGTTTGCTTTCATCTGGCAAGGCCAGCAATACACCTTTACTGTCCTACCTCAGAGGTATATCATCTCTCCAGCCTTATGTTATAATTTAGTCTGTAGGGGGACCTTGGTTGCCTTTCCCTTGAACAAGACATCACACTGGTCCATTACATTGATGACATTATGCTGATTGAAACTAGTAAGGAAGAAGTATAAATGACTCTAGACTTATTGGTAAGACATTTGCATGCTATAGGGTGGGAAATTAACCCCCCAAAAATTCAGGCACCTTTCACCTCAGGTAAATTTCTAGGGGTCCACTGGTGTGGGGATGTTGAGATATTCCTTCTAAAGTGAAGGAAAAATTATTGCATCTGGCCCTAAACCAAACCAAAAACCCAGTGCCATCAAGTCAATTCTGACTCATAGCAACCCTACAGGACAGAGTAGAACTGCCCCATAGAGTTTCCAAGGAGCACCTGGTGGATTCGAACTGCTGACCCTTTGGTTAGCAGCCATAGCACTTAACCACTACACCACGAGGGTTTCCCATCTGGCCCTACCACAACTAAAAAGGAAGCATAGTGCCTCGTGTGCCTCTTTGGATTTTGGAGGCAACATATCCATCATTTGGATGTGCTACTCTGGCTTATTTATCAAGTGACTCAAAAACCTGCTATTTTTTATTGGGGCCCAGAACAAGAGAAGGCTCTATAACAGGTTCACGCTGCCATACAAACTGCTCTGCCTCTTTGAGCCATATGTTCTTACTGACTCAATGGTGTGTGAAGTGTCAGTGTCAGATAGAGATGCTGTTTGGAGTCTTTGGCAGGACCCTATTTGTGAATCACAGCATAGACCCTTAGGATTTTGCAGCAAATCCCTGCCATCCTCTGCAGATAGCAACCCTCCTTTTGAGAAATAGCTTTTGGCTTGCTTCTGGGCCTTAGTAGTAACTGAACACTTAACCATGGGCCACCAAGTTATCATAAGCCCTGAGCTGCCCATCATAAACTGGGTGTTGTCTGACCCACAGAGTTGTAAAGTCGAACATGCACAGCAGCAATCCATCATGAATGGAAGTGGTATATATGAGATCAGGCCCGAGAAGGGCCTAAAGGCACAAGTAAGTCACATGAAGAAGTGGCCCAAATGCTCATGGTCTCCATTCCCGTCACATTACCTTCCATCTCCCAGTCTGCACCTATAGCTTCATAGGGAGTTCCTTATGATCAGTTGACCTAGGAAGAGAAAACTCATGCCTGGTTTACAGATGATTTTGCACCATATATAGGCAACACTTGAAAGTGGACAATGGCAGCACTACAGCCCCTTTCTGGGACCTCCTCGAAGGACAGTGGTGAAGGGAAATCCTCCTGATGGGCAGAACTTGGAGCAGTGCACCTGGTTGTTCATTTTGCTTAGGAGAAATGGCCAGATGTGTGACTGTATACTGACTCATGGGCTGTGGCCAATGGTTTGGCTTGATGGTTAGGGAATTGGAAGGAACATGATTGGAAAATTGAAGACAAGAAGATATTGGAAGAGGTATGTGGACAGACCTCTCTGAATGGGCCAAAGAAGTGAAGACGTTTGTGTCTCATGTGAATGCTCACCAAAGAGTGACGTCGGCAGAGGAGGATTTTAACAATCAAGTGGATAGGGTGAAATATTCTATGAAAACCAGTCATCTTCTCTCTCCAGCCATTCCCATCATTGCCCAATGGACTCATGAACAAAGTGGCTGTGGTGGCAGGGATGGAGGTTATGCATGAGCTCAGCAACATGAACTTCCACTCGCGAAGATCAACTTGGATACAGCCACTGCTGAGTGCCCAATCTGCCAGCAGCAGAGACCAACACTGAGTCCCCAACAGGGCACTGTTCCTTGAGGTGATCAGCCAGCAACCTGGTGGCAAGTTAATTACATTGGACCACTTCCATCATGGAAAGGGCAGCATTTTGTTCTTACTGGAATAGACACTTACTCTGGATATGGATTTGCCTTCCTTGGACATAACGGTTCTGCCAAAACTACTGTCCGTGGACTTACAGAATGCCTTAGCCACTGTCATGGTATCCTGTACAACATCACCTTGGATCAAAGGATTCACTTCGCGGCAAATGAAGTGTGGCAATGAGTCTGTGCTCGTGGAAATCACTGGTTTTACCATGTTCCCCATGATCCTGAAGCAGTTGAATTGATAGAATGATGGAATGGGCTTCTAAAGACAAAATTGTGGTGCCAGGTAGGTGGCAATACCTTGCAGGATTGGGGCAATGTTCTCCAGGAGGCTGTATATACTCTAAACCAGCATCCAATATATGCTGCTGTTTCTTCCATAGCCAGGGTTCATGGGCCCAGGAACCCAGGGGTGGAAATGGGAGTAGCACCATTCACTATTACTCCTAGTGACCCACTTACAAAATTTTTTCTTCCTGTCCCCCTACCCTATGCTCTGCAAATCTAGAGGCCTTAATTCCAAAGGGAAGAATGCTCCCACCAGGTGACACAACACTGATTCCATTGAACTGAAAGTTCAGAATGCCACCTGGCCACTTTGGGCTCCTCATTCCTCTGGATCAACAGGCAAAGAAGGGAGTTTCTGTACTGGCTGACGTGATTGATCTTGATTACCAAAGGGAAACTGGACTGATATTATTTAATGGAGGTAAAGACGAGTATGTCTGAAATACATGAGATCCCTTGGCATGTTTCTCAGTACTACCATGCCCCGTGATTAAAGCCAATGGAAAACTACAGCAACCCAATTCCGACATGACTACTAGCAGCCCAACCCTTCGGGAATTAAGGTTGGGGTCACCCCACCAGGCAAAGAACAATGACTAGCTGAGGTGCTTGCTGAATGTAAAGGGAATACAGAATGGGTGGTGGAAGAAGGTAATTCTAAATACCAGCTATAACCATGTGACCAGTTATAGAAATGAGACTTTGATTGTTATGAGTATTTCTTCCTTTTATGTGTGCATCAAATATTTTTGTTTTCTTCACTTATAAAATATAAGATGTAAACAGTTCGGTTGTACACATGTTAGTTGTATCATGTTAGACATAAGCATGACTTTGTAATTAACTTTATTTAGAGATTAAATATGGTTTAAGGAGATACTTACAAGTGCCAAGTTGACAAAGGGTGGACTGTGATGGTTAAGGTTTTGTGGCAACTTGGCTAGGCCATGATTCTCAGTGGTTTGGCAGTTAGGATGTAGTTTGGTAGTTATGTGATGATGTAATCACTTCCATGATGAGATCTGATACAATCACCTCCCTGATGAGATCTGCCATGAGCAACCCATCAGTTGAAAGGCAGTTTCTTTGGAGGTGTGGCTTGCATCCAATGTATGTGGACTTTCTTGCAAAGCTTGCTGCCTTTTATTCGCTCTGGATCCTGCATCTGACTCATCATTATCTGACCTCTGGTTCTTGGGACTTGAGCTAGCAGCTTACCTGCCAGTCTTGGAATTCATCAATCTCAGCAGCCCATGCATCAGCTGCCTGCTCTCTGATCTGCTGCTCTTGGGTTTGTTAACCTGGACAGCTTTGTGAGTCAGAAGAAGTCTCCAGCCTGATGCCTGATCCATGGACTCTGGAATTGCCATCCTCTACAACTGTATGAGCCATTTCCTTGAGATAAATCTCCCTGTCTCTCTCTGGTTTTGCTTCTCTAGAGAGCCCAGCCTTAGACAAGTGTATATGTGTTCCCCTTAGATTGCCTACCGTGTGATAATTGCAGGGGTATGTGGTATAAAGGGGCCACAGGAGGGAGCAAGGGGTTACAGGAAATTCCTCTCTTAGAAACAGCTTGCTCAAGTGAAACCTGTCTTGTAAGTGATTGCCAGGGAGACTCAGGTAAGAGTAGCTCCAAGGTCTTTTTCCTGAGACATTGTTTCTGCATCTTTTTCATGGAAGAAAATTTCTTGAGGCCATCTGGTAGAAAACGTTCTGGGAGAACTGGAGAAATAGTTTGTCAACATTCTTAAAGTTTGACTGCAGAGAAAACATCTCCCTATTTACCCATGGTTGATCAGTGAAAGGGTGACCGTGTTGGTATTTGAATACCGTGGCATAGCTTCCAGCATCACAGTAACATGCAAACTCCGACAGTACGACACACTGACAAACACATGGGGGATAACTGAGGATAGAAAGGCAATTAGCCACTAAAGGAAAATTATGATTAAAATGCTAAGAATGAAAAGATATAAGCAGAATTCAATATTCATGTGAACCTTTTAGTGACTAGCATTAAACACAAGGGGCTTAGAGGTGCAACGAAATAAAAGTATATCAAGGCAAGAGATAACCCCACTAGCTTCTCAGATTAAATCTAAAACAATAAGTACTATGATAACAAGAAAACTAATTCCTAAAATTCCAACAGCAGTGTATCTCACCATTCTATTTATTTAAACTAGAAAAAATAGTCACTTTTGAACTTCCCATTTACCATAGACCTGTTATAAAGTCAATAACCTTGAGCACATACAATAGAAAAAAGTATAGCAAATGTAAAGAAAATAGTGGTGCAAAGTCCAAGAATATTTTCTCCACTTACTGGGATCTTTTAGGGTTCTGGAGAATACACAAGCTTGATCTGGTCATCTTGGGCATGGCCGTCCACACCAGGTGTCATCTGCTGTCCTCCAGGTCGCTTGAACTTCAATTTAAGTCTTCAGTGGGTAGAATAGTCCATTTGAGAGTGGAGGCCTTCCTCAGCTGAAATAAGTGACCCCAAGGCTTTACTCCCTGCAATTTTGCAGCACAAGGATTAGTAAGAAATACTAGATAAGGTCCTTTCCTTCGGGTTCAAGAGAGTTTTTAATTGATGTCTTTTCCAGTAAACACAATCACCTGACTGCAGAGCAGCTTCTGTAGCCTCTACAGGCTTTCCTTTGTTGAAGGCATCCTTAACTAAAGTACTGTAGGTTTTGGCATAATGCATCAAGGCTTGGCAACATTTTTTAAAAAACAGCGTGAATAAAACTGGAACCTCTCCAACCTGACCAGTAAGGAAGATCCAGAGGGCTTCCAGTAACAATTTCATGTGGGGTCAATATATAGTGCCCAGATGGTGTAGATCATAGATTTAATAGCACTGGAGGCGGTACTTGGTCCCAGGACACCTGCAAAGAATGTGATAATTTGGCTAGCTGCCCTTTGATGATTCCATTAGTTCTTTCAACCAGTCCAGATGACTAGGGTTGGTAAGGGCAATGCAGCCTTTGAAAAATAGGAGATATCTTACAAATATCTTTTATGATTTGTCCAATAAAATGAGTGTCTCAGTCACTGCAAAGGGTCTTGGGGGCACCCCAAGTAGGGGTGATGTTTTCTAAAACCTTGGGCTACAAAGGAGGCAGTAGCATTATGACTAGGAAAAGCTTCCATCCAATATGAAAACCTGCAGACCATTACTAGAACATATCTGTAGCTGTTGGGGGGAGAAAGTTGGATAAAATCAACTTGCCATTTCACCATAGGCCCAATAGGTAGGGATACCTCCCGGGGGCAGTTGACATGGTTGCTCAACATTGAATTGGAAGCAGATAGTACAGTATTTAGTAACGTAGTTGGCAACACTCCAAAAATGGCCCTACCAATGCTGAGACAAAAAATTTACTAGCTTATCTTGCCCCCAATGATTATGAACATGAAGACTTTGTGCTAGGGAATGTGCAAAGATCTGGGCAGGACTGGTTTCTTATTAGGACCCTCCCAAATTTGAAAGCCCAGAGAAACAGGTCCTTCCCCTAACTTAGCACTACGGTTAAAATGGCAGCCTTCCCTTCTCCATTGTTCCTTTTCTTCTGGGGTCATGTTTTGATGGCTCACTAAATTATGCCATATGGTCACATTGAGGGTGTCATCTTGGACAAAAATGTTTCCTTTGTCATTATCTAATATTACAGGAGCACAGTCTCGACAATTATCAGATAGGCCAGCTTGGAATTTTGTTGATACCGCTAACTTGGCAGCTTTATCAGCCAGATTATTCCCTTTTATTTCCTCCATCTGAGGGACTCCGTTAGACTGATGGGCCTGCACCCTGATCACTGAGGTTGCAGAGGGAAACAAAGGAGTCTCCATCAGGTCAGCTATCACGGGACCGTTCTTTATTTGGGCCTCTGAAGAAGTAAGGAAATCCCTGTTTCCAAAAGATCCCAAAATCATGTGCATCTCCAACGGCATACCTAGAGTCCATATAAATGGTTACCAACCATCCGGAAGACTTCGTGCAAGCCTGTGCAACCAATTCAACCTGTTGGGCAAAAGTCACCTCAGGAAGAGGACCACTTTCTAAAACTTCAGTGAAGGTGGTTACTTCATATCCCCCTTGATAGCTGGAGCCAGGAGATCTTAAATATGAGCCATCAGCAAACAAAGTTAAATCAGAATTATCAAGTAGAATCTCTTGTTAGTCAGGCCTGAAGATTAATAAGTGGTCAGATAAATCAATACAGTCGTGAGGAGGACCTTCTTCCACCTCAGGTAGGGCATTAAAGTGGCAGGGTTGAGTCCAGAGATAGTATGTAATTGGATGTATGTGGCAGCCAATAAGAGAACCTCATAAGTCACCCTGCTGGCTGAAAGGTACTGAGTGAGACCAGAGCTCAAAATGGCAGACACTGCATGTGGGACATAAACATTCAAGGTGTTGCCCAAGGCAGTATCACCTGTTGTCTCTACTAGATGGCCAGCGGCTACCACCGCTCTCAAACAAGTGGGATATCCTTTAGCCACTGGGTACAGTTGTACACTGTAGTATCTAACTGGCCTCTTCTTTCCCCCAAGTTGTTGTATTAAGACCCCTAGGACATTTCTGGCCACTTCATGAACATAAAGGGAATAATCAAGTGCACAGCAGGGAAAACCAAGGCAGTCATTTGTAACAGGGATTCCTTCAACTGGCAGACAGCAGTCTCTCTTTTTCCAGATAACTGGAATTCTTTAAATATTGATAAAGAGCTGGGCAATTAAAGAAAAGTTGGGAATTCAGGCATGACAGTAACCACCAAAAAAAAAAAAAAAAAGCCAAACCCATTGCCATCGAGTTGATTCTGACTCATAGTGACCCTGTAGGACAGAGTAGAACTGCCCCACAGAGTTTCCAAGGAATACCTGGTGGATTCAAACAGCCAACCATTTGGTCAGCAGCCATGGCACTTACCCACTACACCACTAAGGTTCCCAAGCCAGTAACCACAGAGACCCAAAAAAACTCTTAACTTTTTCTTAGTTTTTGGACATAGGAAAGGCTAAAATTGCCTCTTTCCATTTGGGGTTCAGTGGAATGTCTGCTGGTGAGATATCAGGCCCCTAATATTTACCAGAAAGGTTGTACTAAGTGAAGCTTCTCCTTGGAGGCCTTATGGCCCCCATTAGCCAGGCGAGTCAAAAGAGTAACACTGTCTTTTAGGCAAGCTTCTTCACTGGATGAACAGAGTAACAGATCATCCATATACTGGAGTAGGACTGACCCATGAATGGATCTTAAAATTTTTTGTAAGTCACCATGTAAAACCTGTGAAAAATAAGTGGAAGTTGGTGTACCCCTGGAGCATCACTGTCCAGGTATATTATTGATCCCCCCAGGTGAAGGTAAAAAGATATGGACTGTGTTTGCAGACAGGAATGCTGAAAAAGGCACTACACAAATCTAAACAGTAAAATGGAAGGAATCAGAAGGAACATTAGACAACAACTTGTGTGGGTCAGGCACAACTGGAAACCTGGGAATTACAATGTGGTTGATGGTCCTCAAATATTGAACAAAATGCAACCCCAATTGTTAGACTCCTTCACAGAAAAAAACAGGTGTACTGCACGGGCTAGTACAAAGAATAATAAATCTTTTGGTTAAAACGTCTCGTATCATGGGGGCAAGGCTCTCTTTGCCCTCCAGCTTTATTGGATATTGGGGAATATCAGGCAAGGGCTTGGAATGGTCAATTTGAACCTCAGTAGGTGCAGCTGAAAGCATTTACTGAACATCTGTAGGAAATGTGGCCCATAGGGAGTGGTTTATAACAGGAGGTACTAAAGGGGCAAGTAGAAAAGCTTCAGGTAAGGTTAGGGCTTGTGGGTAACACAGAGTATACTTCTAATCACTGTACAATATTGGGTTGGGATACTTTCAGGTAGGCTTAAAAAAAATTCACCCTCCTTTGTAAACTGCAGGCTGCACTTCCATTTTGAGAATAGGTCTCTCCCTAATAGAATAACTGGCATGTCAGAATTTCAAAGGAAAGGACGCATGTCCTTTATAGGATCTAGAGAAATACTAACAGGCAGAGAATAAATCAAAGTTTGTTCCTGATCAGTCACTCCCACAATTTTAGAAGTTTTCGTACTCTGGGGAAGGGGTTTCTATAAACACATGGGATTTAGAACTGACAAGGTGGACCCTATATCAATGAGAAACATACAATCCTCCCCATTTACATGGAAAATAGCTTCTGCTTGGGGGCCTAGGGCCACCATGAAAAACCCCTTTTATTTCCCTTGAGTGCCATCACTCATCTTTGAGAGCTAGAGGTGTGGAAGGTGGTGTGTACATTTTGTTCTTAAGTTTGAGACATTCTCTCTTAAAGTGTCCTGTTTTTTAAAATAAAAACAAATATTAGTCCTGAGATTGCTGCTGCTTCTGGGACCTCTCCTTTGGGCTGGGATTCCTTTTCTTCCCCTAGGTTGGATAAGTAACTGTTGCAACTAAAGCCATTAATTTCTTTGCTCCTGCAGTCTCTTTAGTCTCCATAGTTTAAGCCAACTCATGGGCCAGTCCTGTGACCTCAGCAGTGGGGATATTTTTCCAAGTCAAATTCTTTCTCTTTACTAAGGTCGAAAGCTCAGAGCTAAAACCTCAGGGTTAAGACATTTTAACAAATGTTGCATTAAAAGTCCCCAAAGCCCCTGGGGTATCTGTGTCGAAGCTGAAGTGTTCAGCAATTTTTTAAAATCTAACTGTCTTGGTTATCTAGTGCTACTATAACAGAAATACACAAGTGTATGGCTTGAACAGAGAGAAATTTATTCTCTCACAGTCTAGTAGGCTATTAGTCCAAATTCAGGGTGTCAGCTCCAGGGGAGGGCTTTCTTTCTCTGTCAGCCCTGGAGGAAGGTCCTTGTCATCAGTCTTCCCTCAGTTTGGGAGCATCTCAGCGCAGGAACCTCAGGTCCAAAGGACACACTCTGCTCCCAGCACTGCTTTCTTGGTGTTATGAGGTCCCCCTGTCCCTTTGCTGGCTTCTCTCTTTTATATCTCAAAAGCGATTGTTTTAAGACACTATCTAATCTTGTAGATCTCATCAATATAACTGCCACTAATCCATCTCATTAACATGAGAGGGATAGGATTTACAACACATAGGGAAATCATATCAGATGGCAAAATGGTAGACCATCACACAATACTGGGAATCATGACCTAGCCAAGTTGACAGATATTTTGGGGAGACACAATTCAATCCATGACTATAACCTACCCTGATAATTATACATAGTCTCACCCCCTTCTGTACACAGCTATGAATTTTTGTCCAACCTGCTAAAGAAGGAAAGGCTTTCTTAAGAGCCTTATGCAATTCATCTGCTTTATCCTTGGCATTCTTTAGCATATCTGCAGCAGACTTGGTAGGATCTATAGTTAAACTAGCTTGGGCATCCTTCCAGTCCGCATGTTCTAACAATTTTGGCACACCCCCGGGGCTTACCAGCATATGCACTAGTTGATAAGGGTCTGGTAATCAAGGCTGGTACGCATCTGTAAGAACTTTGAATTCTCTGGTAAACTTAAAAGAATCCCTTCTTAAATTGGGAAAATCTTTACCAATTCTATGTAGTGCAGTACAGGTCCAAGGGATGAAGGATACGTTAGCTTCCCTAGTTCCCAGCAGGATGGGGTGCAATTTAAAAGGCATCTTGGGAACCAGGGCTTCCTCCTTAGGAGGTTCCTTGGAGGCCTCCTCCTTACAATAATAAGGCAATTTAGATAGAATATTTTCAGAGGAGTAAGCAGGTAAGAAAGGGCAAAGAGAGACAGCAGCTGCCAGGGGAGCAAAAGGAGGAGCAGAGAATGAAGAAGAGAAGAATTGGCTGAAGAAGAGGTCTGGCTCTGTAATTCCCTAGTTTGCTTAGCCTGATTGGATACTACCTCTCACTGAGAGGTAAACTTACTGGCATTTTGTCTTTTAGTAGATTTCAGGTACCAATAATTTTCCCGTTGATTCTGTTTTATTCTTAAAACTTTAGATTCTAATTTACTGCACAGAAAAATTAATTTATTCAGGTCAAAACTTCCATAAATGGGTGGCTGATCCCCAAGGCTCCCTTCATGAGTGCACGCAACTGATTCAAATAAATTACTGACCCCAGGCCATAATGCTTGCTCATATATGCGGTGGAGGTCAAAGCCAGGGGGCCTACGTGGTCCTTAGAGGTGGCATTCTTTATCTCACTTAGACCTTTATGTGTTCTTTAGAAAACAGAAGAAGAGCCTAAACAGAATTACACTATTTGGCCACTGTCATGGATTGAATTGTGCCCCCTCAAAATATCTGTCAACTTGGCTAGGTCATGATTCCCAATATTGTATGATTGTCTACCATTGTGTCATCTGATGTGATTTCCCTATGTGTTGTAAATCCTATCTCTATGATGTTAATGAGATGGATTAGTGGCAGTTATATTGATGAGGTCTACAATACTAGATAGTGTCTTAAGCCAATCTCTTTTGAGATATAAAAGAGAAAATAGAGCAGAGAGACAGGGGGACCTCATACCACCAAGAAAGCAGTCCTGGGAGCAGTGTGTCCTTTGGACCTGAGGTTCCTGTGCAGAGAAGCTCCTAGGCCAAGGGAAGATTGATGACATGGACCTTCCTCCAGAGCCAACAGAGAAAGCCTTCCCCTGGAGCTGACACACTGAATTTGGACTAATAGCCTACTAGACTGTGAGAGAATAAATTTCTCTTTGTGAAAGCCATGCACCTGTGGTATTTCTGTTATAGCAGCACTAGATAACTAAGAGAGCCACTAAATGGCAATTCTGGTCTTTGGTAATCTTGGAGGCAAGTGCTGCCTGGGGAACCACTCTCAGTTTTCTCCAAGTCATAGGCTAAACTTAAATAGGAATGCTATAGGGCTTGTACTGGGTTTTGCTTAAACAAATGTGTGCCTTCATTGCATGAGAGTCTGCTTGTGACTGGCGGGCAGCCTACAGTCCTGGCCCATCTCACACCCTGCTTATCCTGTCACAGGAGACTTTAACTGCTCGTGTGGCTGGTGACTGCTCTAGCAGCATTTACTAGCTGACCTGTGCCCTAGATTTCTAGTGGCTTATAGTGACTCAGAGCTCTTTGAAAGTGGAATTACCCCAGTGGTTACTGAGAAACGAAGCAGCAACTATAAAGGCTTCACACAACATTCAAATTAGGAACAGAAATAAAAAGTGAAAGGCCTTAATAAATGCTCAGAGAGTCACTCCAAAAAATGCAAGGCTCCATCTAGAAGCTCTTACCTCCAAGCAGGTCTCAAGGGCTTTGGGAAAACGAAGAGCCCAAGAGGCAGGGTGCCAGCACCAGGCTCTGACCTGCAAATCCTCAGGGTCCACCAAAAGGGAAGATGTCTCCAGATCCTGCCAACTAAGCCAGAGAAATGTCTCAGAGAAGAGTCTCCAGACCTTAAATCAGCCAAAACATAGAGGATTTATTGGGCATTCAGATACCATTTGAATGTGGGAGCTGTAGGTCCACCTGAGTGAAACCAAATGGGTCTAAAATGCAGGAGCAATGGACACATATTTAAGGAGTTAGAAGAACCTAAGTTACATCATTTGATTGGAGGTTACAAACTTAGATCAACATAAAGCAGGTTTCCTGGAAGCAGGGGCTGTGGGGGGATTGGCTTAGAGAGCATATGTGTTCCCCTTAGATTGGCTACAGCATGATAATTGCAGGGATATGCAGTAAGAAGGAGCTACCGGTGGGGATTACAGGACATTCCTCTCAGAAACAGAGTGCTCAAGTGAAACTTTTCTTGTAAATTGTTGCCAGGGAGACTCAGATAAAAGTGGTGCCAAGGTATTTTTCCTGAGACACTGTGGCTGGTATAAAAAGTTTTGGTAGACCTTCAAAAACAGTTTATCAACATTCTTCCAGCTGGACTGCAGAGAAAACATCTCTGTAATTACCCCTGGTTGTTGACCAGAGAAAGGACTCAAAGGTGTACATTGTTAAAATTCTCAATTTTGATTTTGCTGAATATAGTAGGGGTCAGGGTTAGTTCAGCCATTTTACATTGATCAAGGGGGCTTCAGGGTTTCCCCTTTAAAGTTCAAACCACCAACTTTTCAGCTAGTAGTCTAGTCCAGAGTTTAACCATTGGAACCACTCAGGGCCTCCACGTGAGTAAAATTCTCTAATTCGTTTGATGTGTAAAATTTCTCATTCTGTTCTGATTAACTCCTCCACCCTCCCCTCACTTGCCCATGCTGGGATCTAATTTGGTTATATTTTCATAGGTAGTGTAGGGTAGACATAGTTCTGGGAAGTATGGACTCAAGGACTGCAAGTATAAAATCTGCCAGCAAGGCAAGACCGTCTCAACCAGAAAAAAGTCCTGTTTATGCAGGTGTATGTGGACCCCAAAGGGGAAACAGGCTTTGCAAGCCTGAACATGAGCGCCCTCATGCAGTCCACTGGTTCACGACAGTTTGCTGAGTCATTCTTATGTACTCCCCTGGCTTGTAGTCACTATTGTCCACTACCGCTATAAAACCTCTGCCTTCCCACCGCAGAGCGTGGAGATCTGCTTGGTCCTGTCACCACCCAAGACTCATCTCATATGTAAGTCTCCCTAATAAACTCCTTTGCTGCCACCCTGGAGTTTCCCGCCTCTTTCTTCAGTCTCTCAGTGCCCTCCATTTTTGGAGACAAATTTCATGCCTGGACAATTGATGAGCCAGCCAAGAGACCAAGGAAATGGCTAGTGGGAGCGAAGCCTCTGTGGGGGAAATTCCAGGTTGGCCAGTGACTTCCATGTCGGGATGCATATGGACCACTGCATGGGTATAGGGATGCCCTGAACAGCATAGCCCGGTTGTGGGCAAACACGTGCCTTTGTAAGTGTGGAAAAGAAGCTAGGAGAGCAGTAGCGGCCATGGAATGGCTGCTGCTCTGGGCTGTTCGGCTGGCCACCAAAGCCCAGCTAGCTACTGAAGCATGCATAAGAGCTTTGCAGAAAAATTACAGTTGGAAGGGGATGTGCGGCAGTTGTGTGTGGCCACAACTGATGTATTCTGCAGCCGATCCGCGAACGGGAAGAGCAACTAGAAATGCTTGCCTGCAGGTTTGTAAAGATGGGGGATTCAAGGGCTAGGGGAACAGTTCCCTAGCCATTGCTCAAAGCCCCCCAGTCATTGGACTGGAGATCGTTGGGCTAAGCAGGTCCCTGATGCTGAGAACATCCTGTAACACCTAGCACAAAGCAAGAGTTAAAACAGCAGGAAAATAAAAGGAGTAAAAAGCCCTTTAAGATAGCTTGTGTTGAGCAGCTTTGAAGAGAATCTTAGAGGACCTCTGTGGGATTCTCTGATGTTTGCCCCCACCAAGACAATCGAGCAGCAACATAGTCACAACTCCAATAGTAAGGGGAAAACTGAAATAGGAGGGCTGGCCTCCATGTTACCAAGCAAATGAGCTGTACTCATGTTTGCAATTGGTATGGTAGAAGTGTGGTCCACAAATGACTGAGAGCTCTGCCAGCTTTGCCCAGGTCTTCTGACTTTCAGAAATAATTAAGGCTGAGGATAAAGCCTAGGTCTCTCTGTCACCAGGGAGGGCCAAAGGCCTTATGTTACAATTAAAGTTCAACGAGGAAATGGAAAGAATTATATGTCTTCAGTTTTTAGATACCATTGCACAGGTGACTGTGATCTCTGTGACACTTGGCACCAAAATGAGAAAAGTTTTTGAGCCTGAACTTACCATCATTGAAACCCTTGCCCAAGCCTGACTCTGCATAAGTCCCTTTAGGGGTTCTACAAACCCCTGTTGTATGTATTGGTGATGTTGATATATTAATGTACCAAAAACCAAAAACCAAACCTGTTGCCATCAAGTCGATTCCGACTCATAGCGACCCTACAGGACAGAGTAGAACTACCCCATAGAGTTTCCGAGGAGCACCTGTTGTGGATTTGAACTGCTGACCTTTAGGTTAGCAGCCGTAGCACTTAACCATTACACCACCAGGGTTTCCATATTAATGTACATCTTTGTAAATTTTTGCCTCCGAGCCCTGATGAGAATTGCTGCCATTAGGGGCTTTTTTAGTGGGGTACCCAGAAACTGTGATGTGGGTTATAACTAATAGCCTGTACATTAATTCTGGCCACTGACAACCCTTGAACTGACATATAAAGCAAGCCCCTGTGGGGATGAGACATCTGGACCAATAATAATAATAATAATAATTTCTGGTCCTGATAAGCTTTTGTTTCTTGGGTGGATGGTCGCCAGACAAGCCCCTATGCTGAGAGGGGAAAACAATCAATGAGCAGACCGCCTTTGCCAACTGACTGCTGCCTCTGCTCCGGAGAAAGAGATATGCAACCCACCATCTTCTGGATTTAAGAGCCGATGACCCATGGAGATTCACACACCACCCTAGACTGGGCCTACGCTCGTGGACTGCCACTACCATCAGAAAATGCCAAATCAGAACAGCATAGAAAAGCTGACCTGCCTACGAGACCCTGGCCAAGGCTGAAATCTGCCCAGGGACTGATTCCTGAGCCAACAAGCCAGGGCGTTCTTGACAGGTAAATTACATCAGGGCCTATACAGAGGCTTCCACTGGATCGTGAAGGAACTCTTCACGCTCTATGTCACCCCCAAGCCATATTGAGCACTTCAATGGACAGGGTTAAATAGTTGATGGAAGGGGACAAGACAACCCCAGCCTGAACTTTACATTTCAGGCAGGCAGTCTGGGGTCTCAATACAGAAGTTCCCTGCAAGGTCATTTCTCATTTGCACTGTATGTTTGATCAAACTAT
Organism: Elephas maximus indicus; assembly: GCF_024166365.1. Taxonomy (NCBI): domain Eukaryota; kingdom Metazoa; phylum Chordata; class Mammalia; order Proboscidea; family Elephantidae; genus Elephas; species Elephas maximus. Next base: position 100,606,723 of record NC_064830.1, read on the forward strand.
TCTATAAAATGTGTTTCTTTGGTATACAACTGTTCCTGACAAAAGATCTGGGTTCCCACAGAAGTCACTGCCTCAAGGCCAGGACAGACAGCCTAGGTGAGTATAACTGGGCAACCCTCACCTCAAATCCCATAGGAGATAGAAGAAGGAAGGAGTGAATTCTTAATGTTGTCTCTTTTTCTCCCCAGATTATTTCACAGTGATGGACAGGCCCCTCATCCATGTGCCCCAGTGATACAGGCTTTTGTCTGAGCTACCAATCAGATCAACCTTGGCTCTGTCAACATTTGAACTCAGATGATGAGTCATCTCCCCACATGGTTCCAGCTGATCTGTCAACAAGGACGACACCTCGTGGACCAACCGAATGTGTAACCTGTTGTACTGAGGAGATCATGTGGTAAATGAATATGGTTGGCTGCACTATTATGGAAAATATCTTTCGAAGTATGAAAGCTGCCTGTGGGAAGTGCTCCAACTTTAGAAAAAAAAAATTCCTCTGCTTTAAAAATGTAAAGAGCATAGAACTGGGTGGCTTGTCTCTGAGAACGGTACTTTTAAGACTGAGTTTGACGTTACTCTGGACATAGAGATCTTGCAGACTATGACCAGGTGGCCCAATGTTCATTGAGTGAGTACGCCAAGTCTGAGTTAGCCCGGTCTGGCAATGGTAATACCTTGCTCATGTGTGCTGAAAAAGGGAGCTTTTGTACTAATTTGTACTAAAATGCATACTGTTTGTATAATATGCTATTTTTACATAAATAAATCAGGACATGTTACGCATACGTAAGACTGGACAAATGCAGCCATTTGATCTATTCAGGTGGGTTGGATTAAGCCACAACTAGGGTGGCTGGTTGGAATCTTTCCTCCACGTAGGCCTGATTCGTCTGCTAGGGGCAGTCCTTCCAGTAACCCTCATTAAATGCTGCTTCAAATGATGAACCGATATATCATTCACCAGAATTATGCATCAACTCAATATCCAAAATGGGTGATGAGCCTACCAGGACTTGGTACCGCTTTGCTTCTTTTTCTGGCGCTCTGATGGAAGTCAGGGGCGTGGATTTTTGTAGAATGGTGTGCCTCTACGTGTCCCATTCAGGCTGCCTCAGTCAAGGACTTGGGCCCAGAACATTCTCTGATACGGAGGCTGGGAATTGGGTCACCTTCTCTCTCTCAGTTCCTTTTCCTTATCAGAGACGCTTTCGCTCTGTTCTGGGCACACAGTAACTTTCTCTGTTTCTTGTACATGTGTGAGCACCATAAGACACCTGGCCAACCCCACTTCTGTATTTGTTTCCAGCAAGGAGGGAACGGGGTCTCCTACACCATGACGCAGAAGGGGAACGCGCCAGATTGTAAATTCCGGACAGCCTCGGGGGGTCCACTGAAGGGGAACAGGCTCTGCAGGGCTGAACATGAGCGCCCTCATGCGGTCTACTAGTTTGCTACAGTTTGCAGAGTCACTGTTATGTAAGCCCCTGGCTTGTAGCCGCTATTGTCCACCACCGCTATAAAACCTCTGCCCTCCCCCACTGTGGAGCACAGAGATCTGATTGGTCTTGCGGCCACCCAGGACTTGCTCGTATGTAAGTCTCCCTAATAAACTCTATTACTGCCATCCTGGAGTCTCCCACCTCTTTCTTCAGTCTCTCAGTGTCCTCCATTTTTGGAAGCAAATTTCACATTATTGGCCCATGCCTGGACAACCCTAAAACCTGAGGTGCTTGGCATGAATAAAATAGTTGGCCCAGCTCTAAATTAAAACTCCATTTTGGATCAAGTTGCAATTTAGCCTGGAGTCTCTGCTCCTGGTCTTCTAACAGGATAATTTAGTTTCTTGTAGAAATTTAACTGTTGAAACTCAGAAGGGAGTAAGGGTCAAGATTTTAGCCTTGTGCTGGGAATTTGTTTGTTAAAGATATTTGTCAAAAATGTTTACACAGCTTTCTCCTAGGAAGACTACTTTTAGTCAACATTGTCCCAGAAGGTTAGGACATAGAACTGATAATGTTAAGTAAAGATGAAGCCCGGAAATTTTTCTCATAACTTTGTAACCAGGATAAGTTAGAAACCAGTTAACAAGATCTTAGTTCTAATCTACTGACTTCCTCAAATCAGACTTTATTCAGTCACCGAGACCTTTGTCCCATTTCTGCTGACTCTTTGTAAAATCTATAAAGGTATAGCTTTTTGCCTCAAGATAAGAGGGAAAGGCAAACATAGAGAAAATTGACTCAATAATTCCTGATAGAATGCTTTGTTAAACAAATCCCAGGATGTAACAGACTACTAACGTTAAGAAAAACATTTAAGAAAGATTAACGTTTACCATGTAAACTCCAGTGCCTGCAAGCACATGGTCCTTTGTTAATGCTACCTGATAAATACCTCTCTCTCTTCTTGCTTTTTGGGACACTGCAGCGTCCTGTTTGGGTGATTGTCTGGCCTCCTTTTTTTGAGACATTTTATCTTTCAATAAAAACTCTGTTTTCAACAGAGTGTAAACCTGGTGCTTCATCATGACAGGCCGTACCTCAGTTCTGTTGCATTAGAATCAATGAAACTGGGTCCAAAACCAAAAAGAACCAAACCCATTGCTGTCGAGTCAGTTCTGACTCATAGCAGCCCTATGGGACAGAGTAGAACTGCCCCATAAAGTTTCCAAGGAGCGTCTGGTGGATTCAAACTGCCGACCTTTTGGTTAGCAGCTGTAGCTCTAAACCACTACGCCATGAGGGTTTCTGAGACTGGGTCCAGGCATCTCTATTTTAGTTACTGTAGATATTTTTATATTAAGTCGCATAATTAAGAGGAAAGGAGGTTTGAGAAATACTTATTTTGCTTTTCCCTGAACATATCTGTAAAAATTGCGTGGGGGCAGTATCTGACCTCCTGTAACTTCACAAGGGGGAGGACAATCAAGATCAACAGCCCAAGACTGATTCCTATGAGGCAGAGGTCAGACATGTCTCCTCTCTCTGCCATCTTTACCAATTCTGACACCAACCATCCCTTCCACAGCACTCTCTACTTCTCTGCCAGGTGTGATAATTCATTGCAATGGCCACACAGAACTCACACACAATACTCAGGATTATGGGGCTTATTAGGAAGCAACAGGTTCCAATCCAGGCTCAGAAACACTCAGGATATAGTTCTTTGACCAAGACAGCCTCTTCCCAGCCGTGCAGGAGGCACACCTCTCTCTGGTCCCTCAGCCTCCACCCTGCTTCAGTTAGTGTTACAAAGCTCTTTTAGCTCTGCTGACTGTGAGAAAATAAATTTCTCTTTGTTAAAGCCATCCATTTGTGGTTATTTCTGTTATAGGAGCACTAGATGACTAAGACACTCTGTGGGCTAGAAAGCCCACCACATCATCTCCTGCTTCTGGCTTCTGCTGCCCTCATTTCTCTGCCACTGTTTCTTGCCGTCTTCAGTATTACAGCTCTATCTCTCTCTCTTTCCTTCTGTCTTGGTCTCTTGGTTCCAGGAGCTACTCAGTGCAGGAGTTGTGGGTCCAAAGGATATGCTCCAGTATTGGCCCTTCTTCCTTGGTGGTAGTGAGGTCCTCCTTCTGCTCTGGAATTGGCTCTCTTTTAAGGCAAAACTGACCAACCCCTTTGGTGGGCCACAATTACCTTATTTGCACAGTCCCACCCAATCAGTTGTGTGGGAGTTGCAACATCATGGTGAAAAAGCCACACAAAAGTGATTCTTCACACCACAATATCAGACCCAACCTAGACTGTTCAGTCGTCCATTTTGGGACAACATACCAACATGCTTTAAGATGGGCATTGCCTAATTGTAGCATTTTTAGAAAAGGTGGCCAGGATAGAAAGGAATGTGCAAACCAGGACTTGAAGAGTGATTAAAGTGTCAAAGAGAGAAAATGATAGCAGATATCTTGCTTTGATCTTGGAAGTTTTCTTACCCACAAAACCAAATGTTCACTTAAAGAAATCCCAGGCCAAAATTAATCCAGCAGGGGCTTTTCTTTTACCCAAAGTGAAATCTTTTCTTTCCTGCTCAAAGCCAAAAAAAAAAAAAATTCATACTATATGATTCCATTTGTATAAAATTCTAGGAAATGAAAACTAACATAACATTGGAGGTGATGGATATGTTCATTATTTTATTGGGGTGACAATTTCACAGCTATATGTATGTATGTGTGTGTATATGTATATACATACATATGTATATATATATATACCCTTTGCCATTGAGTCAATTCCGATTCGTAGTGACCTGATAGGACAGAGTAAAACTGCCTCATGGGGTTTCCAAAGAGTGCCTGGTGGATTTGAACCGCCAGCCTTTTTGTTAGCAGCCCAAGCTCTTAATCACTGTGCAACCAGGGTTTCTTGTTCAAAGCCACACTTACTAAATTTGAATTTCAAAAGATATGGCTATGTGGGGAGCCAAAGACTATCTTGTGACCTGTAATAGTTGATCTCAGTAAAAGGGGAGGGCATGGTTCAATCAATTATGTTAAGATTAGCCAATGGTTGATCTTCTATATTTCTCTGTCCTCTTTATAAAGGAGCCCTGGTGGCACAGTGGTTAAAGCAATCAACTGCTATCTGAAAGGTCAGTGGTTTGAAACCACCAGCCACTTGTGGAAGAAAGATGTGGCAGCCTGCTTCCATAGAGATTATAGCCTTGGAAACCCCATGGGGTTGCTATGAGTTGGAATCAACTCCACAGCAGTGAGTTTGATTTGGTTTTCGGTTCTATTTATAAGCTTCATTGTACCTAGCTTCTTCAAGCAATTTGCTTTTTCTGGAATCAAAATCGTTTCCCTGTATGCATATAGGATAACTTCTCAGAATAAAACTTGTGTTCAAACATCGTTGTTACTGTAACTTGTTAGATGCCGTTGAGTCAGTTCCCACTCATAGTGACTGTACAACAGAATGGAACACTGCCTGGTCCTGCGCCATCCTCATAATCATTGCTATGCTTGAGTCATTGTTGTAGCCACTGTGTCAATCCATCTCTTGAGGGTCTTCCTTTTTTTCACTGGCCCTCTACCAAGTATGATGTCCTTCTCCTGGGACTGGTCCTCCTGATAATATGTCCAAAGTATGTGAGAGGAAGCCTCACTATCATTACAACCCAAGAATATTTTTTTAAGGCCCTGAGAGCCCATTTATTTGAAAGGTAAACCTCAAGGAAGAGGGAGCCCCACCTCCCCATCACCATGGGAGTTTAGTGTGGGCACCTTGCTACAAACTGTTACTACCTGCTTGTTACAGAGATATGAGTTTTATTTTTTCCTGTGGCTAAAGGTAAATAACTTGCACATATGGCCACCTGGATTACCAGATGAATTTAGAATCAGCTATGTAAGAATGTGGCTATGAGTCAGAATCCAACCGGTTTTTTTTTTTTTTTTTTTAGGCAACATCATGATAAATGGAGAAAAGATTGAAGCTGTCAAGGATTTCATTTTACTTGGATCCACAATCAACAGCCATGGCAGCAGCAGACAAGAAATCAAAAGACGCATTGCATTGGGTAAATCTGCAGCAAAGGACCTCTTCAAAGTGTTGAAAAGCAAAGATGTCACCTTGAAGACTAAGGTGCGCCTGCCCAAGCCATGGTATTTTCAGTCACATCATATTCATGTGAAAGCTGGACAATGAATAAGGAAGACCAAAGAAGAATTGAAGCCTTTGAATTGTGGTGTTGTTGAAAAATATTAAATATACCATGGACTGCCAAAAGAACAAACAAATCTCTCTTAGAAGAAGTACGACCAGAATGCTCCTTAGAAGCACAGTCTCACCAGACTGTGCCTTACATACTTTGGACATGTTTTCAGGAGGGATCAGTCCCTGGAGAGGGACATCATGCTTGACAAAGTACAGCGTCAGCGGAAAAGAGGAAGACCCTCAATGAGGTGGATTGACACGGTGACTGCCACAATGAGCTCAAGCGTAACAAAGATTGTAAGGATGGCACAGGACTGGGCAGTGTTTCGTTGTGTTGTGCACGGGGTTGCTATGAGTCGGAACTGACGCAACGGCACCTAACAACGAAAACAATGTATAGCAAATGATGCTGTCAAGTCCCCTTCCACGAAGACAAGTTACTATTTACCTTGATAACATATATAAAATGGATTGTATATACAGGATTATATATAAAGTTGAGGTTTATTTTTCTTTTTGCAATCTTTTTAGGAGGTCGCCTGGGATCCGCATCACGGTCTGGCTTAATGCTTATTTAATAAAACTGTTTTCTTTCTTTCCTATATTTGTGGAGAGGATTTTCTGGGCTGACAGATTTTATTTTCAATTTTTCCCCAAACTGCATTTAAGAAACAATTGATCAACAACACTGTTGCATTGTTTTAAAAAGTAATAAATCATTGTTCTTGGATCCTATTTCTGGAAAAAAAAAAAAAAGACATTATTACCTAACCATCAACATGATACCTTCGGAGAGTTAAGATTACAGGCATGTCTTTTCTTCTTCTGGTTTGCGTGTATTGTCTGAATTTTGTACAGTTTTTATGTGTTATGTAATCTAGAAAAGCTACAATTCCGGGTTTTTTTCTTTTTTTTTCCTTCCTTGGTGAAACCCTCTGTCCCTGGGTAATCTTCTATTGTATCGCTGAGAATTTTTTGTATCCTAGTACTTTAGCTTTTTTTGTTGTGTTTTAGTATGTTAGTGAGTCCTCCAGTATGTTAGTTAAGAGGATACACATTTTCCTTATCCTGGTTGTAGGGAAAAAGGAGTTCTTATTCAAAAGGTTTTAGAGAAAGGAAAGGACTAGGACTCCAGAACGCAATCACGCAGTCCGCTACGTGAGGCAAGACATTTCGACACACGCTAAGTTAAGTCGGGGTTCTGCACGGCCAACCTTCCTAGCACGCATCGCCTCTCAACCGCCACATACGGTGGAAACGTTTAACATGTTCCCCAAAAGTGGAGACGCATCGGCTTATGGGAACTGGAGTCCCGGTGTCTGTACTGTTACCACCGGTGGAAACTGGTGGGAGGACTTCCGGTGTTTTCCTGCGCGTGCGCATCTCGCTCTGCATGCGTGTTCGCGCGTGCGCACCGCCGCCGCGCAGCTCTCTCTTCCGGTCCCTCCGCAGGTCGCTGCTCGCCCTCGTTCCTAGGCTTTGGCCTCTGGTGGGCGAGAATCCCGGCTTCTGCGCGTGTGGGCGCCAGCCAGGCAAACGCGGGGCTCTGCAGGCAAGGGTTCGTGCAGTCCGGGCGGAGCTCCAGCGGGCACCCCCGGGCGCGACCCCCGAGCCCGCGGCGTTGTGGCCGGAGGGGCCGAGCCGGGCAGTGGTGGCCGCCGCAGAGAAAGCGCTCTGTGGGCGGTGGGGCCTCCCTTGGCCCGGGCTCCGAGCGCAGGCTCCGCGCGCTCCGGGACCGGCCCGTCTGCATCGCCAGCGGCCCTGGTCTGAGTTTACCCACGGCCAGGCCGAGGCCCCGGGGACCGTGAGTTCCACGGGAGGCCGATCTGGGTCTTCGAGGAACGTTGCGGCCGAAGTGCACTTCTCCTGCAAGCCCCGACCCAGCTTCTCGGGGGCAGGAGACATCGGTAAAGTGGAAGAGGAGATTCGGGAGCAGAGGCCGCGCCTGAGAGATCAGACCCAGACGCGGTCCGCTTACCCGAGCCGTGGGGCAGAGCCGAGCCACCCCCGAAAGGGTAGGTCGTGAATCTGCCGTCCCCGAGGCAGTTCTTGATCCTTCTGCCCGAGTGAGCAGCCTTGGGCGAATACGGTCCATGTGAGGACGTTCCAGAGTGCGTGATAGTGGGAGGTGTTGGGTTTGTGGGCGTGGGGCAGGTTGCACAGGAAGGGGCCCTGCGTGGGGAGATTGGTGAGGACAGGGTTTACTGGGGGTGAAAGGGTCACCAGCCGCGGCTGAGGACATCCTGTCTCCACTCCTCCTTCCACACCTTTATATCCTTCCTTCTCCTGCCACCCTCTCCGGATTCCAAACGTGTCTCTAAATGCCCATCATCACCTCTGGTCTCCAAGTTTGTGCCGATTCCCTCTCAGTTTTGCCGTTGTGGAATCAACAAGGCTCTTAAAAAAAATCAAACAAAACCCAAAGCCATTCCCTGGGAGTATATCCCTAGTCATGGCAACTGCATTTGTTAAGAAGGTAGAATTTCATACTGTCTTGTATGTAATCTTGATGGAAGCAGATCAGGAGACCTTTAGTCCCCGGTGCTGCTAGGTGGGTTCAGACTGCCAGCCTTTCAGTTAGTAGCCCAGAGCGAACCGTTTGCACCACCCAGGTACCTACACAATGCACACAGTGCAGGAAAAGTCCAAAAGGGTTATCTCTTGTTGTCTTATTTGATAGAGGAAGAAACTGAGAAGGTAGGTGACTTGTGCAAAATGGCCATGTGTGGGATTGCTGACAGAGATTAAACTCCTAGCTCAGTACTCTGCCTGGCAGCCTGACCCCTCGTGATGTCATTACTTGTGTCCTCCTCCCCCAGGTCTGCCTTCACTCTTAATGTCCTCCACGCTTCCCCAAGAGCAGCAGAAAATGGATAAGGCCCTGGTGAGTGTTTCAATTCATGTATTTCTTCCCTACTGTATTTTATAATGCATTTTGGGAGGGGTGTAAAGGTTCAGCTTTAAAACGGGAAAGTGGAAATAGAGGAAAGATATGGTCAAACAAAACATGGAGCGGAAGAGCAGCACGAAGCATCTTTGCCCTGTTCTGTGTAGCTGGTGTGATCCTGCAGAGCCACTAAAGCTGAGCCACACAGACGTCATGTTCTTGACGTTCATGACAAAAAAAAAAAGATAAATACCATCTGTTTCAGTTATCTAGTGCTTCTATAACAGAAATACCAAAAGTGGGTGGCTTTAACAAATAAAATTTTATTTTCTCACAGTTTAAGAGGCTAGAAGTTAGAATTCAGAGTGCTTACTCTGGGGGAAGGTCATTGTCTCTTTTCAGCCTGGTTCCTTGGAGAGCTCCTGTGGTCCCCTGTCTGTGCTTGCTTGCTTAATCTGCTCTTTTATGTCTCAAAAGAGATTGGTTTAAGACACACACACTATACTAATACTGCTGCATTAACAAAGAAAACCCATCTAAACCACAGGTATAAAAAAGCAGTTGCCCTTGAGTTGATTCTGACTCAAGCAACCCTACAGGAGAAGAGTAGAACTGCCCTACGGGGTTTCCAAGGTTATAAATCTTTACAGAAGCAGGGTACTGTATCTTTTTCCTACAGAGTGGTTGTGGGTTCTAACCGCAGAGCTTTCTGTTAGCAGCCAAGCGCTTAGCCAGTACAACACCGGGCCTCCTACCACAGGTATAAAAAACCTGTTGCTGTTGAGTTGACTTCGACTCACAGTGACCCTATAGGACAAAGTAGAACTGCCTCATAGAGTTTCCAAAGAGCACCTGGTGGTTTCAACCTGCTGACCTTTTGGTTAGCAGCCATAGCACTTAACCACTACGCCACCAGAGTTTCCACCGCAGGATAGGAGTAAAATTACAACACATATTTTGGGGGACACAGTTCAGTCCATAACACCATCCGTTACTGGACTTACACTGACCATAAGAAACATTTTTTTTATGTGTGTGGGTTTTAAAGATTTCCTGGAGTTAAATTTTTCTTTGACTATCTTACTATGATTGTGAATAGCCCTCCTAAATAACAACCCTTAAACTGACGCCATTCATGCCTTAAACTCGTTTTCATGTAAGCAGAGGGCTCATGGCCCAAGGAAGACTCAGTGCATGTAATTTTTTTGGCGACTAAAACATAGTCCTTTAGAAATGGGTGCTGTGCATGTGAGGGGAGAATTGGTGGGGTGAGGCCTTGAGTCTGCAGGAAGGCCTAGCAGAGTCTGTGGGTTGGGGGTGGACTGGCACGTGGTTAGAGATAGGCTGGACATATGGCATTCTTTTCTGATCTTTTTTCTTAGGGAAGTAAGAGGCTTATCAGCTACGAGTGAGGATGAGGGTGAGATAGTTTGTGAGGGCCCTGGAATGATTAGGATTTGAGTAGATTGCTCAGAAAGGGTTGGACGGTTTGCCTGAATATCTTGACAGTGCCGCTCCATTATTGTCTTGCTTTGCATTCTGTATTCTTGAGATGGTTGCGAGGGTAAGATGCCTAGTTCTCAGTGTACTTAGGTGCAGCTTCTTTAATGCTGGTAGTCCTGTACTAACGACTGGATTTTGTTGCAGCGACCCCTTCAGAAGTCGGTTCTGATGTAAATCGAATACCTCTGTTGTAGTCATCTAATGCTTCTATAACAGAAATACCACGAATGGCTTTAACAAGGAGAAATTTATTCTCTCGTGGTCTAGTAGGTTACAAGTCCAAATTCAGGATGTCAGCTCCAGGGGACGGCTTTCTCTGTCGACTCGGGGGGAAGATTCCTTGTCATCAGTCTTCCCCTGATCGAGGAGCTTCTCAGGCACAGGCACCCCAGGTCCGAATGATGCACTCTGCTCTTGGCACTCCTTTCTTGGTGGTATGAGGTTCTCCCCTCTCTGCTTGCTTCCCTTTCTTTTTATCTCTTGTAAGATAAAAGGTGGTGCAGCCCACACCCTGGGGAAACTCCATTTACTTTGGATCAGGGATGTGGCCTGAGCAAGGGTGTTACATCCCACCCTAATCCTCTTTAACCTTAGGCAGAGATTATGATTTACACCACATAGGAAAATCACAAAATGGAGGACAGCGACACATGGCCTAACCGAGTTGACACATATTTTGGGGGGACACAATTCAATCCATTACAACCTCAATTTTTTTTTTTTTTTAGTTTCATTATTATTGCCTTTTATTAGTAGTATCTTTGTAAATCTGATCTTATCTGTCTTTGGGGGTTGGAGTGAACATGTGAGAACGGTAACAACAGCAAGTTACGCACTACGACATGTAGCACATATTACAAAAGCATGGCTCGTCATTAACTCAAATACATCGTAAGTCGGGGACTGCCTGTAGATGATGTCGGTGGTGTTGGTGAAGTGGGAGGAATTAGTTTGTCAGTGTTTCTTTTTCATTTCTGTTGTTAGCTGCTGCCTCTGACTCGTGGCGGTCCTGTGTGTAACAGAAGAAAGTTGTCATGTCCCACGTCATCTAACAATCTTTGGGATGTTTGAGTTCAGTCAGAAAATACTCTGTTTGAACCATAGGGTTTTTGGTACCAGGCCTTTCTTCCTAGTCTCTTAGTCTAGAAGCTCCACTGAAATCTGTCCACCGTTGGTGACCCTGCTGGTATTTGAAGTACTGGTGGCTTGCAGCATCACAGGAACATGAAGGCCACCACGGTGGCTGGTGATTTATGTCTGTGGGAGTCTCCATTTTTTCCTCTCATTATCTTTGGAGGACTTAACTGCTTTAGTTGTTTTCCTTGGGTAGGGCACATAGGTGCGGCACTAATTTTCTGACTCTTAGGTCTTTGGATGTCTGAGAGTGTCTGTCATTTTCCTGATGTGCACCAGCTATCTTGGTGCCAGTGGAAGACTCCTGGCTGCAGTCTTTTGGTCTCAGTAGGCTCTAGCTGTTGGTTGATTGTCATTTAGCCTCCAGTGATGCGTGTGTGATGTCTGAGGTACCGATGTCACTGTAACACGCAGAGCCCATCTGTTGACATCCCCTCAGGTCTTTGTCGTATTACAATCCTCTGAGGAATATATTCTTTTTCTCCCAGTATTTACCAATGAAAGTCCAGTGCTTAATCTTGAAGTTACAGTCCTTCCCCAGAGCTGTGGAGGAGCGGGTACCCCCCACACGTAACCACCTCTGGTAAAGTGGGAAACTGAGATGTCAGAAGCGGGCTCAGTCTCCTGCCCAGTCTTCTAGGTGGTGTGGAAACATGTAACCCAGCTCTGTGTTCTGTTGTTATAAAACAATCTGTATGGAGTGGTCTCTTAAGAACCATCTATTGTGGACTTTTCCCTTGTCTTTGTGAAACTGAGCTAAAACCTCTAATTGCAATTCTGTGTTCTAACCATTTGTTACCAAGGTTTTCTGAAACCCATTTTCTCAAAGCTTAAAATGCTTTTATAAAGCTTTTTTAAGCCAGAGGAAAAGCAGTATAGTTTTCTCCCCCCTTGATGCATACAGGTGAACTTGGGGCCAGCTGTTCAGGTTTAACTGCCGAATGAAAAAATCAGTTTGGAACATTCACCTTAGTGCTGTTTTCAAGCAGCCACAGTGCATGTGTTTTTCGTCATTCCAAATATTTAAAAAAAAACTCTAATTTTTTGCTTAGTGTAGTGTTTTTTTTAATAAGACAAAATTAGAAGCAATTTTTAAAACCCCACAAATTGCATATTTCGTGAAATTATAAATGCAAAACCAGAAACTTAGAGCAGGTGCACATTATTCCGTGTATGCATTAAAATTAGACTGCCACTTTTATGCTCGCTGCCTGTTTTAACTTCCCAGTGCTACGGTAACAGAAATACCACAAGTGGGTGGTTTGAAAAGAACAGAAATTTATTTCCTCACAGTTTAGGAAGCTAGCAGTCTGAATTCTGGGTGCCTGCTCTGGGGGAAGGCTCTCCCTCTGTCAGCTTAGGGGGCAGGTCCTTGTCTCAGCTTCTGGGGCATCTGTCTTTCCCCGATTTGTGCTTGCTTGTCTCTGTGTCTACGCTGCTCCTTAAAATGCCACAGCGATTGGGTTTAGGACACACACTATAGTGATATGGCCTTATTGACATAACAAAACCTCGTTCCCAAATAGGATTACATCCACATGAGTTGGGGTTAGGATTCCAGTACGTAATTGAGAGGACACATTTCAATCTATAACAGTTGTCTCACTTTATTGCATTTGGTAAGAACTTTTAATATATAAGAACTTAATTGGCTGACTCACTTGAATAATCATTTGTTTATTCATTTATTCACTCACAAAACTGAGCATTCTCCTAGCTTCCGGGACTCCAAAAAGAATTAAGTATTCCTAGGAGATCCCATACACTAATGGGAATGACACAAACAAAAAACAAGTAGTTATGACATTATATAAGGATTGTAGGATAGAAGCATGAATGAAATGAAATGGCATGTTTGTTTCTAAGGATGTTTTTGGTATAAAGAGATTTTACCATTTATCATAATCATAGATTTGTGTTGTTTCCTTTTATCTTACTGTTTTTATTTGAAATACATCCTTATTTGTTTGCTTCTCTTGCCTGAATTGTCCTGCTTTTCTTCTCCACATTTTTCCTCGTCCTCTTATGAATGATCTGAAGGTCATTTGTTGTGTTTTCACCTATTGTACCAGCACTGTATTGACAGACAGATACTAAAGTCTAAGGTACAGCTTGACAGACAGACTACCCAGGGACACGCACTTGTGTGAGTGAAGCCAGGCTTATTTTCCTAAGAAATAACACCAGGCAGTTACTGTCACTCAGCAAGGCAGAGTGATGTGATATGTGACCTTCTGGACCTCTGGCTCCTCCTCAGGGCAGCCACAGCTGTGGTGGGTGGTGCCTGAATGAAGTGTGGGCAGGGCTTCTGGAAGACGGAGTGTCCCCTTCCGAGACTGTCCCAGTCATCGAGGGCTGGGGCAGCTCTGCACATAGATTAGTCTGGATTCGGTGGGAGCTCCGCCTTCTACCACAGATGGCTCGTTAGCCATGAGACTCTCTCCAATATTGTAACCCTCGACCTCCCCAGCAAAGCCTGGTCCATGGATGTTTCTGAACCTAGAGCTGAGGGAGAGCAAGGGTCAGCTCACCAGGCATCTCAGGGAATCCTGCCAGCAGGACACACGCTGCATTCTTCTCTTGTTTCACATATAAAAACTTAAACTCTCCAGTCCACACCAGCGGTTTGTCCTTATTTCAAATGGCCCCCGAGCATGACATCACTTTTCCCTTCCCTAGCCTTCCACATTGCATTCCTCCCTCCATGTTTGCTTGAAATTATCTGAGCCTTTTTGTTTAACATACAGATATCATCTTATAATCTTTTTTTGGTAGTTGGATAAAATTTAACAGTCATGTTATCTTTAGTTGTTTAAACGTACCTGTGTGTTTTTTGGTTAATTTTCTGTCCTAATTTGGAAAGCGATAGGATACGATAATTAGTCAACAATAGTAGCAGTAAAACCTGCAAAAGGCGGAAACCTGTCAGAGAAGGAAAACACAAATATTTTCCACTGAAATGAGCGATAGGAAAGTAGTAATACTGCACCCCGTCAAAGGCGGAAAAGTCGTGAGACCTGAAAAAACAAGGCAGTTCCAGCTCTCTGAGATTTCTCTACGGTAGATGTCATTTATAAGTACATACAGGTAGTCCCTGATTTTCATCGGGGTTCTGGTCTAAGGCTCTGATGACTCCGTTGTAGGTTGGTTCTGACATAAGTCAAATATCTCTTTTTTTTAGTTTTCATTATTATTGCCTTTAAATCTGCTTTTTGTCTTGAGGGGTTGGAAACATATATAAACTTACATATTTTAATATATACATAAAAGATATACAAATCATAAAAAAAAAAGGGTCATAAGTGTGGTTCATCAGAACTTGTATACATTATAAGTCAGAGACTACCTGTATTATGTCCCAAGAACTGTGTTAAGTGCTTTACATGGATTAGCCCATTTAATACTGATATTCTGTGATGTGATAAAAACAAAACCAAACCCAGTGCCGTCGAGTCAGTTCTGACTCAGTGACCCTATAGGACAGAGTAGAACCGCCTCACAGAGTTTCCAAGGAGTGCCTGGCGGATTCAAACTGCCAACCCTTTGGTTAGCAGCTGTACCACTTAACCTCTGTGCCACCAGGGTTTCCTGTGATGTAGTAGGTACCATTATTATTTATATTTTAAAGCTGAAAAGTTATAATAACCTGCCTGAGTATTTGTGAATTGGGACAGTTTATTTAGAAGTTACACATTTAAAGATATTGTTTAGATAGCTCTAGACCTATTGTTAGCTGTCTGTCTTTAGTCAGAAATGTGCTCCTCCTCTCTTGGAATGTGTCGTTGAGAAGAAAGGGAATTCAGGGTTCCTAGGCTGGGAGTCAGGGGCACCCTAACCAAGCTTTTACTGGTAACTCACGGGGCAAGTGTGGTCAGATTTGCTGTAGGCTTACCCTTGAAATACAACATAAGACTAGAATGTGTGTTGCTTGACTTGCTTGTTGCTTAGGTATTTGTGGCAAATACTGCACATTGGTTCCAGTGTCTTGTGGTGTGCTGTGCCTGTGTTCTTCAGAGACTAGATAGCTAAAGGCGACATTTTTCAGACTCCCTTGCTGCCAGGATTCTAGATGTGATGGAGCATCTGTGCTCCTGTTGCTTCCATGTGTGTGTCAAGCAGGCTCTGTTGTGCAGTGCCTGATGATTTCCCAGCTACTGTCCCATCATCCCATCCCTAGCTTCATTGGGACATCAAGGGACAAGGTGCAGGACATCTGTTTTTTGGTTAGAGGTTGAGTTGGAGTATAGGTACAGTTACGTGTGAGGCCTTACAGCAGCAATGGTGGGGGTGTGGCGGGGAGGGAGTAGGAGTAGCTCCTTGGGCTCCGGGACAGAACTAGAAAGGTGGAGGGAGGAGGTGGCTCATGTCAGATGAGGAAGGCTGTAGGAGAAGCCATTCCATTCCAGGGGTGTTGAGTTTGAGATCTGGGAACATACGTGGAGTTTGAGAGTGAGGCCTGGGCTGATGATACAAATTTGGGTGATGTTGGGCTACATGTAGATATTAGTTAAAGCCATGGGGTGAGCTGGGGTCACTATCAAAGCTGGGAGTGCAGATAGAAATAAGAAATGAACCTGAGACAGAGCCCTGGGCACTCCCACTTCGGGATGACTTGGAGAATGAAAAGGAGCAGCCAGGGAGGTCAGAGGAGAAAGATAAGCGTTAATATTCTGGAAGCAGAATGAAAAGAGGGTCCTGAGGAACAGCGTGCCCGCTCTGGGCCAGGTGTGCAGTGAGAGCCATTGTTGTCTTTGTTTTTTAGTTTGTACTGAACGAACCCCATGGCAGTATGCTTATTTTCCTCCCACAGCCTATAATATGGGGGGAAAAAAAAGTACAGTGTTTCTACTTCACCAGTGAACATGGTAGGATCTTGTCCCTGTAGGCCTTTTCCACGTCATTCAATTCCAATCATGGTGCCATTACAGGGGTCAGTGTCGTTCAAGGATGTGGCCGTGGACTTCACCCAGGAGGAGTGGCAGCGACTGGACACTGCTCAGAAGACAATATACAAGGATGTAATGCTGGAGAACTACAGCCATCTAATTTCGCTGGGTGAGGAGAGCTTGCATTCTGAGTTGCTAAAATATACGGGGTTGCTCTTAAATGTGGTGACCTTAACTGTGATGGGACAAATGTGTTTAACCTCTTCTGGGCACCAGGCAGGGCTTTTGTCTTTCGCCTCCCGATGAAAGGTTCTAATTTTGGTAAAGCCCAGATGGGCATGTACACGGTGCAGCTCATATGGCAGCACGTCCCTCCTGTGACACAGATTCCAAAGCCAAGCAGCAGGCTCAAGTTCTCTTCCATTTCTCATCAACAGGGCATCCCATTATCAAACCGGATGTTATCACCAAGTTGGAACAAGGAGAAGAGCCATGGATAGTAGAAGGAGAATTCCTACTTCAGAGTTATCCAGGTGTGTTAGTGGAGGCAGTGAGGAGATTGGTAACTTGGAGGTGCTTTTTAGGATTTTTTTAACGGTCCCAAACCTTTAGAAGTGACTAAAGATAGTTACTTGTATGTCTTAGATACGTAAATCTCACCCTGAGCCCTCCTTCCCCACAAACCTTGTGTTATAGAGCTTTTCTGTCCTGACCACTACCCCAGAATCCAGTGACTTCCTTCCTTCTCTTCAACCTTGGGTATTGGCCTGCTCTCTCTAGCATTTTCAATAACCCATTACCATTGACTTCTTTTGTTTTTAGGCATTCATAAGTCCGTCATAAAAAATAACTTATGTGACTCTTGTGTTCTTACTACCTTCCCTGTTTTTCTTCTCCTTTGCTGTGAAATGCCTCAGACTGGTTTCTGTCCCCAGTTGTACGTTTCACATCTCTTTTCTTTGAGGTCAGATGCCAAGTCCCCATCCTGTGCCTACGCCGATGAAGTCTCCCCTTTGTTGTTGTGCACACTTTGGCTTCATCTGACAGTGCTGTTCGTTGTTCCTGGTATCTACTTGTTCTTCAGTTTAGTGACCACAGTAACTGGGTCTCCCTCTTTCCCCCAGGTGTTTGTTTTTATCTCGTCTCTCTTATTTACTGTTCTGTTACCTTGAATAACTTCCTGTCAGAGCAGGTACTCAATAAGTAATATTACGTATGTGCATTTTGAGGCATTTACCCACCTTCTCCACCCTCCAGGAATGCCTCTGAAGGATCCGTTTCTGCTTTCTGTGATTTTCCTTGTCTCTTGAGTTTCTCAAAGGGCTCCTCCAATGTCACACCTGAAGAATTTGTATTTGTTTTTATACTACTCACACTCAGACTGATAACGTCTAGCACCATCGTCCAGCCTCTGCCGTAGTCCAGTATTTTTTGTGATAGCAGTACAGCAGTTCCTTCGTTCTCGTCATGTCTGAAATGAAATCAGGAACTCTTCCAAATTATGACTACTACTCACCTTTCCCACCTCTTTATTTACTAAATTATACTCCTCCCCTCTTTCCCACTAGTGGCCACTATGAAATCACCTGAAAATATCCACTTTCCAGGTATTACTAATCTCTCCATGATTAGTGGTTTTTCTGTGTGAAGTGTCCTTATTTATCCTTTGCATAGTCTTAGCTTTCTTTGACGTAATGTAAACAAAACCTTTATTCTGGCATGTCTGGATTGCTGAGTCCTAATTGAGTTTGTAAGAGGTGTTCATCTGATGTCTCCAGTTGGTCTTACCATTGGCCTCATAAGATAAGCCTGTAGCTATTCCCTATTACTTCCTAAATGGAATTTAAATTCCTTGTCCTTTCAGGATCCCCTCAATATGGCCCTGTATTACCTGCCAAAATTCGTTCTCTACTTTTTCCCAAAACACTCACTAAAGTCCATTTGATCCAGACTCTTAACTGTACTCTATTCACACAATTATTGTCCCTACAGCTTTACATTTTGTTAGGGAGTTTCTACTTGACCAGGTAACACATTTAAGTCCAAGCTCAAATTTTTCAACTCCTTGAAGTTTTTCTTTCCTTACTCTGTCATCACTACACTATCTTCCTTCTCTTAAATTTGATTCCACCCAGTGCCACTGCCTTAAGAAAATTAGGTGTGATCATGTAGTCTATTATTTGATCATACATTTTTTTTGCTTGCGTTTCTTTCCTCCCCTGGATTATAATCTTACAAAGAGAAGGATGTGTTTCCTCCCTTGCTATCGTGTACAAGTTATAACAGACATTTACTTCTTTTATTATTTGAGGAGATAGGTAGGTGAAAGAGCTTTCTTATCTCCCCAGAAATAATTTATAGGTGATTATTTATAAATTTAAAAGCCTAGGCCACACCCCCATACATTCTGCAAGTACTTGAAAGATACTCATGTAATTCAGATTAAGAGCAATTTCTTTAATTTCTACTTAGGGATTGAAAGGAAATAGAAAATGGAGTCATACTTTTTAGAAGATAGGTTTTGGTTAAGAAAAGAGAACAAAGCTGTGCGAAGTAGTTTAAAACTCAGCATTTTACATGAAATGTTTATGTTCCCATGCAAGGTTGGACCACTTTGTGCTCAAATTATTTTATGGACAGTATTGTTTTCTACTTTTAAGGGGAAATGGAGCTAAAAGAAGTAGGAAAGGATTTATTAAATTTTTATTTTTTAAAGCATAGAACAATAGGTCCCCCTAAAAGATAGGTTATGTGTAGATCAAGACTGGAAGTCAAGCAGATGTGTACAGCAGTAAGAGGACAGACTCGTGGTTGAAAATGAGCTGGGGCATTTGTTGGGTACTAATAGCTTTGGTTCCCTAGAGCAGAAGTTAACTTTTGGTAGACTAGTATAATGCTAGTTTGGAATCATTGTGAATCCAGGAGGTGAAAAGTATTATTTATCAGGATTTTTTTTTTTTTTTTTTTAACATGTTGATATTTTGGCAGTAGGCTCAGGGAAGTTGTAGATTTTGGAGGACAAGGTTGATACAGTTTTACTTAGTGTGGATGGTAGATAGAAGTACAATAGTCAAGTCCATCCAAAAATTTATAAGATAAATAAAAATGAAAGTCATTATTTTAGGAAGAGATTGAGGACCCTGAGTCTTAAAGTTTCTACATTAAATAAAACTCAGAGGAGTGGGGAAGCACTATTCACATTCAGAATTAAGTGACTAGAATGCCAGAGACAGGCCTGGTCAGGAGATTGAAAATGGCAAAAATAATTGCTATGATTATTGAGCAAGTGTTTTGTGTCAAATTCTGTACTGAGTGATTTATTATTTATATAATCCCCACAACAACCCTATGATAGGTACCATAACCCCCATTTTACAGATGGATGAAACTGAGTCACAGAGGGGTATTATTTAATAAGTTGCCCTAGGTCAGCTAGCCAAAGTTTACGTTGTGTTGTCCAAATAGGAACAAATATAATTTGATGGTCGGAATGAATTCAGTATGAAATCATAACATTATTAGAATACGTAAGATATGTGAAACTTTTGAAAGGGTAGCATGCTCTGTGATCTATTTCATACTTCCAGTTCAACTTACATGTTCCTGGGACTCTCAAGTGAAACTGAATTATAGTTGGAACCCAGATTACAGGATTATTCCTCTAAACATGAGGAAGTTTGAATGAAATTTATTTGGCACTACTGTACAGAATGGGGGAAAAAGGGGGAAAGAGTTTTAATGGATCTAGACTAATGAAGATGCTACTATAAAAGTCTCATTACAAGGTGATAATGCCAAATTTGATATAAATAGTAAGGTATAAAGTTAAACTAAGCCATACCTGGAGACCATCCTGGTCCAGCAGCAGTCTTTGTCATCCTGTCAGTTTACCCCATTTGCTGTGAGTCCTTTCACATCTACTTTATCAGCCATTCGTCCAACATCCTTTGTCTTCTGATCATTGTTCCTCGTTTATATTTCCCTTCTATGCCCAGTTTTGAACAAAATTTTAACAAAGTAGCTAAAAGCAGGTACTTGTGTTTTTTATCAGTTTGCTTCCCCCCTTCCCCCACCACTGGAGATTGTGTGTGTGTTGTTCCAAACCAAAAGAATTAAGGAAGAAAGTAAACTTGGAATTATTTTTATCTGTCCATGACACCATCACCTACCCCACAATAATATACTTATGTACAGGTATACTTACATATCTTACATAGGAAGATGTACAAAGTTCTGTTATTCTTTCCTCTTTTTAGAAGAAGCCCAGAAAGTTGATGACCTGATAGAGAGAGTCCAGGAAAATGAAGACGAACTTTCAGGGCAATCGGTATTCATCAACAAGACTCTGATGGAAGAGAGAGGTAATATTCTTGATAAAACTTTGAATGTGGAATCAAGCCCTGATCTTTCAAGAAAAATCTCCTATAAATGTGACTCATGTGAGAAGAATTTAAAGTCTATTTCAGGGTATATTACCAGTGATGGAAGCTATGCAAGAATGAACCCTGATGAATGTAGTGGATGTGGGAAGTCACTTCTCCATATTAAGCTTGAGAAAACTCATCCTGGAGATCAGTCGTATGAATTTACTGAAACTGGGGAAACTGATACTCTAAATGATGGAAGTATTTATCAGAAAATCCATATTTTGGAGAAACCCTTTGATTATATTGAATGCCAGAAAGCCTTCCAAACGGAGACAGTTTTTGTTAATCATATGGAGGAGAAACCCTGTAAGTGGAATGAATCTGAAATAGCCTTCCTGCAAATGTCAAACCTTGGTGTACATCAGAGATCTCATATGGAAATGAAGCCCTATGAATGCAGCGAATGTGGGAAATCCTTCTGTAAAAAGTCAAAATTTATTATACATCAGAGGACTCACACGGGAGAGAAACCTTTTGTATGTAATCAATGTGGGAAATCCTTTTGTCAGAAGGGAACTCTCACTGTACATCTGAGAACACATACAGGGGAGAAGCCCTATGAATGTAGTGTATGTGGGAAAACATTCTACCAGAAGTTACACCTCATTCAACATGAGAGAACTCATTCAGGAGAGAAGCCCTATGAATGTAACTATTGTGGAAAATCCTTTTGCCAGAAGACCCATCTCACACAACACCAGAGAACACATTCAGGAGAGAGACCTTATGTTTGTCATTACTGTGCAAAAACCTTCTCCCAGAAGTCAGCACTTAATGACCACCATAAAATTCATACAGGTGTGAAGCTCTATAAGTGTAATGAATGTGGGAAATGCTTCTGCCGCAAGTCTACACTTACAACACATCAGAGGACACACACAGGCGAGAAACCCTATGAATGTAACGAATGTGGAAAGTTTTTCTCTCGGTTATCATATCTCACTGTACATTATAGAACTCATTCAGGAGAGAAACCCTATGAATGTAATGAGTGTGGGAAAACCTTCTATCTGAACTCAGCGCTCATGAGACATCAGAGAGTACATACAGGAGAGAAACCCTATGAATGTAATGAATGTGGAAAATTATTCTCCCAGCTGTCATACCTCAATGTACATCATAGAACTCATTCAGGAGTGAAACCCTATGAATGTAATGAATGTGGAAAGTCCTTCTACCAGAATTCAGCCCTCTGTAGACATCAAAGAATACATAAAGGAGAGAAGCCCTATGAATGTTACATATGTGGAAAGTTCTTCTCTCAGATGTCGTACCTCACCATACATCATAGAATTCATTCAGGAGAGAAACCTTATGAATGTAGTGAATGTGGGAAAACCTTCTGCCAGAATTCAGCCCTTAATAGACATCAGAGAACACACACAGGAGAGAAATCCTATGAATGTTATGAATGCGGAAAATTTTTTTCTCAGATGTCATATCTAACTATACATCATCGAATTCATTCAGGAGAGAAACCCTTTGAATGTAATGAATGTGGAAAAGCTTTCTCTCGGATGTCATACCTCACTGTACATTATAGAACTCATTCAGGAGAGAAACCCTATGAATGTAATGAGTGTGGAAAAAAATTCTATCACAAGTCAGCCTTTAATAGCCATCAAAGAATTCATAGGAAAGGGAACATAAATGTAATTGACGTGGAAAGGCTTCTCTGAAATCAGACCTCATTTTATGCCATAGAACCTTTTCAGTATAGTGAATAAAAAAAATCCTACCCGGAGTGAAATACTATCACACATTAGAGAATTCACACAGGTGAAATGGAAAAGCCTTTGTGCATTAGTCAGACTTGTAATATGAAAACTCACAGGGTAGAAACCTGTAAGATCACAGAACTCACTGGATACCAGACTGTACAGGAGTAAAAACTTTAAATATTTAGAGTGTGTAAGTTTTCACTATGGACTCAAAATATTTAATAGATCAGGGAATTCATACCACGAGAGAGCTATCGGTGTAAGAAATGTGGAAAACATACTCGACATTTGGGAATTATTAATACTACGTTTGGGAATTGTTAATACTAAAAGATAGGTTTCAAATATCAAACTTTTTGTTTTTAAAAAAAAAAAAAAACCAGAAGAGATCTGCTGTGAATAGACATTCACCTTCTATAAATAGAAGCTGTAAAATCATCAAGATAGTTCATCAAAATAGCAACATTAAACATCTAGGAGCAGTTCTTGAGGTAGATAGGGCTTATTTGTATTTAGTTTTTTAGTATGCTCCGTTAACAGGAATTGTATGCTTGAAAAGGCAGAGTATCTTCATTAGAGTGATTTGTAATACATATGGTAAGATCATCCCTTCTAAAAAGCACCACTAAGTCAGTATCTTAATATACATTGCCACTGAAATAATACTTGGCAGGCATAAAGTATACTTTTAGTTGTGTTTGGTTATTGTTAATGAACTGAATCTTATGTAAAGAAGCTAGTGGTTTTAGTGTTTTCAACTGTATCTGATTCAGCAAAATACATAGAAATCTATGCATAAAATAGATAGAAAACTCTGTATAATTTTAAATTGTTAATACCAGAAGGTTCCATGAGGGAAAAACAGCTGTAGTATGCACTGCACTCTGTCCAGTTTAAAAATGAACTTAAAATGCTCCGTTTTTGTATATTGTTTAAGTGTAATGATTTATTTGGATGCCTACGTGAGTGTGCAGAGCACGAATACTGTGTAATTTAGGAATTACCTGTATTTTTATTTGATATGATACGCCTTTGAACATTGTGCATGCTCCTTCCTATTATTGAATTAATTCATAACA
The DNA here is from genome assembly GCF_024166365.1 of Elephas maximus indicus. Lineage (NCBI taxonomy): Eukaryota > Metazoa > Chordata > Mammalia > Proboscidea > Elephantidae > Elephas > Elephas maximus. The sequence goes on from NC_064830.1 coordinate 100,630,029, forward strand.
TTAATATAGGTTTGTGGCAGACGTTGTTGAGTGACTGCCCTAGTCACGCCCTTCCTTTTGTTTACCGGCAAAGTTTGGGTGTCCGCTCCTCTAAGGAGTTGGGGTAAGCCCTAGACTCATTTCAGTCAGTAATGAAAATCCCATCCTCATTGGTGGTGATTGGTTTAGTGTGATCATAGGACCCAGTTCTAGACAAATAAAGGGAGTATCTGTTAGATTATTTCTGGAAAAGTTTTCCTCAAAGATTTAAGGAATCATGCAGGATTAAGTAGAATTTGTTTTCAGTGAAAATTACGTTGTCTACATACGATGCCTGGTTATGTCTCTCAACAATGACAAAGCAGAAAGCCTGGGAGAACCTGGGGACCTGGATGATGTTACTGAGCCACTGACCTGGTCAACTTTGTAGCCACTCCACCTCTGGACTATTTTTTTTGTGTGTGTGAGAGACGAAACCTCTTTAAGCCAGTTGATTTAGTGGGCTCTGTTAGTAATAGCTAAAGACATTCTGTCTGAAGTTATGCAATTCAGAAGTGGACTTTGGGGAAATCATTTATTTTGCACTGCTGATAAAAAGATTTGTCTTATTTTCTGTAAATTTTGATGTAAATAGATTGAGCATTAGAAGTCAACTTGAAACAATTGTGTATGCATCAATGAACTGTGTTACTATTGACCTAAGAAATTAACTTTTGGAATCTGACGTTAACTGTCAGGTATAACTTCTTTTTTTATAACACATGAAGTCTTGTTTGAGTTAATTCGTATTGTTCGTTGATCATTGCTACAATGTTAGTTGACAGTACATGTTTGAAGTAAGGATCTAATTTTGTTTGCTTTCAAATGCCTAAGCTTATTGCCTGTATTAGTCAAATAATTTACCCTTTACCACTAAGATGAAATGCCATATTTTTTATGTATTAAAATCCACATAGATCCCATTTCTGTTCCTTAGCACTTTTTCTCCATGTTCTTCTAGATGATTGTGAGTATGCTACGTAACAGGAACTAGATGTCTGGTAGATTGCAGAGTTTGTGTAAGCAATATGTATGCATAATATAGTTGTTGGAATAATATTTGCAAAGATTTCCCTCATTAGTATATCATTGTAGCTTAACTCTACAGTATGCATATTAAGTAAAGTATTTTTAAAATGAAAAAGGTCTACCCCATTCTTTTTCTCCTACAGATTGCCAGCATATAAAAGGGTCTAAATTGTCTGTTCAATAATGTAGTCGTTGTGGAACATTCTCATTGTTTCAAAGATGCAAATATTTTTGTATTACCTCATCTCTGAAATTAGGATCAGTAGCATGTTGCAATTTAATTGGCATTGTTTTTATTTTTTCTTAGAGTTACTTAGACTAATGGTTTGTCTTAGATTTGATGAAAGGCAGTATTTGAAAAATGTTTTAATTATTCCTGGAAGAGTGTAAGATACACAGGCCTCCATGAAAGACATCACTGTGGGATGCTGGCTCAGCCTACTTGTCCTACAGCAAGGACTGAAAATGGAATTGATGGAGCTGAGCACGAGCACCTGCTTTTTATACACAGTGACCTCGTAACTTGGAGTGTGGGCAGATCAGGAACTGTTAGAGCTATTTTCAAGAACTGAGCAGACCTTCCTGGCAGGTAGAAGTGAAGTCCCCCTAGTTTTTTCAGTCATCCCAGGATTAGTGAAATGGTTACTTCCATAGTTTCTGAAATAGGTCAAAATGAGACATGATATTACCACCACAGACACATTATTTCTGAGGCTGAAGATTCATCCTGTACTCTCTATTCCATCTTAGTATGCCCAGCTATGTTGTTCAGTCAAGCTCCCTGTCTTAATTTTTTAGTGCTGCTACAGCAGAAATACGACAGGTGGGTGGCTTTAACAAACACAGTTCTCACAGTTTAGGAGGCTGGAAGTCTGAATTCAGGGTGCTGGCTCAGGGGAAGGCTCTCTCTCAGCTCTAGGGGAAGGTCCTTGTTTCTTTTCTGTTCCTCAGTCCTTTGGCTGTCTTCATGTGGCCTGGCATCTGTCTTCCCCCATCTCTGCTTCCTTGCTTGACCAGCTATATCTCAAAAGATTTATTTAAGATACACCCAACACTAATACTGCCTCATTAAGATAGCAAAGAAAACCCATCCCCAAGTAGGATTATAGCCCAGGTATAGGGATTAGGATTTACAACACATATTTTGGGGGAATGCAGTTCAATCTTTAACACTCCCTAAAGAAGGCTGTATATAATAACCCACATGATTGTGCATCCCCAATAATTGCCAGCTTCATAGAACGTCTCAAACAAAATGAAGCCCACAAGGAAATATAATTTTTTAATTTTTTTTTTTGCTCGTCATAGAAATAACTATGTAAAAACTTACTTTTTCCTTCGTTGACTGTAAAGTCTGTGGTTCCTGTCAGGTTGACAGATTAGCTTGGGCTGATGACTGTATTCCACAGCCCATGTCTGGAGATGCTGCAATAGTTAACAGCAGCATATGGCACCAGAGAAGTAAATGTGAAAAATACCCGGAAGGATTTTTTTTATTGTGGTTGTAACTACTCGATCTGTTGGTCGGTCACTTTCAAACATCCTCCCTATGCTTAAAGAATACCCCACCTTATGAATATTTGCATCACATTATAGAACTCCTTTGGTATAACAGACTGATTATTGTTCCCCCTCTTAATTGTTTTAAAGAGATTCCTCCTCAAGTTTCAACTGGAGACTTCATTTCCCAAATTTCCTTTTAGTTAGGAAAGCTTACTTCTGGGCAGTGAGATGCAAGGGGAGATAAGTGAAATTGAAAACGGAATCAGTGAAAACAAGAGTTAATTGAGGGGATCAACAAAATCAACAAACCTTTAGCTACACTGACTTAGGAAAAATAAGATTTCATATTACTAAAATCAAATGATAGTGGGGACATTAATGCAGACCTTATGAAATAAAAAATACTGTTATACTATGAAAAATTGTGCACCAGCAGATTAGGAAATACAGATGAAATGGACAAATCCTAGAAACTGCTAATACTAAAGAAGAAGTAGAAAATCGGAACACTTACAAAAAGTAAGGAGATTGAATCTGTAATCAAGAACTTTTCAACAAAAAAAAAAAAGCCCAGGACACGATGGCTTCACTGGTGAATTCTAGCAAACATTTATTTAAAGAAAAATTAACAATCCTTCCTCAAAGTCTTCTAAAAAATAACAGGAGAAAACACTTGGGAACTCATTCTGTGACGATTGTCGTCCTTCCGTTTTCTCTGACTCGACAACCTTGTGTAACAGAACGAAGCCTTACCTGGTTCTGCACCGTCTTCATGATCACTGATGTGTCTGAGTCCATTGTTACGGCTCTTTTGTCAGTCCATCTTATTGAGGGTTTCCCTCATTTTTGCTGACGCTAAAAGCCAGCCACCACCTGTGGGAAAGGAAGATACTTCAGAGGGATTTCTGTTAGCACAGAAAGAACTTGCTGAGAAAACATTGAGGGTTTACCAGATCACAAAGGAGTCATCCTGAGTTGTAGAGAGATGCGTGCACAGTGGGGGAGTTTGAAAAGTTATATATGGGTGGAATTAGTGGTACGGACAGAGACGCGTGTGGATTCGAGCAAAGGTTTTGAAGGATACAGTGAGCTCCATTCAGATCTGGAGTCAGGTGAGGGGGGAAGAGACTGAGTTATCTGGGCAAAGATGTGGGTCTTTCCAGGAGGGACACATTGGAGGGTGTGATGGATTAAGTTATGTACCCCTAAAAATGTGTTTAGCAGTTGGGCTGAGCCATGATTCCCACTATTGTGTGATTTTCCTGTATGTTGTAAATTCTGCCTCTGTGATGTTAGTGAGGGAGGATGGGTGGCAGCTGTGTTAGTGAGGTAGGTCTCGACCTACAAGATTGCACTGTGTCTTGAGGCAATCTCTTGAGATATAAAAGAATTGAGCAGAGAGACGGGGGACCTCCTACCGCCAAGAAAGAAGCACTGGCAGCAGAGCGTGTGCTTTAGACCCAGGGTTCCTGGGCAGAGAAGCTCCTAGCCTGGGGGAAGATCGATGAGTAGGCTGACAGAGAGAGGAAGCCATCCCCTGGAGCTGACACTCTAAATTGAGACTTCTAGCCTACTTTACTGTGAGAAAATAAACTTCTCTTTGTTAAAGCCATCCACTTGTGGTACTTCTGTTACAGCACCACTAGATACCTAGGACAGAGGGCTATGTGCTACGTTGATGTACTTTGTTGAACACTGTCCTCAAAATGCATGTCCATCTGTGAATGTGACTGTCATGAATTGTGTCCCCCAAAAATGTGTCAACTTGGTTAGGCCACGGTTGCCAGTATTATGTGGTTGTCCTCCATTTTGTGATTGTAATTTTATGTTAGAGGATAACAGTGCGATTGGAACACCCTTACAAAGGTTACATCCCTGATCCCATGTAAAGGGAGTTTACCTGAAGTGTGGCCCACACCACCTTTTATCTTACAAGAGATGAAAGGGAAGCGAGCGGAGAATGGGGACTTCATACCACCAAGAAAGCAGTGTCAGGAGCAGAGCGTATCATTTGGACCCAGGGTTCCTGTGCCAAGAAGCTCCTAGTCCAGGGGAAGATTGATGACAAGAACCTTTTTCCAGAGCCAAAAGAGAAAGCCTTACCCTGGAGCTGATGCCCTGAATTTGGACTTCTAGTGTACTATGAGAAAATTAATTTCTCTTTGTTAAGGCCATCCACTTGTGGTATTTTTATTTAGAAGCCCTAGATAAATAAGACACAGATGTAATTAAGTAACTGTTGTCCTTATAAGAAGTCATATGAAGCACATACACACAAGGGAAGACCACGGAGGTACAGAATGGAGTAATGGTGCCACAAGCCAAGGGCCACCAGAGGCTGGGAGAACCAAGGAGGGATTCATCCCCAAAGCCTTCAGGTGGATTATGGCCCTGCTGTTTCAGACTTCCATCCCCCTAGAACTGTGAGAAAGTAAGTTTCTGTTGCTTTGAGACACCCAATTCGTGGGAATTGAGCTGTTATGGCCCTAGAAAACTAATACACTTAAGGCCAAAGACATGTCTGGGAAAATGGAAATCTGGGGTGAAACACCTGTGAGCTCGAGTCCCAGGTCCTCTACACTGTGATCCTAAGCAGATCATGTCACCCTTCTGAGCCTTGGTTTCAATGTTGGCTACAAGCAAGATGGTACTATGACCTCACAGGGTGGTTATGACAATTAATTGTACTTAAAGAGTTTTGTCAACAGTAGCAGTGAACATTTTTGGTGCCTGATGACTGAAGGTTTGCCTGGCCCATCGTATAAGGAATCCCCATAACAGCACAAGGGGATATTAATCTTTAATAAATAATATTTAAACATTTTTCTTAGATGCCTAATGATCATAATACAGAGGAGGTAATTTTGACATGCATGAACTAGAAATGTGCAGTTTATATGAAGAAAACTATACAACTTTGCTGAATAGAACTTGTAAAGAGATAAATCACTTACCTGAATGTGACTACTAAATATTATTTGACACAATGCAAATAAAAAAAAATCTCAACTATTTGAAGGATGACTTTGACTTTTCACTGATGAATCTAAACTTCTAGAATAATAAAGTAGGAAAATAGAAAGCTTTTGTAAAAGCAGGGTAAGATGTCAAGTGCCACCAAGTCAGTTCTGACTCAGCAACCCCATGTACAACCAACAGAACACGCCGGGTCCTGCGCCATGCTCACAATTGTTGCTATGTTTGAACCCACTGTCGCAGCCATTGTGTCAGTCTATCTCGTTGAGGGTCTTCCTCTTTTTCACTGACCCTCTACAAAGCATGATGGCTCTCCAGGGACTGGTCCGTCCTGCTAACATGTCCAAAGTGTGTAAGGTGAAATCTCGCTATCCTCACTTCTAAGGGACATTCTGGCTTCCAAGACAGATTTGTTCTTTTGGCAGTTCATGGTATATTCTGTATTCTTAATTGAAACCGTAATTCAAAGACACTGATTCTTCTTTGGTCTTCCTTATTCATTGTCCATCTTTTGCAAGCACATGAGGCAATTGAAAATACCATGGCTTGGGTCAGGCGCACCTTAGTCCTCAAAGTGACGTCTTTGCTTTTGAACACTTTAAAGAGGTCACTTGCAGAAGATCTGCCCACTGTAATAAGTCATGTGATTTCTTGACCGCTGGTTCCATGGGCATTGATTGTGAATCCAAGTGAAGTGAAGTCCTTAACAGCTTCAATATTTTTTTCATTTATCCTGATGTTGCTTATTGGTCCAGTTGTGAGGATTTCTGTTTTATGTTGAGGTGTAATCCATACTGAAGGCTGTAGTCTTTGATCTTCATCAGTTAAGTGCTTCAAGTCTTCAGTTTCATCAAGCAAGGCTGTCATCTGCATATCGCAGGTTATTCATGAGTCTCCCTCCAATCCTGATGCCGTGTTCTTTTATATAGTCAAACTTCACATACTATTTGCTCAGCACACAGACGGAATAAGTGTGGTAAGAAGTTACAACCCTGATGACCACCTTTCCTGATTTTAAACCACGTAGTGTCTCCTTGTTCTGTTCCAATGAATGCTTCTTGGTTTATGTACAGGTTCTGCATGAGCACCGTTAAGTATTCTGGAATTCCCATTCTTCACAATGTTATCCATAGTTTGTTATGATCGATACAGTCGAATGCCTTTCCATAGTCAATAAAACACAGGTAAACATCTTTCTGGTATTCTCTGCTTTCAGCTGTGATCCATCTGACATCAGTAATGATATTCCTCATTCCACATCCTCTTCTGAATCTGGCTTGAATTTCTCCAGTTTCCTGTCGATGTACTGCTGCAACCATTTTTGAATTATCTTTAGCAAAATTTTATTTGCGTGTGCTATTAATGGTAGTTTGATAATTTCCACATTCCTTTGGACCACCTTTCTTTGGAATGGCCAAGTATATAGATCTCTTCCAGTCACTTAGCCAGGTAGCTGTCTTCCAAATTTTGTGGTGTAGACAACAGAGACTTCCAACAAGACTTAAGACCTACAAAGTTTATCATGATTATTTTAAATATTGTAAAACCTACCAAATAATATAATTTTTAAATATCATAATAAAAATTTGTATAGGTCAGAAGATATATTTACAAAGGAAACTACTTGCCGTTGAGTCATTTTTGACTTATGATGGCCATGCTTGTCAGCGTATAACTGGGCTCCATTGGGTTTTCAACGGCTGATTCTTTAGAAGCAGATCACTGGGCCTTCTCCGGCACCTCTGGGTGTACTCAAACCTCCAACCTTTCATTTAGCAACATAGTGCATTAACCATTTCCACCACTCAGGGGTGTCAGAAAATATAAGGCATGTAAAAATGTATTACATGGTAAAAGCATCTTCAAAACTGTGAGTGACATGGGGACCTAAACAGGATTGGAATAACTAATTATAGAGCAAAACCAAATTAAGTTTGAACCTGACCTCGCGTCATATAAAACTTTTTTTCACTTGGATTTAAGACTTTTTAAAGTTCGTAATACAGAAATTTTCAACTATGCACTGTGGTAAAATGAGTTCCTTTACGTAGCCTTTTGCCCTGGTTCTTCAGAAAAACAGCTTGAGAGATTTTCCCCCTAAGCCTTGAGGTGTTACCTTTGCCGTAGTTTTCTACCCCAGAGGGTTTGTTACTTTTGTCCAGATTGATATTTCCTGGCTAAGTTGTAAACAACTTGATGGTCTGAACCTTTTTGTATGGCCCTAGGCTGCTGCCTGTCCTGTGACTGGTACACACCTTGTAGGGATTGGTCCACATTTTCTGTAAGTGAAGTGACTATTGTTGTTGTTAGGTGCCACTGAGTCAGTTTCGACTCATAGCAACCCTATGGACAACAATGAAACACTGTCTGGTCCTCCACCATCCTCACAATTGTTTCTATGCTTGAGCACATCATTGCAGCCACCGTGTCAATCCATCTTGTGGAGGGTTTTCCTCTTTCACTGACCCTCTACTTTCCCAAGCATGATGTCCTTCTCCAGGGACTGGTCCCTCCTAATAACATGTCCAGAGTACATGCAACAAAGTCTCACCATCCTTGCATATGAGGAGAATTCTGGCTGTACTTTTCCAAGACAGGTTTATTCTGGCAGTCCATAATATATTCAATATTTTTCGCCAACACCGTAATTCACATGCATCAATTCTTCAGTCTTCCTTATTCACTGTCCAGCTTTCACATGCATATGAGGTGACTGAAAATACCACGGCTTCTGTCGAATGCACCTTAGTTCTCAAAGTGATATCTTTGCTTTTAACACTTTAAAGGGGTCTTTTGCAGCAGATTTTCCCAGTGCAATACGTTGTTTGATTTGACTGCTGCTTCCATGGGCATTGATTGTAGATCCAAGTAAAATGAAATCCTTGATTATACGTTATGCAAATGAATTGTTATAGACTATGAAAATGAAGTGAGTATGGTTCACTGAGGGGACTGGTCAGTTTGTGGCCTTGCTAGAAGGACCATGCCTTGCAATTGACAAGGAGTTTGCTTCTATAAGCAACCAACTGCGCAGAGGTTTCAGAAAGGAGAAAAGGCAGTTAACTCGTGCTATTTGATTATTCTGAAATAGAGGGTAAGCAGAATAAATTCATTCTCTCCACTTAAATGCCAACTTTCAAATAAGGACTTGGTACCTTAGTTACCTCCAATAGTAACTAATAATTTTCTCCTCTCTTTTTTGAGAATCATTACGCACCCATAGGTGTTTATATATTCAGTGTTTAACTCAGCTGTTATTCTTCTGATGCTCAAATTAATTCATCTTTTGCCAAGAGAGTCTTCAGTTGTCCCTGAATTCTTTTCATACAACCCAAGTGATACTTGATAGCTATCTTGCTTTCTGGCACAAAATAATGTTCCAGGCTCATAAATTTCCTGCCCCACACTTGGAATTAGCCATTTTCCCAAGGACCCTTTGGTTCCCTGGTGAGGAGTGATAGCATAACCTAAACAAAGTATTTAAAAAATATATTTTTATAATTATTCTTTATAACTCTTGGGTGGGATATACATGACACCAGATGCAGAAACAATAATGAATCACTGAGGCCCAGAAAGAGGGGCTGACATTTCCCAAGTCTGTCTTCATCTCCCACCTGCCTGTTTTCTCTGGATCTGAGGATCCCATGTCATACCAGGGAGTTTCTGGAGTCTGACTCCAGGGTCTGAGGGAAGAGGTAGTGTCTTAGTCATCTGGTGCTGCTGTAACAGAAATGCCACAAGTAGATGCCTTTAACGAATTTGTCTTCTCACAGTTTAGGAGACTAAAAGTCCAAATTCAGGACACTGGCTCTAGGGGAAGGCTTTTTCTCTCTGTTGGCTCTGGGGGAAGGTCCTTGTCTCTTTTTTCAACTTCCGTTTCTTGGTTCCTTAGTGATCTTCATCTTTGCTTGCTTCTCTATGCCTAGTATGGTCTTTTCTATCTCAAGAGATTGACTTAGGGCACACCCTACACTACTGGTGTATAATTACCCTAACAAAAAAATGCATTCACAAATGGGATTATAACCATAGGTATAGGGATTGGGATTTACAACACATATTTTGGGGGGGACACAATTCAATCCATAGCAGGTGGAAAAAACTCCCCAGATCTGATGGTGGGGGGCTTGGGGTCTTCAAACTCCAGTCACCAAGGGACAATGGTAGGTTCAGTGGAAATACTGAAAGTGGAGCCAGCAGTTTCTCTCTGGGAAACAGAAGGTAAATGTGAGGAGCCCCAAATCAACACCTCTAATTCCCTGGCTCACGTAGGCCAAGACACTGCTCCTGAAGCCAGGACTGTGGCTGTTAAACGATTGTGACGGGGCTGCTAAGGTGGTAGTGGCACCCCAGGGAACACAATGCCATCTCTTCCAGCTGCTGAGTGGGGCACTCAGCCTGAACAGGGGAGTATGGGAACCATCAGGGAACTGAAGGCCAGGTTCAAGGCAGGGCAAGCATGCAGTTCAGCAGCCAGGCTCAGAGGAGTCCTTGGAGGATGAACATGGCTGGGCACCTCAAATCCCAAAAGGTACAAACCTTCCGACCTTCTGAAAAGTCCACGTCAGCTGTCTTGTAGAGCGCCCCACATTCTGGATCTGTTTCTCATAGTGTCACTGAACTCGTTCCTCTAACTCCTATATTTCCTGTAAACTAAAAGTCAGATCTAAACCTTGATTAGATTCATGTTGAATATTCTGGCAAGAATACTTCAGAGTACAATATAAGTGTGGTACAATTCCTTACCTTTGTGTGTGGCCACGGTCTTGTGACTTCCACCCAGGTTATTGGGTGAGGCTGTGCAAATAAGACAGATAATTGTGACCCACGGAGGGAATTGGTCAGTTTTGCCTTAAAAGAGAGCCAATTGCAGAGCAGAGAGGAAAGCCCTCCACCACCAAAGGAGAGACCTGCAGGAGACAGTCCAGTGGGCTTCTTGGCCCAGGGAGTGAGAAAGCTGAGTGCCTCTGGGCAGAAACTAAGGGCCAGGGAGAAGTCTACGCCTCGCCCACAAACTTGGGACTTGCCAGCCTCCACAACTGCCTGAGTCATTTCTTTATACAGTTCTTGAGTTCTGTGAGATGTTGCAGTGAATTAGGGACTCCAAAGACAGGAGGGAGAGTACTGAGGCAAGAGGGAGTAGTTGATGTTAGAGACGATGGAGAGGTACAGCAGCTTAGAAAAGGTAGACAATTGGGACATCTTTAACCTCTGCTTCACAGGAAACAGCTTTGTGCTGATCCTTATAAATTATTTGTTTAGTACCTCATATTTCATCTCATTAAGAGCGTCACTCGATTAGAATTGAGACAATCATTCCATTGTAAAGATATATTTTTTCCAGTGTCAATGAGCAAGTTATCTGCGACACTACAGCACTACACAAATATCCTGTTTCCCTTTCATCTAATGCTCTTAGCATCCTCTGACGACCTTTGCCTAGATACACTAACTAGTTGCCATCAAACTGATTCCAACTCATGGCAGCCTCAAGTGTGTCAGAGTAGAAGTGTGCTCCACAGGGTTTTCAATCCCAGGCCTTGCTTCCGAGGTACCTGTAAATGCACCTGAACCGCCAACCTTTCAGTCAGCAGCTAAGTGCGTTAACCATTTTGTACCACACCTAGAAACTCTGAGACACACTAAAAAAAAACCAAACTCACTGCCGTCGATTCCAACTCATAGGGACTGCAAATTAACAACTTTTCAAATTCTGCCGTTCTTTCTACATTTATTAGCTGACATTATTCTGACAAATGCCTTTCCCACAACTGGAGGTGAACAACAGTTCCTTCTAAAAGGACAGGCTGAAGATCAAATTCCCTCTAAATACAGAGTAAAGAATTGGTGTAACAGTTGCCTCCAATGTTGATGAATGGGTTTTAGCCCCTTCCTCTTTTCTTTGTATCATTGTGGACTCACACTTTTACTTAATTCAAAGTATTACAGTCAGTTACAGTCCTTTTTGATACCCATATTACCTCAAATTTGCCAAGCTGAAGCCCCTTCAAGCTAGCTTCTCTGTCCTCTGGCACACCTCCATTAATATTTGAGTACTTCGTTGCTTTCTCACACAAGAGTTCCCAGATCACTTTGTACACTTCAGGTCCCAGACCTACGATCAACCATTTTTCCAATAAGCCCTAGTCTCTTATAGTGGCCAGTACAGGGGACTGAATTTGCTCATCAATAATGGAGCACCATTATTTCTAGGCTATTTCAGTAGACAGAGCTAGGGAATACATGTTTTTGCAAAATAATGAGTGATATTTTCAATTCACATTTATCATTATGGAAAGTTTTACAGGAATTCTTTGATTTTATCATTTTATCTCTTCGCTCAAACTGAAAATTTGGTTCCTAGTAACAATCTGCAGTATCCTACAAAAGATTAAAATATTAATAATAAGAAAATTAATGAGTGATTTTATCATTTTATACAGTTCTTTTTGTCCTTGAATATATCCCACTAAGAATGCACCCAGTACTGTGTTCAGAAATTTCTTGAAAGAATTATTTTCTCTGTGGTTAAGTTACCATTTTATTAAAGTTGACTTCTTTCTGTTTTCAATTTCACGGTTTGCTTTTTTCTGTTTCATTTTTGAATATGTAAATAATTTACATTTGTCCAAAAGTAAAAACATCATAAAAAGGTGTACTAAAGAGTTCTTCTTTCTAACTGTATTGTTACTGGCCTGCATGCTCCTGCCTCCATAGGTATTCGTTTTTATTACTTTGTAGTTTATTCCTTTAGTGTTTCTCTGCAAAAATGAGCAATTATGGACATAGATTATTTCCACTCAATTCTTACATAAGAAGTAACATGTTATATACAGTTTTCTGCACTTCACTTTTCTCAACAATATGTGAAACTTGTCAAGCAGTGTCACTTATAATGTATACTGCAATATTAACATACAAGGAAACACGGTTCCTGGGTAGTGCAAATGGTTTGCTCTCAGCTGGTAAACAAAAGGTTGGCCCATCAAACCCACCCAGCGGCATCGCAAAAGAAAAGTACTAGTGATCTGTTATTGTAAAGATTCCAGCCAAGAAGACCCTATGGAGCAGTTCTACTCTGTAACACATGGGCTGCCATGAGTCACAATCAACTCAATGACACAGCAAAACACAATAGAAGCATTACTGAATTCTGAAATACTTTAAAAATCCTACACGATACAAAGGAACACTAATTGTATTTAGTATGGAAAATTTGTCATAAAAGGTATTAAGCTATCTGGAGTGTTTTATTCACCTCTCCTTTAATCCATTTCGACAGCACTGGGTTTTAATCCATTGGTAAGGAAGATTCCCACCCTAGGATTATGCGGATGGCAGGACACATGATACCTGACAATAGAGATGAGAGATGAGATGAGCAGTTTATTAATCACAGATACAGCTCAGGGAGGAAGACACTGCATGCCACATAAGGATACTGAAGGGTTGCACTTGGGAACAAAGTAAATGGGCTGTGAAAGGCTGTTTTGCAGTAAAAGGATTCTCTGATATATATAGTACAGTATGATTTAACAGAAAGTTTTCACATATTCATTTCATTCATAAAATTCTGAAATACCTACCCAATGTGTGTTTTTTGATGACATGTTAAGACTGCATTTACACAGAAGGGTTTCCCACATTATTACATTCATAAGCTTTCTCTTATGAATTCTCTATGGTGTGACAAAATTCTGCTTCTCATAGGATTTTCCACACTTGTTACAATTTAGTTTCTCGTGTGTAAGGGTTGATTTTTTTTTTCCAGAAAGTTTTCCACATCTGTTATTCATAAGGTTTCTCCCATGTGAGTTTTCTGATGGACAGAGTCAACTTCATACAGAAGACTTTCCCACATTTATTATATTCATACAGCTTCTCCTCTCTGTGAATTCTGTGATTACTGAGGTTTGACTTCACATAAAAAGCTTTCCCACATTCCTTACATTCAAATGGGTTTTTCCCTGAGTGAATTCACTAGTGTAATGAACTGTGATATCTTAAAAAGTCTTTCCACATTAATTATATTTATAAGGTTTCTGTCTGAGTTCTCTAGTGTATGGTTAAGGCTGATGTCCTAGACTGAATTATGTCCCACCAAAAATGTGTGTATCAGTTTGGCTGGGCCATGATTTTTCCATTATTATGTGGTTATCCCCCATTTTGTGACTGTAATTTTATGTTAAAGAGGATCAGGGTGGGATTGGAACACCCTTACCCAGGTCACATTTCTGATCCAATATATAGGGAGTTTTCCCTGGGGTGAGGCCTGCACCACCTTTTCTCTCTCAAGAGATAAAAAGGAAAGGGAAACTAGCAGAGTTGGGGACCTCATACCACCAAGAAAGCAGCACCAGGAGCAGAGCACGTCATTTGGACATGGGCTCCCTGCGCCTGAGAAGCTCCTCAACCAGGGGAATATTGATGGGAAGGATCTTCCTCCAGAGCCAACAGAGAAAACCATCCCCTGGAGCTATCACCCTGAATTTGGACTTGTAACCTACTGGTCTGTGAGATGACAAATTTCTCTTTGTTAAAGGCATCCACTTGTGGTATTTCTGTTATAGCAGCACTAGATGAGTAATACAGCTGTCCTACAGCAGAAGGATTTCCCACATTTATCACATTCGTGAGGTTTCTTCCCAGTATATTTCCTGATATCCGATGAGGTATTATTTCTGGAAGATTTTGCCACATTCTTTACATCATATTTATATATTCTGTTGTTGATGAAGGGATGACTTCAGAGTAGGATTTTCCACATTACATTTACAGAGATTCTGTCCTGTGTGGCTTATGGCAAAGTGTTTACTTACATGCAGTTTCTCTTCTGAAAGTGCTCTCTGATGACGAGTCTTGACTTCACAAGAAAAGCTTTTCCATACTCATTACATATATGAGATTTCTTTCCTGTGTGAATTCTCTGGTGTATGGATAAAGCTGACTTATAGCAGAAGGGGAAACCCTGGTGGCATAGTGGTTAAGTGCTATGGCTCCTAACCAAAGGGTCAGCAGCTCGAATCCACCAGGCACTCCTTGGAAACTCTATGGGGCAGTTCTACTCTGTCCTATAGGGTCACTATGAATCAGAATTGACTCGACGGCACTGGTTTTTTTTGTTGTTGTTATAGCAGAAGGACTTCCCATATTCAATACATTCATAAAGTGTCTCCCCTCTGTGAGTTCTCTCTTCAAAGTTAAGGAAGTTTCTCCCGTGTGAGTTCTCTGATGAATGTTAAGGCTTGACTTCACATAGAACTTCCCACATCTGTTATGTTTATATGGTGTCTCTCCTGTGTGAGTTCTCTGATATGTTAGAGGGCTCTTCTTTGTGAGTTCTCTGTTATATGGTTATGGCTGACTTAAAGCAGAAAGATTTCCTACATTTATCACATTGTGAGGTTTCTTCCCAGTGTGTTTTCTCTGATGTTCAATGAGGAATGAGTTCTGGAAGGTCTGGCCACATTCTTTACATTCATATTGTCTCTGCCCTTCATGTATTCTCTTGTGATGAAGGAATAGCTTTACAGAGAAGAATTTTCCACATTCATTACATTCATAGGGCTTCTCTCCTATGTGAGTTCTTTGATGTACAGTTAGTTAGGTATGACTTATGGTGAAAGGTTTCCTCACAGTTTACTAGTCACTGGGTTTCTTTCCTGTGTGAATTCTCTGGTGTATGATTAAGGCTAATTTATAGTAGAAGGATTTCCCACATTTATTACATTTATAAGGTTTCTTGCCTGAGTGAGTTCTTTGATTTATGGATAGATATGATTTACAGTGAAAGGTTTTTTCACATTCACTACATTTATGGGTTTCTTCCCTGTGTGAATTCTCTGGTGTATGGTTAAAGCTATTTATACGGTTAAATCAGTATTTCCCACATTACATTCGTGAGGTTTCTCCACGGTGTGTCCTCTCATGTACAATGAGGTGTGACTTTCAGAACCAGGCTTTGCCCCATTCTTTATAGTATTTCTCCCTTGTCTGTATTGTCTGATGTTGACAAAGGGGTGACTTAACAGAATAGGATTTTCCACATTCATTACATTTATAGGGTTTGTTACCTGTGGGAGTTCCCTGATGTTTAATTAAAGTTGACTTCTTACAGGACTTCCCACATTCATTATAGTCAAAGCGTTTTCTCCCTGTATGAGTAGTTGATATGTAGTTAATACTCATAACAGAAGGATTTTCCACATTTGTTAAATTCATAGGCTATCTCTCCATTGTTAATTCTCTTATGATAATTGGAGCTTGATTTTGCATAGGATTTTCAAATTCATTACTTACATAAAGCTTCTTTTCAGACTGCAATGTCTGATGATCAATGAGGGTTGACTTCAGAGGATTTCTGTTCTGTGTTAGTTGTCTGATAGCAGGTTGTGATTTCTGAAAGGTTTTCCTGCATGTATTACTTTCACTGGATTTCTCTTGTGTATTCTCTGATGCTGAGTGAGGTGTGACTGTTGGCAAAAAGATTTCTCACAATGACTACATTCAAAGGTTTTCCCTCCTGTGTCAGTTTTATGAGACTGAATGAGATGTGACTGAGATTTTTTCCTGAAATTATTCTCACTTTCATCAAATCATGAGTTTTCTCCCCCATGTCATCTTTCTGATGTTTAAACAGAATTGACCTCACTATCATTAACTTCCGAGTGATTCTCATTTGTTTTGAGTCTTCTGGTGGACTTCCAATGTTAACTTATCACTGATATTTGCTCCACATTCTTTATAATCACATGGTTTCTCTCTTATGTGAGCCCTCTCATGTATAATGCTGGCTGCCTTCTTAAGGAACACTTTCCCACATTCATTATATTCAAAAGACCATGTTGTAGTCATCCAGTGCTGCTGTAACAGAAATACCACAACAGATGGCTTTAATAAAGAGAAATTTATTTCCTCACAGTAAAGTAGGCTAAAAGTCCAAATTCCGGGCATCAGCTCCAGGGGAAGTCTTTCTCTCTTTGTCAGCTCTGGAGGAAGGTCTTTCTCGTCAATATTCCCCTGGACTAGGAACTTCTCTGCACGGGAACCCTGGGTCTAAAGGACGCACTCTGCTCCCAGTGTTTCTTTCTTGGTAGTATGAGGTACCCAGCTCTCTGCTTGCTTCCCTGTCCTTTTTATTTCTTGAGAGATAAAAGGTGGTGCAGGCCAAACCCCAGGGAAACTCCCTTTACAATGGATCAGGAATGTGACCTGGGTAAGGGTGTTACAATCCCACCTAATCCTCTTTAACATAAAATTACAATCACAAAATGAAGGACAACCACACAATACTGGAAATCATGGCCCAGCCAAGTTGATACACACATTTTTTGAGGGACATCATTCAGTCCACGACAGGTCATCACATATCTGAATCTTCCATTGCTCAATAAAGTCCTTATTATGGACTTTGGGATTTTCCATCTTGATAACATTCATCAAGATTTCTTTCCAGTAGGAATGTTTTCTTGCATATTATCAAGAAACAACTTATTATGTCCATTAATTAGATCTGGGTTCTTACTTGTGTAACTTTTATCACTAAAATATGATTCTGAAACATATTTCAAACTCATTCCACATGAGTCATATTTACAGGGCATTTTTCTTAAAGAAACAGAATTTCTACTCATGTTAAATGGTTTTCTTAAAACATTACCTCTCTTCTTGATCACTGTTTTGTTGTTGGTGAATAAAACTTGCCACAAATGTTTATCTTGGTTTTCCTGGCTTTTCTCTATGAGGTCTTCAAGTTCCCAGACTACTAGAAATGAGAAAAATTAAGTATATCGTTCAAATGTTCACACATTTCCTACATAAATAACAGGTTATCTGAGTTCTTCTGGCCTACAATTTGGAGTTAATTCCAAGATCTGGAGCCCCTAAAGAGAAGTTATTGAAACACCTTCCAAAGGATCCAACCCCTGAACTAACCCAACTGGGATCTAATTTCCACTGGTTCTTCTTGCCTGTTAACTACTAACTCACCTGAATGATTCTGGATTAGCTTTCCCTTGCTCCAACTTGAAGATGATCTCTGGTTTGGTAATGCAATACCCTGTGAATGAGATATGCTATAAAACTTCTGACAGCCTGCTTGACCATCTGGGTTACTAAAGGACAAGGAAAGTGAAGCATCAGGAGTCATAGTACAAAGTGCCATTGGAACTTTCTACGAGGAAGGTGAGACCACAAACATTCTTTCTGTACCAAAAAGGAAACAATCATCTTTGACCTCGAAATATACATGTAAATATCACTAAACTCCAAAAAAGGTCCATAACTTTGGTAGCTATGAATAAGGGGAAGTAATACATGCTATTAGGCATCACAAAGGAGAAACTCCTCATCCACGGAGACCAGGTGGCTGTAGTTCTCCAGCACCACATTCCCGTTCAGGGTCCTCTATATAGGTGAGTTGTCGCGACTCATCCCAGGTGAAGTTCACAGTCGCATCCTTGAATGTCATGGATCCCTGGAATAGCAAATTTTTGTTGAAAGTAATCAGTATTGGGTAACATGAAAGAGATATGTGGGAACTCAATCTTAACATGTTTGAGAGTTTGCCATAAAATATTATGAAGGTTGTCTCTTACACACCTTGCTTTGTGTTTTACTTTGTGGGAGAAAGAGAAATCATGATAGAAATACACAGTGTAGTAACTTATTAGTTTAAACAAAAAGAAAAAATTCCTGCCAAGTGTTGGTAACTGTTCTAGCTTGCAAGGAATATTAAGCAAAATAAATCATTTTGTCCATCCTTAAGGACCTTAAAATTTAGCAAGGAGACATATAAACATTTATTCTGTAATGGGGTGTTACAAGAGCTATGCTAGAATCAATAATAACCAAAATCAGTGTTAAATATGGTAGAAAATATGGTTTTTATATTATTAATTTAGGCTTTAGTGAATTGTTTACCTTCATTAATGTGGTACAATCAAAATGTAGCAAAACCAAAGAGGCATAAAAAACACACAGCAGAATGATAGAGAACAGGGCTTAGTCTGGGATAAGGAGCTGCAAATGTATTTAATAGATTATGGAGTAATAGTACACTTATCCCTATAGTTTACTGGTCTCCAATATATTTGATCACCTCCCCAGAAATAAAGTTTTATTTATTTCTTTAATAGAGAATTTAAAAAAATACCCTGTCAATCTGTAAAATAAGCTGAACATCTCTCTTATCATTCTTGTTAAATGTAGGCAATCTATTATTTTCTTCCCACATGTCAGTGGAGTATCTTATGCCCTTCCTAGGAGGTAGGGTTGACTACTGGGGATAATGAGGAACCAATAAAGGCATAAACAATCACTGGAGGTCCAAGAGTATATTTGCAATTTGGAAAAAAATGTTCTAGATTATATTACTGCCCAACAGAACTATCTACTCTGATGAAAATGTTCTATATCTGCACCAATAAGGAACCCACTAGCCACATGTGGCTATTGAGCACTCTAAATGAGGGAAATGCAAATGAAGAAATACATTTTTAATTTTATTTGCTTTAAATTTAAATTTAGTCACATATAGCTAGTGGCTACCATATGCTCTCAAGAATATAGAGGGAAACATGGAGATTATAAGGAGAAAAATGGAAAATATAAAAGACCTAAAGGTAATTTCTAGAGATGAAAAATATAATATCTGAAAAAATATATATACTGGAAGGGATTAAATTAGACACTTATAAAAAAAAAAAGTTAAATCCGAAGACATGTCAACAGAAACTATCAAAATGAAGCACACAGGAGAAACTCTATCACTGACATGTTGGCCATTATCAAGCAGGTTATATGGATAACTGGAGACCCGGGTGGGGGGAATAGAAAAAATATTTGAAGGAATTTTTTCAAATTTAATGGAAATTATAAATTCACAGGTACAAGAAGTTCAAAGAATCCTAAGAAGAATAAACATAAATAAAACTACACTAAGACATGTCATAATAAAACTGCCAAAAATGAGAAAGAGAAAAACCTTAAGAGTGGCCAGAGAAAAATGAGGCCCATTACATACAGATTAACAAAGACAAGAATGACAGTAGACTTCCTGTCAAAACCAAACAACCTAGAAATCAATAGAGGAGCACATTTAAAGTACTGAAGGAAACGAAACTTGCTAACCTAGAATTCAATGCCCAATAATAAATATCTTCCAAAAACAAAGGCAAAATAAAGTTTTTCAGATAAGTAAAACCTGAGAGAATTCATTACCCCTGGACTTGTGCTACAAGAAATTTTAAAGGAAGTCATTTAGTGAGAAGGAAAAATGACACAAGATGAAAATAAGGATCTTCACAAAGAATAACCAGAAAGCTAAACATGTAAGTATAAAACTTTTTTTTTCTCATTTGCAAACTTTTAGAAAAACAATATAAAGAAAAATAAATAGTCATGTATTCTAAGGCTAAAAAGTATGATAACAAAGAATGGAAAGTATGAGAAAAATGAAAAATTATAAAAGACCTAAATGTAATTTCTAGAGATAAAAAATACAATATCTGAAACAAAAAAATATACTGCAAGGGATTAACAGCAGATTAGACACTGCAAAAGAAAAGTCCGTTAAACCTGAAGATGTATCAACAGTAACTATCAAAATGAAGCACACAGGAGGAAAAAAAAGGAATTAAGGTTCTTCTCTGTACATGAAGAGCTACAATATTATTTGAAGGGAGAGTGTGAGGTATCAAATATGCATGCTGTAGCCCCTAGAACAACTACTAAATAAAATAAATCAAAGAGTTATAGCTAAAAACCCAGCAGAGGAGACAAAATGAAACCATAAATATTCTCAATTTGAAACGAGGCAATAAAAAGAGGGGAATGAAAAACAAATAGCAAAACTGTAGTTTTTTAAAAAAAATCAACAGTATCAATTTAACCATTAAATTTAAATAGTATAAGCACAGATACACAGAGAGAAACACAAGATTCAAATATATACTGTCTACAAGAAACCCACTTTACGATATAAAAACAAAGTGTGCACTAAAGACACTGGAAAAAGACAGGAGAGGCAAACACAAACCAAAAAAGAACGATATTTGGCTATATTTATTATTAGCCTAAGTACACCTTCAAAACAAGAAAACTCAGCAGGGTAGAAGAGGGCCAAAAAGATCAATTCAGCAAGTGGATGTATGTGCAGGAAACAAAGAGAGCTTCAAAATACATGAAACAAAAACTAACAGAACTGAAAACTAAAATGGTCATATTCACAACTGGAGTATTGGAGACTTAACACTCCTCTCTTAATAATTTACATCAGATAGCATATCATCAAGGACTTATAAGACTTGAATACTATCCACCAACTTGACCTAATTGAAATTTATGGAACACCCCACCACACAACATCCTTTTCAACTGCACATGGAACACTCCCCAAGACACATCATAACTCTGAACAAGTCTAAACAAATATACCAAAGTAAAAAAAAAGAAACAAACCCACTGCCATCAAGTGGCTCCTAAATAAATACAAAAGGATTCAAATCACACAAAGTATGCTCTTTAACCACATTAGAAATCATCAGTAAATTAGAAAATCAGTAACAAAAAAGATCTGAAAAATCCCCAAGTGTCTGAAAACATGTTTCTAAATGATCCAAGTGTCAAGGGAAAAATATGAGAAATAAGCATTTTGAATTGAATAAAAATACAAATTATAAAAAATTGTGGGCTCCAGCTAAAGCTGTACACAAAGGGAAATTTATAGCACTAAAATATTTACGTTAGAAAAGTGCTAAAATCAGTGAATTCATTTTCTACCTTAAGAAACAAGAAAAAAAGCAAATTAAATCCAAAGTAATCAAATAAGAGCAGAAATCAATACAATAGAAAGCACAAAAACAACAGATAAAAATCAGTGAAACACTACAATGTTAACTATTGGTCTCTACGTGTTCAGAGTAAAAGAGAGAGAAGGAAACCAAAAACTCAAAGAGACTAATCAACAGCACTAATATTCTACTTGAGCCACAATCTCATTTACCACGAGACCAGAAGAACTAGATGGTGCCCAGATACTACTACCAACTGTTCTGATCAGGAACACAACTGATGGATCCTGAAAGAATGGGAGCAAAATGTGGAACAGAACACAAATTCTTAAAAAGTCCAGACTTACTGGATCAGTTGAGACTGGACAACTCCCCGAAACTACTGCCCTGACATACTCTTTAAACCTTGAACTAAAACTATTCCACAAGGTCATCTTTTAGCTAAATAACAGATTGGCCCATAGAGTAAAGAGCATGACCCGTGAGTACTTTGCTGCTTTGGAAAATAATTTATACAAGACCCCCAAGAGACAACATTTACTCTAAAGCAAAGACGAAAAGGCAAGGGTGCAGGGAAACCAGATTACAAGAAACGAACCACCAGAACGGAAATAGTAAGAAAGCTGACACAGTGAAAAACATAACCCATGTCACTGAACAAATTGTGTAGAAATTGTTAAATGGGAATCAAATTTGCTGTGTAAACTTTCATTGAAAACACAAATTATTATTTATTTTAAAAAATCAATGAAATAAAGTTGGTTCTTTGAAAATGCCAATAAATTTTTCAAATCTCTAGTGTGATGGTTAAGATTGTGTGTCAGCTTGGCTGGGCCATGATTCTTAGTGTTTGTATGTGATCACTCCCGTGATGGGATCTTCTGTGAGTAGCCAGTCAGTTGAAAGGGATTTTCCTTGGGTGTGTAGCCTGCATCCAAATATAAGTGGACGTTCTGGCTTTTGCCTCCTCTGGATCCTGTAGCTGCCTCCTGTTCATCTGACCTCTGGTTCTTGGTACTTGAGCTAGCAGCTTATCTGCCGATCTTGGGATTCATGGACCTTCACAGCCTGTGAGAAAGAGCCCTGCTCTCCAATGTGCCGATCTTGAGTTCGCCAGCCCCTGCAGCAACGTGAATCAGGAGAAGCTTCTATCCTGATCCACAAACTTGGTACGCTCCAGCTTCTACAATCGCGTGAACCGTTTCCTTGATATAAATCTCTCTATATATATTTATACGCTTTACTAGTTTTGCTTCTCTAGAGAACTCAGCCTAAGATATCTAGTTAAGATTGATATAAAAAAAGACAGAGAGGGGACCGAAAGTACTAATATCAGGAATGAGAGGTGACACCACTAGAAATTCTCCAGATATAATAGTAAGAAATTATGAACAACTATGCAAAGTTGACTGCAGATAAAATAATGTCCTTGAAAGACACAAAGTATCAGAGATCACTAAAGAAGAAAGACAATCTGATTAGCCTTTTATCTATTAAAGAAATTTAATTTGTAGTTAATAACTTCCCACAAAGCTCCAGGCCCAGATGGTTTCATAAAGGAAGGAAGTCTACCAAATATTTAAGGGGAAAATTATGTAGTTAATTCTACATAAACCTTTCCAGCAGAAAGAGGAGGGAACATTTTTCTACTCATTCTATGAAGCCAGCATTACTTTATAACAAAACCAGCTACACATGACAAGAACAGAAAACAGAGACCAATATTTCTCAAGACTATAGATATAAAAATTCTTTAACAAACTCTTAGCAAAACAAATCCAACAATATATAAAAATGATAGTACATCATGACCAAGTGGGGGTTACCCCTAGAATGTGGTTAATTTAATATTTAAAAATCAAACATAATTTACCACATTAACAAATTGAAGATCATATGATTATCTCAATAGATAAAGAAAAATTTGACAAAATTCAACAGTGACTTTTTAAAAACTTCCAACAAACATGGAATAAAAGGTAACTTTTTCAACCTAATCAAGAGCACTTATCATAGTAACGTAATGAAAACAGCTGCCATCATAGTCAAAGCCTTAATGTTTTTCCCAAGAGAAAAAGCAAAGGAAAGATGTCCCCTCTCATCACTTTTATTCAACATTGTACTAGAAGTTCTAGTCAATGCAATAAAACTAGAAAATGACACTTCCTTATTTTAAAACATACACCTACAGCAATCAAAACAGCCTGGAACTAAGTATCACAATAAACACACAGATCAATGGAACAGAACTGAAAAAGTTCAGAAATAAACCTACACATGTGTGGTCAACTGATTATTGAAGAGGAGGCTAGAGGCGGGGCCAAGATGGCGGACTAGGTAGACGCTACCTCGGATCCCTCTTGCAACAAAGACTCCGAAAAACAAGTGAATCGATCACATACATAACAATCTACGAACCCTGAACAACAAACACAGATTTAGAGATAGAGAACGAACAAATACGGGGAGGCAGCGACTGTTTTCGGAGCCTGGAGCCAGCGTCCCAGTCAGCAGATTTTCTGGAAAAACACGTTTCCCAGGTCTGATATCTCTGCTTATTCAACAGAGCCCTGACTGACCCATAACAGGGAACTGAGGGCTGAAGCTCCCCCCAGACCACCTAGCCTCTTGCCTTAGGGGTCTAAGGAGGGTGACACCTACCAATCAGTAGAGGTATTTACACTGGGGGCCTAAGGTACAGCTGCAGTGCCCTCCCACCAAGGTGCTATAGGAATAGAGACACACCTACCTCACTGACACTTGGGGGAACCCTGTCAGCATCCTGCCCCCCCGGAGGGTGAATCCCAGCTGCTAATAGAAGCTGGTGCACACAACTATCACCACTACTTCTCGAGGTGGATAGGTGTTAGGGTGCAGCACACACTTGACCCAAAATCAGATTCTACTCAAGAATAGTGAATAGACTCAGGCATACATATCTGGCAACAGCCCAAACCAGCTGGGAATAGGTCATAAGTAAGTCAAGGGCTACAACAAACAAAAAAGCACAATCTAGTAGCCCATCCACGTATATTGAAAGAAAACAAGATAAGACTCAGTGAGCAATTACAGATAAAAACCACTACTATATCTTAGTGATGGCTCGGAGACAGCAGTCGATATCAAACCACATAAAGAAGCAGACCATGACAGCTTCTACAACCCCCCAAACAAAAGAATCAAAATCTTTCCCAAATGAAGATACAATCCTGGAATTATCAGATACAGAATATAAAAAACTAATTTACAGAATGCTTTAAGACATCAGGGATGACCTGAGAAACGAAATAAGGCAAACTGCAGAAAAATCCAAGGAACACACTGATAAAACAGTTGAAGAACTCAAAAAGATTATTCAAGAACATAGTGGAAAAATTAATAAGTTGCAAGAATCCACAGAGAGACAGCATGTAGAAATCTAAAAGATTAACAATTACAGAATTAGACAATGCAATAGGAAGTCAGAGGAGCAGACTCGAGCAATTAGAATGCAGACTGGGAAATCTGGAGGACCAGGGAATTAACACCAACATAGCTGAAAAAAAATCAGATAAAAGAATTAAAAAAAATGAAGAAACCCTAAGAATCATGTGGGACTCTATCAAGAAGGATAACTTGCATGTCATTGGAGTCCCAGAACAGGGAGGGAGGACAGAAAACACAGAGAAAGTAGTTGAAGATCTGCTGACAGAAAACTTCCCTGACATCATGAAAGATGAAAGGATATCTATCCAAGATGCTCATCGAACCCCATTTAAGACTGATCCAAAAAGAAAAACACCAAGACATAGTATCATCAAACTTGCCAAAACCAAAGATAAAGAGAAAATTTTAAAAGCAGCCAGGGAGAAGAGAAAGGTCTCCTTCAAGGGAGAATCAATAAGTTCAGACTACTCAGCAGAAACCATGCGGCAAGAAGGCAATGGGATGACATAGACAGAGCACTGAAGGAGAAAAACTGCCAGCCAAGGATCATATATCCAGCAAAACTCTCTCTGAAATAGCAAGGCGAAATTAAGATATTTACAGATAAACACAAGCTTAGAGAATCCGCAAAAACCAAACCAAAGCTACAAGAAATACTAAAGGAAATTGTTTGGTCAGAAAACCAGTAATATCAGATACCAGCACAACACAAGGCCACAGAACAGAACATCCTGATATCAACTCAAACAGGGAAATCACAAAAACAAATGAAGATTAATTAAAAAAAAATGCTCATAACAGGGAATCACTGAAGTCAATACGTAAAAGATCACAGTAATCAAAAAGAGGGACTAAATACAGGTGGCATAGAACTGCCATATGGAGAGTGATACAAGGTGATATAGGACAATACAAGTTAGGTTTTTACTTAGAAAAATAGGGGTAAATATTAAGGTAACCACAAAGAGGTATAACAACTCCATAACTCAAGATAAAAGCCAAGAAAAACGTAACGACTCAACAAACTTAAAGTCAAACACTATGAAAATGAGGATCTCACAATTTACTAAGAAAAACGTCTCAGCACAAAAAAGTAAGTGGAAAAATGAAATTGTCTACAACACACATAAAAAGGCATCAAAATGACAACACTAAACACTTATTTATCTATAATTATGCTGAATGTAAATGGACTAAATGCACCAATAAAGAGACAGAGAGTCTCGGACTGGATAAAGAAACACGATCCGTCTATATGCTGCCTACAAGAGACACACCTTAGACTTAGAGACATAAACTAAAACTCAAAGGATGGAAAAAAATTTATCAAGCAAACAATAAGCAAAAAAGAAGAGGAGCAGCAATATTAATTTCTGACAAAACAGACTTTAGACTTAAATCCACCACAAAGGATAAAGAAGGACACTACATAATGATAAAAGGGACAACTGATCAGGAAGATATAACCATATTAAATATTTATGCACCCGATGACAGGGCTGCAAGATACATAAATCAAATTTTAACAGAACTGAAAAGTGAGATAGACACCTCCACAATTATAGTAGGAGACTTCAACACACCACTTTCGGAGAAGGACAGAACATCCAGTAAGAAGTTCAATAGAGACACGGAAGACCTACTTACAACAATCAACCAACTTGACCTCATTGACTTATACAGAACTCTCCACCCAACTGCTGCAAAGTATACTTTTTTTTCTAGCGCACATGGAACATTCTCTAGAATAGACCACATATTAGATCATAAAACAAACCTTTGCAGAATCCAAAACACCGAAATATTACAAAGCATCTTCTCAGACCACAAGGCAATAAAACTAGAAATCAATAACAGAAAAACTAGGGAAAAGAAATCAAATACTTGGAAACTGAACAATACCCTCCTGAAAAAAGACTGGGTTATAGAAGACATCAAGGAGGGAATAAGGAAATTCATAGAATGCAACGAGAATGAAAATACTTCCTATCAAAACCTCTGGGACACAGCAAAAGCAGTGCTCAGAGGCCAATTTAGATCGATAAATGCACACATACAAAAAGAAGAGCCAAAATCAGAGAACTGTCCCTACAACTTGAACAAATAGAAAGTGAGCAACAAAAGAATCCATCAGGCACCAGAAGAAAACAAATAATAAAAATTAGAGCTGAACTAAATGAATTAGAGAACAGAAGAACAATTGAAAGAATTAACAAAGCCAAAAGCTGGTTCTTTGAAAAAATTAACAAAATTGATAAACCATTGGCTAGACTGACTAAAGAAATACTGGAAAGGAAACAAATAACCTGAGTAAGAAACGAGATGGGCCACATCACAACAGAGCCAACTGAAATTAAAAGAATCATATCAGATTATTACGAAAAATTGTACTCTAACAAATTTGCAAACCTAGAAGAAATGGATGAATTCCTGGAAGAACACTACCTACCTAACACATTCAGAAGTAGAACAACTAAATAGACCCATAACAAAAAAAGAGATTGAAACGGTAATCAAAAAACTCCCAACAAAAAAAAGCCCTGGCCCGGACGGCTTCACTGCAGAGTTCTACCAAACTTTCAGAGAAGAGTTAACACCACTACTACTAAAGGTACTTCAAAGCATAGAAAATGACGGAATACTACCCAGCTCATTCTATGAAGCCACCATCTCCCTGATACCAAAGCCAGGTAAAGACATTACAAAAAAAGAAAATTACAGACCTATATCCCTCATGAACATAGATGCAAAAATCCTCAACAAAATTCTAGCCAATAGAATTCAACAACATATCAAAAAAATAATTCACCACGACCAAGTGGGATTTACACCAGGTATGCAAGGCTGGTTTAATATTAGAAAAACCATTAATGTAATCCACCACATAAATAAAAGACAAAAACCACATGATCTTATCAACTGGTGCAGAAAAGGTATTTGACAAAGTCCAACACCCATTTATGATAAAAACTCTCACCAAAATAGGAATTGAATGAAAATTCCTCAACATAATAAAGGGCATCTATGCAAAGCCAACAGCCAACATCACTCTAAATGGAGAGAACCTGAAAGCATTTCCCTTGAGAACGGGAACTAGACAAGGATGCCCTTTATCACCACTCTTATTCAACATTGTGCTAGAAGTCCTAGCCAGAGCAATTAGGCTAGACAAAGAAATAAAGGGCATCCGGATTGGCAAAGAGGAAGTAAAATTATCTCTATTTGCAGGTGACATGATCTTATATGCAGAAAACCCCAAGGAATCCTCCAGAAAACTACTGAAACTAATAGAAGAGTTTGGCAGAGTCTCAGGTTATCAGATAAACATACAAAAATCACTTGGATTCCTCTACATCAACAAAAAGAACATCGAAGAGGAAATAACCAAATCAATACCATTCACAGTAGCCCCCAAGAAGATAAAATACTTAGGAATAAATCTTACCAAGGATGTAAAAGACCTATACAAAGAAAACTACAAAGCTCTACTACAAGAAATTCAAAAGGACATACTTAAGTGGAAAAACATACCTTGCTCATGGATAGGAAGACTTAACATAGTAAAAATGTCTATTCTACCAAAAGCCATCTAAACATACAATGCACTTCCGATCCAAATTCCAATGTCATTTTTTAAGGTGATAGAGAAACAAATCACCAACTTCATATGGAAGGGAATGAAGCCTCGGATAAGCAAAGCATTACTGAAAAAGAAGAAGAAAGTGGGCGGCCTCACTCTACCTGATTTCAGAACCTATTATACAGCCACAGTAGTCAAAACAGCCTGGTATTGGTACAACAACAGGCACATAGACCAATGGAACAGAATTGAGACCCCAGATATAAATCCATCCATATATGAGCAGCTCATATTTGACAAAGGCTCAGAGTCAGTTAATTGGGGAAAAGATAGTCTTTTTAACAAATGGTGCTGGCATAACTGGATATCCATTTGCAAAAAAATGAAACAGGACCCATACCTCACACCAAGCACAAAAACTAACTCCAAGTGGCTCAAAGACCTAAACATAAAGACTAAAACGATAAAGATCATGGAAGAAAAAATAGGGACAACCTTAGGAGCCCTAATACAAGGCATAAACAGAATACAAAACATTACCAAAAATGAGGAAGAGAAACCAGATAACTGGGAGCTCCTAAAAATCAAACACCTATGCTCATCTAAAGACTTCACCAAAAGAGTAAAAAGACCACCTACAGACTGGGAAAGAATTTTCAGCTATGACATCTCCGACCAGCGCCTGATCTCTAAAATCTATATGATTCTGTCCAAACTCAACCACAAAAAGACAAACAACCCAATCAAGAAGTGGGCAAAGGATATGAACACACAGTTCACTAAAGAAGATATTCAGGCAGCTAACAGATATATGAGAAAATGCTCTCGATCATTAGCCATTAGAGAAATGCAAATTAAAACCACGATGAGATTCCATCTCACTCCAACAAGGCTGGCATTAATCCAAAAAACACAAAATAATAAATGTTGGAGAGGCTGCGGAGAGATTGGAACTCTCAAACACTGCTGGTGGGAATGTAAAATGGTACAACCACTTTGGAAATCTATCTGGCGTTATCTTAAACAGTTAGAAATAGAACTACCATACAACCCAGAAATCCCACTCCTCAAATCCATCCAGTGGCAAAAGAAGTCTCTTCAATAAATGGTGATGGAAAAACTGGATTTCCACATGCATAAAAATGAAACAGGATCCATGCTTCACAGCATATAAAAAACAAATTTAAAATGGATTAAGGACCTAAATGTGCAAACTAAAACCATAAAATTCTTAGAAGAAAATGCAGGGGCAATGCTGTTGGGCCTACCTTGTAACAATGGTTTATTGAACAAGGAAAGCACAAACAGGAAAAGACAAATAAATAGGACCTTGTAAAAATTAAAGCCTTTTGTTCGTCAAAAGATTTAAATGCATAATTTCTTTCACAGGGATCAGCACAAAGGTGGTTCCCATGAGATGGGAAATAACAAGGTACAACTCAGGATCAGGATCAACTAAGAAGGGACAGGAGTGACTCCGGATACAGTTCTCCAATCAGGACAGCTACTTCTAGCCCTCTGCTACCAGAACCTGTTGGGCCTTCCTGCCCCGGGACCTTGCTGGAGGCCTTCTTGAGTGTTAAAACTCTTAGCTTCGTGGGTCAGCGAGCCCCACTGCAGCCGTCTCACATCAATCTCCTGGTCCCTGCTGTCTCATGCCACGATCACTCTTGCTACTGTTGAACTGCTGTCTCTCACAGTATTCCACGTTACAGCTTCTCTCCCTCTCTTCTTGTCATCCTTTAAGCCCAGCAGGATGCCAAAACTGACCAATCCTTCACTAGGGTTCCATACACTTTATTTGCGTGGTTTCACCCCACTAGGTGCCATGCACCTTAATTACATTATTAGCAAGCTATCCAATCCCCTGGATGGGCCACAAGCATCTCATTTGCATAGTCCCACCCAGTCATTTGGTGGTAGATACAAAGTTTTTTTTTTTTTTTACAAAGAGTATGGCTAGAAAGGCCATATTAAATAATTCACTACACAACAAGACTTTGCCAAAAAAGTGGGGAAAAAAAAAAGTTACCTACTACTGGGAGAATATCTTCAGAAACCATATATCCAGTAGGAATCTAATAACCGAAATATACATAAAACTTCAACAACTTAACAACAAAAAGACAACCCAATCATCAAATGGGCAATAGACTTGAATAGACATCTTAGCAAAGAGGGCATTCAAATGGCTACCAAACAAATGAAAAGATGTGCAACGTCATTAGCCACCAGAGAGATGCAAATTAAAAGCACAAGATTCCACTGCATTCCCACTGGATGCCTAAGATTTAAAAACAAACAAACAAAAAAAAACCCAGAAAATAATAAATGTTGGTGAGGATGTAGAGAAATTGGGACCCTTATCCACTGCTGGTGGGAATGCAAAATGGTACAACCCTTGTGGAAAACAGTGTGGTGGTTCCTCAAACTAAAAATAGAACTACCATATGACCCAGCAGTTCTATTCCTAGGTATATACCCCAAAAACTTGAAAGCAGAGACTCAAACCTCTGTTCATTGGAGCACTATTCACCATAGCCAAAAGGTGGAAGCAACCTAACGCCCATCAACAGATGAATAGATAAACAAAATATGGTACGTACACACAACAAAATACCACTCAACCAGTAGAAGAAACAAAGTCTGGACACATGCTCCAATATGGATGGAGCCAGAAAACATTATGCTGAGTGAAATAGGTCATTCACAAAAGGACAGATATTGTATGACCTCACTCGTATAAAAAGACAAGGCAAATGTATACAGACGAAAGTTTATTAGTGGTTACCAAGGGTTGGAGGGAGTGGGGGAAGAGGGGCTAATCGTGGTGGGAAAATCGCTTAGATTAAGGGCTGGATTGCACAGCTGCTTATTATAATTGCTGTTAATAAGTGGAAACCCTGCTGGCGTAGTGGTTAAGAGCTACAGCTGCTAACCAAAAGGTTGGCAGTTCAAATCCACCAGGTGATCCTTGGAAACTCTATGGGGCAGTTCTACTCTGTCCTATAGGGTCGCTATGAGTCAGAATCAACTCGACAGCAGTGGGTTTGTTATTAAGTTGTTGTTCACCTGTAAAAAGCTGCACTGGCAAAAACTCTGTGACAGGCACACTTACAATGACAAAAAACAAAGAAAAAGTAGCTGCTGAGGCTACTTACGTACAACCAAACACCTCACGGGATTTTGTTCCTTGGTTTGAAGGTTTAGGGTCATGGATTCATGGGACATCCCAGTTAACTGCTTAATAATGTATTTATGCTTCCATTCTACCTCCTAGTTTCTCACATAGTGCCTTGGGTCTTAAAAGCTTGCAAGCGACCATCCAAGGCACAATTGGTCTCCATTAGCCTGGAGCAACTGAGGAAGAGGGAGAGTCAGGAATAGGATATGGAATGTGTGGCTAATCACTTCCACAAATAACTGCCTCCTTTGACATTGTTGCCAGGTGAAAACCCCAGGTTTTGCTCAGCGTGACTTGTTACAGCAATAAACAAGAGGCCTAGGTGGGAGTTCAAAAAGACATCTGTATTTTGTTGTACAAGGAAAGGGGCAATCAGGGCTGCTGCTTCCAAGACTGCTCGCAGGGAGCTCGGGAGCTGGGCTTTTACAGAGAGCAGACAAGCAAATGCAAATTCATCATGAATATTCAGGACTGACCTTCACGCAGGTGCTCAGAGCTTGGGAAGAAAATGACTATGCATTTTCTTCAGACAAGGGTTCGATTTCCAGGTTGGAGAAAGAGGTTGATTTCATTCATTAGGACGTTAAGTCTCTCCCCAGAGGTGGGTTGAGGCCATCTATGGCCCGTTCTGCGGTTATCCTGTCAAGGACAATTTCAGGAGAATGTGCAGCTTATTCTGTTCGGTGTAGAGGGTAAGCCAGAGTAGGTGTCTCTCAGAAGGGGTGGGCTCTGAGGCTGCTTGCCTCAACAAGGAAAGAACTGGATGGTGCCTAGCTACCATTTTACTGAACAATTTGATAAAAGAATCTATAGAATCCTCATCTAAAGGGGGAAAATGCAGAACACAATTTCAAATTCTCATGAACTCCAGACTTTCTGGAGCCATGGGGGCTGGATGAAGCCCATAAACTATTGCCCTGAGATAACCTTTAAGCCTTAAACCAAAAATATCTCCTAATGTCTTTTTAAAACCAAACAAGTTTAGCTTAATTAGTAAAAAATGTCTGCCCTGAGCATCAAGCTCTTTTAAGAACTATCTATATGGGAAAAAAAAAAAAAATTTTTTTTTTTTTTTTATACGAGATGAAACCGACAATAGCAATTTGCAGGAAGCTTTTTTTAGGGGGGCAGTGAGTTTACATTAATGGAGAAGGAACTCAGAAAAGGAGGTGAGAGTGGATGTACAACTTGAAGAAAGTAATCAATGCTACTGAATTGTACATGAAGAAACAGTTGAACTGGCTAATGCTGTTGTACATATTCTGAACAACAACAAAATAAAATTAGAAAAAGAAAAAATGGTAACGAGATCCCAGGAAATATGGATGGGGCACTGCCCAGGTCATCCACAGTAGATCAGTGTTGTTGTTATAGTTACTCTATTTTTATAAAAACAAATAAACCCTGTGCAATAATAGGAAAAAAAAAAAGAATGTAACCAATGTCACTGAACAATATGTGTAGAAATTGCTGAATGGGAACGTGTTTTGCTGTGCACGCTTTCACCAAAAATATATTATTTAAAAAGATTACAGCCAAGAAAACTATGGAGTAGTTCTACTCTGTAACACATGGTGTCGCCATGAGTCAGAATCAACTAAATGGCAATGAGTTTGTTTGTTTATGACATAAAGACCTTTGAAGACTTTTTTTTTCAGACTCCAGTGCTAAAAAATCTTTGTGTCCCAAGAGTAACTGGTTGGTTTCTTTTTGCGGTGAATGAAAATCAGGTGTAGATTAGGAAGACAAGACAAATGTCTGTAGCTCAAATCTGACGATGCTGTAGGATCACATGACCTCACAGCTCTCTTGGCATCTTCTGCTGGCGGGCAAGCCACTGCTCATTTAGTCTTCATTTTCTTTGAAGCAGCTTTTCATCCACTTTACGTTTCCACCTTAATATACGAACACTTAAAAAAGCCATGAAATCCACTGGAAAACCAACAGGGAAGAAAGCAAAGAAACAGCCCGCCTAGGATTTGTTCATTTCCAGTTGTTCTCCGAAGGGTGTAGGAAGCTGTGAAGGGGTACCTGGGAGAGAAGGGAAAAGGAATAGAATCCTAAGAAATCTGGCTGGCCTCACAGCTCCTTGAATCTCCTGCCTAAGAGCCTCCACACAGCAGCCGGGCAACTTCCTTCACTTCCTGGAGAAGTGAAAAACATCCACAGGTCCCTTAGTAACTCCAATGTGTTTTCATGTTTAAATCTGTAATTGATATCTCCCTCTTGGGAGTCCTCGATGGTGAAAAGGTGAATATACTCAGGTACTAACCGGAAGGTTAGAAGTTCGAGTCCACTCAGGGGCATCTTGGAAGAAAGGCCTGGTGATCTACTTCTGAAAAATCAGCCAGTGAAAACTCTGTGGAGCACAGTTATACTGTGACACTTGTGGGGGCACCACAAGTCAGGGTCAACTCCACAGCAACTGGTCTACCCCCTCACTGCTCTTGTTGTTAGGTGCTATCTGGTCGGTTCCGACTCATAAAGACCTATGTACAACAGAACAAAACGATGACCAGTTGCTAATATTCTTCAATGATATTCTTCAACATTCTTTGCCAACACCATAACTTGAATGCACTGTCTTCCTTATTCATTGCCCAGCTTCTGCATGCATATGAGGCAATTGAAAATACCATGGCTTGGGTCAGGGGCACCTTAGTCCTCAAAGTGACATCTCTGCTTTTTAACACTTTAAAAAGGTCATTTGCAGCCCATCTGCCCAATGCAATACATCGTTCGATTTCTTGACAACTGCTTCCATGGGCACTGATTGTGGATCCAAGTACTAGCACATGAAATTTTAAATGGAACTGATTAAACAAATTATAGCACCTCAAATGATGAAGCACTGTGTTGTGGGGATGAGGGAGGAGGGAATCGACTCAAGGCTGTTTTGTATATCTATGTTACTACCAATAACGTTAGCCCCTTGAGTCAGAGAATCCACATAAAGCTTTGGAAAAAGACATAGGTGCTTTAAACATAGATCTTTTTAAAAATGGCTTCTTCTAATTTGATTGCAGTTTCCAGAAAGGATAGCGTAATTGGAAATGTGCTGCAACTGGACTGTGTGGATTCCACTGGCCAGGTGTCAGGAGCTCTGGTTTGTACTCTTGACCTCTTATTGAACCAAGACATTTTTCCCCTTTCAGGTCCTTTTTTTCCCTTCCTTCGAACAAGACAAAAATTGATAACCATGGCAAATCCTCCCTCCACTCCTCTTGACTCTGTAAGGTCAGGGAAGACCACCACAGTTCCTGGTGAGGGACCTGATGATGGGCGTGGGTAGAACGCTGCTCAGTGTCTAGAAAGAATTAGTGGAGAATGAAGAGAGGAGGGGAGTCCTCTTTGCGGTGGGGTGGACAGAAAAGTTTCCCAGCTGTGGAATCCCCTCAGAATCATGCCAGTGAAGCAACAATTCTCATGTCAATCAAGACCTTCCTACTACTCTCAGCCTAGTTCCCTGCCATCTTCTGCAAATTGATTCAGTCTGTAACGGTGAAGTCAGTCAAGCCATGATTCCTCTGGACAACAGGCTCCTTTTCTGAGTCTCTTCTGCCTCTTCACTGGAGCTGATAGGTTTTAGACCTGGGGAGTGGAGGTGGTCTTCTCAGTGAGATTCCTGTTCCTGAGGCCCCTTCCTTCTTACCTAAAAAAAGTCGCTCTGTTTCAGCAAAAGCCTACAGGACACATTCACCTGAGCTGGAACCTTCTTCAGGGACCACACATCTACCTCCTGGAACACACTGGTGCCAAAAGCCTCCAGCTGCACCTTGTAGAAACGCAAACCGACCGGGGTCGCTGAGGACAAAGACAGGCGAGTCACCTTCCGAGCGCTCCAACAGCTACTCGGATGGCGCAGATACAGGACACTTGGACTCGGGCTGGCATTTCTACTGGATGGTGCTGGATTGCGCAGCGCAAAGAAGGGCCACGGGGCTCAATACTGCAGAATCATTCCAAGATCTAAAGAAGCACGAAGAAACTCCAGAATTCAAACTGCCACCTGTAGGTTCGGCCCCCGAACCCCTCACTGGTTTGCATTTCGGGCCCCGGGCCACGGCCTCATGCTAAGCCTCGGCAGGGCAGATGGAGGGACTGGAGCAGTCACGCGTGGTGTTTAAGTCTCCTTCCCCGACCGGCCGGGCAGAGACCCGAAAAGGGGCCTATAGCCAGAAGGACAACTGCTTGAGTGACTTCACCTTGAGAATGGCGCCCCCGGAGCAAGCGCAGCCCCTTCCAAAGATGCAAAACGAGAGCCGGTCCTTACCTCGGCGCTCCAGGCCGCTCCTCTCTCTGGCCCGCGGCCTCGGCAGGACTCCCGGCTCACCCACCCGGACGTGGCCTCGCGGCCCGGCCCCGCGCCCGCCCCACGCCCTCCCCGCCGCCTCCGGCCACCCCCCGCGGAATGGCGCCAGGCAGGGCGCGCCCAAAGCCCGAGCGGCAACCGCGAGGCCCGAGACCTAACAGCCAGCCTCAGAGGGACCACCAGCCAGGGAGCTCCAGGCCACCGCCGCGCTCCTGCTGTGAGGGCACCGCCCCGGAAGGGGCGGGGCGAGAACGGAACTTCCGCCGTCCCGCCTCCCACACCCCACCTTGCCACGCCCAGCCCCCCCTCCCCAGCCCCACACGGGGCACGCACAGCCCCCCACCCCGCCTCTGCATCACCGCCACACCCCCAAACCCTCTATGAGCACAAGAACTTGGTTTGGCCCTTTGTAAAACTAGCTATTATGAATATAAGCCAAGCAACCCAGATGCCTTTGTTTTCCAACATAACTGGGCAAGTAAGGCTACACAGTCTCTACACAAGGTGAATTAACCTCAGGAAGGCGGGGGGTGGGGGGACGGGCCTAATACAGTCATGCATATTCATTGATTGGATCGATCTTAATTATACGGTAAGACCTAAGTTGCATATTCATTGACATGGGGACCCTGGTCTTTGGTGCGCTGTCTTTGGGGCCTCCTGGATTGGTGATACCGTGCATGAGCGGGAAAGGGAGCAGCAAGTTCTTGGGGACAATGGAGGCCCCATGGCGTGCCGGGACGTCTCCCAGACATTGTTTGCTGAGTGTCTCTTTGATTGTATCCTTTCTGGTTATAATAGATGAGTAATTGTAAGTATAGTTTAATAATAGTCTCCATGAATTTCGTGAGGCATTCTAGAGAATTAATGAACCCCAAAGGGGCAATGAGCCAGCAGGGGCTGGCAGTACAGAATCAATTTGTGTAGAACCAGCTCTGAATGGTTAGGCAACAGAGAAAGGCAGTCGATGAAGAAGGATAGAGTCCTTCTAGCTTGTGACCTAGTCTCAGAGGACTACACAGAGAGAGAGAGAGGGAGAGAGAGAGCCCAGCTGGTCTGAAGTTCATGGAGCTATGCAGATTCCTGGGCCTTAGGTTGCTCCCTGATGACCTGGCCTCAGGTGGCCAGGGATGTTTTGACTGGGCTCAAAATAGCCAGGGATGAGGTCTGATCTAACTCTGGGTGGTTAGGATCAGAGAGAGAGGAAGTGCCAGGCAAAGTAGCTAGCAACAAGGAAGTGATGAAGGTGGGACTTGCCCACCTTGCCCTTTTCATTGTGCAGTAAATAGGCAGCATTGTCCTCATTGCACCCCCGGAGGCTGGAAGTCTGAGACAGGGCGTCATCTGTGGCGATTGCGTCTGAGGCTTTGAGGGAGAACCACTCCACATCTCTCCCAGCTTCTGGTGGCCCCAGGTGTTCCTTGGCTTGCAACTGCAGCGTCACATGATGTTCTCCCTCCGTCTCCCTGTCTCTGTCTCTACTCTTTTAAAAGGACACCAGCCATATAGAATTAGGACTCACCCTATTTTAGTATGACCTCATGTTAACTGATAACATCTTCAAAGACCCTATTTACAAACAAGGTCACGTTCACAGGTACCAGGGGTTAGGACAAACTTCAATACATCTTTTCAGGGACAGAATTCAATCTATAACAGGCAGTTAAAAAAAATCATAAAATATTTTGGCATTCTTCCCATTGAGAGCTGGGGTCTATGGCCTCCCCTGCCCTTGAATTGGCTTCAACCAGGGACGGATTACCCAACAATCAAGGTACTGATATGGGGTATAAAATCAAAAGATACATCTGACGTAAAAGTAAAATAGCTGAACTAATGCTAACTCTCAATATAACCTTTCACACAGATTCAAAAACCCTGTTGCTTAAGAACCAACCCTATTAAGAAAATGCTTTCTTTGTGCTCAGGGGTCTATAACCAAACCGTACCGCAATTCTTGGTGTTTGATCTTATGCTCTGAGTGAGGTCATGTTTAACAACATGTTTCTGACAGTATCTGTCATGCCATCATTGTACCATTGTTTTGTGAGGATCATAAAACACCCTCCATGACCATATATCTTCCAATTATGTCCTTTAGCCAATCAATGAATACCAGCTGTATTAATGTAACCAATAATGTTAAATATTACCCTTTGATTTGTCCCACCTTTGATTGACCTCAATCACTGTAAACCAATGAGAATATTAAAGCCCCCGTTCTTTGTTTCAGTCCTACAAAAATTTCTTTGTAGTTGCTGTGCCTCAAATTTCAAGGCTGAATTTTCATGGGCCGTGGAGATCCCTGGATCGAATTGTCTTGAACCTTTAATAAACCTCTTTATTTTAATTCAATTTAGACTACGAGCTTTTCACTAATTAACATTTTTGGTGGCAGCGCCGGGATCCAAAAGTGACTTACCTGCTGTGACCCTAAGAAACCACGGACCTGGGCATCAGTGCCAACACGAAT
This sequence comes from Elephas maximus indicus, assembly GCF_024166365.1. Taxonomy (NCBI): domain Eukaryota; kingdom Metazoa; phylum Chordata; class Mammalia; order Proboscidea; family Elephantidae; genus Elephas; species Elephas maximus. Next base: position 100,668,324 of record NC_064830.1, read on the forward strand.
CCATTGTGTTCGATCCATTTCCCTGGGCTCATGGGGTCACTTCAGGTGAGACTTCTTGGACTGAACCTCCACTCTCTTGCATTGAAGTTTGAGGTTTATTAATGGTCTTTGACTCTAATCTTGGTTCACTAACAAAGCATTCGTTAAGTTCATCAAATGCTTTCATTTTAAATCGTGGCTTGGCCTGGCCATTTGAACTTGCTGTGTTTCCCTAAGACACCCATAATGGGTTCTTCAGTGGGTCTTTTTTTCTTTTACAAAGACTTTGACATGTGTGGTTACTATCTTAGCAATCGTGGGCTGTGCCCATTAAGGAGACGGTCCAGCTACTTGTTTATTCTTGGATTGGTGGCATACTTCCACTCAGGATAATGTAGAGGACCAAATTGCCCAAATGGGAAGTCATTTGACATGTCAAAATTAACTTTTCTGTGCAGTGAATTGGAAAGAAAGGATTCTAGAATAAATCAGCAAAGTTAAAAGCTGCACCTTCAGGCACCTAGTCACGTTCCCTCTGCTCCTTTGCTATTTCGTCTCTTCACCTGCTTCCTCTCACTACCTGTCTCTCCTTTCTTACTTGCCAGAAACTAAAAACACCCTTAATTCTAAGCTTTCAGCCTTAGTAAAAAGGCATCAGTTAAACAACTGAAAAATTGCTCTTGTTGCCAAGCTAATGGGTTTGGCTAGTTCAAACTACAAAACTAAACAAATGTGAAGACAGCTACAAACCCAGCCAAGCAAGAAAGTCCCATTTCAAAACAGAAACCCTAGAAATAACAATGAGTTCAGGCAATTTCAGGCTTTCTGCTCCTTTGCCTGCTATTTAAGACTCTAAACTTAACTGCCCTGTTAAGAAAGGGAGAAAACCTCATTTTGAAATGCCATTTAAGATGAAATGCCCTGAGGAAAAAGATAAACCTCCTACAGTCACTTTTACTCCCTGGTCAAAAGCATCTCATTGCAATCGAGTCGATTCCAACTTGTAGTGACACTATAGGACAGAGTAGAACTGTCCCGTTAGGTTTCCAAGGAGTGGCTGGAGGATTCCAACTGCCAACCTTTTGGTTAGCACCCGAGCTCTTGACTACTGCGCCAGCAGGCATCAAAAGCAAAGCCCCCCTGCAATTGTCAAAAAATTTCCAATCATCCTGTTAAGGACGCCACCTTCACTCATGACCGTAATAATCCCACTCGCAATCATGATAAGAAGGAGGAAATAATTAAAAATGATAGAGCAGTTATAACACCTATAAATATGGCACCTATATAAAAACTTGTCAACCTGGCATCTTAGTCATCTGTTTGCTGCCATAACAGAAATATCACAAACGGATGGCTTTAACAAAGAGAAATTTATTTTCCCACAGTCTAGTAGGTTACAAGTCCAAATTCAGGGCATTGGCTCCAGGAGAAGGCTTTCTCTTTGTCGACTCTGGAGGAAGGTGTTCCTTTTCAATCTTCCCCTGGTCGAGAAGCTTCACAGGCACAGGGACTCCGGGTCCAAAGGACACGCTCTGCTCCTGGTGCTGCTTTCTTGGTGATATGAGATCCCCAACTCTCTGCTTGCTTCCCTTTCCTTTTATCTCTTGAGAGATAAAAGGTGGTGCAGGCCACACCCCAAGGAAACTCCCTTTACCTTGGATGAGGGAGGTGACCTGAGTAAGGGTGGTGTTACAATCCCACCCTAATCCTTTCAACATAAAATTACAATCACAAAATGGAGAACAACCACACAATACTGGGAATCATGGCCTAACCAAGTTGACACATATTTTTGGGGGGACACAATTCAATCCATGACACCTGGTTTATCAGATTTGTTTCAATTGATTAACATGTTAGTAGGACCTAGGAAAGCCCAACAATAGGCTGAAGAAGCGTATTGAAAAAAACCCTAAGAAGTCACTAACGACTAAACCCAATACTTCAGGCCTTGAATTATTAGATCAAAGAAAAGCAGTAGCTTAGTTCCTTTTCGATGCCATCCCTAAGGTTTTTCCAAGAAAAATTAATTAGGCAAAGGCTCAAAGCTACAAACAAGAAAAAAGGAAAACTGTTTACAAGGATCTTTTAGCCAAACTGTTTACAAAACACTCTAGTTTTAAAAAGTGACTGACACCAGAGCTGAAAGAGCCTTTAATTCTATGTTTTTAAATAAATTGCACCCAAAATTTTTGACTTAGTCAAATGTTACAGGCTGAACTGAGAAACAATACCCATTACTAAGCTAATTTGGCTTTTAAATTAGCTCAAACACTGGAACAAAACCCTTTCTTGAAAATAAACAACCAAGATGGAACGGAGGGACTCCGGAGATCTAACAGGGATGTTTCCTAGTGGCTTTAAATTCAAAAAGTGTTCCTCAACCTGAGAAGATTCAACAACATTGTTAAAAAAAAAAAAAAAAACCGTTGCCTCCATACAGTTTCTAAGGAGCACTGGGTGTATTTGTACTGCCAACCTTTTGGTTAGCAGTCATAGCTCTTAACCTCAATGCCACTGGGTTTCCAGGTTGCCTCCCACATCCTGGTAGCTTTATCTTTACCAAAACCTTATGCACCTGAGAGACTCAGAAAAGAGCCTGATTAGGACTTACACATTGCCTTTAAAATCATTTGAATTATCAACAAGCAGTCCCTAAAAAAGTACTTATAAGCTGGAAGGAAGTTGGTTGCTACCACTAAACTTCGGTAAGGACCTAACAGCAAAATCGTTCACCAAATTATTTGTCTTCCTACCATTCAGAATTTATATTTACCCTTGCAATTAGAAAGAGATAAAGCAATTCTCTTACCAGAAAAATACAGGTAAAGTAAGAAATTCTTTGAACCTACCAACTGTAATTTCTCATTGTTCTGACTAACCAAGAAAAAAAAAAGCAAGCTTAAAGAAATCTAAAAATTTACCGAATTAATACAAAGGACAATAAAGTTGCCTCACAATTGATTGTTACTCCCATAAAAGACTACAATGGCAGCTATGGTAATTTATTTATAAGGAACTATAACCTTACTGAACTCCAGATTGCCTTAGGAAACATCAGCAAATGGTTCAAATTAATGAGTAAAAAAAACTAGAAAAAGGAGGGCTGTATCAAGACCCCAATACAAAATTATAAACAAAGCCAAATAGCAAATTAGTTTTACCTAAATGTTGGCATATTCCCATAATTCAGTCTCTACCTGAGGGCACCCATTTACGGAAAGATAAAATTATAGAAATTAAAAAAGAATATTGGTGGGGCACTTTTATGAAACCGCTAAACAAATGACTTCTCGATATCCTATCTGCTTCCAGTGCAATTCAGGCCAACCTTTTAAAGCTCCACCTGAGAGATTTCTTCTGCCAGTGTTTGAATGACAGGTTTCATTTAACTGCCAGTGTTTGAATGACAGGTTTCATTTAACTTCCATTTGCAAATAATCATAAGTTTATTTGAATAATAATTTGTAGGTTTTCTCACTGGGTAAAAGTTTTCCCTAGTCATCAAACTACTGCTGCCTTTGTAGCTAAATCTTCTTAAAAACATGGTCCCCACCTAGGGGAATTACCAAACAACATCATTATTATCACACACAAGTAAAATTTTGTTGAAGGTGTTTCAAAAAAGGTTGCAGTACTACATTACATGGAACTGCCAGAAATTCAAGCTGGATTCAGAAGAGGGTGTAGAACGAGGGATATCAATGCTGATGTCAGATGGATCTTGCCTAAAAGCAGAGAATACCAGAAAGATGTTGTCGTGGATTGAATTGTGTCCCCCCCAAAATCTGTGTCAACTTGATTAGGCCATGATTACCAGTATTGTGTAGTTGTACTCCATTCTGTGATTTTCCTGTGTTTATAAATCATAATCTCTGCCTGTGGTTAAAGAGGATGAGGGTGGGATGCAACACCCCTACTAAGGTCACATCTCTGATCCAATTAATTTCCCTCAAGTGTGGCCTGCACCACTTTTTATCTTACAAGAGATAAAAGCAAATGGAAACAGAGAGTTGGGGGACCTCATACTCCCAAGAAAGCAGTGCCAGGAGTAGATCGTGTCCTTTGGACCCGTGGTTTCTGCTTGGAGAATCTCCTTGTCTGGGGGAAGATTGAGGACAAGAACCTTCCTCCAGAGCCAACAGAGAAAGCTGTCCCCTGGAGCCGACACCCTGAATTTGGACTTCTAGTCTCCTAGGCTGTGAGAGAATAAGCTTCTGTTTGTTAAAGCCATCCACTTGTGGTATTTCTGTTACAGCAGCACTAGATAACTAAGACAGTGTGTTTTATTGACTATGCAAAGGCATTTGACTGTGTGGGTCATAACAGATAATGGATAACATTGCAAAGAATGAGAATTCCAGAACACTTAATTGTGCTCATGTGGAACCTGTACACAGACCAAGAGCCAGCCATTTGAAAAGAATGAGGGGATAATAAGTGGTTTAAAATCAGTAAAGGTATGTGTCAGGGTTGTATCCTTTCACCATACTTATTCAATCTGTATGCTGAAACAAATAATCAGAGAAGCTGGACTACATGAAGAACGCGGCATCAGTATTGTTGGAAGACTCATTAACAACCTATGATGTGCAGATGACACGAGCTTGCTTGCTGGAAGCAAAGAGGACTTGAAGCACTTACTGATGAAAATCAAAGACTATAGCCTTCAGTATGGATTACACCTCAACATAAAACAAAAATCCTCATAAGTGGACCAATAAGCAACATTTTTATAAATGGAGAAAATATTGAAGTTGTCAAGGACTTCATTTTACTTGGATCCCAATCAACACCCATGGAAGCAGCAGTCAAGAAATCATATGACGCATTGCACCAGGCATATCAGCTGCAAAGGACCTCTTTAAAGTGTTGAAAAGCAAAGATGTCACTTTGAGGACTAAGGTGCGCCTGACCCAAGCCATAGTGTTTTCAATTGTCTCATATGCATATGGAAGCTAGACAATAAGTAAAGAAGACCGAAGAAGAATTGATGCCTTTGAATTATGGTTTTGGTGAAGAATATTGAATATACACCATGGACTGCTAGAAGAACGGACAAATCTGTCTTTGAGGAAGTACAAGCAGTGGGGACCATGGTCTCGGGAAACATCTAACTTAACTGGCATAACATAGTTTAAAAGAAAATGTTCTACATTTTACTTTGGTGAGTAACGTTTGGGGTCTTAAAAGCCTGTGAGCAGCCATCTAAGATATGCCACTGGTCTCACCCCATCTGGAGCAAGGGAGAATGAAGAAAACCAAAGATACAAGGGCAAGATTAGTCCAAAGGATTAATAGATCACAACTACCACAGCCTCCACCAGACTGGGTCCAGCACAACTAGATGGTGCTACCACTACCGACTGCTCTGACAGGGATCACAATAAAAGGTGCTGGACAGAGCTAGAGAAACGTGTAGAAGAAAATTCTAACTCACTAAAAAACACCAGACTTACTGGTCTGACAGAGACTGGAGAAACCCCGAGAGTATGGCCCCCAGATACCCTTATAGCTCAGTAATGAAGTCACTCCTGAGGTTCACCCTTCAGCCAAAGATTAGACAGGCCCATAAAACAAAATGAGACTAAATGGGCACACCAGCCCAGGGACAATCACAAAAAGGCAGGAGGGGACAGGAAACCTGGTAATGGGGAACCCAAGTTCGAGAAGGGGAGAGTGTTGACGTGTTGTTGGGTTGACAACGAATGTCACAAAACAGTATGTGTATTAATTGTTTAATGAGAAACTAGTTCGCCCTGTAAACCTCCATCCAAAGTACAATAAAAAAATTTTTTTAAAAGTACTGCCAGAATGTTCCTTAAAAGGAAGAATGGTGAGAATTCATCTTACACACTTTGGACATGTTATCAGGAGAGACCAATTCCTGAAAAAGGACACGTTGCATGGTAAAGTAGAAGGTCAGCAAAAAAGAGGAAGACCTGCAACAGGACGGACTGTCACAGGGGCTGCAACATTGGGCTTAAACGTAACAATGATTGTGAGGATGGCACAGTACTGGGTAGTGTTTGGTTTTGTTGTAGATAGGGTCGCTATGAGTTAGAATCAACTTGACAGCAGTTAACAACAATAACAGGGAGCACCAAAAGTCGTTTGTAATAACCAATCTTTAATACCATTTTACCAAATAATTAAAAATATATGTAAAATTTTTCAAAGACCTTGAGACACCCAGCCTCCAGGCACCATGACCAACCCCCAACTTGTAAGTGGAGTAGCATGAGCCACCTCACTTTCTAACTGGTTTCTGCAGATGTTTTTAAGGCAATCAGCCAACTTCGCACCCAAGATAAGAAAAACAAGAGGCTGAGGTCTGCAGATGACAGAGCCAGTTAGGACCAAATTTAGCCCGCCTGACATGCTCAGAACCATCAACCAGTCCTCTGGGTGACCCAGAACTTGTCTCCCGCCAGAAGGAACCAAATTTAGCAGGCCAAGATTGGGGGAAGACTTTCAAAAGAGAAGGATCCGAGCCTAAGATCCGGTTTTCGCCCCCCTGCCCCGTTTTGGACTGAGCAAGCGCAGAAGACAGAACCACCCCGGGAATGTCTTTTTTGAGCCAGACCAACAAACGACCCTGTTTCTTTTCCCAGGACCCATCCCCTAATGCAGTTTCCACCATTATTCAGGGAGCCATCTTGGCAACGCAGGTTCTGGTGTGCTCATTTGCTTGGCCAGCCAAGTAAAGCTTCTTCTCGTGTTCCCCTCTTTCGTATTTCTAATGGCCATGCCGAGCAGACCTGGAACAGTTCCATTACGTCCCTACCATCCCAATCGTCTGGACTGGTTGAAAGAACAAACAGAACCATAAGAAAACCAGCTTGCTAAACTTTCCTCTTTCTTGATTTTTCCCTGGGTCCAAGTCCTTCTTCTTGTGTTGATAAGTACCTTACTGATGGGCTCCGCCTGACTCTAATTCAGACCAGCATATTAAAGTATTATCAGGCCTTAGTCCAATATTCTAAAAAGCCTATGATTCTCAGAAATCGAATAATTCCAAATTGCTTTCCATTTTTCCCGGTAATTATGTCTATTGAAAAAGGCATCAATTGAAAAATTCTCTCTAATCCTTATGCCGCTAAATTACAAGAAATTAAAACTTGAATCCATCTCTCCCAGCTGAAGAAGGCTGCCACTCCTGTTTGGACAGTTGAGCCAGCTAAATAACTCAAAATTTAAACAATCCCTGGACAAGAAGCAGACATCTGAGTAGATGGCTTCCTTTCCCAAGATCCCAGACCAGGTCTGTATCTTGGATTTAAGCTGCTACCTATGCAACCTTTAAAATTTTTTTAACTTAGTCTACCCAGTACCATCGAGTTGATTCTGACTCATAGCGACCCTATAGGACTGAGTAGAACTGCCCCATAGAGTTTCCAAGGAGTGCCTGGCAGATTCAAACTGCCAACTCTTTGGTTAGCAGCCATATCACTTAACCACTACGCCACCAGGGTTTCCTAACTTAGTCTAGTGGTAATAAAAGTATTCATAGTTGTTGGATATTTGTGGTGTTATTCATTTGTGTATTCATTTTAAGCATGTTTCCTATAATTATTGTCTTAAACTCTTTATTGTTTCTTTTTTCTTTTGCTTGGTAAGAAAATGTTTTTATCAAATTAACTCAATCAGTAGCCAGTTCTAGCAATTTAACCAAATGCAGGATATGTCACTCTTCCCCTCGGTCTGCACAAGATCATACTTGATCCTCGTCCTGGACCAGTCTTAGGTTATAAATCCACACCTAATTGTACTACTGATTTTTAAAATGAGCTATTCGTGTCAAATTACAGCTACCTCCAAAATTATCCACTTCTTCATCTGCCCCCTGTTTCAATCTTACCCGGGCATGGTGGGAATGTTTTATTCTGTTCACACCATGTCGTCTTTTTAGAATGTTCAATATGATTCCTTGGTAGCAAATAACTGTTTTTAAAAATAATCAGAATCTCTCTATTTGTGCCCAACTCTGAGATCCCCTAGAATTTAGAGAATTATCCATTTGTGATAACTCACTCACAGCAAACTGGCTTAAAAAGGCCAATCAATCCATTCTATTTCCTAATATTCACACCAGGGCAGGTAAGCTGTGTGCCCCATCTGGATATGTCTTTTTATGTGGAGGATCAATTTATTTAAGGAAAAAGTCAGATGATTCACCCTATACTTGGGCTTTACCATGTTTGAGCTCTCTTAAACCTTCAACAAACCTCTTTAATTCAATTTAGACTATAAGTTTTTCACTCATCAGCAGTACACATGGGCTTACTTGTGCTAATTTTCTGATCTGTAGTGCACAATTTCAGCTATTTTTCACAACCTCAAAGATGTGAAACCCGTGTGAAATTGTGCATTACAGATTAGCGAGTAAACACAATTAAGCCCATGCCTACCTTGCTTACTGTAAACCCATGCATACCTTACACACTGGTTAATCTGCCCCTGTCTTCGACCAAAAGAGTAAGGAGAAAGTGACACTCTGTGACTTCTAAGATGATGTGGTAAAAGGCCATGTACCTTCTGCATTTGGCACATACTTGGATCCCTGAGCCACCACGTCAGAAATCCAGTCATTGCTGAGGCCATGTGCTGTGTGAGAAAGTCACATCACATGGAGAGGCCACCTGTGGACACACCTGTCTGTAGACAGTCCCAATCTTCAGGTTATTCCAGGTGTGCGATTCCAGCCTTCAAGTCCTCCCAGCTGAGGTCCCAGACAACGCAGAGCCAGGACAAACCCCCTCCACTGTGCCTTGCCTGAATTCCTGACCCACAGAATTCATGAGCATAATAAAATGGTTGTTTAAAACCACTAGGTTTTAGGGTGGTTAGTAACAGCAGACAGTATTCAAACAATGGACAAAGACAACGTCTAACCACCTTCTTCCACCCTCACTCACAGCCACTTTGCAGCAAGCACAGTCTTGTTGAACGCCCCCTGCAGGTGACTGTCATACATGCAATAGCCTGGTCTTTGTACAGCCTCCGTCTGACAGCAGCTTCAGAAATGCATGTGGGTGCACTGGGCGCACACCCCATGCCAGGCAGGCTAGGTGTCCTCATCAAGCCCCCACATTTACCTGGACACTTGTTCCTCCAGACTTAGAGAGGCAGAAAGGTGGGTATTGAAGCTCCACTTAACCTCTTCCTTTGTTATGAAAACTCCTTGTACCCCTGAACTAGCCAGGCTTCTATCTGGTGCAAGTGGTGGAAACCAACTCCATTGGGTTAAGAACAAGGTGTTACTCATGAGGGACTTCAGGCATAGCTATATCCAGTGACCTAAGCAATGTCATCAACACTTCTCTGCATATCTCAGACAGGCTTTCTCTACACGGCAAGTGTGGTGCCTGCTAGGACTAAAAGCACATTCTACCAACCTAGCAACACCCCCCCCGCCCCCCGCCGCAAAGGGAACATTTTCCCCATAACACTGATGAAAAACGACAGGAACTAATCAGAGTGTTCTGCTGAGGTCATGGGCTCATGCCTAGGCTAATTACTGGGGTGTTCTACCCAGGCCTGGCCACCAGCACGTACTTTTTTTTTTTTTGTGGACAAGGCCGAGGTACCTCCCCTAAAAAGGGGTGTTCTGTTATGGAAATAATTCACTATTCTGTCCATCAACTCAAACTTCCAAAAGGGTTAAATAGACACTTGAGAGCCAAACTTCCAAGGCTTGAATCTTGGCAAACCTTGGGCCTGTGACTTAATGTCTCTGTGTCTCAGTTTCCTCATCTGCAAAATGGGAATGATGATAATAGACTTGTTATGAGGATTAAATGGGAACTGTGTTATTTACTTGGTGACCTCCTATTCCTGTTGTTTTGTTTGATTGGTTGCTGGTTTCCTTTGGAACTGTGGGAAGGGGTATGGAAGAAACACAAGACACACACACAGAAATAGCAGAAGACTACTTAAATTGGGGTCCCTGGGTGGTGCAAATGGTAAAGAGCTTGGCTGCTAACCCAAAGGTTGGCATTTTGAGTCCACCCAGAGAAACCTCAGAAGAAAGTCCTGGCAATCCGCTTCTGAAAGATCACAGCCATTGAAAACCCTACGGGGCACAGTTCTACTCTGACACACACGGGGCACCATGAGTTGGAGCCAATTTGTTGGCAACTAGTTTGTTTTTTTTGGTTAGTTACATAAATTGTGGGACATCCAAAGAATGAAATCCTATGGAATGTGTAAAATGAATGAGGTGGTAACTTTTTTTGTATATGCATATAGGATAACTGCTCAGAATGAACGTTGTTCCAATTTCTTTGCCTTTTGATTATTTTTAATAGGGGCAAGAGAGAAATAGGAAAATGACAGAGGGGGAGGCGAGAGGGAGGCTCAGGTCCGGTGACTCCAAGTACCACCTTCTACGGGCCACATTTCACAGGCAGGTCCCTGGGGGTTTCATTCCTCCTTGGCAATGACACCCATCGATGTCCAGTTGATTCCACCTCATAGCGACCCTATAGGACCAAGTAGAACTGCCCCATAGGGTTTCCAAAGCTATAATCTTTACTGGAGCAGACTGCCACATCTTCCTCCCACAGAGTGGCTGCTGGGTTTGAACCACTGACCCTTTGGTTAGCAGCTGAGCACTTAACCACTGCACCACCAGCGCTCCTCTTGACAATGATTTAAAAAAAAACACATGTTGCCATAGCAACCCTAACGGACAGAGTAGAACTGTCCCATAGGGTTTCCAGGGAGTGCCTGGCGGATCCGAACTGCTGACGTTTTGGTTAGCAGCCATAGCTATTAACCACTTTGCCACCGGGTTTCCTTGGCAATGATAAAAAAAAAAAAAAAAGGAGGAGCTAAATAGACATTTGCAGAATGAGTCAGGACTCTGGAAACTTGGAAGTTCTCTCAAAACTAGGAAGGGTATCTACCTTTTTTTCTATGACCATCAGGGTTGGGTTCCCCCCACCCTAAAATAAAAAAGTATTTGGCCACAGAATCAGAAGATCTGGGAATAATTTAGCTTTTCTGGTTAGACTGTAAGATCCTTTGGGCTGACCATCTTTAAACTAGGCCCTAACATCTGTCTGTCACTCCAAAGACTTTAAACAAAAACAAAAAATTGAAATATTGTGTTGCTCTGTTCTGATGCTTCCAAGTCACATTTGAAAAGAGCATTTACTTCATGTTTCCCAAATCCACGTGGAAAGGCTGGGAAAGTTTTATTTGATCATAGGACATGGTGAGAATAAAATGGCCAGCAAGTCAATTTAAAGGTAGGTTTTAGGGGGTTTGGGGGATTTGCACCTTGCCCTGGCAAGGGAGCAGGTGAGCCCTGGATAAAGCCACAGGGCGTTGGGGCCTCAGGGGAAAGGTCTGTGATCCAGGCACTCAACTGGACCACCAGGACCAGGCCCCTCCTCTAGCACAGGGAAGGTTGGTTAAACGATTCCAAACACAGTAAGGTCCCAAGACTGGTACAAGTCTTAAAGGAGTACATGGCAGTGTGGGGACCCTTTGGTGACTCCCAGAAATATTTGGGGGATGCAGTCTGCATGTGGCCAAAGCTTGTCCTGGGCCTGACTCCTCCTGGGCCATCCTGGCCCTGCAGTGTTAGCAGAAACACGATGACAGGGCCTGAGGCCTTGCAGACCCTCCACGGCAGGTGGGCACCGAGGCAGAGCAGCAACGACACGGAATCCAGGCAGAAAGCTCGTTTCTCCACTCTTTATTAAAGCTAGGTCCTCCTGCCCACAGCGGCAGGGCAGAAGCTGCGCCCAAGGGGCACCAAGGGCACGCACTCAGGGCGTGCCAGGAAGGATGAGTACAGGGCCAGACCCAAGGTCCCCAGCTCCTGGCCCACCCAGCCTCCTTCCCCTGGGCCCTTTCTGAGGCTTCTGTCCCACTCGAAGAGTTGAGAAACTGGTGGAGGAAGAGAGCTGGAGATGCCTCTGGGGCAGAAAGAGCATCACCCACCGTCCCCACTGCCTCCTGGGCCCCTGCCCTCCTCACCACCCACACTGCCACTTCACCCAGCACAGCTAATCCTTACCACCACCACCCAGGCCCACTCCCCCCCACCACTACCGAGCCTCCTACCCGCCCCCAGCCCCTGCAGCCCGTCTGCTGGCTCTCAGCCCCCAAGGTCCTGCCTACACTCAAACGGAAGGAACTAGGTCTAAAAGGGACTGCACTTGCTTCAATTGTATCCTGGACCTGCAAAAAGTATGACGGGTAGAGTCTCACAGGACCCTGCCTCAGCTGCTTACCAGAGGCTCCCAAAGGCTGCCCAGAGGGTGGGGTGCCCACCGAGCAGGGCCTTGCATAGCTGGGGGCTCTGTTTGGTTACTGCGCATGGGCTCAGGACACACCCTGGAGGCCCACCAGTACCACGCGCCTGGGGCTCCGTCTTCCACCCTATAAGGTGGTCACCTAAACAGAAACACGATAGAAGAATGTAACGGCAAAAGTAGACTGAAGGGGACCGTAGAAGTCGTGGGGCCCTAATTATGGAATGTGGGGAAAGATCCTGTGACCCGCCTCAGCCCTTTAATCTGTTATTAACTCTAAAGCATGGGGCGCAGAAGGGCGGCGATCCACGTGTCACCAGTTTCCAGAGGGTCTCAGTGTGTACCCTCCAGCCCCCAGGGGTCAGAGGACCAAAGCACCTAAGGAGCCTAGATTAAAATTGAGCTGGTATAACCAGAGCCTGGCTGGTCCCAGGGCCCCAGTAGGGTGAGGAGTGAGCTACTCCTGAGAATAAGGCTTCAAACCTGCTCCGGGCCAGAAAGTACCTGCAACCCATCCACCCGGGGCTACTAATTTGGTTTCCGGCTTTTTCTCCTCCTCCCAGGTTCTTCAGGCCATACAAGAGGTGGAAATAAATACTCACAGGGGACGATGACAATAAAAGCTTTCCTGGCCCTTTCTCTGTCCCCTGCAGAGGGAGAAAACCCTCCTTTGGGGGAACTACCAGGCTTCCATCGGCCATGCACACAACTCTGAACACTTCCTGGACACTGTTAAATGACCAGAGGATCCCTGAAACCGCCCACTGAGGAATGGGATGAAGTAGTCAGCCCAATCCACTGGCGACCCAGATGTCAGCTCTGCCTTCCACTACCCCACCCTCCACTCCACGCAAGGGATTCCCACCCTTGCTGTAAAACTCAGAAGCCACCTGGCCCCTGGCCACCCACGTCCAATGGGGTAAAATACCACCACCTGCCGTGCCCACTGTTTGGCCTCAGCACAGCCCTGGGGAGGCTGCAGTCCTCAGGGTGGCCACTCCCCATCCCTTCCCTTCCCTCCAGGGCCTACTGCTCTTCTCTCTTGGAGCCCCCTACACCGCCATGCCACCTCGGGCGCCCTAACCCTTTCAAGGGCCAGGGCGGGAGGGCAGCCCCAAGGCCGTGGGGTGGGGGCTGAGGGGAAAGCACCACACCCAGGGCTGGGACCTCAGAGCCCCCGGCCTGCGCGCCGGCCGCCCAGTGGGTGCGCCTCGTTGGCCTCTGGCCCCTCACAGGGTGGTCTCCTCGTAGGTGCCCGACGGTCCTGGGAAAGCAGCGAGCTGTTCAGAGCCGAAGCTCGTCCCGCCTGCGAACTCCCGCAGGGCGCTACCGCGCTCCCCTGACCCAGGCTCGGCGCTCGGGCCCGCCTGCCCTGGCCCCGCGACCTTGGCGTGTGCCTCGGGCTTGGGCGCTACCGCCTGGGCAGGCGTTCCCGCCGCGCCGCGGTGCGTCTTCATGTGTGTGAGTAGGTGTGAACTCTGCGAGAACCGGCGGCCGCAGTGACCACAGGCGTAGGGCCGCTCGCCCGTGTGCGTGCGCTGGTGCGTGACCAGCACAGAGCGCTGTGAGAAACGCTTGCCGCACTCGGGGCACGGGAAGGGCCGCTCGCCCGTGTGACCGCGCCGGTGCTTGGCCAGGTTGGAGCGCTGCGCGAAGCCGCGGCCGCAGTCCGCGCAGCGGAAGGGCTTCTCGCCCGTGTGCGTGCGCCGATGCCGCTTGAAGTCCGAGCTGTGGCCGAAGCCCTTGCCGCAGTCGGGGCAGCGGTGCGGCTTCTCCTCGGCGTGCGCCCACTGGTGCCGCGTCAGCGCCGCGCTCTGTCCGAAGCGCCTACCGCACTCGCCGCACGCGTAGGGCCGCTCGCCCGTGTGCGCGCGCCCGTGCGCTGTCAGGTGTGCCCGGCGGCTGAAGCCCGCGCCGCACACGCCGCACACGAAAGGCTTTTCGCCCGTGTGGCCGCGCACATGAGCCGCCAGGTGTGAGCCGCGGGCGAAACGTGCACCACACTCGGGGCACGGGAAGGGCCGCTCGCCCGTGTGCGTGCGCCGGTGACGCGCCAGGTGTGAGCCATACACGAAGCTCTTGCCGCAGTCGGCGCAGCGGTGCGGCCGCTCGCCGGCGTGGTAGCGCTGGTGCTTGGCCAGCGCCGCGCGGCGCCCGAACGTCTTGCCACAGTCAGAGCAGATCCACGGGCTCTCCTCCTCAGGCAGCGCAGCGGGCGCCGGCTCGGCCAGCAGCCCCCCGACGGCGGGCCCGAAAGCGCGCAGGCCGCCGCCGCCCCCGGGGCCCCCACCGCCGAAGGGGTCGCAGGCCAGTCCCGCGCCCTCCACCAGCGAGAGTGGGCCGCCCAGGGGCCCCGGCAGGGCGCGCGCGTCAGCCGACAGCCGCTCCCTGAAGTCCGGGAGGCCGAGCATGGGGAAGCCGTCGGGGTGCAGCCAGGACTTGGGGTGTATGGGGAAGGGGAAGCCGAGCGGATGGGAGGATGGGCCCTCGCCCTCACTCAGGCCGTTCCCCAGCTCCAGGCCTCGCCGCGTCGGCTCCAAAGCCTCCTTTCGCTCGGGGCTGCTCGCCGCTTCCGGCGCCTCGCCGTCCCCATCGGCCTCGCCCGCCTCAGGTCCCTCCGGCTCCGCCTCAGTCTCCTCAAGCCCCGCCGTCTCGACGGGCTCCTGTCGTGGCCCGTCGGCCCCAGGCTCGGCGCAGCCGCCGCCGCGACGGTGGCGCTGGAAGTCCGCGCGGAGGCGGAAGGCCTGTCCACAGTCGGGGCAGCAGTGCGGCCGGTCGGCGGTGTGCACAGCCTGGTGGCGCGCGAGCGCCGAGCTCTGGCTGAAGCTGCGGCCGCAGTGCGGGCACGGGTAGGGCCGCTCGCCAGTGTGTGTGCGCTGATGGGTAACCAGGTAGGAGCGGCGGCCAAAGCCCGCGCCGCAGAAGGCGCAGCGGTAAGGCCGCTCGCCCGTGTGGATGCGCCGGTGCGTCACCAGGTGTGACTTGTAGACGAATCGCTTGCCACAGTCCGGGCACGGGAAGGGCTTCTCGCCGGTGTGCGTGCGCTGATGGATGGCCAAGTGCGAGCGGTAGACGAAGCCCTTGCCACACTCATCGCAGCCAAAAGGCTTGACGGCGGCGTGGTAGCGCTGGTGCTTGGCCAAGCGCGAGCGATGCGGGAACACTTTGCCGCACACGTCACAGGTGGTCTCGGGCCGCAGGGCTGGGGCATCAACTGCAGCCGGGAAGGCCCAGGGCGCCAGCAGGTTCGTGCTGGGTTCCCGGCTGGCCAGGAAGGGCTTCATCTCGGTCCCATCAGCCAGGATCCCGAGGCCACCCGGGTCGGGCCCCCACCTCTCTGGGGTCTGTGCTGAGTCCGAGTCATCGGGGCCCCACGTCCCAGGCACGTCCCCCACACCATAGGCCGCTGACCACAGACCAGGGGGCTCATTCTCCTCTTCCGCCACCTCCGCCAGGAAGTCCTCATCGTCTTCCTCCTCGTGGTCCTCCATGTCGTCGGTCCAGTACCAGGACCCTGAAGGAGACAAGGGAGGAGGCCAGAGACATGAGAAGAGGCAGCCCCCTGCCAGACTTCGGGAGAACCCCCAAGCTCTCACAGCACGGAGTCTCCCTTGCCTGGAGAGGCTAAGGCACTTTCTTCATTCGGCAGAAGGAGAAGTTGTCCACACCCCATTGCGTGTCCTGTGTGGCCCAAGGGCGGTAAAGCCACTGCCTCCCCCAGTTAGCAGCTTTGTAGGCACAAGTAATGCCCACACAGGTGTCCCCCTCAGAAGCCTGGGGGTTCTTTACTTGTTGGGCTGTCATCAATGGCCTCAACTAATACCTTTTCCAGATGGCCCGCTCCATCCCAAGCCTGCAGACCCTACAGGAAGGTAGACACGTGACAAAGTGGGTGAGCTTGTCTGCAGGTTCCCATAAGACCTGAGGCTAATGGGGCCCTGTGCCAAGAAAAACAGAGACCCCAGAAGTAGTTTCCTCCAAGCCTCCTGCAGAACTTCCTGGGCCAGCCTGCTAGGCCTCGAGTATCCAGCGAGAGCCGCTTTGATGAGCACCTAAGCTTAGCTCACCATCTCTCCCTCTCTGGGGGTTTTCTCCACCAGTCTCAGGCTGGCCAGCAGCCAGGGGTCTCCCTCCCACGCCCACATCAAGCCCAGGAGAAGCTGCCCTGGGCTGAGGAGAGAGGCCTAGAGGGCCAGCAGCCCAGCTCTCCACATGCAGCTAAGAGACTCTCACACATCCATGTTAGCTCTCAGAGTCTGGTGCCTTCCCTGCTAAGCATCCCCTCAGCTTGCACCGCATTGGGGAAACAGTCCCACGTCTGCCAAGACCTCGAGTGGCCTGCAAGCACCTCCCATCACTGCAGCTGCGGATACCTCAAGTTCCTACTCTCCTGTTCCTGCTCCCCAGAGCTGCACCTGGCCACTCCCTTCTGTCCCCCACAAGGGGGCGCTGCAGGCAGCACAGAGCCAAGCTGGGGAGCTGGGTCTGTTGGGTTTTCTCATCTGTAAACCCAGTGCCCTTGAGTCGATTCAGACTCATAGCGACCCTCTAGGACAGAGTAGAACTGCCCCCACAGAGTTTCCAAGGAGTGCCTGGCGGATTCGAACCGCCGACCCTTTGGTTAGCAGCCGCAGCACTTAACCACTACGCCACCAGGGTTTCCTCTCATCTGTAAGACGGGGTGTAATCTGCCTGCCATCACTGTACATCCAGGAGGGAACCAACGTTCCTGGGGCCAGCACCAAGTCCCACAGGAACCCTGCGGGACAGCCTGGCCCCCCGGTGTTCCAAAGCACCCACATGCCTGACCTCATGAACACCTTATATTGTCCCCACCTCAGAAACCAGCAGTTGGAAGGGTCACGCCCCCACTGAGTAGGAATCCCGCCCTCCAAAGCTCTGGCTGGTGTCAGGATCACCCGGCCAGGTGAGCCAGGACCACTGTGTACTACCCAGGGGGAGGGGGAGCTGGCACCCGGGAAGTGGCCAGGCAGCTTGCCTCCACCTACCCTGTTCTACTGAGTGTCTGCTCTATCTGGAGGGCTGCAGTGCCAAGTGAAATAAAGCCAGACCTAGACCCGCACTGTATAGAAGGATGAGAAAATGGGCTATTTTTTCATAGCTTGCAACTGTTTCTAAGTTTCCTATAACTAGTAATATTATACTTTTATAGTAAAAATAAGCTTCAAAAAAGGCAAAATCATCCTGCGATTGAGTTTACCTCCAACTCCCACCCAAGGCTGCAAGTGAGTGACCTGAGTGGCTAAGCCCTTGTGGGCTGCACAGAAGAGACCTACTTCCTCCTCACAGGATGCCAGTTTTTGCCTGGGAATGACTCTCCCTGAGTCTGGGGAGGCAGGAGCACCCCCGAGGGCAAGGAGAAGCTGGTGATAGGAGAGGCAGGTGGTGGACTGCTTCTGTCTCTAAGAGGATTTTCCCTGAAGTTTCTGAGGAGGGTTCCTTGAGTTGTTTTTAATCAGAGATACCCACCCAAGGTAGGCAGGGTGAGATTCAAGTACAGTGTCTTAGTGGGCTGCATCTGGATACCTCAGGACCTAGCCGAGGACCCATAAACATTTGCACCCAAGTCCTCGGAAGTCAGAGCTGGCTGCACCCTGAGACAAGACTCTCAGGAAGTGGCAAGGCCCTTTGGGGAACCCAATGGGAACCCACAGGAAGACCAGCCTGCCCCTGAGGCCAGGCTTTGTTCACTTTTCTCCTCCTGACAAAGTGGCCCAGGGTCTGGAGAAGGGATGCCAGAGTAACAGCTAGCTCAGGCTACAGCAGGGGCTGGAAAGATTCGAGGGAGTTTGCTGGCTTTCAGATCCCAAACCCTCTTTTGGATCCAAGTGAGTACTGGTCAGATATCCCCCAGCCAGGGGAGACAGTGTGGGATGCCCTTCTCAGTTGCTGGATGTGGGGGCGGGGGGGGGGAGGGGGGCGGGCGGTGGACAAGGGCAGGATAGGCCAAGGATCAGCACGGTTGCTCCTCCGGAACCCAGAAGACCTGGCAAGGGGTGTCAGCCTTCGTTTCCCTGAGACATCTGCTCCAAAGGACTCGACCCTGGAGATGACTGAGCTAGCCCTCCAGGAAGACCCTGAGGCACTACAAGGGGTATTTGGATTGAAGGCACAGCAAGGGCTCAGGTCAGCCATCTGGGGAGGGGGACCTTCTTAGCCATATGTACTGACTGGGGACAGTTGAGACTCTAGTTCACAGAGGGTTCTGGCCCTCCGTAACGGATAATGCCAGGGGCTGGCAGAGGGTGTCCAGCTGAGGCTGGTGGTCAGCCCACCTGCAGGCCTTTCTCCAGCTGTGCTCCCCACTCCAGGGGCAGAGGTCTCCCAGGTGACTACAGCAGGCACTCCCAAGGAAGGGAGGGACCCTGCACTGTAAGCTAGGTGAGGAAAGGGAAGGCAGGAGGGGTGAGGTCAGAAGAGGGGGGGAAAGGGGAGTGAGAAAGCACAGCAGGCCACAGGCGCACTGCCATGGGGGACCCAGGAAGGGGACAGAAGCCTTCAAGTCAGGATTCAGGAGGTGGCGGGCACCCAAGTAGGACACAAGAGAGGTCTTCAGAGTGCACTAGTGTCCTGCAAAACTACAATACAGAAATGGTGTCGGGCTCGGAACAGTCAGTGTCTGCCTTGCCCAGGCCCAGCAATTCTCAACCAGCCCAGCTTAAGAGAATCGAAAGCAGGGGGAGAATGGGTGGGGGCACTTAGCGGATGGGCTGCAGTTATAGTCACGAAGCTGCAGGTGGAGTCTCCCTGCCCGGGCTGACCCATAGCCTCTGCTACTGCAGCCTGGCCACATTGGCGTGACACACCCAGGACTGCCCAGACCTGGGGTCACTATGAGTTCTGAGGACAGTCCCAGGCCCACCAGCCACAGGGAAATGCAGAGACACTGGCCCAATGGTCCCGTCACGGAGCGCTCGCAAGTCAGCCAGACACAAACGACGTGGTGCGGGTCACCAAGACTCAAAGGGGACCTGTGATGGATTGAGTTGTGTCCCCAAAATATATGTGTTGTCAATCCTGACTCCTGTGCCTGTGGATATAATCCCCTCCGGGAATAGGGATTTCTCTGCTAGGTAATGAGACTACACAGTGTAGGGTGTATCTTCAGCCAATCGCCTGTTCCTGCCTCAGCCTGGAGGAAGTGGCATATCATTCGCCAGCCAGAGCCCTCCACCCCGGATTCTGAAGCCCAGGAAAGAGTCTGGGAGGGTCCTGGGGAGGGTGGGAAGGCACTGCAGAGGGGGTTGTCGGCAACAAGGAGAAGGGCCTGAGGATGGAGACTGAAGTCCAGTCATGCAATGACTGCTCTAAAAGTCAGGTTCGTCTTAATGCAGCGACTTTCCAGGGTCGTGACGACGACAGAGAGACGGCATGCGTGAGGACACTGAAAAGTACACGTGTACTCAAGGTGTCAGTTACAAGTTTTTCTGTATTTTTATTTTAAAACATCTGCTCCTGCTCCGCGTCTACCTGAGCCTGTGACAGGCCTGTGACACTCAGGGCACCCTCGTGAGTTTGGTGTCACTCTAGCCCAAAGCCAAGAGCACCCACTGGGGCACAGACTTCCACTGAGCTTCCTGACTGACAGCCCCCCATGAAGCACCCTGAGAGAACCGAGAGGCGGAGGTCCTAGGGTGGGAAACTACTGGTTTGGTTCATATCCTTTATTCTCCAGATGAATAAAGTGAGGTTCAGGGATTTGAAGGAACAGAACTGAACCTACAGCCAAGTTCTCCAGAGAACTCGACCCCAAATGCCTTCTGTGCACATTTCTCTGAAGCCTCCTCCCCTGGAAGCCCAGAGCTGCCCACTCAGGCCAGGGCCACTGCCCATGGCTGCTCCCGGGCCTTCCAGGGAGGAGAGGGGGCCTGAGGGGGCCCTTTTTTCAGAGTTGGCCAAATGTGTGGAGAAGCCAGAGAACGGGCTGAAGTCTCTGCATCTGAAAGGCCAGTAAGGCTCGAGTACTCCCTGCCCTGACAGTCTGCTCGGCTCCACAGGCCCAGCCCTGGCCCTGAGCCATAACCTGACAACCTGCCCTCACTAACAAATAATCCTAAAACCACAGGATCCAAAGGGGGGATAGGGATTCACTTTCAGGAGCCCCCGAGAGGTATAAACAGTTAATGTGCTCAGTGGCTAACCGAAAGGTCAGAGGTTTGAACCCACCAGCAGCTCCGTAGAAGAACAGACCTGGTAATCTGCTCTGTAAAGATCACAGCCTAGAAAACCCAATGGGGCAGTTCTACTCCATCACATGGGTTGCTATGAGTTGGAATTGACTCGACGGCACCCAACAACAGTCTCTAGGAGTCCTTGGGAGGGGCAAACAGTTAATGTGATTGGCCGCTAACCAGACGTTGGTGGTTTGAGGCCACCCAGAGGTGCCTCAGAAGGCCTGGTGATCTGCTTTTGAAAACTCACCTACTGAAAACCCTGCAGAGCACAGTTCTGCTCTGACACACATGGGGTCACCATGAGTCAGACTAAACTCGATGACAACTCATTTTTTCAAGGGTCTCTAAGCACCTTCTGGAGCCCTGGTGGCACAGTGGTTAAGTGTTTGGCTGCTAAGCAAAAAGGTGACAGTTCAAATCCACCAGCCAGTCCTCAGAAACCCTATGGGGCATTCTACTCTGTCCCGCAGGGTCACCATGAGTCAGAACTGACTCGACGGCAAAAGGTTTGGTTTTTTTGGTAAGCACCTTCCAGCACCATCTTTAAACGGAATCAAAGGGTTGGCGATTCTAGACCACCAACGGCTTTGTGGGAGAAAGATGTGGCAACCTGCTTCTGTAGAGATTTACAGCTTTGGAAACCCTGTGGGGTCACTATGGGTTGGAATCAACTTGACAGCAGTGGGTTTGGGTTTGGTTTGGAAGAGCCTTCAAAGAAGCCCTGGTGGTAAAATAGTTAAGTGCTCAGCTGCTAACCAAAAGGTCAGAGGTTTGAACCAACTAGTGGCTCCGGGGGAGAAAGACCTGGTGATCTGCCCCCATACACCCTAAGACTACACCCTAAGAAACCCTATGGGGCAGTTCTACTCTGTCCTACGAGAGCACTATGAGTTGGAATCAACTTAATGGCATACAACAAGAAGGACCTTCCACACGTTGGGCCTCTGTGGGGTTGGGACCAAGAGGAACCAAGACACAAAGGCAGAGGTTTGGAGAGAGGCTTGCTTGGTCCCCACAGAGCTCCCTGACGCTCCAGAACATCTGCCCTGGGAACCCCAGGAGAGCTCAGTGAGGCCACATTCTGATAAGAGCTCCAAGGAGCTGAGCAGGCAGAAACCCGAGATCCTCCGCTCATGCTCACCTGTGTAGACACCAGTGACAATGTCTCCCTCCTCAGGGTGGGGGCTGTCTGGGACCCACGGTTCTTCTCCTTGTTCCAGGCGGAAGATTAGGTCTGGCTTGGGGATTGGGTATCCTGCCCAGGAGGAACACAGCCAGCACCTCAGGACTGCACCTGGCCACCCACTGCCCTCACCAGCAGATCTGCCACCATCTACTTTTCACCTCCTCTTCTCCACCCATCCAGGCCCAGCCCCCTCCCTGCTCCAGTCTGGGAAAGCCCACCTTCCCTTCTCTTCCAGAGCTGACTGCCCAACTCACCCTGCCTGCCCCTGTCCACACACCTTCACCTTCCTCCTCCACCTCACCCTCACAATCTCGAGGCTTCTGGGGAGTGTGCCCAGAACCCAGAGCTGGATGACAGCTCCACAGAACACAGCCACCTGGCCCAGGAGCTCCTTGGCCATGGTGGACCCCAGGACATCCCAGCCCAGGAGCCAGTGTGGTCCCTGAGCTTCCCTGAGGCAGGCTGGCTCCAGCACCCCTTTCCCTAAGACCTGAGGGCCCAGAAGCCACCCTCTCCAACAGCCATGCCCTGGCAGACCTGTGAGCAGGTTACCTCTTGGGGACGCGGGACCCCTCCTTACCCAGGGACACCAGGATCCCATAGTTCTCCTGCATGACATCCCTGTAGAGGTCGCGCTGGCCTGTGTCCAGCCTCTCCCATTCCTCCAGGGAGAAGTACACAGCCACATCCTCAAAGGTCACCAGCCCCTGGAAAACAAAGGCCAGACACTGCCCTCTGCAGCCCTGGCTGGGAACAGAGCAGCACTGGGGCCCACGCAGGGAAATGGACAGAGGCCCCGCAATGGGCTCTCACAGGGTACACTCCAGCCCCCCATCAATGAGTTTAAAATGCCAACACAGCACGAAGGCTCTCAGGCCTTCTTCCCGCAGCCCTGGAAATGGAACCCCAGTCCTGTTTCAGAGACAGGGAACTCGGGCTTGGAGAGGTGACAGCACAGCCATCGGGAGAGAGCTGAGACTTGCGCTGAGGCTAGGAGATGACAGATCCTGAGAGCCCCTGGCCAGCTGTGGCTGCCTCCCCACCCTTCCCAGTCCAGTCTGGTTGAAGCAAACACCATGGTCACGTTGGCTGCATGAAGCCCCACCCTGGCTGGACAAGTGGTACCAATTAAACAGAGTATGGGCTCTGGTTGCCCAGGATGACGACTGGCTGGAACCAGGCCCTGGACAGGTGACACCTCTGCAGGCAGGAGCAGCCCAGACCTCAGGGCAAAGCCAGGTGTAGTGGAGAGGGCAGCTGAGAGGGGGGTGGATGAAGAGATGGAGACATTCCAGTGGCCTAGGGATGCTGAGTCCCAGGAAAACAGCCAATAGTCTGTTGGCATGGTGCTGGATCCCCCAACAGCCTCCTGCAGCCCTGACCAGCTCGGAGCCAGCCTGGGCCTGAGCAGCCCAGTGCTCGGCCGCTCCTGATGCGGTCCCCAGGGCAGTGGACACCAAGGCCTCCCTGGGAAACCCTGCCCAATCAATCACTTGGCTCTACCAAGAGGAGGTCGCTCACCTGTGACCCAGCTGTTAGGAAATCGTCCTCAGCTTCCTCCTCCTCCTCTCCCTCATCCTCTTCCTCATCTTCCTCCTCCTCCAGGTCCTCATCCCCAGGGATGGCTGGAACCCGGGGGGTCTGTAGGGCTGAGGGGAGTGGTCTCTTAGGAGCCATCTGCCCTTTGGCATCCAACCTCGTGCCCTGGCCCCCTCTGCCCGTCCAGCGGCTCCAGGCTGCTCCCGACTCCAAACCCGGGCCTTGGTGCTCCGGCTCCCGCTCTTCCTACCAGGCCCCTTGACTTCCACCCCTGACTCCCTCTCCTTACCCGTCTCCTGAAGCCCTGGGGACCTGGCATCACCACTTCCGCTCAGTCGCTCCTGGGTCCCCAACACTGGGCTCTGCTCCTTGGCCACCTCCTCCTCCTCCTCCTCCTCTTCCACCTCTGCCGCCAGCTCGTCTTCCACCACTATCTCTTCCTCCTCTTCCATCTCCTCTACCTCGTCCTCCTCCTGCTGATCAGGGCTGCGTTCCGACCCATCCTCGACCCTCTCCAGCCGGGCGGCTGGGGCGTCTGGTGTTGTGTGCAGGGCCGCCATCTTCCCCGGAGAAGTCTCAGCTCAGTCTGAAACACAGAGGTGCCTGGGGGTCACCTCGCGCCCCCAGGCCCAGGGACTCCTTGTGGGCCCCACACAGCCCTGGGATGAGGGGGCAGGCTTCATTTCCTAGTTACAGAGAGAAAAGCACTGAAGCCGAGCAAGGACTGGGCCCTTTCCATGATACTATGTTGCACACCCAAGACATTCCGAACCCAGCCAGGCTGCCCAAGTGCTCCCCTCCATGATGCCCTGGTACGTGGCTCCAGCTCCTTCTCACAAGCGACCCCACACCGGGGATAGACTGGAGCTCTTTCTTGGGGGAAAGCAAGCATTTCCCCAGAGTCTTTTATCCCCCTGGCCCACAGACAGCATCGAGTCCAGGCACCACAGCCTTCAGGGGGCCCATGGTGAGCTTCCAAGAGTGAGCGCAGCCTGCAAGGAGCATCCCTGCAATACACAGAGCAAAGAGATGCTAACCCAGGCATCCACATAGGAACTGGGCCGGCAGGGAGTGTTGGTAGAGAGATCTCAGTGAGGACAAGCTGGAGCAATGGCAGGCATGCCGGGTGAGGATGGGACAGGCGAGGTGGCCCCAGGTTTCTTCAGGTCAAAGGTCAACCCAGTGCCCTTAATTTGTGCTGCCCAGAAGCCAGCGAGTCAGGCTCCTTCCTGTAAGACACGGGAGAGCAGAGAGCAGGAGTATGAATTCACTTCTTTGTCTGCCCATAACCCTCATTCAGTTGAGGACATTTGGACGAAAACTCAGTGCATCCCAAAGATTATGTTCATGGCCAGATCAGCAAAGGTGACTGAAAAGTCCCGGGGACATTCCTCCAAGTCAACAACTTCTGGGGCCAAACTGTCAGGCTCCCAGCGTTTCACAAGGGCCCCCTCACACCGACGTCACAGACAGCCTGTGCTTGGGGGAACACAGACACATGGTTGTGTGTTCAGAGCCCGGCTGTGGATGAGGGAGTGGAGGTGGCATCAGGGGCTGCAAGTATGGGGCACCCCCACCCCCAGCCACGTGTCCCTCACCAGCTCCTTCAGAGCACCCGAGGGCAGGGCAGGGTCACAGTTTTGGTGGGTCATTTTCTGTGGCTCCTTTTTGAACGTAAACCTAAGCACGGCCCCTCCCCAAGCACCCGCCCCATCAGTGTCTCCTGCCCAAGCTGGGCCATTTCCAAAGGGACAGATTAAGCTAAAAGTGAGCCAAGCCCACTAAAAATCCACCGCAGCCCCGGAGCCCGGAGACGAGTGCATGCATCAGGAAGGATCTGGAAATGTCAGGCCATGTGGCCACATGAGGCTCTTGAGCCGGCTCATCAGCTCTACTAGTGTCTGCCACTGACCCCTAAAACAGGACTGGGCACCCCACAGGAAGATAGCCCTGGATCACGGGGCAGTCAGACCACTGGGCTGTGTCCTTACCCAGGCACATGAGAAAGCTGCTCAGAGACACGCTCTGACCCCATAACTTCATTGCTTCACCATGAGTAGGGCAGCGGCACTCATCCTGAGCTGCTTCTGTGCCGTGCCCCAGAACCCACAATGCAGAAGTAGGCCTCCAGGCATCACACCGGCCCTCAGAGGCCAAGTCCACGTCTGGGGGCTGGGCACACAAGCACTCAGAAACCACCCTTGTCCCCACCTAGGTTCAGAACCATTGAACCCAAAGGCTTGGGTCACAGACTATGCCCAGCAGGGCCAACCCAGCCTCCGGCCTCTCTGGAAGCTTCCACGGCTCTCTAGGCATGTGAAGGTGCCCAGGGTGTAGATATTTGGGTGCCTCATGTCACCTCCAGGAGGACGCAGCCCTGCCCAGCACCCAGGGCACCGAGAGTGCCCAGCCAAGGTTTCCCAACTGCCACCCACCTCATGCCCAGAGGAGGACTTCTCTCACCCAGACCTCAGGCTGCAACTTAGGCTGAGCCCAGACACCCTGCCAAGCTAAGCAGAGCCATCACCTGCCCGGCCACCACCCAGAGGAGCCACTTCCAACTCCCATAGGCCAGACCACCGTACCTGAGGACCCAACAAAAGAATAAAACTCCATGGCTTTGGAATAAAGTGGCCCCATGCTTACTAGTCTCTCTCCCTGAAACTTTCTCCCCCTCTTCTTCGTTGATCCCTTGAAGGTAGCTCCCCGGGCCTCAGGCCAGAGGGGGTCCCCTATCACACATGGTCCTCCATACTCTCCCTTGCAGCTCTTATTCCGTTGCTCTATAAAAACAAAAACCCAAACCCATTTCCATCGAGTCAATTCCAATTCATAGAAACCCTACAGGATAGAGTAGAACTCCGTCATATGGCTTGTTAAGCTGCAGTCTTTATAGAAAGGAGTGCCGGTAGTACGGTGGTTAAGCACTCGGCTGCTAACTGAAAGACTGGCAGTGTGAACCTCCAGACGCTCTGCGGGAGAAAGACGTGGCAGTCTGCTTCCATAAAGATTACAGCCTTGGAAACCCTATGGGGCGGTTCTACTCTGTCCTGTAGCGTTGCTATGAGTTGGAATCAACTCAATGACAAAATGTGGATTTTGGTTTGTGGAATCTTTACGGAAACAGACTGCCACATCTTTCTTCCACAGAGTGGCTAGGGGGTTCAAACTGCCAATCTTTCAGTTAGCAGCTGAGCGCTTAACCACTGTGCCACCAGGCCTCCTTTGTTGTTTTATACACGTGTGGATTTGTCTGCTGCTGTCAGTATCCCTGAGGACACAGTCAACTCCTGGAAGGTAGGGGCTCCCTCTGCTCATCTCAGAATCCCATACTGGACATAGCAAACACTCACATGTTTATTAGAGAAACGACTCTGAAGTCTGTGCTCAGTATGACAGACGAGAGATTTTTTAAATTCAGTATTCTGATTCCACTGTAGGGTTGTTATGAGTTGGAATTGACATGACAGCAACAGGTTTGGTTTGGTTTTGGTTTGTTGCATCCCAGAGAACCGAATGACCACTGCTGGGGTCCCTCGAGTTGGAACCTATCCCAGAAACACTTGAGGGTCTCTGCCTCCAAAGAGGACAATGAGGAAAGTCCCTTCTCTCAACAAGTCCATCCACCAGTGACCAAAGATGTGGAAGGCCAAGCCCCTGCTGACAGAGGTCAGCAGTCAGCCACAGATGGACCAGGGGCCTGGGCGCAGCAGACACGCACACTCCCCCGGACTGCACCCCAACCCGGGACTCGGAATAGCATCAGGGCAGAGTTCACGGTCATATCCCTGGGGCCCTGGGTCTCTCCCGTGGCCAGATGGGTATTGGACAAGCTCCTCAGACCCACAGTCTCCCTCTTTTTTCCAGCCCGCCAGCCCACCTGAAATGCACTTCACTCCCTTCCCCAGGTCAGAGTCTCCAGGGGTCATGTAAGGTTCAGCATAAACCCTGGGCTACTGAGACCCTCCTGTCCACTGGCAGTGCTGCAGACACATAGACTGGTGGTGACAAGACACCCCCAAGGGGAGACAGGAGGAAGACAATGACTGGAAGAAGTGGCGAAGTTTGAAAACTGTGAGAAACTCCACCAAAGTCCCAAATCCAGGCAGGGGAGTGGGTGGAGATGTGTGGGGTACACACATATCTAGACTCCTTCTTTCCTTCTTGGGGGAGCCCATGGACCACACCCTGCTGTTCTTCTTCAACAAGCCTTCCTGCCCGACCACAGGACTCTCACTGTCCACGAATAAGGCTCCCCTTACTCTCCTGGGTGGGAAACCCTGGTGGTGTAGTGGTTAAGTGCTATGGCTGCTAACCCAAGGGTCGGCAGTTTGAATCCCCCAGGTGCTCCTTGGAAACTCTATGGGGCAGTTCTACTCTGTCCTATAGGGTCACTATGAGTCGGAATCCACTCGACAGCACTGGGTTTGTTTTTTTTTTGGTTACTCTCCTGGGTTAGCCCCTACCCATGGTGGCCTTCCAGTCCCCCACGACAGCCTCATCACTCCTGTCAGCTCCCTAGACCAACCAACACTTGTTAAGCCATCTCACATGTTAAAGGCTCCCCACACAGGTACAGCAGGGGCCCAGCCTGTCCAGTACCTGCACGCCTCTCCTTTCCCTACCCATCAGCCCTCCACCAAGCCCTACTTCCCATGCCCGAAGGCCCGCTCCTATCACCGCACCTCAGATGCCACACAGGACAGCCCAGACACCATCCAAACCCGGGATGGGTCCCCCCAGCCACGCCGGCAGTCAAGGGCGCAGCACAAAGCTGCCCACTGGGGCCTCCATTTGCAGAAGAGGGAAGACCCAGATGAGGCCCCCAAGGTCACAAAGCGATAGGAGGGAGCGCAGAGGGAGCGCCTGGCCTCCAGGGTCTCATCCGCCTCCCCACGCCCCATCTCCTGCGGAGGCCATGGCGAGGGCAGGTCCCCTGGATGGGTGTGTCGTGGGTGGCCGCGCCCGACCCCCACCCTTCAGCTCTCGGACCGTCATATGTCCTCCGCTCCCCGCCCACCCGCACTGCCGGCCTGGACAGCTCTGGGGGTCGGACTGGCCCTGAGCGTGCAGGCGCTGAAGGGGTCCGCCGGCGGCCAGGCGGGGGTCCACGGGGAGCCGGGCGCGGGTACGCAGGAGCCGGGCGGCGGTCCGCGGGGAGCCGGGCGGGGGTCCGCGGGGAGCCGGGCGGGGGTCCGCGGGGAGCCGGGCGGGGGTCCGCGGGGAGCCGGGCGGCGGTCCGCGGGGAGCCGGGCGGCGGTCCGCGTGGAGCTGGGCGAGGGTTCGTGGAGGCCCACGCCCGCCGCAGGCCCAGGCCCCGCCGCCGCCTCCCCGGCCTCCGCGCCGGCGTCCAGGGCGGCCGAGCCGGCGCGCGCCCTCCAGTCCCGCTGCCCGCACCTGCCGCCGCGCCGCCCGCGCCTCACTCACCGCGTCGGCCGGGCCGGGAGCGCGCGCCGGGCGGCGGGCCTGCGGGCGGGCGTGGGCCCCGCGCTACACAAAGTGACGGCCCCGAGCTGCGCGGCGGCAGCGCGTGGGCACCGGAAGTGCCGCCGCTCGGCCCCGCCCCGCCTGCACCCACGGGGGGGCATTTCCGGTCACGCGGGGCCGCGGGGCGCGCTGTCCGGGAGCGCGGCGGCCCGACCTGAGCCAGGGGGAGCGTCCGCGGGCCGGGCCTGGCGGCGGGGCGGGGAGGGGGGACAGGGGGCGCGCCAGAGCGCGCCCTGCGGGTCCTGCTTTCCTGGAGACCCCGGCTACCACCGCCGGCCGGAGACCCCGGAGACCCCCGTCCCACCCTCGAAGACCCTAGCGCCCACAGCCCGCCGGGAGACCCCAGTCCGCCGCAGACCCCAGAGGCCCCCCACCCCCCCGGAGACCCCAACCCCACCCGAGAAGACGCCGGAGGTTCCACCGCCCCAGCACCCCCCCTAAACGCAGCCAGGCCTCCTCCATTCACCCATGGTGTAGCGAGCGCTGCTGAGTGCCAGACCCTGAGCTAGGCGCCCCCCGCTAGCCCTTGGGACCTTATCCGCGCCCCAGGACAGGAGACAGAGCCGGTGACCGTTCTGGGGGGCCTCGTGGTCAGAAGTCTGTGCGGGGGTGGGGAGGGAACCCTGTCACAGCTAAGGCTTAAGGATCCCGGTGATCTCTCACGGGTGATGGAGCAGGTGGGCAGGTTGTTGGCAACCCCACCGGCCCACTGTCACTGCAGGGACTGTTATGGGCTACCTACTGCAGGTTTGGCAATAGGGCCGGCACTGGTAAACTCCTGGGGCAGGATTGGGGGTTAGGGGGCCAGAAGTGTCTTGAACTGAGGGGTGTGGTAGGCTATGTGGCAGCTGAGGGCAAGACAAGCATAGGGTGAGGAGGCTTCCCAGAGGCGGGACAAGTGGTCAGAGGACCCGGGAGGGCAGGGCTGTGAAACAGAGGAAATAGCCCATGCTAAGATACAAGTGAGGGGCCACGTTTGAACTGTGGGAACGTGAGGCCAGCATCCCCCCCACCCCCCCGCGCCAGGATACCCAGCTGGGGTCCAGTGGTGCGCTGGGGCCCTGCAGAGGTCCGGGGCCCCTTTTCAGCCTCTGTGAGGAATGGTGTGGCCCAGGCTCCTCCCCAGCCTGTACCACTATTTTTAGTGCTTTTCTGTAGTTCCACACACATTAAACGTTCAAGACAGGGCAGCACTCTGAGCTAGAGGCAGGTTTACACCTGTTTGAAATAACAGCTCCTCCCTCCAGAACACAGCCCTTGGCTGGGGTGCTGCTCAGGCCCAGGAAGAGTCAAACCTCTGTCCCATAGAGGGTACAACCCCTGTGCAAACCCTGGCCTTTTCTGAACACAGAGCACCAGGCTACCCACCCCTCAGCTGAACCTGACCCTCAGAATGACGGTTCGGCTCTTGGTGGTCCCAGGCAGAAATTAGGCTTGTCACCTCCCAGCCGCCCCCCACACGTATGACTTCTTGAGCAAGATGTGCTCAGGTGGACCGCCCACCCTTCTGTGGGAATGCAGCCACTTGGTAAGAGACTGAGAAATGTACAGTCACATAAACATCAATGCCCCACCTAACCCCTTCCATCTGGTTCTGCTCTCTGCTGAGCCCTGAGACTGGGTTTGCACCTCGTCATGGCCTTGGACTGGCTGAGCCTCCCAGACACCCCTCCCGTGGGCCACAGCATCTTACAGCCTGGTCAGCACAGGGCTAGGCTCTCTCAGATGGGTCTCTCTTGGGCTGCTCCTGTGTCCTGAGGTCACCTGGCTCTGGGCTGACTGTCCCAGGTGCCTGTGGGCATGGATGCTGGGCACGGCCAGGGGCAGGATCTGCCGGGCAGGGCTCTCTTTGCAGTGTGCTGTAGAGCCAGGAGACTCAGTTTTCTGCCCCAGCCCTCTCTCTCCCTGCCTTTTACTCCAGAGTGTGACGCTCTATACAAAGGTGGCACCGTGTGGCCCTGCTGCTCTCAGTCCTGGCCACTGGCCCCTCTGGCCATCCCTCCCTGTGGGTTCTCAGGGTCGCCAATGGCACCCCTCATTTCCGCTGAGGCCAGCAGCCTTATCCCTGGAGTCTCAGTTTTCCATACGCCTCTCAATACACACACACATACGTATACACGTATACATGCATACACATACATACACACACTTAACCACTATGCCACCAGGATTTCCCACATAGCCACAGGGGCTGGCAAACCCACGACCGGCAGGCCGGAGAGCAGGACTGTTGCTCACAGTCTGTGAAGATCGATGAATCCCAAGATTGGCAGGCAAGACCACAGGTAAGCTGCTAGCTGAAGTCCCAGGAACCAGAGGTCAGACAAACAGGAGCCAGCTGCAGGATCCAGAAGGTGCAACCCCCGCCCCCCCGCCTGAACTCGATGTAGGCCACACGCACAAGGAAACTCCCCTTCAACTGACTGGCTACTCACAGCAGATCCCATCATGGGGGTGATCGCATATCAAATCTCAACAGGGAAATGACCAAAACATTATACGACTGCCAAAACTCTGAGAACCATGGCCCAGCCAAGATGATACACAACCATCACATACACACATATGCACATATGCACACCTACATATACCTATATACACACATACATGTACACATATGCATGATAGGAATCATATACATACATGTCAGTTTGTCGTACTGTGAGGGCTTGCATGTTGCTGTGATGCTGGAAGCTATGCCACCAGTATTCAAATACCAGCAGGGTCACCCATGGTGGACAGGTTTCAGGTGAGCTTCCAGACTAAGACAGACTAGGAAGAAGGATCCGGCAGTCTACTTCTGAAAAGCATTAGCCAGTGAAAACCTTATGAATAGCAGTGGAACATTGACTGATACAGTGCCAGAAGACGAGCCCCCCAGGTTGGAAGGAATTCAAAAGACAACCAGGGAAGAGCTGCCTCATCAAAGTAGAGTCGACCTTAATGATGTGGATGGAATCAAGCTTTCGAGACCTGCATTTGCTGATGTGGCACAACTCAAAATGAGAAATAATAGCTGCAAATATCCATTAATAATTGGAACATGGACTGTACGAAGTATGAACCTAGGAAAGTTGGAAAGCATCAAAAATGAAATGGAACGCATAAACATCAATATCCTAGGCATTAGTGAGCTGAAATGGGCTGGTATTGGCTATTTTGAATCAGACAATCATATGGTCTACTATATGGGGAATGACAACTTGAAGAGGAATGGCATCGCATTCATTGTCAAAAAGAACATTTCGAGATTTATCCTGATGTACAATGCTGTCAGTGACAGGATAATATCCATATCCCTACAAGAAAGACCAGTTAATACGACTATTATTCAAACTTACGCACCAGCCACTAAGGCCAAAGATGAAGAAATTGAAGATTTTTACCAACTTCTGCAGTCTGAAATTGATCAAACATGCAATCAAGATGCATTACACTGCATGGTTTAAAGTCAAGAAAGGTGTGCATCAGGGTTGTATCCTTTCATCATACTTATTCTGTCTGTACGTTGAGCAAACAATCTGGGAAGCTGGACTATATGAAGAAGAACGGAGCATCAGGATCGGAGGAAGACTCATCAACAACCTGCAATATGCAGATGATGCAACCTTACTTGTTGAAAGCCAAAAGGACTTGAAGCACTTACTGATGAAGATCAAAGACTACAGCCTTCAGCATGGATTACACCTCAACATAAAGAAAACAAAAATCCTCACAACTGGACCAATGAGCAACATCATGATGAACGGAGAAAAGATTGAAGTTGTCAAAGATTTCATTTTACTGGAATCCACAATCAACACCCATGGAAGCAGCAGTCAAGAAATCAAATGATGCATTGCACTGGGCAAATCTGCTGCAAAGGACCTCTTTAAAGTGTTAAAAAACAAAGATGTCACCCTGAAGACTAAGGTGCACCTGACACAAGCCATGGTGTTTTCAATCGCCTCATATGCATGTGAAAACTAGATGATGAATAAGGAAGACCGAAGAAGAATTGAAGCCTTTGAACTATGGTATCGGTGAAGAACATTGAGCATACTGTGGACTGCCAAAGAATGAACAAATTCATCCTGGAAGAAGTACCACCAGAATGCTTCTTCGGAGCAAGGATGGCGAGACTATGCCTCACATACTTTGGACATGTTATCAGGGGGGACCAGTTCCTGGAGAAGGACATCATGCTTGTAAAGTAGAGGGTCAGCAAAAAAGAGGAAGGCCCTCAATGAGATGGACTGACACAATGGCTGCAACAATGGGCTCAAACACAACAACGAGTGTGAGGATGGCACAGGACCAGGCAGTGTTTTGTTCTGTTGTACATAGGGTCCCTATGAGTTGAAACTGACTCAACAGCACCTAACAACAACAACATACATGTGCATATGCATATATACACACACAAACACACATTCATCTACAAACACATGCATAAATACACATTACATACACATACATTATACATAGAAATGTACACTCACATGTTTGATGCATACATGCAGACACGCATATACAACACACACACTCTGCTTTCCTTCATTCTCAACAGGAACTCTTGGTCAGGACATGCGCATGTGCTCACACTGTAAGTGTTTCCCTGATGACAGACTTACTCAGCTTGTGGGTGTCTGACACCGGCCATGTGCCCTGTGCCCATGCCAGGGTTCTCAGCCTGGCTGTCCAGTTGGTGGGGATGGTGGGGGGACAGGAGCTTCAAGTGGGGTCTGTCCCAGTTCCCCAGGCTCTGAGCAGAAGGACTGAGGACTCCATGTGGGCAGAAGGGCTGCAGAGAGAGGGATGTATGAAGGAAGCGTGGAAGCTGATCAGTGGAGTGGGGGGATGCCAGCAAGAGAGGGACCTGCAAGAACTGAAGCAAGGCCTGAAGGGGCACACAGCTCCTAGGACAGCCTGTGGTGTCCAGACACACCACTCGAGACCCTGCTGAGGCCCATTCCCACCCACAGAGGTGCAGTGCGGGGTCTCCTGGGATCACTGTGTGGCTCTCAGAAGTCAACATTACAACAGTCCTTTGGTAACAAGTAGAAGCATAACAAGGTGCTGGCATTCTGTATAATAGTGGTTGAGACTGGGGTGGATTTGGACGTTATCTTTTGACATGATGGGCTAGGGTATAGATGTGCCCCAAACCTGCCCACCTACGGGGGTCCTGGTGGGCTGGGAACATAAGGAACATCAGGGCTGGGAGCACTGTAAAACACCCTCAAAGCCGCACAGCCTGCACCTATAAAGACCAGAAGCCTCACATCAACATGAGATGCCTGAGGATATGGGGTTCAAGGGAGAGGTGAGCAGGCCTGTCAGGGCCCAATCCATTGGACAGGTGACATTCCACCACTTGACCTTATTTTGGAAATATAAGTGAAGCAATACTCTAGTTGGCTGCCCATCTGTTCTGCCTCTACGAACACCATGGTCTATTAGCCATCACCACAGACACCCATGGGTCTGGGCCTCCTGGATGCCACTCCAAACTTATTGCCTCTGGTGGAGTCCCTGGGTGGTACAAATGGTTGTTAATGCACTCAGCTGCTAACTGGAAAGTTGGAGCTTCAAGTCTACCCAGAGGCACCTCAGAAGAAAGGCTGGTGGTCTCCTTCTGAAAACTCAGCCACTGAAAACCCTACGGAGCTCAGTTCTACTCTGACACACACAGTCGCCATGAGTCAGGGAAGACTTGACGGCAACTGGGTGGTTTCCCTCTGATGGTTAAGTGCCACATCTGTCCACTGGCCCTCCAGGATTCTGTCATTCTCCCTTGACATGAGGGAATCCGATTCCAAGACAGCATGTCTAACGTCAGCACAGGTATACGGAGAAGAGCTACTATTGACCTTCTGAGTGGTGTGGCACCCCTTTTCCAGCACGTTCCTTATCTGCTTAGTGAAGGGAGTGTCTGTCCTTTTGGCCCCTCCCAAGGAACATAGCCAGCAGTGGGTTCTTGGGAGTAAAATAGCTGTTTCCTCCAGGCCTTTCGGTACCTTCCTCAGCATTCTGCCAAGGCAGTCCTGGCAACTCCAAACTCATCGACAGCAGTCCATCATTACATCCACGCTTCCAGGAACCACCCCAGAAGAGTATTAAGATCAGCTCCAGGGCCTTTGCCAGGGCATTACATCCAGGGACATAGGAGGATGCTCCCATTTCAATAAACTCTCCCTTCCCCAGCCTTATACTCCACCCACCAAG
Source organism: Elephas maximus indicus (assembly GCF_024166365.1). Lineage (NCBI taxonomy): Eukaryota > Metazoa > Chordata > Mammalia > Proboscidea > Elephantidae > Elephas > Elephas maximus. Next base: position 100,703,189 of record NC_064830.1, read on the forward strand.
TCTATCATCTTCAAGATCCATTCCCAGGCACTCTCTCCTGGTTCCTACCGGTATGTATTAGCCAGGTGTTACAGTTTCTCGAGTAGCCCTGGTGATGTGGTAGTTAAAGCGGTTGACTGTTAACCAAAAGGTCAGTGGCTCAAACCCACCAGCTGCTCGGGGGGAGAAAGATGTGGCAGTCTGCTTCTGTAAACATCACGGCCTTAGAAACCCTATAGGACAGTTCTACCATGTCCTGTAGGGTTGCTGAGAGTCAGAGCTGACACAACAGATAGATCTAACGGCCAGAAGGACCATTGGGGGCAGATCTTGGCGGGGAGTGTGGCAAAAGCAACTTAAAAGACATCTGTCACAATAAGCTCTCTGCATAGTGTTCAGGGAAGCTGGTGGGGGGATGGGTGAAGCTACCTTTAGCAAAGGAGAGTAGGCCACTTCTGCAGGCCCAGAGGGTTTGGGGGAGCCTGGGGACTCAGAGTTCCCGGTACATCACCAGATACCCCCAATCCAAGTGGGAAAGTCTCTCTCCTTCCACATTGGGGCCCTGACTGGAGTATGGGAGCTTGGAGGGCTGAAGTGACAGCCTTCTCTGGCATCCAGCTGTGCTCATGCCCCAGGGCTGAGGCTGGCCTTCAGTCTGTCCTCAGCTGCAGGAAATGAGGGTGTCTTTAAATCCCGGCAGGGAGGGCTCCTGTCACTCTGCCTTAGGCTGATAATTGTGGACCTGGTACTGTCATCTTCCCTCATCACGGGATTGACTGTACTCAGCAAAACCACCATTCCACAGTCCCGACAGCGACCAGTTCGCTCATATATCTCAAGTGCTCAGGATACCACGTGAGCTGGAGCATCCCCTCCCACCTAGTTTCCCAGGGGGTCCCAGCCAGAGGTCCCCACAACTCACCACCCACCAGGGGGTCCCTGTGGCTCTCCAACAAGGGATCCAAACCCAGAATCCCACCTGTAGTGTAGATGCCACTTCCTAGGACCACCTTCAATGCCATCAGTCTTAGGATGGGTTCCCAAGAAGCAGACCTTGAAACAAGGATTTGTGTGAAGTGATCTAGTCAGGAAGTGCTCCTAGGGGGTGCAGGAGTGAGAAAAGTGGGACAGGGAAAGAGAGGAAGCCAAGTAAGGGCTTGAGCTCAAACAGAGTCCCGCAAAGGGTGTTTCCCCCCGATTCCACCAGGAATCTCTGGAGTGTGGTAAGCACCTCAGAGCCATCCTGACCAGAGGCAGGACAGCTTGGCTTGCACGCTCCTCCCAACCATCTTTCTTTGCTGAGAGGCCCTTCTCAGGCACTTCCGGCTCTCAGTACAGGGGGATAAAAGTGGATCCTGCACCCCAAATTCTTCTTCAAAGAAGAACTGAAGATGCTGACTGTTTGGAGGCGGAAGCTGGGGAGCAGGAGGACACGGAAATGGTACAAAAGGGTCTGAGAGGATCTGCCTGGTCGAGTCTTAATAGAATCAAGGAATCTCAGGGCAGGAAGGTGCCTCCAGGCCTCATGACTCTCCTGCTCCGGGGGCATCCAGATGTGCTTTTTAAAACACCCGACGTTGGCAATCTCAGCCCCAGACTCCACTCTGTCGTTGAGCTGAGTTGTTACAGATCCCATCCTTACAGGAGTCGAGACTGTCCTCTCAAGTGTCTAACCTCTGGTCCGCATTCCTCCCACAAGGGTTTTAGTGAGTAAGTCCATTTCCTGGCTACAGTGTGCCTGACCTAAGCCAGGGTATTTTCAATCGCCTCAATATGCACATGAAAGCTGGACAACGAATAAGGAAGACCGGAGAAGAATTGATGCCTTTGAATTATAGTGTTCATGAAGAATATTGAATATATATCATGGACTGCCAGAAAAACGAACAAGTCTGTCTTGGAAGAAGTATTAGCCAGAATGCTCCAAAGAAGCAAGGACGGTGAGAATTCATCTCACTTGCTTTGGACATGTTATCAGGAGGGACCAGTCCCTGGAGAAGGACATCATGCTTGGTAAAGTGGAAGGTCATCGAAAAAGAGGAAGACCCTCAATGAGATGGGCTGACACAATGGCTGCAACCATGGGTTCAAACACATCAACGATTGTGAGGACAGCTCAGGACCAGGCAATGTTTCATTCTGTTATACACAGGATCACTATGAGTTAGAGTCAACTCAGTGGCATCTAACAACAACATTCTCTGGTCAAGGACCTCAGGCTGGCAGGCAGGTTGTGGGATGAGGAGTGCCAGATGTGTGCCTAAATAATAAGCCCCATGTTCTAGAACAACTAGTGAGCTCTCGTGGTGCAGTGGTTAAGGGGGCTCAACTGCTAACCAGAAGGTCTGTGGTTCAAACCCACCAGCCCCTCCATGGGAGAAAGATGCGGCAGTCTGCTTCTATAAAGATCACAGCCTTGAAACCCTATAGGGCAATTCTATTCTGTCCTGTGGGGTGCTCTGAGTCAGAATTTACTCAACAGCAATAGGTTTAGAACAACCAGGAAAACTTTCCTTAGAAATCCACTCAAACTACAGGTGAAAACACAAAGGCAGGACAATGAAGTCACTTGTTTTCATTTATTTTTCTTTTTTTGTTTCTCACTTACCAACACATTTGTAAAATGTAACAGGCTGTGTTAGCAACAGAGAGGCAGGGAGGAAAGAGCCGAGCAGGATGGACGCAGCCGCAGGTGGGAAACCAGGTAGAAGAGGAAGTGCTTGGGGGCCAGGGGGCAGGCATCATTCTGCCTTGCCACAAGGCATCAGCAACTGCTGCTGCTCTCATGGTGCCCCAGATGATTTTATAACTGTCGTAAAGACCAGCTCTGTGGCCCCAATCCTTGTCCTCAACATTCTCCTCCTACCCCCACCCAGCCCCTGAGACCCAACTCCATAACCTCAGCCCCTGGGCAGCACCTCAGAAGCTTAGAACTGGTGGGCCCCAGGGAGGGGCTCTTTCTGAGGGGTCCCCTCCTTCAAACCTTGGATAGCACTCCCAGAATGCTCTCTGCTTCAGCCATAGGCTTTTACTCAGTAGGACTGAAGGAGACGCTGTAGGCATTGGAACATGGCAACCAAGAGGCCCACAGTCCAGTGCCTCAGCCCTGCCACCAAGTGTGCTAGAACCTGGGCTATCCTGGAGGGAAGGTTTTTACCTCCAATCCAGGGCACGACTTTCTGGCACTTCCACTTTGACCCAATAAGTGCTTTGCCCCTGTGTTTATAAACACAAGCATTTTAACCAGAATGATATCCACCCTGATATATTTTCATTCCAGAAAGTATTTCCAAGGCAAATGCCACTGAGGACAACGAAATGCCTTGAGCAGTTTTCCATGCGGTGCAGACACGTTGTTTCCTTCTGTCCTTTTTTCCCCTTCAAACAGTTTTCATCAGGATCAAATCCTTGTCACATAAGCGTTACCACCTATACTTGATTCACTGCTTAATGTTCACTCCATGTCAAATGTCATCAACTGTCCCATCTGTCACTGGGAGTTTTCTTTTGTGGCTCTCATTTCTAGTACCTTCCAATTTCCCCAAGGCAACATTTGGCCAGCCTTGGTACTCAACAACACATTTTTACCATGTGCTGTTTTAGCCATAACCCTTTTCCCCTTGCCAGTTGTTTCTGGGCTTATGATAAGTTATGACTCGGTGGTACTTCTCAGTTAATCTGGGAGAAACATGGAAGCCTTTTCCTAACAACATTCCAGGATTTCTCGAAAGACCACAAAATGGGGTCAAAACGTCCTAGTATGTGCTGTGCTTCCTGCGCAGGGGCAGGTGGGAGGAGCGCTAGCCCCCCTGGCCTTTAAGCTCAAGGACCACCTCCATTCCAACCGTGGCTCCCACCTTGGCACCCCCATCTGGACTTTGACCGCTCATGCCCGGGCAGCTTGGCTTCCCGGGCATCACTGGCGCACGAAGCCTCAAGGTGCCTTGTTCATGGGTGCGGCTGCCACGGTGCCCTGCTCTGGGCACAACGGCGTGGCTGTGGCCGTGGGCCTCGAGCTGCGGAGCAGGCCCAGGCCCCGAGAGCGGCCGGCGCCGTGCAGCTGGCGCTCGTGGCGGCGGATCTGTACCTTGTGGCGGAAGCGCTCTCCGCAGTCTTCGCAGACATAGGGTCGCTCCCCCGAGTGCGTACGCCGATGGCGCAGCAGGTTGGACGAGACGCTAAAGCGCTTGCCGCAGTCGCTGCAGGCGTAGGGCCGCTCGCCCGTGTGCGTGCGCTGGTGCTGAACGAGTGCTGAGCTCTCGCTGAAGCGCTTGGCGCAGTAGGAGCAGGCGTAGGGCTTCTCGCCCGTGTGGATGCGCTGGTGCGTCACCAGGTTTGAGTGCTGCGAGAAGCCCTTGCCGCACTCGCCGCAGCGGTGCGGTCGCTCCCCGGTGTGCGTGGCCTGGTGCCGCACCAAGTCCGTGCTGCGGCTGAAGCCCTTGCCGCACTCGCCGCAGATAGTGGGCCGGTCCCGTGCGCGCCGCCGCCGCCGCTGTCGGGCCGGCGTCAGGGCTGCGCTGCCCGCGGGGCCTGGGATAGCCACCACCGCTGATGTGGCCACGGTGGGCAGCACCATGAGCTCCTGCACCACCACGTAGCCTGGGGGCGCCACAACGACTGTGGCTGGAGCCCCGGGCCCCGCCGCCCCACCAGCCCCTGCCGCGGGCACCAACTCCAGCTGCAGCTCCGGCTGCACGGGCGTCAGCTCCAGCTGCACCTCCTGCTGCTGCGCGCCCAGGTCCACCGGGGTCAGCTCCAGCTGCACCTCCTGCTGCTCCAGCTGCTGCTGCTGCTGCTCCAGCTGCTGCTCCAGTTGCTGCAGCTGCTCCTGCAGTTTGAGCTGCAGCTGCCGCTGCTCCTGCTGCCGCTCCAGCTCCTGCCGCTGCCGCTCCAGCTCCTGCCGCTGCTGCTCCAGCTCCTGCTCCGTCCCCAGATCCACGGGCATGAGCTCCAGCTCCACCTCTTCGTCCTCGTCTGGCTCCACTGCGGGGGGCTGCAGCTGCTGCTGTTGCAACTGTCCTTGCTGCTGTTGCAACAGCTGCTGCTGTAACTGTTCCTGCTGTCGCTGCAGTAACTGCTGTTGTTGCTGCAACAATTGCTGCTGCTGCAGGTGCTGCTGCTGTAACTGTTCCTGCTGCTGCTGCAACAGTTGCAGCTGTTGCTGTAGTTGTTCCTGCTGCTGTTGTTGTAACTGTTGTTGCTGTAATGGTTCCTGGGGCTGTAAGAGTTTCTGTTGTCGCAATTGCTGCTGCTGCTGCTGGTGTAACAGCTGCTGCTGTAACTGTACCTGCTGTTGTTGCAGCAGCTGCTGCTCTTGCACGTGCTGCGACTGTAACTGTTCCTGCTGTTGCTGCAACAGCTGTAACAGTTTCTGCTGTTGCAATTGCTGCTCTGGTTGTAGGAGCAGCACCTGCTGCTGTAAGTGTGCCTGCTGTTGCTGCGGCAGCTGCCGCTCTTGCGCTTGTTGTTGCTGTAACTGCCCTGGTTGTGGCAGCTGCTGCTCTTCCCCCTGCTGCTGCTGCAATGGTCCCTGCTGCTGTAGCTGTACCGGCTGTTGTTGCAACAGTTGCTGCTGCAACGGTTGCTGCTGTTGTGGCGGCGGCTGTAACTGTACCGGCTGTTGTGGCGGCGGCTGTAGCTGTACCGGCTGTTGTGGCGGCGGCTGTAGCTGTACCGGCTGTTGTGGCGGCGGCTGTAGCTGTACCGGCTGTTGTGGCGGCGGCTGTAGCTGTACCGGCTGTTGTGGCGGCGGCTGTAGCTGTACCGGCTGTTGTGGCGGCGGCTGTAGCTGTACCGGCTGTTGTGGCGGCGGCTGTAGCTGTACCGGCTGTTGTGGCGGCGGCTGTAGCTGTACCGGCTGTTGTGGCGGCTGTAGCTGTACCGGCTGTTGTGGCGGCGGCTGTAGCTGTACCGGCTGTTGTGGTGGCGGCTGCTGTTCTTGGGCTTGCTGCTGCTGCAGCGGTTCCTGCTGTTGTACAGAGCGAGGTTGTCCCTGTAGCTCCCGCTGTTGTCGAGGCCGCTGCCCTTGTCCATCTTGCTGCTGCTGCTGCAGTCCCGGCTGATGGCCTGCTAACTGGTTTGGGGGCTGCTGTTGCTGCAACTGCTCTCGCTGCGGCCGTCGATGCAGCTCTGGCTGCCGCTCTAACTGCTGCAGTTGCAACTCCTGCTGTCCTAGCTGGGCTTCCGCAGTGAACTCACCGGCCCCCATCGGGTCTGAGACCGCTGGCCGTGCTGGGCTGCTGCTCCCCTCCTGAACCTCTTCTTCCTCCTGGCTCTCACTCCCGCCACTGCCACCTGTAGTGGAAATGGCAGGAAGCTGGGAGAGAAAGACCTACAGGCAGCTCTCTGGTCCAGACACCCAGAACCTCCCCTTGCCCCATGCGCAGCCACTCAAGGATACACCAAGAGCTCCCAGCAGGGACCCCAGAGCACCAAATCAACGGGGCAGAAATGGAAACGTCCAGAGAGGTTGGCTTGGCTTGGTAACATACCCAGAAGGCTGCTGGTCACCTGGCACAGGATCCAGGTCCTGATGCCTCCTCTTGGCCTCCCTTCACCTGGACCCCATGCTCTTAGAGCTTGGCACTGACACCAGTTCAGGTGCCCGGGGCTCCCCGACACAATTCCCTGAGAAGTCTTAGATGCGTAATTACCATCCAGTGGGAGTCAATGAACCTGCCATTCCAAAGGCCAAAACATCAACCCCATGATGAACTCTGACCTCTGTGAAAAGTCACACCTTAAAGAGATGAAGCTCTCCTCTGTAATAGTGAAGAATTCCTATAAAGTTGCCTGGAAGTGTGACCAGAATTAGTTTCTGAAAGTCACTAATGTGTCACAGAAAATGCTAGGCTTTGAATGGGAAGTCCTCAGTTCAAATCTTAACTACCATCTGTAGGCTCAGGGTGCTGTCTGCAAGGCACCTTCCTGATACCCACACCTTGAGTCTAATGAGTTAACCATGAAGGGCCCTGGCATATTCCCTGAAACCTGGTCCAAACCAAACCGGTTGCCATTGAATTGATTCTGACTCATAGCAACCCTACAGGACAGAGTAGAACTGCCCCATAGGGTTTCCAAGAAGCGGCTGATGGATCTGAACTGCCGACCTTTTGGTTAACAGTCGCCCTCTTAACCCCTGTGCCATGCTTGAAAAATCCCTCTCCTGCAGGTTACGAATTAGTTTGCAAACTAACTAACACTTTGGAAATACCAAGTATGGAACTAACTTCATGTGAAACAACCTGAAGACTCAGTGTTTTGGATGGTTATTCTAGGAAGGAAAGGGTTAACTCACAGCCCCAAAACAACACAGCGACTGTCCAATTACTGAAACTCTGGGAACCACCCTTTTCCCATCTGCAAATGGAGAAAAACCATTTTCAGGGATGTTATGAGAATGAGAGAGGAAAATGTGCAGCCCCAGAGCCGTGCAAGGCACGGAGTAAGTTCTGGATGAACAGGAGTTGCCTAAGCCATTACATCTGACCTTCTGCACCATGTCCACGGTCAGTTTCTCAATTTGAGCATTATTATTTGTGTTATCCAGTCCCTAGGTGGCGCAGATGGTTTGCAATCCACTGCTAACCTAAACGTTGGTCATTCAAACCCACCCAACGGAGTCATAGAACAAAGGCCTGGCTATGTGTTTCTGTAAAGGTCATAGCCAAGAAAACTCGATGGAGCATTTCTACTCTGTAAAACACAGGGTCGCCAGGAGTCATACTCAACTTGACAGCAATGGGTTTATTATGTTGGGGGTGAAGGGGAGCTGGTAGTTCAGTGGTAGAATTCTTGCTTCCCATGCAGGAGACCCAGGCTCGATTCCCAGCCAACGCACCTCATGCGCAGCCATCACCCCCTCTGTCAGTGGCTTGTGTGTTATGCTGTGATGTTGAACAGGTTTCAGCAGAGCTTCTGGACTAAGACAGACTAGGAAGAAAGGCCTGGTGATCTACCTCTAAAAATCTGTCAGTTAAAACCCTATGGATCACAATGGTCCGATCGGCAATCAATCATGGGGATGGGGTGCAGGACCAGGCAACATTTCATTCCATTCCATACGTGGGGTCGCCATAAGTGAGAGGCCCACTCGACAGCCACTAACAACGTTGTGTAATCACAAAATCATAATTCTTCTTTAAGTGCGTGACCCTAAGGGCCTTTCTCCGTTCCTGAGTCTGATCTCACTACAGCATTGTATTTTCAATTTTGTCATGGAAAGGAATGAAAGCAATGGTTTGCTTTATAAAAGCTCGTTTTGTGGCCACTTTTCCAGGAATAGAAGGATTTAATAAAACCAAGAATAAAAACACATGTATATAATTTCCTTTTAGAAAAATATTCTTAATGACCTTGGCTTAGGCTGAAGTATCAGTAGATGTATTTCTCATGTACATTCACATCAGCTGGGGGTAGGCAGGTGGCGGATGGGGAGAGCCATGAAAAACCATCCCACCAACAAGTCCAGTGTTTCAAAGATACTCCCTTCTGCTACCTCCTCGGGGAGCAACAGGAATGGATCACGCTGCTGTGTGAGTCTCCGCTTTTCTAGATCAGTCCTTGGTTGTATGGGCACCGGCCACTCCTGACTCCCTGGAGCAGCAGTTTACTTCAGCGTGTTTAACAGAGGCCTTTTGGCAAACAAATGATCAAGTGGTATCTGGTGCGCATACCTTTGTAAGACTTGTCAGTCAGGCTTACACATCAGAAGATTCTTTGTTTAGTCCTCATGTCCCATCTGACCCCTCTAATTCCCTCGGTTCTTTCTAAGCTCTGTTCAGCCCTGCCTCCACCCTTTTTCCATACCCCTTAAGCACAGAGTGGAAAATCATCTCCCACAAGCCAGGACACCACAGAAGGATTGACCTAAAAGCTCTGGTTTGCCCAGAGCAGGTCCCAGCGGCAGAAGGGGGTCTTGGAAGTTCTGCAGGGCCACATTTGCCCCTGGGCATCCGGAAGTAGGCAGGGGAAGAGTAGGCAAGGTCAGAGGTCACAGGGGAAAAGAGACATCTTTGAGTCAGTGTCTGAGGAGGGAGGGCAGAGAGATTAGGTCTGGGGACTCATTCCTGGATGCCAGTGGGAGAATGCTGGAGGCCCCCTGGTGGCTAGGGAAACAAAGCCAGCAGGCAGCAGCAAGTATACATCCAGGGATAGGGAGCGTGGGGCTGAGAATGTCAGCACCACCAGGGAGCGCCTCACAGCAACATCTCAGCCTGGCAGAGCTGCCTCAGAAAATTCCAAGGCAAACCTGGCAGTGCTACTAAGGCAGCTGAACTCCGCTGGTGGGAGCAGGTACAACCCTGCAACCACCCAGGCAGCATCCTTCCAGACCAGAAGCTTCTACCACCCTTCATCTCCTCTCTCTGCCACAAGCAGGCCTGGGGCTCTGCCAAAGGGCCACCACTGGGACCCTAGGATCATGTCCTGATTCCGGAGGCCCCACCAGCCCCTCACCTGAGAGGGTGTCAGGCCCTGGGCCCCCATCCTGGAGGCACCGCAACTCCAGCACAAAGGTTTCAGTTGCTGGCCCTAGCTCCATCCTGGTGGTCAGACAGGGGTCCCAGGGAGCTGGCTGTGCTGAAAGGAAGAAAGGAAGCTGTTCAGATGGGGTGGGAATGACACCCACCACAGACAGCCCACAACTTCTATCCCAAGTCTACCCCAGAGTGGACAGCTCCCCCTCTGCGGCAAAAGCTGGACAGCAAAGTCCACACTGGCAGGGAGGGATTGAGGAAGTAAGGGAGGTGGGTGGCTGGAGCCTCAGGGCTGGGGAGGTGGCAGCTGACCCTGGACCCCATTTTCCCACTCAGAAGAAGTCCTTCCTCTCTTCACTTTTGGTGGGCTCACCATTCAGCCCCAAGCAGGAGGGAGAACGTCAGCAAGAGAGGAGCTTAAGTCACAGAAAACACAACTTGGGGAATTGTGCAACAAAAGGGAGGCTCGTCCATGTCACATTCCCCCTGCAAAGTGCCAGCAGTTCTGTGCACCTCTCTGGCCTCCTCTCTCCAACACTGCTCTGGGGGCTTGCCCAGCTGCCAAGGCCACCAACGGCCACGGGTCCCCTGCCACATGTGTCCAGACGCCACTCCAGCTCCTTGGGAATGCAGGGAGTTGCAGAGACATACAACCCAGGGAACCAGCAGGGGGCTGGTGGGCCCTGGGCCTGGCCTCTCCTGAGGGCTGTTTTTCCCGTGCTCTCCTGCACACCTGCGTCCACCCTGCTCCTCAGAGCTGTCCCCACATCCAGTCCTCCCCTCGCCCCCAACCCCTCTAGCCTTTCAGAGTCCAGTTCAAAGACTCTTAGGAGGTGCGATCCCGGTCACCCAGCTATGCCCATCCCTGGGCCTCACCTGGTACAGCATGTCCTGCTCCTCACAGCAGCCTCTGCTCTGAAAAGGGGTGATCTGCAAGGGCTGGAAGGTGAAGGCCAAGGAGCTCAGCCAGCTTCTGCCTGAGAGGACTCCATCCCGAAGGAGCCCAGGAGGCGCTGGGCCAGCCTGGGCCTTTTTGGGCACTGCGCAGAGTGTGCGCTGCAGGGCCTCCAGGGTTGCCCTGGGCCAAAAGAGGGGCAGATGGAGTTGGAGAAGGGGCCTGTCCCGAGGAAGTTGCTGGAGACTCCTGAGCAGGGGTAGGGGGGGTGGAGGCAAAGCTGGGGTCCGGCCGCACGGCGCGGGCTCTGCGGGGTCCGAGGCCACCCCGCTGGTGGCCCGGGGCAGGAGGGCCCGGACCTGGGCTCAGCCCGGAGCGGCGGGGTCAGCCCGGCCCGGCCGCGGCCACAGGTGCCGGCCGCTCCCGGGGCGGCCCGAGTCCCCGTGGCTGTCTGCCCGCCGCCGTCCGGGCGTCGGTCCCTTGGCGCGTCGGCGCGGGCCGGGCCGGGGGGCGGGGGCGCGGGCCGGCACAGGAAGTCCCCCCGGCATCCGCATCCTGTCCCCCGCCCCCGCCACCCCCGTCGCCCCGCGCCCCCGCCGCCGCCGCCGCCGCCGCCGCCGCCGCCGCCGCCGCTGCTGCCACTGCCGCCGCCGCCGCTCTAGGCCGCCGCGAGCTCGGTGGGCTTAACCCTTCGCGGCTCGGGCGCCTGGGTGGCCTGAGGGCGGCAGGAGCCGGGCGGCATCCGTGTGCGCGCGGCCGCCAGAGTTGGCGACTGCCGCTGCTAGGTGTGGGGATGCGGGGAGAGGAGCAGAGACTGGGCCTCCCCAGCCGGGTCCCTGCTACCCTTGAAGGGCAGGCCCAGCCTCAGGGCGCTCCTGGCTCAGGTTCAAGTTGTGGTTAATTAACACTCAATTAGGTGACAGTTAATGAGGACGCCCCATCCTGGGGCCCAGCAGGCCCTGAATGGACCTCCCCTCCACACGCACACATTGGACCTCTCCTCCTGGATCCCTGCGGTGGCACAGGCAGGCAGGGTCAGCGGGCTGAGGGGACAAGACGGGATCCACCCGGGCCACCTTGTGCACCTGGCAGAGCTAGGCCCATTCCCCAGCAGTTCCCAGCAGGGCCTCCCTGGCTTCTTTCCCCTTCCGGACTGCCCGGCTGCCTCCTGCCTGGGCCAGGCCCCCCTCCCCATGGAGATCAGTCTCCCTGACCATCTCTCCTTATCCCATCACTTTGCTTTCCTGGCCTCATAGCCTAGGCGGCTCTCATCTGGAGAGATCACATTAAAATTCTCCTGACACTCCCCAAGATCTGGTGATGGAGAGCTACAGGTGGGGTGTGGGGATGCCCAGCTGTCCTGTGGTCACAGCCCTTCCCCTCCTTTCTGTCTCCCTGCCAGAGGCCAGAACTCAGCTCACATTACTGTCTCATGTGTGGTGGTCCCCTTGTCCCATTTTTGGATTCTTCCTGCCCCACGCCCCACCCCCAGGCACTGAAATTTGGCGCTTCCCCTTTGGTCCTTGCTAGAAAAAGCCTCCATTCTGTCTGGTGGCTTCACCCCTGGACTAGGAGCTCGGGAAGGCAGAGGACACACCTGTATCCTCCAGGGAACAAGTGCAGCAAAGAGCCTGACCTTGCCAGCTACAAGCCACTGGCCTCCATTGAGGCCATGGACAGCCACAGCTGAATCACAGCCTTCCCAACAACTCAAAAGGCAAGATCCACCAGAGTTAGGTGTCATGGTGGGCTGATTAGTTATAAGTCCATCCAAAACCAAAAACCCAATGCCATCGAGTAGATTCCGACTCATAGTGACCCTATAGGACAGAGTAGAACTGCCCCATAGAGTTTCCAAGGAGCGCCTGGCGGATTCGAACTGCCGACCTTTTGGTTAGCAGCTGTAGCACTTAACCACTACACCCCCAGAGTTTCCTGTTAATCCATAGAGATGTCTTATTTAAGGGGAGTGAGTGGGGATTTAAGGTGAAATGACCCTGAAAAACGGGCCAGATGCACGGGGTAGTTTCAGGAAAGCCTCATGGTTAATGGGCCCAGAGTGAGAAGGGAATCATCCAAGCGGCTTGCTGGTTTTCTAGAAGCTACTGGAGGTGATAGGCATTGTCGGTAAGCACTGAATTGATGAGATGCGCTATGTCCGACTAAGGATTTGATGTTCAGTGTAAAGTTAAGAATCGCTGTTGGTAAAGGATATCCACTGGGCCAATAAATGTACCTAGGAGTAAACATAGTGTGTATTACGTGACATCAACAAGACAACGTACTAATGCCACTGAATTGTACATATAAAAATGGTTGAGATGGCAAATGTTTTGTAGCATACATACTACCAGAATAAAGCTTAAAAAAATTAATTACAATTAAGAAAGAAGAGCTTGGATTTGGAGACAGAATAAACTGGGTTCACAGGAGACTTCTTCCAGCCAGGTAACTTGAGGGAAAGTACTACCGTCCATCTACAGAACTGGGCTAACACCTGCTAGCCAGGAGCATAAGGGTCCACAAACACCTCCTTCCTGCACATGGCCGGTGGGAACCTTCCCCTCTCCTAGGAGGGCCTAGGCACAGAGCTGTCCCTGTGCCTGAGGGAGGCTGAGGCTTTGCTTTGAACTGGAGGACCCTGTTGCGTCCTCCTTGCTCCTGGGAGACCTCGCACTCTGAGGTCTCCCTCGTTCCTTCAATCTTTACCCTCTCCCTCTGCTGGCTTGTTTCACCAGCATTTACACGTTCCCGGGGGGGCACAAATGATTTGCTTTCAGCTACTAACCAAAAGGTCGGTGGTTTGAATCCACCCAGTAGCACTGCAGGAGAAAGGCCACTGAAAACCCTAAGGCACGCAGTTCTACCCTAAAACGTGGGGTCACCGTGAGTCAAGTGGAAGTCTCGCCATTCTCACTTCTAAGGAACATTCTGGTTGTGTTTCTTCAGACTGATTTGTTTATCCTTCTGACCATCCACAGTGCGTTCATTAGTCTTTGCCAACATCACAACTCAAATGCATCCATTCTTCTGTCTTTGTCACTGTCCAGCTTTCACAGGCATATGAGGCAATTGAAAAGACCAGGGCTTGGGTCAGGTGCATGTTAGTCCTCAAAGTGACATCTTTGCTTTTGAAAACTTTAAAAAGGTCTTTTGCAGCAGATTTGCCCAGTGCAGTATGTCATTGGATTTCCTGACTTCTGCTTCCATGGATGATGATGGATGATCCCAATAGGATAAACTCATTGACAAATCCAATTTCTTCCTTCAAGGGATTCATTATACGTGGAGTGGAGATCAGTTCTCAAGGAATGTCCTAACACAGAGACCAATGGGCAGCCCAGAGCAGCTTCCTTTTTTTTTTTTTTTTTTAATAATTTTTATTGTTAAGTGCAAGTTTAAAAATCAAGTCAGTCTCTCACATATAAACTTATATACACCTTACTACATACTCCCAACTACTCTCCCCCTAATGAGTCATTCCGCTCCCTCTTTCCACTGTCTTTTTGTGACCATTTTGCCAGCTTCTAACCCCCTCTTACCCTCCCATCTTCCCTCCAGACAGGAGATGCCAACACAGTCTCAACTGTCCACCTGATGCAAGTAGCTCACCCCTCATCAGCATCTCTCTCCAACCCATTGTCCAGTCCAGTCCATGTCTGACGAGTTGGCTTCGGGAATGGTTCCTGCCCTGGGCTACAGAAGGTTTGGGGACCATGAGCACCGGGGTCCTTCTAGTCCCAGTCAGACCATTAAGTCTGGTCTTTTTATGAGAATTTGTGGTCTGCATCCCACTGTTCTCCTGCTCCCTCAGGGGTTCGGAGAGGCTTTTCTTGATAGTGTAACCAACACCTTTCCAGGACTGGAGAGCAGAGGCTTGACCCAGGCCGCCATGCTGGCTCATACAGCCTCTTTTCCAGGTCCAGGTCCTGCACCAGAGATTGGGCATTCATTGAGGATGGGGACCATCCTAGGCCTGTTGGTGAAGAAAGGTTTGTTTCCCAGGGAAACCAGCCCTGAGATGGAGATTAGCACCCAGGAGCCTTGTTAATGAAGTTTCCTGAAATCACCACTTGTGGACTGGAACGGAAAGTAAGGGACGGAAGTAGAATCAGGCAGAAAAAAGATTGTGGACTGGGAAGCAGGCTCAATGAAGGCCCCAGCTGACTCCCCAAGGAGCTCTGAGGCCAGGATGATTCTTCTGGGTTGCCACAAGCTGCATCAAGTAGTCATGAGATACGGGCTACTCTGGGAGGAGGGTGTGATGTTGGGAAAAGGGCTGCTCTTTAGCAGAGACAATTCTGTAGAGGGCCAACAGCTGAGAGGCTCTCTGGCAGCCAAGCTCCTAGAATCTTGGAGGATCAGTCCTTCACTCCTGGAAGGGGATAAAGACCTGGGGAATGTATCACACCACCTCCTACAGGCCCCCTGTCAGCCATCCAGCCTGGGGCTCCCCATCTAGGCCCTGGGCCAAGGCCACCAGGAGGAGCACTATGAAGATGGGTGGCAGTTACTCAGTCCACACTAAACTGGGTAGTCAACACAACACCAATTTGGGTGCCAAGTTCACTTCATCTGTTTCACTGTTTTGTTTTTCTGTCTGACTTAATGATGGTTAAACCTTTAAATGGTTCCAAAGTCAAAACTACAAAACAAGCTACTTTGGATAGTCTTGTTTCCTTTCCTGACCCCTCATCCTATTCCTCTCTCTGCCCCTGAATAACTACTTTTATTAGATTTTGCCATATCCTTCCTTCTATCTATACCCCTCCCTTTTTTCTTATGGAAAAGGTAGAAATACTTTTCTGGGCCTTGTTTTTTTTTTTTTAGTTAAAAATAAATCCTGGTGGCTATTCCATCTCAGAATATGGTTTTTTTTTTTTTTTTTTTTAACAGTGGCATAATAATCCATTATGTGGATGATAAAACATCAACCTGTTGATAATCTTTCGGGAAACTTCCAATCTTCTGCATAGCGCTGCAATGAATACCTTTCTTTGTGCATACGTTGTTATTTTTGCCAGTGGGTCTCTAGGGTAGAGTCCTAGAAGTAGTTTTCTAGGTTAAAGGGCAAATACATACATAACTCTGCCAAATTTCCTTCCAAAGGGGTTGTACCATTTTGCTTCCACCAACCCCATTGAATTGGTTACTCTTTTTCTGTTCCAGAACTCCTACCTGGGTCTTTTTCAAGTCTGCTAAGTTACTTTTTATTTCTTTTTCCTCTGTAGATAGTGTCACATTTGTCTTCTATTTTCTTAAACGGAAGTATAATTGTTTTATAATCTGACTCTGACAATCGGACAACTGAAGACTTCCTTGATCTGCTTCTAGTGCTGGTTGCATCTGCTGGTTCTTGATCATGGTGCCTCATTTACTTTTTACTGTATATTGTTCATTGTCCTTGACAACTCAATTCGCAGGACACTTTGGAGGCCTAGGATGAATGGCTTTCCTCCAGAGGGCTTGCATTGGCTTCTGTCAAGCACCCGGGAGAGCTACAGCTCAGAGGACCCTCTTGAACTAAGTTCACAGAGGGAGGTTCGCTGGATTAGCCAGTGATGCCATGTTGGGTGAAGATCAGCTCATGCCCTTCACAGCTCAGGCACGAGATTTTTCTTTTGTGTTTTGCTGTGCTCTGCTCAGTGCCAAGGCATTCTTCCTTGCAGTCTTCAGTTAATTCTGACTGAGGGTGCAGCCCTTGGGATCCCAGCATCATGTAGAGAGGTGCTCCTCGGAGACTCCTTGGGCCCTTAATCCTTTGAGGCCACCGAAACTAAAACACACGTTTGCTGGGATGCAGGCAAATACCCTGTGGGTACACCTTACTGCTCTAGGTTGCTACTTTCCCTTGGCTCTTGACCTGGTAGTTTCCTCCTATCCTGTCGGCCCTTCAACACCTCAAGATGTTTCTGTATTTTATCCAGCGTTTTCTGTTATTTTAAGCAGAAGGGTTGGTCTGAATAACCTGGTCCATCACTACCAGAAACAGGCATTCTAAAATAACAGTTTTCAGAAAAATTAATCTTTAATTAGACAAGTAACACATGAAAACATCCTTATAAAAAAAGGAAAATATGTGCAACACTGCCTGGTAAACATGCCAACAATGCCAACAGTGGCCTTCTCTTGCTTATAATGACCAGGGGCTAGTTCAAGTCTGTAGCCATTTACTGTGACTCACAGAACTTTTTTAAATTAAAAGTTTAAAAACAAAATTGAAACTTTAAAACTATATAGAAAAACAAAGTCTCCCTTGGCCATCACCCACTCCATCTCCAGTGTTCTCCCAGAGGTCTCCACTGTCTTCACTTTGGTGTCTATCATTTTTTAACACATTTATATACATATACCTGTAGGAAAGTTATAAGGCAGTGGGTAAGCTCTCAGCTGCTAACTGAAAGGTTGCTGGTTCGAACTCATGAGCTGCTCCACAGGAAAAAGATGTGGCAGTCTACTCCCATAAGATTAAAACCCAGAAACAGAACCCACTGCCATCGAGTCGATTCTGACTCATAGCAACCCTATAGGACAGAGTAGAACTGCCTGGTGGATCCCAACTGCTGACTTTTTGGTTAGCAGCCGTAGCTCTTAACCACTATGCCACCAGGGTTTCCCCCATAAAGATTACAGCCTTAGAAAGCCTATGGGGCAGTTCTACTCTGTCCCATAGGGTTGTTGTAAGCCTGAATCGACTCGACAGCAATGGGTATGGGGAAGCTGTAGGATCATTTTGTCTTTAAAAAAAAGAATTTTACCACATGGAATTTTACTCTTCAGAATGCTATTCGAATTATGCAAAATTTTGTCACTTAGAAAAGTCTGAGGATCTTGCCATGTCAGTAGGGCAAAGGTGAAAAACAGGAAGGCTATAGGTTAAATCTGGCTCATAAATATGTTTAGCCCAAATGGTGTTGGGGAATTTTTTTTGGAGGGGAGGGGGAACTTCTAAAGTATAATAGCATACAGAAAATTGCGCGTAAGTGTACATCTTGACCAATTTTTACAAACGGGACATGCCCGTGTAGCTAGCACCTAGAAGCCTCTTCCATTTCCCACCCTCCAACACTATCTTGACGTCTAGCACTAGAGATTAGCTTCCAGACATGATTTTTCAAATTAAGAAATAAAGCACACAAAAACCCTATTTCCACTGTCTGTTGAAAACTCTGAAACTCTGGCAACACTCACCTTGGCCCAGGTGCCCACACGTCAGTGACCAGCTCCACATGCTGTCGGGTCTGCTCAGTACCCAGTCTGTCCTGGAATCTAACCCTCAGAGCTTCATCTGTGGCCAGTACCTGTCTGGTGCTAGGGGCTTAGTTTACAACTCCTAGTTAGCCAGTCCTCTATGGATGGCTGGTCAAGCTGCTTCTTGATTTTCCTTACTGAAACAATCCTGCACGCAACAATTCAACTTTTAGGGGTGTGTGCGTATGTACGTGCCCATGGAAGCAGCAGTCAAGAAATGAAACAATGTATTGCATTGGGCAAATCAGCTGCAAATGACCTCTTTAAAGTGTTAAAAAGAAAAGATGTCACTTTGAGGGCTAAAGTGTGCCTGAACCAAGCCATGATGTTTTCAATCGCCTCATATGTACACGAAAGCTGGACAACGAATAAAAAAGACCAAAGAATTGATGCATTTGAATTACAGTGTTGGTGAAGAATACTGAATATACCATGGATTGCCAGGAAAATGAACAAATCTGTCTCAGAAAAAGTACAGCCAAAATGGTCCTTAGAAGCAAGGATGGCTAGACTTCATCTCACTTACTTTAAATTTTTTATCAGGAAGGACCAGTGTCTGGAGAAAGACATCATGCTTGGTAAAACAGGGTCAATGAAAAAGAGGAAGACCCTCAACCAGGTGGATTGATGCAGCAGCTGCAATAATGGGCTCAAATACAGCAATGACTGTGAGGATGGCCCAAGAGCATTTTGTTCTGTTGTACACAGGGTCACTGAGTTGGAACTAACTCCAGGGTACCTAACAACAACATATATATATGTATGTACCCAAGAGAACTAAAAAGATATGGCCTGTGATGGTTAAGATTGGCTGGGCCTTGATTCTCAGTGTTTATATGTGATTACTCCCATGACTGAATCCTCTGTGAGTAGCCAATCAGTTGAAAGGGAGTTTCCTTGGGGGTGTGGCCTACATCCAAATATAAGCAGAAGTTTTGGCTTTGCTCACTCTAGATCCTGCGCTGCCTGTTTGTCTGACCGGCTCTTGGGACTTGCACTATCAACTTATCTACAGATCTTGGTATTCGGATCCTGTGGGTGCCTCCTGTTCATCTGACCTCCCTCGGAACTTGAGCTATCAGCTTATCTGGAGATCTTGGGACGTGGATCCTGCGGGTGCCTCCTGTTTGCCTGACCTCCGGCTCTTGGGACTTGAGCTGTCAGCTTATCTGCATATCTCATTGATCTTCATATCCTGAGAGCTGGAGCCCTGCTCTCTGACCTGCCAATCTTGGGTTCTCCAGACCCTGTGGCTACGTGATTTGAGAGAAGCCTCTATCCTGATACACAGACTTGGGACTTTTCAGCCTCTACAACTGCGTGAGCTATTTCCTTGATACAAATCTCTCTCTATATATATATTTATACGCTTTCCTGGTTTTGCTTCTCTAGAGAACCCAGCCTAAGACATGGCCTCACAAAAACTCGTACAAGTGTTCAAAACTACCCAGCACACCATGGAAGAAACAGGTGTGGCGATCTAGTTCCACAAAGATTATAGACAAGAAAACTCCATGGAGCAGTTCTACTCTGCAACACGTGTGGTCTCCTAAATTACAAAGCAAAAACACGATCAATAAAAATTAAAAAAAAAAAAGAAACAAGATCAACAACAAAAACCTGTACAAAAAATGTTCATAGTAGTATTATTTACCATAGCCCAAATGTGGAAACAATCCAAATATCCATCAGCTGATGGATGGATGAAATGCTATATCCAGACAATGGATCGTTCAGCCATAAAAAGGAACGAACTACTGATTGAAACATGCTACGACATGGATGAACCTTGAAAACATTAAGTGAAAAAAGCCACTCACAAAAGACCACGTGAGATTCCGTTTATACAAAACGTTCAGAATAGGCACATCCTATAGAGAGAGAAAGCAGATTTGCGTTGCCAGGGCTGGGGGTGGGAGAATGGGCAATGACTGCTCAACAGGATGGGCTTCCTTCTGGGATGATGAAAATGTTCTCAGATAGATACTGGTGATGGTTGCACAACTCTATGGCTCTACTAAAAACCACTGAATCGTGTATTTGAAAAGGGTGAGTTATATCTCAATAAAGCTGTTGTTTAAAAAATACTGCGGTGAACATCCCTTGTTTCTGGAATTGCTGGGTCACAGGACAGTTCTGATTTTTAATTTCTCCAGAGGTGCTGATTTACCCACCACACTCAGTGTGAATAACCGTCTCCCCACACCTCTGGCTACACTTTCTATTTTGCCAATCTGATCGGTAAGTGAAGAAACAGCAGCTCGCCTTCATTTGCAACTGCCTGGCTAGGTAGAGAATCTTTTCCTATCCGGTGACCATTTACATTTTCTCTTCTGTAAGTTTTATGCTCATTTTCACTTTTTTTTTTAATTGTAATGTCTTTTCATTAATCCACAGTTCTTTATATATTCTGTATACTTTTACATGCTGCAAATTTTCTCACAGATCAATTTTTAATGTATACAGAACACTTAGCAGGTGCCTGACAGCACATAATTACGGAACTATAGGTAGTATTTTCATTAATAAAGAAGTAAAAATCGGTGAAAGTTTGACCAGCTCACCTGTATTTACGTTTTTAATAATTTGATTTAATTACACACCAACCAAAAACCAAACCCACTGCCATTGAGTGGATTCCGACTCATAGCAACTCTATAGGACAGGGTAGAACTGTCCCACAGGGTTTCCAAGGAGTGCCTGGTACATCTGAACTGCCAACCTTTTGGTTAGTAGCTGTAGTTCTTAACCACTACGCCACTAGGGTTTCCTAATTACTCACACATGGCTACAAATACCACAAAAAGGAGTCTAGGGCTCTAGTGGCTTTATTTCCTACGTTTTTCCTTTCTTATTTTGGCAAAACTCACCTTGTGTCTGAGGGGAGCTAACACCTATCTAGCCCCAAAATATCTGGTGGAGGGCGCCTTCTGAGATAGAGCCAGGAGAGCACCACTCAAAGACCTTCTCTAACAACAAAGCTGGGAGAACTTCTTTCCAGGCCTTTTCAGAAACAGCCCAAACCAGACTTAAGTACCAAGGCACAGCTAAGTGCTCATCTCTCCAGCCTCACACCTGTGTCCCACAGGAAGCCATGCAAGCAGGCACTTTACTTCAGTTCCTGCCCTGACACCAGCAGACTGACACTTAAACAGGAAACAGACTCAACCAATGGTAATGGACTCAAACCCAAAGAAAAGAGCACTTTCTTTATAGTTCATGGTTTTCAAACAGATTCCAAAGAGGCGTCACACAGCGGGCCCGCCCCTGCACCTGGTTGTGGCTGTTGGGAATATGGGGTGAGAACACGGGAACCTCAAGTGCCCAAGGAAGCCGTGGGCTCGACATCCCTTAGAAAGCACCCGTGGGCCTCCCAACCACGTCATGTTTTTATCTCGCCCAGCTGCTGTCAAGTGAACTCCAACTCGTGGCGCCCCGTGTGTGTCAGAGCAGAACCGTACTCCATAGGGTTTTCAATGGTTCATTGTTTTCAAGTAGATCAGCAGACCTTTCTTCCGAGGCACTTCTGGGTGGACTTGAATCTCCAACCTTTTGGTTAGCAGATGAGCACATTAACTGTTTGCACCACCCAGGGACTCCTCATCTTGAGCGTGTCTTAAATTCCAGACTTAAAAAAGAAAACACACACACAAACGGGAATCTGTTGACAACCTGGTGTGGTGTCTGGTCTTCCAGGTCACTGTCTTCAACAAGGAACAGAAGGGTTAGTAAGTTATAAAGTTAAATCTCATCCCTTCAGGTTAATCTTAGTCCTTTAACTCTCCCAGAAGGCCACATTGTTTGCTGGGACCAGCTCTCATTTCTCCCTTTCAGACTAAGGGTGCCACAGTGACATGGCTCCTGATACCTTTCTCTTCTCCTGAAATGAATAAAGGAGAACTCAAAGCAGGTAACTTCCCATTATGTAACAGAAAAAAAAAACTCCTGAGGGCTGTATTCTGTACCTGAAGCAAACACACCCAAGCTCTCATGGGCCAGCAGACGCCAGATTCTCTGGCACAGGGCAGGGACGTGGTGTCCGCGGTGTTTTTGTCAAAAGTGACGAAAGATGTCCTCCATCTTCTTACCATAAGTCTGTGCAGACTGCGGAGAAAACCACCACAGCTTGCATTCCCTAAGTTTTTAAAATACATTCCATCAAGGCTAGCAAACTGTTTAGAAAAAAATTTATTTGAACATATGAAAGGAAAATTTAGAGACCTCCATAAAACAGAGAAGTTCCTTTCCTAGGTGACAGGGGACATCCTGACAGGCTTCCCTGAACAGCGCCAAGCGCTGTGTATATACTTGCAATCACCACGTACCAGCTTTGAGCTCACGGAGCTGTAAGAAGAGACTGTCTGTATTGCAGGGACACACAACTTTCACGAGGAAGGCAGCCAGACACCCACTCCACTTCTCCCAGAAGTGCCACTCGCACACAGGCTTGGAGCACCTCTGAACAGCAGGCTTGCGGAGGGGCAGACTTTAAAAAACACCCACATCACTCTGTAGAGGGCCATCCAATCTGGATTTTTAAGAATGTGACCAAGGTAGGAGGCACCTGGACCACGACGACTCAGAACTTCTGCACCAAGACCGGCCGGCAAGAAGGAGACACCTGGCTGTCTCTCCAAGGTCCTCCTCTATGGAGCGGCCATCCTTTCCTCTGGAGGGCTTCCCAGCCCGGGCGCAGAAGGCACACTGCCACGCGGTGGCACACAAGAGGTCGGCCTAGTGGATGGGCCGGAAGGGGAACGTCATGCCTGAGATAAAGGTGTGCCCGGGGTGCGTGGGCAAGGCGGGGTGAGCAGCGGGGTGGGCCGGCACAGCCCCGTAGCCCAGTGGAGGGGTGTGGATGTGAGGGTAAAACCCGGGGGGGAGCGCTGTGTGGGGAGACTGCTGCACAGGGCCTGAGATAACCAGCTGGAGCAAGCTGCAAAGACAAAGAGAAGGTTAGGACAGCTGCGCTCAAAGAAAAGAACCCTTTCTAAGCATGCACTGGGGGCCAGCTTTGACCACCTCTGTCCCAGGCACCCAGGGGAGAGACGGCGAGACAGATGTGAGACATGGGGCTGCCCTTGAAACACGGTCCAGCAGAGGCACCATAATGGAAGACTCGGTGACACCAGGTGGGACAAGACAGCCTTCTAGACAGGTATAGGCATAGGAAGAGAGGGCTCATGGCAGGGAAAGCAGAGGGGGGGGCTAGAGGTGGCCTTCATAGGACCAGCAAGACTCAGATGAACCCATGTGGAGCCGGAGCAGAGAGAGTGGCTGGGGAGACACTGGGATCACACAGGAGACTAGGTCAAGGGGGAGCGGGCAGCATGCAGGGGGCTCAAGGGGTCTCTAGTCCTCCTGCAGCTCTGCTGCAGCGGTCCCGGCGCTGTGCCTCATGGCCTGGACGACATAGGCCTCAGTGGGCTATCCACCCAGAAGGCCCTTTCCTGGGCAAACAGGACACCAGGCACAATCTCCTCAAAGTCCTTCTTACTGACTGAACTCTGACTGAATTCCAAGCTAAGCCACGCGAAAGCCAGCCTTTAAAATGATATGGAAAATAAGAATCCCATACAGGTCCTGCCCTTCAAGGTGGCCTAGGCTGGGTCCCAGTCCTTACCGACCTGGTGGGACCCACCACATCCCTGTCCCGTGAGGCTTCAGACCTGCCTGCTCACTTGCCTTGAATCTTCAACCCAGTGTGGTGGCCTCCTCACCCCCAGCTCCTGCTATCACACCACACCAACGCAGGCATGCCCTCCCCATTCCCTCCCGACTCCCTTCCACTAAGGGGTCCCACCAAAAAAGTAAATACCAAACCCATTGCCATCAAGTTGATTCTGACTCATGCCAACCTATAGGAACCTTATAGGACAGAGTAGAACTGCCCTATAGGGTTTCTAAGGCACGCCTGGTGAATCCGAACGGCCAGCCCTTTGGTTAGCAGTCATGGCTCTTAACCACTACACCACCAGAGTTTCCAGGGGTCCCACATGACCCCTCAAACCCAAGTGACCCTGCCCCTCCTGTCTGCCTTCTCGTTATGGCCCAGGCTATCAGTGGCCCCAGCAGCTGGAGAACCTCTTCCCTCTGGAACTCGATGTCAACTACCAAGCCTGGGTCCCTGAGGAAACTCCCTGGGGAGTAACTCCTGTCGGTCTCCCCTTTTCTAATACCCCACCCCAGGATTATCATCAGAGAGCCTTGACCCTTGTTACCACCTCAAGCCTTCCCTGGCCTCAGTCGAGCCATGTCCTTCCCTCATTGGAAAGGCCTCCCTGGCTCCCCGCTCAGGATACGGCCTCCCCTCATCCCTGCCTTCTCCTCGTCTCCCCATCTTAAGCCTGGGACGCAGGCAAGCGGGCTCTGCCTGCTCCTCTCCCGACCCGCTCAGGCCCTCTGCTCAGATTGTGCCAGGGATGCCCCCACAGTCCCTCCACATCACCAGATCCAGCCTGTTCATGCCCTTCGCCACCCCCTCCAACCTCTCCCTGAGGCTGGCCTCTCTGTGCTACTTTGTGGGCACAGTGATGCCACCGTCTGGGACTACGTCGCCCTCAGTAAACCCGAACCACCCTCTGCCCACCAGACTCTGGGCTCTCTGCGAGAAGGGGTCGTGTCCTCTGCAGACGGGCCCTCACCTCCAGCCCCCAAGCACAAGGCCTGGTGCTTAGATCCCCAGCAGGAGCAAGCATGAAGGAAGCTGATGCATTTTAGGGTCCAAAGCTCCCCAAGCCCCTTTTCATTTATACTATTTCTTTAGGGAGTCCCTGGTGGTGCAAACAGTTAAGTGCTCAGCTACTAGCCAAAAGGTTCGTGGTTTGAGCCTACCCGGGCGCCTCAGAAGACAGCCCTGGTGATTTGCTTCGGAAGGGTTATAGCTTTCAAAACCCTATGGAGCCATTTTACTCTGCACACATGGGGTCACCATAAGTGGGAATCAACTTGATGGCAACTAACAACAACTATTTCTTTAGGGCTTGGGGTAAGAAATGCAATAAAAAATAAATACATAAACCCAAGAAGGGAGTATGGCAGAGGTAAACTTCTGGCCGTGTGTCGGTGTTTTGAATCTGTGAACTCTGCCAGAGACAGACAGCATCTCAAGAAGCTTCCGGTCTGGTCGGGAAGACAACTAATGAGACAATCGAAAATCATACAAGGGTTCCCTACTGCTCTCTGCTCTCGCTCTCCCCCTCCAGGCAGTGGTGTGCTCCGGGGTCCCAGCGGCTCTCCTGATACGTGGCAGAAGCAGCACAGGCTTCCTGGAGTGGATGGTGTGACAAAGCTCTTGAGGGGATCCTGGTAGAGACCCCTGCTTATCACACTCTTAAGCTGATGATAGAGGGCAGTGGTGGTTCAGTGGTAAACTGCCACCTTCTGTGTGGAGACCCGTGTTTGATTCCCGCCAACGTGCCGTATGTGCAGCTACCGCCTGTCTGTCAGCGGAGGCCTGCGTGTTGCTATGACGCTGAACAGGTTTCACTGGAGCTTCCAGGCGAAGAGGGACTAGGAAGAAAGGCCTGGCGGTCTACTTCCAAAACTCAGCCCGTGAAGACTCTCTAGATCACGACAGTCTGATCCCGTTGTGATCAGAGCTAACAACAACCAGGTGACGACGGAAGACATGCACCCCGTCGTTACGTTAACGCAGCTGAAAACGTTAAATGAAAAGTACAGAGAAGGGAACTGTGACAAACGGATTACGGCAAGAGGGAAAACTAACTTACACTAACTTACAGTGTGTCCTCAGATGCCTGGGGACTTTCTTAGAGCACGAAAAAAAACTCAAATGAGCTCCTGAGGGGAAGGCCCTCTGGACAGCATGTCAGAGTTCTGACCCAGGCCCTTCCACCCCACCAGACACCACCCACTCTGCTTCTCGTGGTCACACCTGTCCTGCCATTCCACTCTAAGCTGCTCTCCCATACAGAACCCACGCAGAGCTCAGCCTGGACTTCGGGCCCCGACCACCCTAAGGACTCCGCCAGGCCTCTCGGGCTGTAGTCATTCTCACTACCAGTCATGAGTCTGCGTTTGGCTGATCCGCTGCCTTGGAGGACGTGGGTTTTCTGAGTCCGCTGGGCCGGGCTCACTCACCCTCTGCCCACACCAGCCCTGGAGCCCCAGTATTCCTCATTGAAAGGCCAGCGTGACAGCGTGAAGAAAGAAGGATATTAACGATTCTACCACCCTAACTCAGTATCTGGAGCCCTGGTGGCACAACGGCTAAGTGTTAGGCTACTAACTGAAAGGTCAGCAGTTTGAACCCACCAGTCGCTCCGCAGGAAAAAAGACCTGGCGATCTGCTCCCATAAGGATTATAGCCTAGGAAACTCTGTGGGGTCTACTCTATCACACTGGGTTGCCATGAGTTGGAATCAACTTGATAGCACACAACAACAAAACTCAATATTCTCATTCCTGCAAGCCCTGCCCTTGCGCGCATTTGCCTTCAGCTTTATGTTTCTGATGCCTTTATCACAAGGATTACTTTTAATGGATACACAACGTTCTATCCTTATGAGGTAGTGCACCTGATTTATTAGGTAACCTTGTATCACTGACTGACAGGTTGTTTCCCGTTTTCTGTTACTAATGATACTGCATTAGAAGCCTGCTTGGCCCAAGTGGCTTGTGATTGGCTGCTAACCTAAAGGTTGGTGGTTCAAACTCACCCAGCAGCTCCATGGAAAAAGGTCTGGCAAACTGTTTCTATACAGATTACAGCCAAGAAAACCCAATGGAGCACAGTTCTACTCTGTGACACACAGGGTCACCATGAATCAGAACTGACTCAATGGCAACAGCTTTGGTTTCTTTTTAATACTGTATCCGCATGAAACATTTTTGTGCAACAGCTTTTTACTTCTTTTCTAACGATAGAGCTACAGAAGTGAAATTCCTAAGTTACTTAAATAACAATCACAGTGACATCAACTAACACTTACTAGACAGTTACTATTTACCTTGTACTGTTGTAAGTGCTTCACACATTTTCACTCATTTCATCCTCACAAAAGTCCCAAGGTGGGAGACATGGGGCAGATACCACGATTATTTTGATTTTACAGATGAGAAAACTGAGGCAGTGAGAGAGAAAGACCTTGCCCAAGGTCGCACACAGTAAACAGCACGGCCAGACATGAAAACCTATCAGGATTCGCTGACCATCCAGTTCCTGGTTTTCACCACTATTCTTACTGCTCTCCTAAACTTAAAACAATAACCACCATTTACAGAGCGAGTTCCACTTGTCAGGGACCATGCTAAGAAATTTATAAACACCAACTCATCTCATCCTTACTACAACCCTATGGGCACACAGGTGGTTCAGTGGTAGAATTCTGGCCTTCCATGCAGGAGACCCAGGTTCAAGTCCCAGCCAACGCACCTCACGTGCGGCCACCACCCGTCCGTCAGTGCAGGCCTGTGTGCTGCTAGGATGCTGAACAGGTTTCAGAGGAGCTTCCAGGCTAAGATGCACTAGGAAGAAAGGTCTGGTGATCTACTGAAAATCAGCCAATGCAAACCCTATGGCTTACAAGGGTCTGCTCCACAACCGAACACGCGGATAGCGAAGGACAGGGCAGCGTTTCATTCGTTGCCCATGGGGTCGCCAACTCAACAGCAGCTAACAGTCACTGTCCCCATTTTATAAGGGGGGAACCAAGGCTCGAAGGGACGTTAAGGGCTTACCCAAGTGTCACAGCAAATAACAAGAGCTGCGCTAGAACCCCGGCCCTGACGCCAAGCGCCTACTTAACCGACACCCTGTGCCCTCGAGCGACGCTCTGCAGAACCTTCCAACGTGTCACGAATCACGTCACCAACAGAGTAAGTGATGGCCAATCTCACCAGGAAGTAAGTGTTTGCTAATTCGGTAAGCTTTAAATGATGTGTCGAGCGTACTCGGGGTTCATTCCCTGACTCCCATTAAGATGGCCCCTTTTTTCCCACGTTTACTCTCTACTTAGGGTTCCTCTCATGGGGGTTATCCCATTATCTGTTTCCCATTTATCACCAAGTCTTTAAGGGGCTTCTTATAACCTTACAGACCAACTCTCCCCAAGGAGCCCGGGACAAAGAGGCCCGCCATACTTGCTACCCACCCCCTGTACCCCCAGCACTGCCAGCCCAGCCAGCCCAGCCAGAAGCTGTAAGACGGCACTTACTTATTATGGGGCAGCCTGGAGCACAAGGTTCTCAGGTCATCTGAAATGAAGGAGACACACAGTTAAGTAACAGCCTAGAGACAATGAGGTGACTAGACGCTAGCTTTCTTTTCAAGGATGCTGGCAAGGTAACAATTCATCACACGACATTTTTCTAGCACGACTTAAAAACAGTTTGTGTTCTCTTGTTCTTCTGTGTTTGTTTTAACAAACTAGGCCTAAAACAGGAAAAGTCACTTAGGGAAAGGGGCAACCCTGCAGGCCATTTGCCAGATGGCTGGGACACAGTCCAAAGGCAGGGCTTGAAGCAGATCAACAGGTAAGGGATGGGGGCGGCAGGGTGCAGCCCAGCGGAGCTTCCGGTTTTGTGAATGTTGTCCGCCGCTCATCTCAAAAAGACACCCCACCACTCCCCACTGTTCTCCCTTGAAACCCTGCAGAAATGTAGCTGCTGTGCTTGGTCATCAGCTCAGCATCCTACGGAAAACCGAGAGGGGAGAAAGAACTGATTCCTGGTTTCCAGATCCAGGTCCTGAGGAAGGCAGGTACTCCAAGCATTCTAAAAGCAGGAGTAAGATGGGAAATCTATCACCACTGACCATAACATGGGCCACAGGCAGCCCTTGTGAGCAAGCCAGCAGTGAAAGAGCAAACCCATGTGTGATGTCAGCCGGGATCGGTCTCCTGGGAGAGTTCAAACATTTAAACAGAGAAGTAGGAACCCCCAAAGCAGATGATGGGGCTATTTTATGCCTTGTTTGGGAGAGTGGTTACATGGGTACATAACCTGTCAAAACTCCGCACTTAAATCTATGCATTTTGTTGTATGTAAATGATGCATCAAGGAGCCCTGGTGGTACAATGGTCAAGTGCTCGGCTACTAACTGAAAGGTGGGTGGTTCAAACCTACTGAGCAGCTCCATGGAACAAAGGCCTGGTAATCTGCTTCCATAAAGATTACCGCCTAGAAAACCCTATGAGGCAGTTCTACTCTGCCACATAGGGTCGCTACGAGTCAGAATGGACCTCGACTGCACAAAACAACAACAATGATGCTTCAATTAAAAATGACTGCCGAGAAAGAAGAACGGCTCCCCACTGGGGAAGTACCCATGCTCTGGAGGCGTTCCCAGTCCTGGGTAGAAAGACTGGGACCACCACAGATGACATGGTGACAGCACGGGAGTGCTCCGGCGGAGGCGGGTGCAAGGATGGGGTAGGCTGCTCTAGTGGGTCATGTTTGGCGAACCCCACCCTCCTCCCCTGTGCTCACCGAGAGGAAAAGCAGCCTTAAAAGCAGCAGAAAACGGGGGTGGCACGAGAGCCCCAGGAAGGCCTGGCCAAGAAAGCACCCACCTCGCGTGCACAGCAGGGCCCCGGAGGCCATGGCCACCTGCAGAGCCTGTGCAAGCCGGTCAAGCGCAAGCTCAATCTCCTGGGAGGCATTGAGGGGGTTCAGCTCGTCTGCCAGCCTGTTGATCTCCTCAACTAGTGGGACCATGTGGTCGAAGAGGATGAGGCCCAGGCGCCCATACAGGTTCTTCTCGGTCAGGTGGCCCTGCAGCATCATCAGGACCTGCAGGACGCTGAGATGCAGCTTGGAGTACAAGAGGTGCGAGTCCCTGTCCAGGCCCACGCCCGGGTCCTTCGTCACTTTGTTACTGAGATGGCCGTTGGTGAGCGGGGGCTTCTTTTTCCTCTTATAAGCCAGGGGCGCCTTCACGCACCAGCGGATCAGTCCGGTGAGTGGGGTGAGCTCTAAAAATCCAATTGGTAGATTGGCTGCAATTGGCGTATTTAAAAAAGTGATAAGAATCAACCTTGGGTCCTCAAAAATCCAGGTGACAATCATCTCGAGCAAGTCCAGAGGTGGGATGAGGTCATCTGCAAGCAAAGACCCAGCAGGTCAGAAAGGTTTCCGCCTCTGCAGGGGGGTGGCTGGACCACTGACTCCACACGACTCACCTCCTGCCATTCATGTCCCGGGCTCACAGGCTCGTCTCCTTTCTGTCTCTTTTTCTGGAGCACCGTTAGCTTTGTGAGCACTGAGACTCTGTCTCATTCACTGTTACAGCCACAGTGCCCAGAACTACCAGGCCAAGGTGGGAGCCCCGGAAGTATTTATTAAACCAAAAATCCCCTACAACTCCATTAGGCCTTGAAAAGAGTTCGTCCCTATGTGCCAATTTAAATCCAAGCCCACATCTTTTATGTCCAAAACTACCCTCTTGAGTAGAATTTGTTCCTGTCTGGTGTCTCCACCATGGCACCCAGTGACAGCTAAGGTGGCCTTCAGAAAGCTGCTCAAAGTTCAGGCAGTATCAGTAGGCTGCCAAGGCCATCCTCAGCCCCAAGCCTGGAGCTTTCGTTTAAGCATCAGCCTACCCTCCCATGGCCTGTTCTACAGCCTAGCAGAGAACAATGATGTAAAAACCACTGTTGACAGTGATTCTGCACCAGGTACTAGTCTACATCCTTTTCCACAGATGAACTTATTTAATCCTCCAACACGCCCATGTATTATGCCCACATAAAAGACAAGGAAACTGAGGTGCAGGGCTGTTGGGTCATTTGCCCAAGGCCTCATCACAAGTATGTAGTGGGCCTGGCTCAGGGCCTGCCCTCTAACATTAAGCAGCACTGCCCAGGCTGGGAGGGGCATGCAATGCCCACAGGCTGGCTGTGTGCATGCCACAGCTCATAGCAAAGAACAAGAGCCCCTTCCAGTCCGCTGAGTGAGTGAGTGAGCCAATGTCAAGCACGGGAAGGGAGAGGGCAGTGTGAGCAAGACCCGTGCTGGTATATGGTTTCCAGTGGTTCTCTCTCAGGAGACACTGGCCTTTTCTCCGGAGAGTATGACTCTGGCCCTAATTCAACCAGAGCTGTTCACTTGCTATGTGTTGTCTTGATTGTTGTCATTGCTGAATGCCATCGAGTCGATTCCAACTCATAGTGTGACCTTATATGACAGAGTAGAACTGCCCCATAGAGTTCCCAAGGCTATAATCATTATGGGAGCAGATAGCCAGGTCTTTTCTCCCATGGAGCCACTGGTGGGTTTGAATTGCAGACCTCTTGGTTAGCAGTCGAGCTCTTAGCCACTGTGCCACCAGGGCTCCTGTCTTGACTGAGAGTCTGCATGAAGTGCTTGTCATTTTTGAGGGCTCTGTTGCTGGGCAGGGGTAAGGGACATGGGCTTCTCTCGGGAGAAGCTACATGCCATCTAACGGGCTCCCTGAGGACCTGGATTTGCGTCCAGCTGAGGACTCAAAAACATCACCAACAATAAAGCAAACTGACACAGCACCATGCAACATCATCTACGTAACACTACTGCCAAAAATGTCTAACGTCAATCTTTTCATAAGAAAACAACCAGACAAATCCAAATTGGGGGACATTCTGCCAAATAACAGGCCTGAGCGCTTCAAAAATGTCAATGGTGTATAAGATTTTTTTTTTTTTTTTACTGCTGGGGAGCTGTTCTAGGTTTTTAAAAAACCAAAGAGCCATGACAACTATGTATAATGCAAGATCCCTGATCGGACCCAGAATTCTCTGCATCGCTCAAAGGGGGGAAAAAAGACTATAAAAGGTATTATTGAGATAATTGGGGAAATCTGAATATAAGCTATGTATTACACAATTCCATCAATACAGCTAGTCCTTGACTAATGATGTACTCAAGTTACGACAAACCATGCTGTGACCATTTTTTTTAACGTCTTTTTGTTAGTAATATGTACTACGTACAGTGTTGCCACATGTCATTTGCTGATGTTATCACTTTCATGCCAACCCCCAAAGACAAATAAACATCAGCTTTATAAAAATACTGATGGCAATAATAATGCAAACTAAAAAACAGTAAGGCATTCGACTTACGTCAGAGCTTACAACTTATGACAGTCACTGGAACGGCACCCTGTTGTTAAGTCAGGGACTACCTGTATTAAACTTCTTAGGTGTGATAATGATATCATGGTTATGCATGTAAGAGGGTATTTTTGCTCTCGTGAGATACACGCTTAAGCATTTCGTATGTGATATTGGCAACAACTCTCAAACAGTCCAAGGAAAACATGCCTGTGATACCTAGCAAAATGCTAACACTATAACTGATAAATCTGGGTGAGAAGTAGATGAGTGCTTGTTGTACTATTCTTGCAACTTTTCTCCAGTTTTGAAATTTCTGAAAATAAGAATCAGGGGATAAAAAAGTAAGTCAAACGTTTAGAAAGACAGACTCAAACAGCAGGGCATAGACATGAAGCCACATCTCACCCAGACACCAGACGCTGACTTTGGGGGTCGTCTGCTCCTCTTACCGTTCCAAGTCAGGGTACCACTAAGGAAAGCTCCGGCTTAGCAAACTGCATAAGCCTAGGTAGCTCACACTTACCTTTAGCTTTTGGCCTACAATAAAAACACACACTTCAGAGAGGAAAAGGCCAAAGCATTCATTGGACACTTCACCTGGGTATAAAACTGGCAGTCAGCTGAGGCCTCTTTAACGGCGAAAACCGGTTTAAAGTTTACCTGAGGATAGGTCATAAAGCGCGGTGACAGATGTCACAAACTGGCAGCAGAAGCGAGGGCTGGCACTGAAGGTCTGTTTCAGAGTCTGCACAGATCCTGGCACCAGGCAGCAGTAGTCGTCCACGAGGGCCCTGGCTAACCTCACGCAGTAGACCACAGGCGTCCGCTGCAAAGAAGCCACAATCTGTGTAACTGCAAAGGTGTTATGAGCCACCACTATAGCTCTGTACTCATGGTGAAGACCACCAGAGCTGGCAGAATCACTTCCACAAGGGGGAAAAGATGTGAAGCACGTAAAGCAGGGGGCCGCAAACCAAAGCCCACGGACCAAAGCTATCCCACCACCTGATTTTGTAAATAAAGTTTTATTGAAACACAGCCATGCTCATTGGTTTGCTTGTTATTTAGAGCTGTTCTTGCTGTGACACCAGGCCAGACTCAAATGTTTACTATCTGGCCCTTTATAGAAAAAGTCTGATAAACCTCCTGCTTTGAAGTTTACTTACAAAAGATCATTTCTGATGTCAGGTAAAGAAATGACAACCTACGAATTCAAAGCAAGACTCCACAGGTAAAAATTTACAGTTGTTCCCACTTAGAAGAGATTTAGGAGCCTGTGAACAACCACATGATTAAAATGTGTGTTTAGAGTAGTATTTCTGAATTTCTCTTATATAATTCCATCCCTCTCAGCAAGCTTCTATGATACTTTTGAGTCTGACATCATCACCTTCCCCTGCCTTTTTCCACTCATTTGCCAGTTGGTAGCAGCTGCCATGTTCAATAACTGTTCAAGATGCTACAGCTCCAGGGCCCTGACTTGGCCCCACAGAAGGAACTACGAGGAGAGGGCAAGGCCAGACTGCATTCAGGCCGTCACCTGACTCTGCAACGCCATTCAGGCTGTCACCTGCCTCTACAACGCCACTCCAACTTCTTTGCCTATCCTCAGAAGGAAGCTAGTCGCAGGATGGCAAACCCTGACCCAAACCACTAAGACCATTTCCTGCCACTGACGTCTGCTTTCATTTGGCCAAAATGCTGGCGCATAAGAGGTAAATGGAAACCTTGTATGAGGAATCAGAAATGCTAAACTTGGTTTCACTAGGTTGTCAAGGAATAAAGGTAATCCTGGGGTTAAATACAATACGTGATCAATTCATATGCCCTAGAAACTGGATCGGTGAAAATTAAGGTTCGGACCCCACTGAGGTTTACTACAAATAACAAGAAAAGAGTTTAATTAAATTGAAAAGGAAAAACATGGTAGTAAAATTCTGTTAGCTTGGCTGAGGATCGGATTAGTAAAAAAAAAATTGATTGATAATTATTCTAAATGGATTACCAATTTTTCAGATATTCTGTATAGCAGAAAAACAAAACAAAATGCATCTCCCAAGATATCACCTAACACTAAATCAATTCCAAATACCTATTTTTTCCTTTGATATTTAACAATGCTCCAGAAGGCTCTTACATCCACTGACCAAAAACCAAACCAAACCTGTTGATGTCAATTCCAACTCATAGCAATCCTATAGGATACAGTAAAACTCCCCCATGGGGTTTCCAACAAGCATCTGGTAGATTTGAACTGCTGACCTTTTGGTTAATAACCAAGCTCTTAACTACTGTGCCACCAGGGCTCCATATCCACTAGAAGAGCCATCAACCTTATAATGTTGCCCTGCTGTTGGTGACGATGCTTTTGTGTGCCGTCGAGTCGATTTCAACTTATAAACCGTATAGGACAGAGTAAAATTGCCCTCTAGGGTTTCCAAGGCTGTAATTTTTATGCGTGGAGATCACCAGGTCTTTTCTCCTGTGAAGCCAAAGGTGGGTTTGAACTGTTGACCTTTTGGTTAGCATCCGAGTGCTTAACCATTCCACCAGAACTCCTTAATGTCACATAACAAAACAGTAACATAAAACCCACGTGCTTACTGACCTACCTGTATAGAGAACAGTCTCTTAATAACAGGAGCCCTGGTAGCGCAGTGGTTAAGAGCTACGGCTGCTAACCAAAAGGTCAGCAGTTTGAATCCACCAGCAGCTCCTCAGAAACCCTATGGGGCAGTTCTACTGTCTTATTAGGTCGCTATGAGCTGGAATTGACTCAACAGCAATGCGTTTGGGTTTTTTTTTTTTTTTGGAATAACAGGTAAACATTGCCACAATCTGATATATAATGATCTTTAAAAAAAATACTATCTTTGAGTCTACCGTGTAGCTATTTTCAAAATCCTACCACATAGTTTTCATCTATGTTCTAAAGATGGGAAGATGGAATCTTTTACCATCACAAACCACTGTTTTCTCAAGAATACCCGTATATAAATATAAGGCTGGGGAGCAGGGCAATGATGACCAAAGAGGAAACATGTGGAAAAGGCCTCTTCAGAAATCCAATCAAATGAAAATTCCTGACGTTAAATTCCTCATCAGAGACACTCAGGAGATAGATTATTTCTAGAGAAGTACCTGGAGCTAGGGAGTCCCTGGGTGGTACAAATAATTAATGTGCTTGGCTGCTAACCTACAGGTTGGAGCTCTGAGTCCACCTAGAGATGCCTCGAAAGAAAGGCCTAGCAACCTGCTTCCGAAAAACCAGAGATTGAAGACCCAATGGAAGGCAGTTCTACTCTGACACATATGGGGTCGCCATGAGTCAGAACTGACTTGATGGCAACCAGTGGCTTTACCTGGAGCCAGGAGGCTGCACACTCCAACACGGGGATTCGGCACACCGCCACTGCCATGGAAACTAGTTTTCCCAACAAGCTCATTCTGTTGTCATCAGCTTTGTTCCCTTGGGGACTGAAAAGGGACGAGAAAATAATCTGCCGGACGGAGTCCTTGGTTTGCTCCTGGAAATAATTGCACATGATTTCAAGAAGCTGAAGCTCCTGCAGTGAATTCAGTCTCTGCAAAACAAATCCAGGAGAAGCGGTAAGAAATCTGGCTCTAAGATGTTTATTAATTCACACAGTAAGAAAACAACAAATACATTACATTCTCCAGGGCACTACTTTTCACTCTGCTGAAATCCAGGTCCCAGGGAGGAGCAACTACGGTTAATCTCAGAAAAAGTCATGATACATCATTAGACACCATCCTGGGAGCCTCAGGGTGACTCTTGAAAACAGGACAACACATTTTTTAGCGAAGTGAGTGGGCAGTACCCAAAGCCTCTTCCTTTAGCACCATGGAGACACGGCTGCCACACCTGCTGCGAAAGACACGCAGCTGAGCAACGCCTGGGGACTCCAGAGAAGACGGCTGAAGGAAGGAGCAAGGTGATCACAGCCGACAATGGAGCCCTGGCGCGAAAGACGTTTTTGTTTTGGCAAATACCTGCCACCGAGAGGGCAAAAAAAAAAAAGAGAGAGAGAGAGGAGGACTAATGTGCTCATCGGGGAACTGGTGAGCAAAGTCACCCGGCGGCAAAGGGCCGAGGCGGCTGCCGCGGGTGGGATGGGCGGTCCTTGGCTGCCGGCACCCCCGCCGCACCTTGGGCTGCGCGCCGCGCTCCTTGGGCACCTGAAACACGAACTCCTCCAGCAGCTCCACGGGGCCCTTGTCCACGATGGGCAGCGGCGCGCTCTGCAGCTGGCTGCTGAAGTAGATGTCCAGGTGGTAGAGCACCTCCTTGGCGGCGCTCAGTGCGTCGCGGCGCAGCAGCGAGTGGCGGATGTCGCTCATGGTGCCGCCGCCCCCGGAGCCGGGCGCCCGCAGCGCGTCGGACTTCCGCCCGCCGCCCGCGGAGACAAAGGGCCGCGACCCGGCCTCCGCGCGCCCACCGCCCTCGACCCGGGCGCCCGCCGCTCCCTGCTCCGGGCCCGCTCAGGAGGCCATCGCCGCCGCCGGTGCCGCCGGCGAACCGGCGCCCGGGAGCCCAGCTACAGCGCCACTGGAGCCGCGGGAACCCAACGCGGCAGAGCCGAACGGTGGCGGAAGGCCGGTCGCGGCGACGGCAACGCGCAGGGGCCAAGCCGGGCCCCGCAAAGAACGCGCTCGGGAGGGCGCCCCCTGGCGGCTCGGCCGCGTGGGCGGGGCTAGGGCGGTAGGCCCCGCCCCCGGGCCAGGGGGCCTCCTTCCCGCCCAGGAAGGGCCCGGGGAGCATCCTAGAACGGAGCGGGGAGTGGCGAGCGGGTGGTACCGCACCCACGAGGGAACGCTCTACAGGTCAGGGGCTCTGCATTCACAAAACAATCTGGCTCCCCTAGCTTCTCTGCGCGGCGTTCAAAGCCTCCACTAGGACGGATACGGTTGGGGTGCAGGGCCCTGACTCAGGAGGCAGACTTGGGTTCCCTCGGGGCCTCAGCAACTCATTTGAAAGATGGCATCTGTTTCTTAATTCCAAGGGGTGCTGTGACATGTGGTGTCTGTTGTGGCCTCTTACCCTTGACTCCCAGTACCTGTCCTCAGGGTCCCTGACCCCCACTCCCCTCCAGGGTAATCTGGGTCTCTGGATGCTGACCTCTGGGCCTGGCCTGGGAGGCCAAGAAATCTTAGGAATCCTGCAAGGCCAGCCTACCTGCTCACTGCTTCTGAAAACTCACCCCCCACCCCACCCCACCCCACCCCACCCCACCCCACCCCACCCCACCCCACCCCACCCCACCCCACCCCACCCCAAACCTCTCAGCACTTTCTATGAACCTCTTTGCAGGTATTCATCCTGCACTTAACTGACTGGGGCTTTAGTTTTGGATTTTTTTTAATGGGGCATAAAAGACTTTAGTGTGGCCAGAGGGGCCAGTGGAGGGCAGACAGGAGGCTGCAAGCACAAGCATAAGCTTGTGTATGAGGGCTATGTTGGCAAAGGGTGGGCTGGGTGAGGATACTGGGTGTGGTTAAGGAGATGAAAAAGAAGCCACGGGCTTCCCCTGGGGGTGGTGGGAGGGAGAATCCAAAAACCAAAAAGCCCCTTGCCGCTGACTCAATTCCGACATATCAAGAATTCAGAAGGGCATAAAAGAGGGCCCAGCCAGGCCCAGCCCGCTGAGAAGCTCCTGCACTCAGGAAACACAGCCATAGGGCCACTCCTGTCCAGGAGTCCAGGTGGCACAAGCAGTTTCCAAGTGGCTAACCTAAGGTTGGTAGTTCAAACCCACCCAGTGTGCCATGGGAGAAAGGCTTGGCAATCTGCTTCCGTGAAGATTACAGCCAAGAAAACCCTACGGGAAGTTACATTCTGCAACACAAGGGTTCACCACGAGTCGGAATCAACTCCACATCCACAGGTTTGGGTTTGTTTTGGTCCGGGGGCCTAGAGTCTAGGGTGGCAGACAAGGTAGCAGCATTAGCTGAAACTTCTAAGGTGTCACCTCTTGATGTCTCGGCACCAGGCCTTCGGTGATGCTCAGTTCAAATAGGCTGAGTGCACAGAGGATGAGCCAGTGGGTTTCCACCCCAGGCCCTGACCTGGCACCTGGCAAAGATCAGGCACTCAACAAACAATCGTCCTCCTTTCCCTTCCTTACCCACTGAAAGCCGATTCATAAACACAAAGCAGAAAACAAAAGAACATGCCTAGAAAATAAGTATCCATATGTATAAATATATACTGTATTTAAAAGACAGTAACACTCTTCCATTCTCATTTCTTCTTTTTCTTGTAAGGTGCAGCAGGGAGGAAGATCTCTCGAAGGTTGCTCCAAGCCCCATGGGAGTAAGTGTTCTGGAAAACTCGGGGTTCTGTGGGTGGGGGCTGGGCCTCGTGGCGGCAGTGCTGACACAGGACCCGGCCAGCTCTATACCACTCATTAGTGGTCTGGTTGGTGGCGGCCAGGTACAGAGCAAAGCATAGGTAGCCCCCCAGGAGGAAGCTGAGCACCACAAGAAACCCTAGTAAGAAGACGATCCTTGGGAAGAGCAGGAACAGGTACTGGGGGCAAAGAAGGAGTACAGTCAGGAGCTGGATAGTGACACACTTGCGGGTCAGCACCCACTAGCCCTGGCTCCACCCATGAGGACATCCCAGCCGCCTCCTCAGTCACCACCAGCAGAGCTGTCTGGCCCACTGAACATAAATCAGAACCATAAACAGCACTGACAGATAGCCCAGGAAAAATCCTAGTATGTCCAAGAGTTTAACATATGATATGTGAAGTGTTCTCTCTTCCGAAAATTCCCTTCCTTCTCCTTTTTATCTATTCAAACCCTTCCTGGCTTCAGTTCCATTGAAGGAAAAAGGGAAAGTGTATTCAGGAAATGATAGTATGACAGTTGTGTGCCGTCAGGTCAGTTCCAACTCATAGTTAATCCTACGAGACAGAGTACAACTGCCCTATAGGGTTTCCTAGGCCGTAAGTTTTTATGGGAGCAGATCGCCAGGTCTCTTCCCCCATGGAGCCACTGATGGGCTCAAACTGCCAACCTCTGGTTGGCAGCCAAGCGCTTTAACCATTGTGCCACCAGGGCTCCTTCTATGATAATTAGCAATGTATAAAATAAACAAATAAATAAATGTAGACTTTAGTTCAAACATCAAATAAAGTCCAGATAGACAGAAGAGACCAATACCTCTCCAAAATACACGTACAAGGACGTTCATAGTAGCATTGATTTTCACAGTCCCCACCCCCCGCCCAATCCTAAAAGAAACAAATCAAGTACCCGTCCTCAGCAGAAAAGTGAAATGAACTCTGGGATATTCATGCTACACAATAATAACGAGCTGTTAAAAATAAGGTCAATTTCTAGGTACTGATTTGGAAAAGACGTCTGTAATACCAAATTGCCCAGTGAAAAAGGCCAGATGCAAATCACTGTGGTCCTTTGTGTAAAAACAAAAGAGAAAGGACTCTGTGAGGCTGGCTGGCTACATGAATACACGTGAGAAAAAAGCCTGGGAATATATACACATCACACTATACAAGTGGTTACCTCTGGGGAGTGAAATGTTGGGGGGGTTGTAGCTTCCACTGTTCACTTTAAACACTTCTATACCACTTTTTTTTTTTAATTTGTGGTAAAATATAAAATTTGCCATTTGAGCCATTTTTAAGTGTACAACTCAGTAGCATTGATTATATTCACCATGCTGTGCTACCATCACTACTAATTATCTCCAAAACTTTTTCATCACCCCCCACAGAAACTCTGTCCATTAAGCAAGAACTCATTTCCCATTTCTCCCCGCCCCTGGTAACCACTCATCTGTCTCTATGCATTTGCCTATTCTAGATATTTCATATAAGAGCTATCATATGATATTTGTCCCTTTTGTGTCTGGCTTATTTCGCTCGTCATAATGTTTTCAAGGTTCATCCATGTGGTGGCATGTATCAGAACTTCATTTCTCCCTGTGGATGAGTAATACTCCACTCATCTGTGTAGCACCTTTGGTGCATCCATTCGTCTGTTGATGGACATCTGGGTTGCTTCCACCTTTTGGCTGTTGTGAATAACACTGCTATGAGCATTGGTGTACCAAGTGTCCGAGTCCCTGCTTTCAATTCTTTTGGGTATACATGTAGGGGTGGAATTGCTGGTTCATATGGTAATTCCATGTTTAACTTTTTTTCTTCTTCTGTTTTTGGCTTTAACAAAGAGAAATTTATTTTCTCACGGTCTAATAGGTTACAAGTCCAAATTCACGGCGTTGGCTCCAGGGGAAGGCTTTCTCTTTCTGTCGGCTCTGGAGAAAGGTCCTTGTCCTCAATCTTCCCCTGGTTGAGGAGCTCCTCAGGCACAGGGACCCGGTGTCCAAAGGACGCGCTCTGCTCCTGGTGCTGCTCTCTTGGTGGTACGAGGTCCCCCTGTGTTTAACTTTTTGAGGAACCATCAAACTTCTGTACCTACCAGAAATGGATGAGGGTTCCAATTTCTCCACATTTTTACCAATACTTTTTATTTTCTGTTTTTGTTTTTAATCTTAATAATAAACCCAAAAACAAATCCACTGCCATCGAGTTGATTCTGACTCATGGCAACCCTATTGGACAGGGCAGAACTGCCCCAAAGGGTTTCCAAGGCTGTAATCTTTACGGAAACAGACTGCCACATCTTTCTCCCATGGAGCAGCTGGTGGGTTCGAACCACTGACCTTTTGGTTAGCAGCCCAGCACTTAACCACTGTACCACCAGAGCTCTCCCACCTATTAGCATGGCTATTATAAAGGCTGAAGGAGCCCTTCAGGTCATCAGTGGGAAAGCACCAGGGGTGAAGCAGTATTTCACGTGGCTTTGACTTAATGCGTAATTTCCCTGACGATGCTGCACACCTGTCACGGATTGAACAGTGTCCCCCAGGAATATCTGTCAACTTGGCCAGGTCATGATTCTCAGTATTTTGTGATTGTCTACCGTTTTGTCATCTGATGTGATTTCCCTGTGTGTTGTAAATCCTATCACTATGACATAATGAGATGGATTAGTGGCAGTTATATTGATAAGATCTACAAGATTAGCTAGTGCCTTAAGCCAATCTCTTTTGAGATATAAAAGAGAGAAGCAAGCAGA
Organism: Elephas maximus indicus; assembly: GCF_024166365.1. NCBI lineage: Eukaryota > Metazoa > Chordata > Mammalia > Proboscidea > Elephantidae > Elephas > Elephas maximus. The sequence continues at coordinate 100,743,976 of NC_064830.1, forward strand.
GAGACATGGGGACCTCATGTCACCGAGAAAGCAGCGCCGGGGCAGAGCTCATCCTTTGGACCTGAGGTTCCCATGCTGAGATGCTCACAGACCAAGAGAAGACTGATGCGTCACAAGGCTCTTCCTCCACAGCCACAGAGAGAAAGCCTTCCCCTGGAGCCAGCACCCAGAATTCAGACTTTTAGCCTACTGGACTGTGAAAGAATAAACTTCCCTTTGTTAGAGACATCCACTTGTGCTATTTCTGTTACAGTAGCACTGGATGACCAAGACAGCATCTTTTCATGTACGTATCATCCATTTGTATATCTTCTTTGGAGAAATGTCTATTCAAGCCACAAAAAGGAATGAAGTACTGATTCATGCTACAACACAGATAAACCTTAAAAACATTATGCTAAGTGAAAGAAGCCAGACCAAAAGGCAATATATTGTGTGATTCCACTTAAATGAAACGTCCAGTAAAGGCAAATCAATAGATAAAGCAGATTAGTGGTTTCCAGGGGCCAGGGAAGGGAAAAATGGGGAGTGACTGCTAAGAGTATGGGGTTTCTTTTTCGGGTGATAAAAATGTTCTAAAATTGATTGTGGTGATGGTTGCACAACTTTGTGAATATGCTAAAACCACTGAATTGTACACTTTAAAATGATGAATTTTATAGAATGTAAATTGTATCTCAATTTTTTAAAGAAGGAATGGCATCATGTTTTTACTGGAAACATAAATGTCCCTTTTCCAATTTTGAAACCTGAGGTCAGAAAGCTCACCCCACAGAATAATTACCTGAACAAGAAAGACGGTGTCAACAACCTGGGAGTGTCCGTGGGTGTCAATGTAGGTCTCTAGGTACAGATCCGAGAAGACCACCACCTGGACTAGAAACGCAGTGATCACGCTGGCCATGGTGGCCGCCGATGCTGTCAGCGTCAAGAGGTAGATGAGGAAGTACCTGGCGTTCCAGGCCCCGATGCAGTTGTTCACCCAAACACAGTGATGGTCAAAACGATGCACACACCTGTTACACACCCCTGCACAGAATGAGGGAGCCACACCTGAGCTGGCCCTTGATGAGACCATGGCCCTGTGCACACCTGCGGAGACCTTTACACACAGCCCAGTGGCGGCACACATGGAGGATGTGGCAGCTGCTGCCAAGCTCCGAGCACTGCACTGTCTGGTACTGAGCATTTGACATGTGGCTACACAGAGAATCTGAAAGGATACTTGATGTTGATACCGGTAAATTTAGAGTTGCTTTTTAACGTATGCAAGCTACCTTAGAACTCAACGTGAATAATGCTGATGGGGCACCAAAACAAAAAACAAACCCACTGTCATGAAGTCGAATCTGACTCGCAGTGACCCCATGTGTTACAGGGTAGAACTGCTCCACAGGGTTTTCTTGACCATAACCTTTATGGGAGAAGACTGCAAGGCCTTTGTTCTGTAGAGCTGCTGGGTGGGTTTGAACTGCCAACCTTTAGGTTAGTAGTTGAGCACAAGCCATCCGTGTCACCCAGGGGACCTGAGGTGGCACAAGAGTTAATTTACTTAACTTGGATAGACATAGTTTTGGAACTGACGTTTTTGCTTCTAAGCTAAATCAATTCTTCTAGTAATGACAAACTGTTCTGTTACTGTAGCTGTGGACAGTAAGGGAAAATGACTGTTTGGTCCTCGAGTCAGCTATGGGAAAACTTCTCAGAAGGTTTGGAATAGCGTGGGTACATGAATCTACTTTTCCAACTCTAAGTGTTGGGAAATACATATACAGATGAAGTGTTGCCAGTGAAAATCTAGCATTTGAAACAAATCGAATGTAAAATACACCCCAGATTTCAGAGACTTAATAGGAAAAACAGGATATAAACTAGGTCATGAATAATCTTTGTATTGGCCACGTGTTAAAATGATATTTGGGACACGCTAGGTTAAATAAAGTATATTATTAAAATTAATTTCACCTGGTTCTTTGGACTTTTGTAATGGGTGGCTGTTAGAAAATTTAAAATCACGTCTGTGGCTGACGTTATTCTTCTATTGGACAATGCTAGCCTAGAATCCCAAGCCCTGCCCAGGAGACTGGGCAGCACCAGGACCAACGGCAAGCACACTACCCCACAGAAACCTCTCCTGGGCAGCTTGACCTGCCTTGTGGCAAAGGCAGGGCTGTCATGTCCAGGCCTGAGGGTTACGCAACTATACCAGAACACAGATTTCACCCCCAGTCACAAGTAGTGGCTGCCCCTTGTCTGGGAGACAAATGGCTCTGCTTTTAGATTTATGGGATATTCCCTTACAGACAAAGCACACGTGGTCCTCCGTGCGGGGCAGGCGGCTGGGGCAGATAGTGCCACACTTACTGCAGTGCTTGGATCGCGCCGGCTTCCTTAAATCACAAGTGGGACACCTCACATTCTTCCGAAACATCACTTCATCAAATTCATAAACTTGAAGAAACAGTAATTCGTTTGCTTTTGTTATGGTTCCTGAAAAAAGTAAGGACAAATGTCAGTTTCTAGCAACAATGTTATGGACTGGATGTTCACAAAACCTGTTCCCACACAGCACAAGTAAAATAGCTACGTTTAGCATTTTAAATAGTTCATTTTTGTAAGAGCTTTTTGGAGATATAATCCACATACCATATGCTTCAACCATTTAACGCATACAACTCACTGGCTTTTAGTATATTCAGAGCTGTGCAACCATCACCACACTTAATTTTAGAACATTTTCATCGCCCCAGAAAGAAACCCCGTACCCATTAGCAGTCACTTTCCATTTCCCCCTCTTCCCTCCAGCCCTCTGCAACCCCTAGTCTACTTTCTGTCTGTATGGATCTGCCTTTTCTGGACATTTATGTAAGTGGGATCATACAACATTTGTCCTTTCGCGACTGACTTATCTTCAAGTTTTATCCATGTCGTAGCATGTGTCAGAACTTCATTTCTCTTTATGGTAGAATAATATTCCATTGTATGGATGGACCACATTTTACTTACCCATTCACTAGTTGGTGGACATTTGGGTGTTTACTGAGAGTATCATTACTGATAGAAGCCCTGGTGGCACAGTGGTTAGAGCACTTGGCTGCTAACCAGAAAGTCAACAGTTCAAACCCGCCAGCCACTCTGCAGGAAAAAGATGTGGCAGCCTGCTTCCCTAAAGATTTACAGCCTTGGAAACCCTATGCGACAGCTCTACTCTGCCCTATAGGGTAGCTATGAGTCAGAATTGAATTGACTCAAAGGCAGTGGGTTTGGTTTTTGGTTTTATCCTGACTGACAGTATTCTTCAGATCACAGCTCTATCTATAACACAAATAAGTGAAAATATATATCAAAAAGACAAACTAAAAAAAAAGTATACTGGAAAATTTTGTTGTTGTTGTTAGGTACCGTTGAGTTGGTTTCGACTCATAGCAACACTGCCCAGTCCTGGCCATCCTTACAGTCGTTGTTATGCTTGAGCTCACCATTGCAGCCACTGTGTCAATCTACCTCGTTGGGGGTCTTCCTCTTTTCCACTGATCCTGTACTTTGCCAAGCATGATGTCATTCTCCAGGGACTGATCCCTCCTGTCAACACGTCCAAAGTATGTTAAGACGCAGTCTCGCCGTCCTTCCTTCTTAGGAGCATTCTGGTTGTACTTGTTCCGAGACAGATTTGTTTATCTTTTGGCAGTCCATGGTATATTCAATATTCTTCTCCAGCACCACAATTCAAAGGTGTCAATTCTTCTTCGGTCTTCCTTATTCATTGTCCAGCTTTCACATGCATATGATGCGATTGAAAATACCACGGCTTGGGTCAGGCGCACCTTATTTTAAACAGTTCTAAATAGCCCATGGGTCAAAGAAGAAAAAAAATCAAACCAGAAAATACCCACAAGTGTCAGATAATGAACACACTACATGTTGAATCTTGTGCAGAGAACTTAGAGCGTGCACCTAACTAGATGTCACTAGTCTACATACAAAGAGCCTCAACTTACCAGGGTTGGTTACACAACTTAGGGCGAAAAAGCACAGGTTTACAAGCAGCAGCAGATAGGGCAGGAGAAGGTAATACAAGGAGAACTCCAGCTCTTGACAGTAGCCAAATACTTCCCGGGTGTATTCAGTATAAACCATCCCTTGCAAGACGAGGTGCAGGATAATGAAGGTGTAGTTTCTGAAAGAAGACAGGTACATGGCTTGTTCACTCGGATTCTCCACGAAGAAACCTTACCAAGGAAAGCAGCCAAGGGCCAACCACTTCCTTCGGGCTTGAGATAATAGGAAGAATTCAATAGGAAATTATACGAAACATTTCACATAGTGCACAGCACATACTAAGCACTCAATAAATATCATCTATTATTATCTTTCTTTAGAACCAAAGTCTCAACGTTAGAGTCTATTTCTTTTTACTGAACCAGGTACGTGTCAGTATTTTCCCACTCTTTAAATATTTCTACTTAAAAATTGTTAGTTGCCACCAAGTCGGCTCCGACTCACGGCGACTTTATATATAGCAGAAACACTGCCTGATTCTGTGCCATCTTCATGATCGTTGGTATGCTTCAATTCACTGTTGTGGCTATTACTGTCAGTCCCAGTAAAAAACCCAGCACTCTCGAGTTGATTCCCACTCATAGCAACCCTATAAGACAGAGCAGAATTGCCCCATAGAGTTTCCAAGGAGCACCTGGCGGATTCGAACTGCCGACCCTTTGGTTACTATCAGTAGACATGTCAAAACCCTGTACTCACTGTATCTCTTATTTTTGTGAATCTCTTCAAAGGGTTAGCACCTATAAGCATGTTTCACTTTTAATAAAACCCAATATATGAAAATGTACATTGGGTAGTCACCACCCGTCTGATAGTCAATACACGGGATGGTCACCATTCATGTGGAATTTAAGAGCTGGAAGGAACTACAGAATAATATAGTCCACAGCGTTTTGTTTCGCCTCCCAGATTTGAAACATCACAGAATTTCTAATGCTGAAGGTTCTTTAGAAAACACTTAGTCCACCTGGAGGTCACCTTTCTGCCCGATAATAGATGGACTCATAAAATAAACAGTATCACCAGTGAGTACTGTGTTCCTTTAAATAATCATCGATATGAGACCAAACGGTTAATATTTACCATAAAGCAAAGATGAGAAGGGGGGGAGGGCAGAGAAGCTAGATGAAACAGATCAGAATGGAAATAGAATGCTGACACATTAAGAACAATGTAACCAATGTCACTGAACAATATGCACAGAAATTGTTAAGTGGAAACCTAATTTGTTGCATAAACTTTCACCAAAAATAAAATTAAAAGTCCAATTTCTTCATTTTTTTTTCTAATTAGAAAAGAAGTCCAGAGAAGTTAATTACCACGGCCAAGGCTGCAAAGCTGCCATGTCAGGGCTGGCATAAGACATAATGGTTCCTTTTCTAAATATTACTTACAGTAAACATTTAGTATGGGTAAAATGGGATACATCTAGCATTTGTTACTATCAAGCTGGAATGCTCCCAAATGGCACAACCAATAACTACAAACATTTTTGTTTAAGTGTCTCATAAATCTTTGGGGGAAAAAAACTTGATCAAAGTCAAGGATGTAAACCACTCTGGCTGGTATTCAGGCACACATTAGCAAAATGATGATAGATGTCTTTGTAATTTACTCCCCTTCCCCAGGACCCATTTTATTTCCTACATTGGTAGCCTACAACACGTGAGATTGCCTACCCACAAACCAAACCAAATCTGTTGCCGTGGAATTGATTGATAATGACCCTACAGGACAGAGTAGAACTGCCCCATAGGATTTCCAAGAAGCGGCTGGTGGATTTCAACTGCTGACTTTTTTGGCTAGCAGCTCCCAGGGCTCCAAGATTGCCTACAACCATCCTCTATTCTTAGACTGCCGCCTTAGCCAACACCTGCCCCACCCGCAGCTGTTCAGCCCAGACCCTCCTCCACCCCACATAGATCCTCACTGGGTCAGATGGGGGGACAGGCCTCTAGAGCCAGCGTGAGTGGACAAACTGGGTGCCTCCATGCCACAGCCATTTCGGATCTCCCCACAAAAGGTTCTGGGTCCCCATCTGGCCATCTGACTCAGAATTCTGTCTCAGGACTATTCTCTGTCCTTCTCCTTCCCCAGCCCCACCCTCCCCAGGTCACCTGGAACTCAAGGGCCTGGGGGGCAGCTGGGACCCACCTTCCCATCTCATTCCAAAGGCTGGTCCTTCCTCCTGTTGTGTCGTCTCCTCCTTGGGCCATCAAAACCACAGCCCCAACTCTCCCTCACAACGAAGCTGGGTAAATGGCAAAGCCTGCCTGGACTCACCATGCTGCCTCTCCTCTGAGGGCCCTGTCTACCAAAGCCCACTCCCCCAGTTCAATTCCCTTGTGCTCCTGGCATCCCAGCATGGGGGGCGGGGGCAGGGTAATCTATTATATTCTCCCAGAGCTGGAGCTGTCCTCCAAGAAGCCTGGTAAGTAGCCCCACACTGTGGGTCATAAAAATCAGCTCTGAGAAACCAACGAGACTCCTGCAGAGCAGCCAAATGCTTAGCATATTCTGAGAGGTGCACTTCCCTCAAAACCCACGGAAATGGGGTTCCCACTGTAGCGTCCAGCACCCAGACCGGGATTTCACCGGGAACTCACTGACAAACAGAGCTGGGCACACTGTGGAGCCCGGATGGAGGCAGCCAAGAACGACGTTCCTTTTAATCAAGCTGAGGAAGCTCAAGAACACACGTGAGTGCACGACGGGGCGCGGGAGCTCTGCCGACGCAGCAGAGGGAGAGGTGGGCTCCCCTCCTCCGCGGCCCTGCCTTCCTCAGCTGTCCTCCTCTCTTCCCGCTCAGTCTCCCTCTCACTCCTCCGCCTCCGTCCCACCCTCCACTGCACACCATCGTGCCCTGCACGTCTGTGCAGCTGCTGGCGGACCAAGTGGGTGACTCTCAGCTTGGTCGCCAGGCTGACAGCCAGCCAGCTCCAGGGAGTGTGGTGCCAGAAAGTCACGGAGGACCACTCGGCTGCAGCTACAAAAACCCTGGTCAGGTCTCCCTCTGGTCACTCCTAGGTGGCCTCATGGCCAACCAAAACCAGATGTCGCTGAGTCAGTTCTGACTCATGGCGACCCCATGCGTGTCAGGGTAGAACTGCACTGTATAAGGATTTCAATGGCTGATTTTTTCCAGAAATAGAGTGCCAGGCCTTTCTTCCAAGGCAGCTCTGGGTAGACTCGAACCTCCAACCTTTCGGTTAGCAGCTGAGCATGTTAACCATTTGCACCACCCAGGGACCCCTATCATGGCCACAGGGGACTACAAAATACTGCAGCTCCAGCTATGTGAATTTTTTCTTGTTCAATGTACATCCATCTGAAAAGAAATGGTAACATTCACGTTGGAACTCACACAATCACGTCTGCCTAGAAGGTTGCTGCGGGAGTTCAACGAGCCAATGATGTGCGTAAAGAACATAAGTGTTCATAAATATCGTTACTATCCTTGTCGTTACCATGGTTGCCGTCGAGTCGATTCTGACACGTGGTGACCCCATGTGTGCAGGGTTTTTAAGGCCGTGACCTTTTGGAAGCAGACTGCCAGGACTTTCTTCCGAGGTGCCTCTGGGTGGGTTCAAACAGTCAACCTTTCAGCTAGTAGTCGAGCACTTAACTGTTCGTGCTACCTGGAGACCTCCATTACTGTTATTACGACATCTCACTTTCCAGCACATTTGACATTGTTTTAGTGGTTGCTCAAATGACAATCACAAGGTACCAATCTCCTCTCTGCTTTCCTGGTTACCTCGACTTTGGTGTCCACGTGGGTCTCATCATGAGTATGGACGTGCCTACCCTCTGGATGGGGCAGCATGTCCGTCCCGCCGGTCACATCACCTTAACCAGGCAATGCAGGAAGGCTGCTCCACAAGTGCACGGAGCAGACGGGCCAAGGTGTGTCACCTGAGAGCCCGAGAGGGACTTCCAAAACCCTCGACTCCACCTCCCCTCACTCCCCAGCTGCAGAAAATGAAGCCCTGAGAGAAGAAGTGACTCCTCCCGTGGCCACACAGTGGAGGAGTGGAGTTCCGAACCTAGGACTCTGACCCTTCCCAGTGTCCTTCCCCCACGAGGCTGGAAACCACAGGGAGCTTCCAGAGCTAGGGGATGACAACAATTAACCATCAGAACAGAAAAGAAGGGTAATGTTTAAACTCTGAAATTAAAAAAAAATAATCCACTGCTGTCGAGTTGATTCCAACTCATAGCGACCCTATAGGACAGAGCAGAACTGCCCCACAGGGTTTTCAAGGCTGTAATCTTTACGGAAGCAGACTGCCACATCTTTCTCCCTCGTAGTGGCTGGAAGGTACAAACCATCAACCTTTTGGTTGGCGGCCGAGCACTTAACCACTGCATCACCAGGGCTCCTTCTGAAATATAAATACCGTGTATGAAAGAGGTAATGGAGCAATCTGTGCACGGCTCTCTGAAGGCATTCCGGAATTATACGGGAAAGTATCTGAAATAAAAGAAAAGAGAAAGGCTCGATTGCATTTCTCAATCCTCCCATTCCCAAACAAATTAGATTCCCCATGTATGTTGTTATGTTCCGTTGAGTAGCTGCCAACTCACAGCAACCCTGAGTGACAGTGCAGAACTGCCCCATAGGGTTTCCAAGGCAGTAATCTTTATGGGAGCAGACTGCCAGGTCCTTCCTCCCAGAGAGCTGCTGGGTGGGTTCAAACCACCGACCTTTCCATTAGCAGCAGAGTGCTTAACTGCTGCACCACCAGGGCTCCTTTCTCCATGTAAAAATGGCAATATCGGTACTACTAAGTTTTGTGCTAGCATGTGGACAGAGAAGAGATTTAAGAGGGAATAAAGAGAACATTCCTCAACTACCAACTCCTCCATTTCTACCCTGACCCCAAAGGAGGCTCCATGTCAGAGTCTTCAGGGAAAAGGAGGGGCATGGAGGGGATGGATCAGTAACACTAGTTCAAGCCCAGGCTCTGGAGCCTGCCCCCAGATCACCAGCCACTCGCCCATGTCAACCCCTCCTGAGGGCTGCTTGCCCCACTCTGGCTCACTCTGATCCCTGAAGGAAGAAGGTGGGCGGCCTGACACTCAGCTTTCTGACCATACACGCCCCCGCCCCCGCCCCCAGTTTCATCCATCGGGACCCTCCAGGCAGACAATGCTCACATCCACGTCTCATTACAGCAATCAAATGCAGAGGAAAACTGTCCACCTTGAGAATGTTATCTTATAACTGCAAAGAATCATCACTAGATTACTTTCAACAGTAACCAGAGAGAGTGAGACCTCTGAATATACCACAATTGCCATAAATAAAAGACTACAGGAACAAATGTATTAAAATGACACCCCTTTTTGTCCTGTCAGGACCCTGGCGAGTTGAGTTGAGTGGTATCCAAGCATCACTGTTACCTGTGCTCCTCCCCTGACCAGGCCATCCAAGTACTGGGTTCTCGCACAGATGCAGATCAGAGCCACACCAATCAGCAGCAGAGCCAGGTAGAGCGAGAAGAGAACCAGGAACTCCATCTTGGGGGCTACAACAGAAGGACAGTGACCATCCACTGCTGAGGGATTCATTCCAAGGCGCATATTCTCAGACACCAACTACCTAAGTGGCTCCCCACACTGAATGACAACCTTCAAAGCACACACCCTGGAGCCCTGTTACTCTTTGGTGGGGCCCTCAACAGTCCTGAGCCTTGTCTGTTTAGAATTTCCCAATATAATGCTGGAGTCTGCTTTTGGGACACTGCTGGCTGGGAGATTCCAAAATAAAGCATATGTGGCGGCGGGAGGGAGGGGAATGCAACTACCCTCCCACCCCAGCAACAAATCATTTTTCTTTAAATATAAATATTCGCATAGATATTGATACAGAAGGTACCCAATGATTCTACTAGACAAAGTCATTGGAACAAGCATCCCCCACACGCAGTTAACGGCTGTTCTCAGAATCAGGCTTTGTGTCCCCCCACATATCCCTCCAAGACAATGGCCACAACTATCAGGGATCACCCGTCGGGACCAGAGTCGGTCAACACACACACATAAAACCAAACCCATCACGGTAGTCAATTCCAACTCATGTGACCCCCTGTGTTAAAGACTAGAGCTGTTCCACAGGGCTTTCTTGGCTGTAATCTTTATGGAAGTAGATTGCTAGGCCTTTGTTCCACGGCACTGCTTGGGTGCGTTCACACCGCCAAACTTTAGGTTAGTAGTCAAGCACAAACCATTTGTGCCACCAAAGACCGGTCAATTCACAGACCCAGGAAAACTAGTCTTTAGCGGTGACCTGACCCAGCATCCCAAAAACCAAACCATCACCACCTTCACCTGAAACTGTCCATGAGCTGATAATGGCAGAAAGGATAAGCAGAAGCGCCAACGGAACCTGTGCCACCACACACCCTGTGCTCCCTCCATGACTTAATTCACAGTTTTTCGCGTGTGTGTGCCAGAAGCACTGACATGTCTTTAAGGGAATACATGAATTCTTCTCCATAAACCAAGGTACTTGATAAACTGGAAATTGTTACTTTTGGCCTTAGTAGATGTGATTTTGGGCAGGAGTTCTGACTGTGAAAGCCAAACCAGAAACTACTCATGGGGTTATTGTTGTCGGGTGCTGTTGAGTCAGCTTTTGTTTCATAGCAACCCCATGGGACAGTATAGAACTGGCCCATAGGGTTTTCTAGGCTGTAATCTTTACAGGAGCAGATTGCCAGGTCTCTTCTCCCTTGGAGCCACTGGATGGGTTCCAACTGCCAACCTTCTGGTTACCAGCTGAGTGCTTAACCGATGTGACATAGGGCTCCTTTTCATGTGATTGTAGGGCGGAGGACTCAAAGTAGGAACAGCAATTCTCATGGCATGACTCAGGGCCCCAGCCTGCATATTGCTCTTGGTTGGATAATTTTCAGCCGGCAGCTCTGGCATTTCTCCTCCCAACAGTCACAGAGAATTCAAATGGCCTCTCCTCTTGTGCAACAGTGTGTGCCTGGCACGGCAGGTGGCACCCAAAGCTGCAGGCAACATGATTCCTGGTTTGCCAAGCAGGCTGGATCTGGCTGGAGAGAAAGATCAATGAATCACTCACATAATAAGACAGCGGAGGAGCCGGGGCAGAACTAGAAACGCATTGTGGCTAAGAATTTGGTGAAAGTCGAGGGGTGCTGAGCCCCGCAGGGTGACCGGGTTATGAGACTTCGGCAGAAACGGCTCATTAAGAAGAAATAAGCTAGGAGCCTTGAGTCCCGGGTCTTGCCCTATCCCTGGGGCGCCCACGCTGGACACCGGACAGAAGGGTGTCCCTGCGGCCACTTTCTAGCCCGAGATTTCCCCGGGGACCGGAGCCCGGGTGAAGGGCGCGGGACCCCGCAGGCCCGGAGGCGCCCCGGCCCCGGGTGGGGTAGAGCTGGGGCTGCGGCCCTACATCCAAGGGCGAAGGAAGGCTCAGACACAGAGGCCGATGGCCCTGGGCCAGCCCGGATGCCAACGATCCCCGCGGAGGCGGTCTAACTGCCAAGTGCCAGCCGTACCGCGCCGGCGCCGTCCGTGCGTGGCCCGAGAATTTCGGCGGACCGGTGACCCCGATGCACCCTGACACTGTGAGGCAGACTTCCGGCGGAAGTGCTGGGGGCCCTTTAGGGTGAGGACCGGCTGCTCGCGCCCCGCCTGGGCTTTCCAGTCTCTCCATGTTCTAGTCCGGCACACGCAGCGTGGAAAACCCGAGTTTTAGAGCAGTAGTGTTTTTTTTTAGTGTTAGATTCTTACAAAAAACCCGTTCTGGTGTAGGCGAGAAGGCCTGGGTTGTGAAACACCGAGCGACCCTGCCACCCGGGCAGAGCCCACTGCGGCCGCGCTCACACCCGAGCGGGGAATCCTGGCCAACCAGAGCCGTCAGACTTTGGGCGCTTATATAGTTTTCTTTGTGATGGGCAATTTGTTTTCAGCCGACGACACCTATCCTAGCCGTCCCGGCATCTTAACCCTGCCGAGGCAGTTCAAAGGTACGGTATGTACCAATCAGGGTCTGACATGCCGCTCCACGTGTGTCTTTGCTCCTGCTGTTTCTGAACAGCTTTGAACATCCAGCCCCTGGGGACAGTGACATTTCCTTGCCCACAAACCTTGAGGATCAGAGTCTGTTAATGACAGAGAGACCTGGGGTGGCAAAGGGTGCTTCCAAACATAGCATTGAGAATGCCCCTGTGGGTGTTGCCTGGCTCTGAACGCCTTTGAATCCGTGAAGACTTGTCTATTCATGATGCCTCTGAAAATTTGTCTGCCTGAGCCAGTCCTGCCCTCCCTTTGAGGGAGAAATGTCTGATCTCCAAACACGGACCTTAAAGCTCTTTTCCTGTCTGCCCTTGCTACCTATCCCAGATTCTTGCTTCTTTTTCTTTATCCTTTTTTAAAAACTCCTAACCAAGCTGGACACCTTCGCCTGTGTTCATTGTGCAGGGCCTTCATGAACTTGTGAACACAGAATTGGAAAACAAGAAAACTGAAGATCTGATTGGACTAGGGAAAGACTGTGGTTGTGGGTGGAGCCCCAGGGATGGTAATCCAGAGTGGGCTGGATTTCACTGCTGTCTGGAGCTAACTCCTTATCCTAAAACAGAGGTCCCCAGGCTGCGGAAATTTGCACTGCTTCAAGCTAGCTTTACATTAACATTTGGTTCCCCTTAACTGCTGCCCAGAACTAGAGGAAATCGGTGGAAACCGGTTTAGGTGCCATGTTGATATTCTGGCTAATCCTTTAGCTCATTAAGTACCACATACACATAGTAACTTTCCCGACTCTGGGTGGGGTTTAACTGCCATTTTCTGAACATGCATTGGATGAAAATCCATTGCCTTTGAGTCAGTTCCGACCCTGTAGGGCAGAGTAGAACTGAGATGCTTGATGTCATATGTAAATCCCATTAAAAACCCTGTTGCCGTCGAGTTGATTCCGACTCGTAGTGACCCTACAGTACAGAGTAGAACTGCCCCACACCGTTTCCAAGGAGCGCCTGGTGGATTCGAACTGCTGATCTTTCAGTTAGCAGCCGTAGCCCTTAACCACTATGCCGCCAGGGTTTCCTGCGTAGTATGATTAAAAATGTTGCTGATGTGAGCGCCTGATCTCTAAAATCTGCACGTTACTGCAAAAACTCAACTGCAAAAAGACAACCCAATTAAAACATGGGCAAAAGATATGAATAGATGCTTCACTAAAGAAGACATTCAGGTAGCTAACAGATATATGAGGAAATGTTCACGATCATTAGCCATTAGAGAAATGCAGATCAAAACTACAATAAGATTTCATCTCACTCCAACAAGGCTGGCATTAATCCAAAAAACACAAAATAACAAATGTTGAAGAGGCTGTGGAGAGACTGGAATACTTATACACTGCTGGTGGGAATGTAAAATGGTACAACTGCTTGGGAAATCGATTTGGCGCTTCCATAAAAAGCTAGAAATAGAACTACCATACGATCCAGCAATCCCACTCTGTGGAATATATCCTAGAGAAATAAGAGCCTTTACATGAACAGATATATGCGTACCCATGTTTATTGCAGCACTGTTTACAATAGCAAAAAGATGGAAGCAACCAAGGTGCCCGTCAATGGATGAATGGATAAATAAATTATGGTATATTCACACACACACACACACACACACACACACACACAATGGAGTACTACGCATCTATAAAGAGCAGTGAGGAATCTGTGAAACATTTCATAACATGGAGGAACCTGGAAGGCATTATGCTGAGTGAAATTGGTTGCAAAAGAACAAATATTGTATAAGACCACTATTACAAGAACTTGAGAAATAGTTTAAACAGAAGAAAACATTCTTTTGTGGTTCCGAGAGGGGGGAGGGAGGGTAGGAGAGGGGCATTCACTAATTAGATAGTAGATAAGCACTACTTTAGGTAAAGACAGTACACAGTACAGGGAGGTCAGCACAATTGGACTAAACCAAAAGCAAAGAAGTTTCCTGAATAAACTGAATGCTTCAAAGGCCAGCGTAGCAGGGGCTGGGGTCTGGAGACCATGGTTTCAGGGGACATCTAAGTCAATTGACCTAATAAAATCTGTTAAGAAAACATTCTGCATCCCACTTTGAAGAGTGACATCTGGGGTCTTAAACGCCAGCAAGCAGCCATCTAAGATGCATCAATTGGTCTCAACCCACCTGGATCAAAGGAGAATGAAGAACGCCAAGGACACAAGGCGATTATGAGCCCAAGGGACAGAAAGGGCCACATGAACCAGAGACTACATCATCCTGAGACCAGAAGAACTAGATGGTGCCCGGCTCCAACCGATGACTGCCCTGACAGGGAACACAATAGAGAATCCCTGAGGGAGCAAGAGAGCAGTGGGATGCAGACCCCAAATTCTCATAAGACCAGACTTAATGGTCTGACTGAGACTAGAAGGACCCCTGTGGTCATGGCCCCCAGACCTTCTGTTGGCCCAGAACGAACCATTCCTGGAGCCAACTCTTCAGACATGGATTGGACTGGACAATGGGTTGGAGAGGTATGCTGGTGAAGAGTGAGCTTGGATCAGGTGGACACTTGAGACTATGTTGTCATCTCCTGCCTGGAGGGGAGATGAGAAGGTGGAGGGGGTTAGAAGCTGGCAAAATGGACACGAAAAGAGAGAGTGGAGGGAGAGAGCGGGCTGTCTCATTAGGGGGAGAGTAATTGGGAGTGTGTAGCAAGGTGTATATGGGTTTTTGTGTGAGAGACTGACTTGATTTGTAAACTTACACTTAAAGCACAATAAAAGTTATTTAAAAAAAAGTAAAAAAAAAAATGTTGCTGACGTGACTTGTATGAACTTTCTGCTAGTAACCCCCATAAAAGTAACCTTCCTTCTTGCCCCAACTGAGCAGTCTTGGCAGCAGCATCCCCGACTGTTCCTTTCCTTGTACAATGACCTCCCACTTCCGTCTCTCGTTTATTGGCTAAAAGGAGTCTCACTGAGCAAAACCTGCGGTTTCCACCCGGCAACAACCCTGCTGGTTATTACTGAGCTGGGGGTTAAATATTTAGAATTAGCCTTTTTTGCTCATCGATGTGGAACTTTATTTTTAACTCTGTTCATTTTTCCTTGGATGGTTTCAGTTGAGACTAACTTTGAATCTTGGTTTGATCACCTATCATATTTTGTGCTTTGTTGCCTTTCTTAAAAATTTATATAAGTAATACAGTATTGTGTTCTTGTAAAAGAGTAAAACTATACAAAACAAAACCAAAAATTTTCCTTGAGCACTAGCCCTCCCTTGACAGAATTAATCACTCTCTTTAGTGTGTGGAGTCCCTGGGTGATGCAAATGGTTAACATATTTGGCTGCTAACTGAAAGGTTGGATGTTCAGGTCCACCCAGAGATGCCTCAGAAGTCACATTTCTTCCAGGGCCTGGTGATCTATTCTGGAAAAAAAAAAAAAAAAAAAAACAGCAATTAAAAACCCTGTATAGCACAGTTCTACTCTGACACACGAGGTTACCATGAGTTGGAGTCAACTCAAGGGCAATTGATTTTTTAACGTGTATTCTCCAAAAGCCTCTTCTGTGCATTTATACGTGTGTCTTCAACAGGTCCCTGGGTGGCAAAAACATTTTGCACTCAACTACGAACAAAAATGTCCATCGGTTTGAATCTACCCTGCAGCCCCACAGGAGAAAACTCTGGTGGTCTACTTCCATTAGAACACAGCCATTGAAAATCCTACGGAGCTTAGCTCTACTCTGGAACACATGGGGCCACCGTGAGTCGGAATGGAGTCGATGGCAGTGGGTCTCGCCCCACGAGACCAGCAGCAGGAGTGGCTTTGAGGGGCACAAGTCAGATTTCAAAAAAAAAAAGTGGCAGGAAAATGCCGGGTTGATCAGAGGGAACTTTTATTTGGGAATTTACAGGCAGAGGTGGGTGCCAAGATTTCCGAGATGGACAGTGTCATGCCGAATCACCTGATTAGAAGCCCACACACAGCAGTTCGGGGTGGGGGTTTATATACTTAGTACTTACATGCAAGGATATGTGCAGGGGACCCCAGAAAAAACATGCTGACTGTGATGGAGGGGGTTATCTTTGTTAATGGGTTCCAATTGATGTTACCATGACATCAGGTATTTGGTACGTTTTTCCTGACTCAAATCACTGCTCAGTGAGATACTCTAGTTCTCTCCCAGACTCCTTTGTGGGCAGGATCCGTCTTGTATTGCTCAGGGCCCTCTCAAATGGGTTTGCTTTTGGTTTATTCATTCAACAAATATGTACTGAGAACTTAACATGTGCCAGCCTCTCTTCTAAGCATTGAGAACACAGCAATGAACGAAACAGACAAAAATTCCTGAGTCTTATGGAGTCCACATTCTCATGTACGTATATAATATGCTGTTTTCTAGAAATGGCATCTTATTGTACACATGGTTCTGCATCTTGCTTTTTTTCACTAAACAATATGTCTTGGTAATTTTTCCACACCACGACGTATAGATCTACTACACTGTATTTACCTCATTCTATGTATTTCATGTATTTCAGTGGTGGTTCAGTGTTAGAATTTTCACCTTCCATGCAGAAGACCTGGGTTCGAATCAGGCTAATACACCTTATACACAGCCAGTGCCAGTCTGTCAGTGGAGGCTTGCGTGTTGCAAGGTTTCAGCAGAGCTTCCAGACGAAGACGAGGAAGAAAGGCCTGGTGATCTACTGCTGAAAATCAGCCAGTGAAAACGTTATGAATTAAATGGGCGCACTAGCTCAGGGGCAAGGATGAGAAGACAGGAGGGGACAGGAAAGCCCGTAACCGGGAACCCAAAGTCGCGAAGGGGAGAGTGTTGACATGTCGTTGGGGTTGGCAACCAATGTCACAAAACAATATATGCATTAATTGTTTAGTGAGAAGTTAATTTGCTCTGTAAACCTTCACCTAAAGTACAATAAAAAAAAGAAAACTCTATGGCTCGCTTCAGTCGTTCCCTTGTCCCAAGCGGAAGTAGCTGCTGCTTGGCCCAAGGATCGTTAACTTGAATTAATGGATACAGAACTTCAGTGTTTCACGAGCATGTGGAAATCTGTATTTTACAACATGAATCTCCTGAGTTTTTAATGTTGGCAACCAAGTCAAGATTTTAAAACACTGTTCAGGCTAAGCACAACACACCTGCGGGCCAAATTTAGCCCAGGGGTCACCAGTTTGCAACCTCTAATTGCGTTGTTCTATTGGTAAACATTTAGGTTAGTTTCGGTGTTTACTATTACAAACAAAGCTGCAGTGGAAGTAACTGCGTGAGCTTCATTCCACACAAATAGGATCATTTTTCTAGGGCAGTTACAAGGAAGTAGAATTTCTGTACCAAAAAATATACAGGCATTTTAATTTTTAATGAATACTATTAAATTGCCCTTCAACTAAAAATGTATGAGAGAGCCTGTTTCTCCAAACACTTGCCAACATTTAGGTGAAATGGCATTTTATTTCTTTATTAGCAAACACCCATATAGTACTTACTGTATTCCAGGCACTGTCCTAAGTACTTAAAAATTTTAAACTAATTAAAAAGAAAATAACAAATGTTGGAGACATTGTGGGGAGATTGGAACTGCTGGTGCGAATGTTTTCCACTCTGGAAAATATGGCACCTCCTTAAAAACCCATAAATAGAAATACCATATAATCCAGAAATCTCACTCCTAGGAATACACCCTAGAGAAATAAGAGCCATCACACGAATAGACATATGCACACCCATGTTCGTTGCAGCATTATTCACAATAGCAAAAAGATGGAAACAACCTAAGTGCGCATCAACAGATGAATGGATAAACAAACTATGGTATATACACACAATGGAATACTACGCCATGATAAAGAAAAATGATGAATCTACGAAACATCTCATAACATGGATGTATCTGGAGGACATTATGCTGAGTGAAATAAGTCAACCACAAAAGGACAGATACTGTATGAGATTACTATTATAAAAACCCAAGAAAAGGTTTATACACAGAAAAAAACAATCTTTGATGGTTATGCCAAAGGGGAGGGTAAACCACTAACTAGGTAGTAGACAAGTGTTAACTCTGATGAAGGGAAAGACAACACACAATTTAGGGGGAGTCAAGACAACATAACCAAGGCAGTCGTAGTAGCTTCACAGACACATTCAAACCCCTTGAGGGGCTGAGGGCTGGGGACCATGGTCTTGGGGAACGTCTAGGTCAATTGGCATAACATACTTCATAAAGAAAATGTTTTATATCCTACTTTGGTAAGTAGTGTCTGGGGTCTTAAAGATGGCAAGTGGACATTTGACATAAATCTATTGGTCCCATCACGTTTGGAGCAAAGGAGAATGAAGAAAACCAAAAGCACAAGGAAAATATTAGTCCAAAGGGCTAATAGAGCACGTGAACCACAGCTTCTACCAGCTTGAGCCCAGAAGAACTAGACAGTGCGCAGCTACCACCACCGACCATTCTGATGGAGATTACAACAGAGGGCCCTGGACAGAGCAGGAGAAAAACATAGAACAAAATTCAAATTCACACAAAAAAGTCCAGACTTACTGGCCTGGCAGAGACTGGAGGAACCCCTGGGATGTGGCCCCTGGTCACCCTGCTAACTCAGAACTGAAGCCACTCCTGAAGTCCACCTTTCAGCCGAGGATTAGACAGGACTATAAAACAAACAAAACACGTGAGGAAAGTGCTTCTTAGTTCAATCAAGTATATGAGACCAAATGAGCAACGCTTCCCCAAAAGCAAAGACAGGATGGCAGGAAGAGACAGAAAAGCTGGAAGAATGGACACTGAGAACCCAGAGTGGAAAGAGAAAGGGGAAGAATTGCAACTCATTTCCTAAAGCTATTTGTGTATAAAATTTCTGGATGAAAAACTATAAAAATGAAACAATGTTTTCTGTATAGGAACAGCAAGTCCACACCCTTGGTCTACCAGCTGCACTTGGAGATGTCCTTCTCCACCTCCCGCCTTGGTCGAGACTTCAGGGTCGAGACTTCGGACAGACCTATCAAAAAAAAAAAAAAGACATGGATAAATATTTATCAGGGCATAAAAGAAGTTTAGAGGGCTGACATCTATTTACGTCTATTATTGTGAACCTGTTCAACCAAGTGAGGTGCTATCAGGAGTCTCAGCTGAAATATTTTTCTCTGTAATATTAAAAAATTCCCCCAAGCAAATAATGAAATTGCTCTTAAGTGTCTAGAAAAAAATTTAAATATTCCTCATTTCATCCTTATAGTAATCCTAAGGGGTAGGCATTATTATTTTGCCACTTTTATAGATGGAGAAACTGAGGCATAGGGAAGTTAAATAATTTTCCCAGGGTCATAGAGTGAGACAGTATGAGAGCCAGATGCAAACCCAGATAGCCGGGTTTCAGGATCAGTGCTTTTCATTACTGGGCTATGCCGGTTTAATTACAGTAGGCCAATTTCTAGTGAGGTTGAACTTCTTACATGTTTATCCGCCAATTGTTTTTCCTCTACTGCCAATTGCCTCTCCCACGTGTCTGTCAGTTTGTCGTACCGTGGGGGCTTGTGTGTTGCTGTGATGCTGGAAGCTATGCCACCGGTATTCAGATACCAGCAGGGTCACCCATGGAGGACAGGTTTCAGCTGAGCTTCCAGACTAAGACAGACTAGGAAGAAGGACCTGGCAGTCTACTTCTGAAAAGCATTAGCCAGTGAATAGCAGCGGAACATTGTCTGATACAGTGCTGGAAGATGAGCCCCCCGGGTTGGAAGGCACTCAAAAGATGACTGGGGAAGAGCTGCCCCCTCAAAGTAGAGTCAACCTTAATTAAAAGAGGAAGACCCTCAACGAGGTGGATTGACACAGTGGCTGCAACGATGGGCTCAAGCATAACAACGTTTGTGAGGATGGCACACGACCGGGCAGTGTTTCATTCTGTTATGCATAGAGTCGCTATGAGTCGGAACCGACTTGACGGCACCTAACAACAACAACAACAGCCAATTGCCTATTAATATTTTTGTCCATTTTTATTTGGGTTGGAAACCCTGGTGGCATAGTGGTTAAGTGCTACGGCTGCCAACCAAAGGGTTGGCAGTTCAAATCTGCCAGGCGCTCCTTGGAAACTCTATGAGGCAGTTCTACTCTGTCCTATTGGGTCACTATGAGTCGGAATCAACTCGACGGCACTGGGTTTGGTTTTGATTTTATTTGGGTTGTTTGACATTATCTTGTGGCTTTGCAGTACTTATTTACATATTTTGTGGGTTGGTTAAGGTACAGCCTAAGCTGCTTCTCTTAGTTTGGGTTCCCCCAAAAGTAGACCCTGAAACAAGGATTTGGTACAAGTAGCTTATTTTAGGAGATGGTCTCAGGAAACACAGTGATGGAACTGCAGAAGCAAGAGATAAAGGGCTGGAAAGCCACGAAAGCTGATGTTGATGAGCAGAATGCGACTGTGGGCAACCGGATGCTGTTCCACTGGGGGTCCTCTGCAAAGGCCCACAGAACAGGCCTCAGAATTGTCCCATGAGGGGCAGGGGAGCTGGAGTAGTCACCCAACCACTCCTAGGGCAAAAACTCCCGACCCCTCCTGGCCCGCCCCCGACATAGGCCAGCAACAACCCATGTGCAGGAACGCCCTTGTCTTAGTTTCCTTCTTAGTTTCCGAGGGCTGCTCTAACACAAATACCACAAGTGGGTCACTTTAAAGAATCAAAATTTATTTTCTACTCTGACACACTTAAGGCTGTCATGAGTTCTGGAAGGCTGAAATTCCAAATCAGGGTCTCGGCTCTGTCGATTTCTTCCTTGTTGGTATCCCTGGGTGTTCTTGGCTTGTAGACAATTCTCCCGCGGCATCTGTCTTCCCAAGTATGTGCTCACTTCTGTGTCTAATCTGCTTTTTTATTTATTTTTTTAATGGGATGAAATTATACCCAACAAAACGTACACCATCTCAACAATTTCTACATGTATCATTCAGTGACATTGACTACATTCTTCAAGTTGTGCAACCATTCTCAATATTCTTTTCCAAATCATTCTACCACCAATAACATCAACTCAGTGTCCCCTAAGCAATAACTGCCCCTTCCCCCTCCCCCCTGCTCCTGGTAACCACTCGTTATGGACTGAATTGTGTCCCCCAAAAATGTGTGTCAACTTGGCTAGGCCATGATTCCCAGTATTGTGTGGTTGTCTTCCATTTTGTGATCTGATGTGATTATCCTATATGTTGTAAATCCTAACCTTTATGATGTTAATGAGGCAGGATTGGAGACAGTTATGTTAACGAGGCAGGACTCAATCTACAGGATTAGGTCTTATCTTGAGTCAATCTCTTTTAAGAAATAAAAGAGAGAAGTAAGCAGAAAGGAGAGGGATCTCATACCACCAAGAAAGAAGCGTGTCCTTTGGACCCAGGATCCCTGTGCTGAGAAGCTCCTACACCAGGGGAAGATTGATAACAGGCCTTTCTCCCAGAAATGACACAAAGACTGGAGCTTGGGTCCTGAACTCCAACTTCTAGCATCCTAGACTGTGAGAGAATAAATTTCTGTTTGTTAAAGCCATCCGCTGGTGGCATTTCTGTTATAGTAGCACTAGATAACTAAGACACCACTAATAATCTTTGGTTTCTATACATTTGCTTATTTCTTATAAGTGAGATCATGCAGTATTCGTCCTTTTGCGACTGTCGCATATCTTTCAACTTGGTTTATGGTGTCATCACACAGAGGTTTTAAATTCTGATGTAGTCAAATCTTTACCAGCCTTTTATTTTGTGGCTTTTGTGTTTTATGTCTTGTTTAACAAGATATTCTTTGAGCCAATATTACAAATGCATATATAATATATGCATACACACACACCAAAATATATTCCAGAATATTTTCTTCTAGTTGATTTACGTTTTTATCTCCACTTCATCTGGAATTTTTTCCTGTGATGACCAAAATCGTTTCAGGAGGGAAAGGAGACATTTAAAGTATTTCACCAAGACACTATGTATTAAATTCTCAACTGTCTTCCAACGCACTTCCTGCTTTTCATGACAATCTGCTGCATACAAATGGCATAGGTGGACACCGAACTACCCTAGGTGTCTCCTAGAGACCCTATAGGACAGAGTAGAACTGCCCCATGGAGTTTCCAAGGAGCGCCTGATGGATTTGAACTGCTGACCCTTGAATTAGCAGCTGTAGCACTTAACCACTACCCCACCAGGGTTTCCGGTGTCTGCCACACCTCTCCCTAAATGCTGTTTGGATCAGAAAGAACCCACCCCAGCTCCAGGGGTGGGCCTTAATTGGTCTTAGCCAATCAGGATAATACTGCCCTTCCTATTACAATAAGTTTTCGAAACAAACGCAACCTCTGCCCCTGCGGGTGAGCCAATTCGAATGAAGCTAGGATTCTCCTTCAAAGGTTGTAAGAGAGGATGCCACCTCTCTCCCTGGGAGAGTAAAGATCTTTAAAGGAGAAGCCTGTGACTTCACTTCCCTCATCCAGGGCCATAAGGAAAGCCAGCCTGAGGACAACGCTAACACATGGGAGGGGACAGAACGAACAGTCACAGAAGTGGAGCCAGAGCTCTGACTGAGCTGTACCTGAAGCCTGTACCACACACAGCTGGACATTTTAGTCCAATGAGCTAGAAATCCCCTCTATTGTGTAAACCATGCTGAGTTACGTTTTACGGGACTTCCAACTGAAACATCCTAACTGTAACGGAAACACGTACTCCTTCAGCTCGTCTCCTCCCACCTCATGTACCTCTTTCTAAACTCATGTTAAATGTTATAAAAATAGATAACAGCAAAGAAAAAAGACTCTATCTTACTATCTTAACTGCTACTTCATTATTGTGTATTCATAGATAGATACGTATGTGTGAATTGTATATTCATGTAAATGTTTAAAAAAAAAAAAAACCCATTGCCCTTATATCCACTCATAAAGATCCTATAGGACAGAGTAGAACTGCCCCATAAGGTTTCCAAGGCTCTAGGTTTCCAAGGCTCTAGATCTTTACGGAAGCAGACTGCCACATCTATCTTCTCCCGCGGAGTGGCTGATGAGTTCAAACCACTGACCTTACAATTGGCAGCCAAGCGCTTAACCACTGCGCCATCAGGTCTCTCCTCGATCAGTCTAGATATTTTTAATTATTATCCAGGGAAATAATACAATGAACTTAGCCTTCTCTTATATTGGACAGTTGTATTATTTCCTACTTTTCAGTATTATAGTTTTTCAATTAACACACCTTCATAGCTTTTTTTTTTTTTTTAGTTTAATTATTTTCTCAGGATAAATCTCTCAGAGGTTGGTCAGTTACTGAAACTGATGTGAGTCTGGCATTTTATTTCTCTCTCTGTTCTTCAAAAACCTCCAAGTACAGACCTTGACGCTTGTATTTTGTAAATGGCACAGGAAGAAACATGCTACGTAAGCCGAAAACCAAGAATTTAATTCCAGTGTGAGACAAAGGATTGTATCGCTTGTGAAACATGCAACAAATAACCTTTCCTTGGAGCTTTTCTAAACCTTCCTGTTGGCCCTGAAACTAGGCCTGGGATATCAGTGTTTTACCTGCTATAAGATCAGTTGACAGGATCAACCCCTTCTACACCAGGATCTCCCGTCCCCACTGGAATGACTGAGGCAATACTTGGGAAATGGAATACAGGACTTCATTGCAAGAGAAACTCTTGCAATGGACAAATAGCACACGATGCTTGTTTACGACCAGTGGTTTGTTGGTTGTGAGGAATTTTACAATGGAGAAATCAAGAAAAAAAAGGAAGGTAACAGAAGAATTTTCTATTGGAGGGCAATGACTCGGTCTGTGTTTCCTAACTATTATAGTTGTATCAGCAGCAACTATTTAATGCCTGGGTGCTCAGTACAAACATGTTACATGAATGATGATGAGTTATAATGGAAGAAAATTATATCCTAGATATGACTGAAACAGAATTCCTCTGGCCAGTAGGTGGGGCCACAAGGTGTCACTGCTAGGCAGCTCCAAGCACAAAGTATATTAGGTCAACTTACACCTCCAAATTTCGCTCTGTTTTTGCTACTGTGATTTCTGCCCCTTAAAGCAACTGTGCTCAGGCTGAGCACCATGTAAAGGGGGGTTGTCAGGGCGGAATCTCCATTTTCTTTTTTTTTTAATTTTTTTTTGTTGTTGAAAATATATACAGCTAAACATACACCAGTTAAACAATTTCTACATGTACAATTCAGTGACATTGATTTCATTCTTCAAGTTATGCAACCATTCTCACCCCCCTTTTCTGAATTATTCCTCCCCCATTAACATAAACTCACTGCCCCCTAAGTTTCCTACCTTTCAAGTTGCGATTGTCAATTTGATCACATGTAGATAGTTCTTCAACAGACCACAATGCCCAAGGCAGACATTCTTTACTAATTAAGCTAAACTTATTGTTTAGTTTAAAGAAGACTTCAGGGGTTATTTTTGGTTTAAGGTTTAAAGAGTGCCTCTGGGCAATAGTTTCAGGGTTCATCAAAGTCTGGGTTCCATGAGAATTTGAAATTCTGCTCTATATTTTCCCCCTTTTGATCAGGATTCTTCTATGGAATCTTTGATCAAAATGTTCACCAATGTCAGTCAGGCACCATCCAGTTCTGGTCTCACAGCAAAGGAGGCAATGGTTCCATGGAGCCAATTAGCCACACATTCCATTTCCTCCTCCTTACACTCACCATTTTCTGCCTCAGTTCTGACCTCTTCTTAGCCAGTTAACCAAGCACTGCTGAGCTCTTCTCACCCCAAGTGCTCTGTTGCTCCGGCTCACAACTCTAAAATTCACCTTCACCTCTCTTCTCTCTTGGATCAGGGCTGCCAGACAGAATGCGGGCATTCTCTCTTATACAAAAAAAAGTCCTCATTATTTATCTGAAATTCAAGTTAACTAAGTGTCTTGTATTTTTATTTGTTAAATCTGAGGATCCTATCTGAAAATACCGTCTTAATGTCTCAAAACAGAGATTCTAGTTTTCTGCCTTATTAAGGCCAGGATAGTTGGATAATAAAAAAGTAAGACAGAAGAACTGACGTGTTGTAACTGTGGTGTTGGCAAAGAATATTGATTATACCAGGGACCGCCAAAGAACGCACAAATCGGTCTTAGAAGAATTACAACCAGAATGTTTCTTAGAAGTAAGGATGGTGAGACTTAACTCACTTTGGATACTTCATCCAGAGACACCAATCACTAGAAAAGAACATCATGTTTGGTAAAGTAGATGGCCAGTGAAAACGAGGGAAACCCTCCATGAGATGGACAGGCACAATAGCCCAATAATGGACTCAAGGATCACGAATATGGCATAAGACCAGGCAAGATTTCATTCTGTTATACATAAGGTTATCATAAATCAGAGCCAACTCGACAGCAGCTAACAACAACTAAGGCCAGGAATGAGTTCTGCAACTGGAACCTGGATATCCTTTGGCTAGCAGTGCTGGGCTAGAGGAGCATCCAGACCTGGACGTTGAGTTGGGATGACCCATGAGACATTTCCACAAAAGAGAAGTCAGCTGACAACCTGGAGAAAAGGCCGAAAAGCAAGAGATAATGAGCTGACTGAGGGAGGGTGGTCCACTCACTCATATAAAGTATGAATGATGGGTGCTTCACTTGTTTGTTTTACAAGTTACGCAGACAGAGGCTGAAAAAAGACAAAGTAAAACATTGCAAAGGCTGTGCTCAGAGACTTGGGGAAGAAAGGAATGGAAACTTCTGTTTAGTGTGCCAGAGTCAATGACTTTATTATTAACACTGTCAAGATCAAGTGAGTCGGGACTGACGCGGGCTCTGCTAAGGACAGAAATGAGTGTAACTCCAGAATGAAGACATTGAATGGGAGGCCACATGGCAGTTAAGAATGTGAGCTCAGGAATCAGACTGCCTGGGTTTCCATCCAGACTCCACTTCTTCTAGCTGTATGGTTTTGAGCAAGTGACTTAATGGCATGTATTGAATTGTGTCACTAAAAATATGTGTTGTGAATCCTAACCCCTGTGCCTGCTGCAAAAGTCTTCTTTAAAGTGTCAAAAAAGCAAAGATGTCACTTTGAGGACTAAGGTATGCCTGACCCAAGCCATGGTATTTTCAATCACCTTGTAAGCATGCAAAAGCTGGACAATGAGTAAGGAAGACTGAAGAAGAACTGGCACCTTTGAATTATGGTGTTGGCAGAAAATATTGAATATATCGTGGACTGCCAGAAGAACAAACAAATCTGTCTTGGAAGTACAGCCAGAATGCTCCTTAGAAGGGAAGATGGCAAGATTTTGTCTTATGTACTTTGGACATATTATCAGGAGGGACCAGTCCCTGGAGAAGCACATCATGCTTGGTAAAGTAGAGGGTCAGCGAAAGAGAGGAAGACCCTCAACAAGATGGATTAACGCAGTGGCTGCAACAATGGGCTCGAGCATAACAACGATTGTGAGGATGGCGCAGAACCAGGCAGTGTTTTGTTCTGTTGTGCATGGGGTCAGTATGAGTCAGAACTGACTCCACAGGAGCTGACAACAATGGGCTATGATCCCATTTTGGAGTGGGCTTTAATCCTCACAACAGTTTAATCCAGCTACAGATGGGCCTTCATGCTCCCACAATCACGTCCAATGAAGTGAGAAAGGAGGTCTGTTATGAACTGAATCATGCCCCCCCAAAAAGATATGTCGAAGTCTTAACCTCGATACCTGTGAACGTAACCCTGTATGGAAGAGGGTCTTCGAAGATGTCATCAGGTAGGTTAACGTGAGATCAAACCCTATATGGTAAGTGGGTCCTAATCCTATATGACCGGTATCATTATAACAGAGGGGGAGAGATACAGACAGGGAGCCAGAGGAAGGACACCATGTGTTGCTGCAGCTGCTAGCCACCTGAAGCTACCAGAAGCTAGGAGAGAGGCAGGAACAGGTTCTTCCTCAGAGCCTCAGAAGGAACCAAGAGGGCTGACACTCCGATCTTAGACTTCCAGCCTCCAGAACTGAGAGACAATACATTTCTGCCCTTATGTGCCATCCGGTTTGTGGTATTTTGTTACAGCAGCTCTAAGAAACTTATACCGGGCTGATTCCAGCATGCCAAGCAGGGGTGCTGCGATTCATCTCGACTGAGCTGGCTTGGGTCAGAGGTTTACCACCGAACCTGCGACTGGGACAGGAGAATGGAAAGTGCCATCTGGGTTGGTTCAACAAGGCACCCTGTTGAAGCTGCAGGTACGATCAGTTTCCCCCAAAGCACTTGGGGTGCTCAGGGGAGGGAAGGGTTCCAGAAGGGATGTATGGGTTATACTAGGAAGGGGCATGGATGTGGGGTATGCAGTCAACAATGGGGCATCTAGTAAGTTGTTATGTCTGGAGCAACAGGAGGAATATGGTGAAAAGGTGAGATGAAGGCCAGGATGAATGAAGGCACAAGAATGGGAACATGGGGTGCTGGTGGAAGAGTCACTCTGGGGACCCCACCTACACACATGGAGACACAGGCTTCTCCACCATAACTGACTTCTTTGCTCTGACAAATGGGAAAAGCCTCACGAAAGAAAGGGCCAGGCTGGTGCTGGGAACGGGGGCATGGCGCTAACTTGGGGTGGCTGTCTTTCGTTTCCCAGACTCAAAGGCAAATCTATTAATAAAATTCCTTCCTGGCAGCCGTCTCCTGGACAAGGAAATGTACCTCCAAAGGAAGGAGAAGGAAATTTTAGCCACAAAGCTGCAGTCACACAGTTCTGCAAGGTCACCTGGAATGGATGCGATTCCTTAGGAAGAGCCAGAAAGTGTAAAGAGAGATGAGGCTGGGACCGGCTGACATTGCAGTGCAGCCAGAAAAAGAGGAGCTGGTCAGAGGAATTGGAGGAGAGGCAGGAAAAAGGGCATCATGGAAGCCAAAGAAAGGAAGGGCTCTCTAACCTCCCCAGGGGGCTGGAACAGGTGAGGCCAATGAGAAAAGCAGCAAGGCTTGGAGTGAGCCCCCCACAGACTCTGTGAAATGTCCCCAGGGAAGGTGAGATGTGCCCCACCCCCTAACCTGGTGTCATGGATTGAATCGTGTCCACCCAAAATATGTGTCGACTTAGTTAGGCCAGGATTCCCAGTATTGAGTGGTTGTCCTCCATTTTTGTGATAGTAATTTTATCTTAAAGAGGGTTAGGGTGGAATTGCAACGCCCTTACCCAGGTCACATCCCTGATCCAATGTAAAGAGAGTTTCCCTGGGATGTGGCCTGCACCACATTTTATCTCTCAAGTGATAAAAAGGAAAGGGAAGCAAGCAGAGAGGGGGAACCTCATACCATCAAGATAGCAGTGCCGGGAGCAAAGTGCGTCCTTTGGATCTGGGGTCCCTACACGGAGAAGCTCCTATTCCGGGGAAGATTGACAAGGCTGACAGAGAGAGAAAGCCTTTCCCTGGAGCTGACGCCTAGAATTTGGACTTTGAGCCTACTTTACTGGGAGGAAATAAACGTCTCTTTGTTCAAATCATCCACTTGTGGTATTTCTATTATAGCAGCACTAGAGAACTAAGGCACCTGGCACCCAGTTCTGACACCAGGCTCTGATGACTCACCTGGGCCAGAAAGCCACCAGGGCAGCTGCCCACCAGAGCCTGCTAGAGACACTGCATCACTGGCTGGGGGGGCCCCAGATCAGCTGGAAGGCCCTGGAAACTCTGCTGCCTGGGCCGGGGAACTCTGAGCCTGCGTGTCCCAAGTGGTTCTGAACATTAGCCGGAATCAAGAGGACCAGATGGTGAGGTGTCTGGGGTACACAAGAGCGTCCCTTGCCCACTTCAATGGGCCCCTCAAGAGTGGGGTGTAGCCCCCAGAGGTGAGCAGGTGCAGCTAACAAGATCACACAGCCACAAAGTCAGCTGTTCCAAACCCAGCTCCTTTGTTTCGTCACAACTGGACTCAGCCTGGCTCCTGGGACCCAGGTTCCCCTGAGGCAGCAAGCCTGC
The DNA here is from genome assembly GCF_024166365.1 of Elephas maximus indicus. Taxonomy (NCBI): domain Eukaryota; kingdom Metazoa; phylum Chordata; class Mammalia; order Proboscidea; family Elephantidae; genus Elephas; species Elephas maximus. Next base: position 100,773,078 of record NC_064830.1, read on the forward strand.
CCCTCTGGGGCTATTTCCTGATTCACCCCTACTGGCCCACTGCTCAAACGCCTACTTCTTTGGGGGTGTGAAAAAGGCCCTCGCTCCTGGTGCAACCAGGCCTGCTTGATGGTTAATGGCGTAAACCATAAGTTTTTTCTTTTTTAAAATATACTTTTTGTTTTAGAGCAGTTTCAGGTCTGCAGAAAAAGTTTGCAGAAAGTACAGAAAAAAACGGTTGCCATCAAGTAGATTCTGACTCATGGCGACCCCATGTCCGTCAGAGTAGAACTGTGCCCCAAAGGGTTTTCAGCAGCTGGTGTTTTGGAAGTAGATTGCCAGGCCTTTTTTCTGAGGTGCCTCTGGGTGGACTTGAACCTCCAACCTTTCAGTTAGCAGCTGAGTGCTTTAACCATTTGTACCACCCAGGGACTTCAAAAGAGTTCCCATATACTTCCTCTCCCCTCTGCACACTGTTTCTCCTGTTATTAACATCTGGATTGGTGTAGTACATTTGTTGCAGTCGATGAAGCAATATTGATACGTTATTATCTAAAGTACACAGTTTACATTCAAACCAAACCCATTGCTGTGCAGTCAGTTCCAGTTCTGACTCACAGTGACCGTATAGGACAAGTAGAACTGCTCTGTAGGGTTTCCAAGGCAGTAGATCTTTACAGAAGCAGACTGCCACGTCTTTCTCCTGTGCTGGTGGGTTCCATCTGCTGACCTTTTGGTTAGCAGCCAAGTGTTTTAGCCACTACGCTACCAGGGCTCCTTTAGTTTACACTAAATCCAGGAAACTCAGTGCCGTCGAGTCGATTCCGACTCATAGCGACCCTCTAGGACAGAGTAGAACTGCCCCATGGAGTTTCCAAGGAGCGCCTGGAGGATTTGATCTGCTGACCCTTTGGTTAGCAGCCGTAGCACTTGAGATTAGGGTTCATCATTTCTGTTGTACAGTCCTATGGGTTTGGACAAAAGCATAATGTCTTATGTCCACCATTACAGTATCATACAGAATAATTTCACTGCCCTAAAAATGTTCAGTGCTCCACCTACTCATCCTGCCCTCCCTCCCCCTAAGCTCCTAACAATCACTGATCTTTTTACTGTCTCTCTAGTTTTGCCTTTAACTATAAGATTTTCCGATCATTTTTTTTTTTTTTCCTCTTCCAAAAGCCCCAGCTTTTGTATCTAGAAAAAAATTGTTTGGCTTCTAGGCCTTTGCTTTTTTAAGGTTGTTAGTTGTTGTTAGTCCCCATCAAGTCGGCTCTGACTCATGGTGACCTTGTACATAACAGAATAAAACGTTGCCTGGTCCTGTGCCGTCCTCACCATCGTTGGTATGCTCGAGTCTATTGTGGCCACTGTGTATTTTGACTGCCTTCCCACCTAGGGGGGTCATCTTCTAGCACTGTATCGGACAGTGTTCTGTTGTGATCCATAGGGTTTTCATTGGCTGATTTTCAAAAGTAGATCACCAGGCTTTTCTTCCTAGTCTGTAGGCTCTGCTGAAACCTATCCACCTTGGGTAACACTGCTGCTATGTGAAATACCAGTGGCATAACTTCTAGCATCATAGCAACATGCAAGCCACCACAGTATGACAAACTGACAGATGTTTAGTGGGTCTTTTCAATAGTTGCACAAAAGTCTACTTAGGAGATCAAAGTCCAAAAAGGTGGCTCCTTTTGAGCTAAATCTCCCTCTAATATGCACACACACCCAAGTACCCATCTGTATTAGTCAGGGTTCTCCAGAAAAAGAGAACCAATAGGAGATAAATTCTCTCTCTATATATATATGTATAAGTATATGTATATATACTCTCTGTCTATATATATGCATAAGTGTATGTGTATATATATAGAGAGAGACATAGATTTTGATTATGTTAAGGAATTGCCTCACATGATTGTGAGGCTGTATGTCCAAAATCCGTGAGCCAGGTGCAGGGTGGAAACTCCAGCAGGATGTCTATGTTAAATTCTTGAGACAGAGTTCCTTCTCTCTTGGGAATCCTCAGTTTTTACTCTTAAGGCCTTTAGCTGATTGGATGATGCCCAATGGAGGCGTAATCTGCTTGATTTAAAGTAAACTGATTGTAAACGCTAATCATATGCAAATACCTTCAGAGCAACATCTAGACTAGTGTTTGACCAAACAACTGAGCACCATAGCTGTCTTAGTTATCTAGTGCTACTGTAACAGAAATACCACAAGTGGATGGCTTTAACAAAGAGAAACGTATTCTCTCACAGTCTAGGAGGCTAGAAGTCCAAATTCAGGGTGCCAGCTACAGAGGAAGGCTTTCTCTCTTCTGGCTCTAGGGGAAGGTCCTTGTCATCAATGTTTCCCTGGTCTACGAGCTTCTCAGGCACATGGACCCTGGGTCCAAAGGACGCGCTCTGCTTTGAAGCTGCTTTCTTGCTGGTATAAAGTCCCCCTGTCTCTCTGCTCACTTCTCTCTTTTATATCTCAAGAGATTGGCTTAAATTGTAGATTAATCTTGTAGATTGAGTTTACATAACTGCTGCTAATCCCACCTCATCAACATCATAGAGATAGGATTTACAACACATAGGAAAATCTCATCAGATGACAAAATGGTGGACAATCATACAATACTTGGAATCATGACCTAGCCAAGCTGCCAGATATTTGGAGGGGGGGAACACGATTCAATCCATGACAATAGTCTAGCCAAATTGACATATAAAATTAACCATCTCACCATCTAAAGCTAGCTTGTTTGGGAGAGGAGCGATGGGAATAAGAAATGGGAAGGTGAAGGGGAAAATAGGCTTTTCGAGGCCAAACATGGCTGCTGTCATGCTTTCCATTAGTTCACTCCTGTTTCTGTTCACTGCTATTTTCCAAGCCTCTGTTATGTGACCTTGCAGAGGCAGTCTTACGTAGCTGTCTGGCTTGGGCCACCTTTGTCCTTGACCACTGTAAAACCTCCAGACCCCTGCTGCTGGGCATGGAGAACTGCTTTAGTCCTGTGGCCACCCAGGACCACCTGCCTTGGTATGTCCACCCCCAACATGTAAATCTCCCTAATTAAGACTCCTTCACCACCACACTGGAGTTGTGTACCTTTTCTTTGGTCTCTTGGTGCTCTCCAATTTTGGAGGCAAATTTCAAGTTACTGGTCCATGCCTGATCAGAAGGGCAACTTCTCAATATCGCCAACACTCCAAATGTAGGTCTACTACGTTTATTATAACATCCTGTCTTATCCTAGGCAGGATTGAAGATGGCTTAGATAAATATACAAAACAGTATAAAATAACTCTGAGCAGAGGGAGTAAAAGGCAAAGGGAAAATGAATGTAAGAAAGAAGAGATGAACCCAGATGCACCAGCGGACTGATCTTACTTCTGCTGTGGAAGTGAGGATGCTGAGAGAGGCTGCCACCAATATCTGGACTCAGACCAGCTCTCTGTGCAACTTCAGGCCTGAGACCTGTGACAGGGATGAAGGAGAGGGTCAGGTGTGTCTAGGTCAGAACATGACACCTGTTCTGTTCATCATTGTAGGGTTATAGCACTTCTTATGATACGACAGTGGGATTTACAATTCCAGATGCCGCTCCTCGCTTCACCCTCCCCTCTGAAGAGTTCCCCTAAGGAGTTCCACCATTAATTCACACCAGATTCACCGTCAAGTAAGTCCCCAACTTTTGCCCTGTGTGCTGCTAAGCCAACTCTCCTGCTATCTTGTTAGACTGAAGTGATTGTCCCAGCCAGTTCAGCTATCCCAATTCTGGAGGCCGAATCTCCATCCCATCTGTCAGGTCATCCTCAGCATCCTAACATTTGCAGGCTTGGTAACAAAATTAGTGTCCTTATCTGTGGTAGAGAACACCAAGTGTTTACCATACTGCTTCCTTCCTGTCACAAAGGAAGACTACATTTCCCAGTCTCCCTCGCAGTTTGTTCTGGCCATTGGAAAGTGGGCAGAAGAAATATAGCCTTGGAAACATCCTTGCACCATCCTCTGGCTATCTTCTTCCCTTCTGCAGTGACTTCTGCAGCCACATGTTTAAGATCTCAGCATCCCCATGTGGAAGAAACCCAGAGTGCTGGTTCAGGCGGGAAGGTCCCAAGTCCGTGGGTCAGGCGTCAGACTGGAGGCTTCTCCTGACTCACAAAGCTGCAGGAGCTGACGAGCCCAAGATGGGCAGGTCAGATGGCAGGCTGCTGGCTCAAGTCCCAAGAACTGGAGTTCAGATAACGACACGCTGAATGCGGATCCAGAGCAAAGTAAAAGCCAACAAGGTTTGCAAGAAAGCCCATATATATTGCATGTGGGCATACCACAAGGAAACTTTCTTCCAACCGATTGACTCCTCATAGCAGATCTCATCATTACATTATATCAGATCTCATCATGGAGGTGATTACATCATTAAATAACTGCCAAACTACGTCATAACTGCCAAACCACTGAGAATCATGGCCCAGCCAAGTTGACACACAGCCTTAACCGTTACAAACACTGAGCCTTTTCTTGGAAGTAGTGCCCCCAGGAGAGCTGCCTGACTCACGTGGGACTGTGATGCAGGCAGTACATGCAACTTCATTATGCTAAACCACTGGGATTGGATGGCTGTTTGTTACAGAAGTTAGCATAAGCGGCCCTGACTCACAGACCATTCAAGGTGTTGGTAAAAGCCATTGCCTGGCCCTGTGCTACTCATCAAGCCAGTCCTCAAAATGCTGTTAAGTTGTTGGTCAACTTCAGCTCTTATGGGGATGGACAGTCATCTTGACCGACCTCCCCTACTCTACACAGGCTGCCACTCACTCCCCTTCCTTCAGCTGCAGAGGGCTTCAGAGCACAGGGCAGATATACCCAGAGGCTTTAGGGAGGAGTGTATGACTACCAGATGTTACCCCCCAGTTTGGACCCTGATTCTTCAGTCCGGTGGGGGGAGGCTGGATGTGCCAGGTCAGGAGAGACTCGGCATGCAGAATGCAACGCCAGCCAGTTTTCAGTTGGTGTCTGTATTTTCCCAATCAATCCCTGCCTGCCTGCCCTTACTCCCTCTCCTGGGTTAAGGGTTCCTGCTCAGACTCTAAACACAGCCTGAATGAAGAGCCTTTGGCCATACTCTGATAAAATTTCACAAGAGTAGATAGGTTGTGCCCAGACTTGGAGATCACCAAGTAAAAACAAAGTTGAAGTCACCTTGCCTGCCAGCAGGTGGCGGAGCTCGGGTTGCCCCAGGAGTGCTGGCTCCTACCCACAGCCCTGAGACTCTGCTTGAGGGCACCCACAAAGGGAGAGAGATAGCTGCAGGGAATGGGTAGCCTGTTATAACTCCTGGTGGAAAGGTTGTGCATAGAGGAGCTCTATGTGTGATGCCTTCTTTTTCTTTCTGTTGGATAAACAGCAGCTGAATTATTTTAACTGTTTTTTAATGTTATTAAAAAAAAAAAAAAGAAAGAAAGGAACCTAGATAGTTCACATTTAAGGTAGTAAAAACTCAGGAATGTGACTACGAAAGAAAATATTGTTTCTAATTACGTATATAATGTGTACATTTGCTTGCGATGATGTATGTGAAACATTTTAAAGAAAAGAATTACAAATCAGTTATGTTTTTTGTTGTTGTTAGTTGCTGTTGAATTGGCTCTGACTCATGGCAACCTCCCATGTGACAGAACAAAGCCGTCGCCAGGTACTGCGCCATCTTCAGGATCGTTGGTATTTTTGTGTCCATCGTTGCAGCTATTGTGTTAGTCCTAGTCCATCTCATTGAGAGTTTCCTTTGTTTTCACTGGCCTTTTACTTTACCAGATGTGATGTCTTTTTCTAGTGATTGATCTTTCAGGTTCATTTTGTGGTGTTCCTGGTCACATTTCTGTAGTTTATTTAAATGAGAAAATCCTCTTTTCATGGCGGAGTCAGATAGGCTAGAAGATACTCTTACCAGGGGCACCATGATTGAGTTTGATGTTTTCCAGAGTCTGTTACAAGAAAAAAAAAATAGGAGACAATATACGTGGCCTTAGGTGTGGTGACGAGCTTTTAGATGCAACACCAAAAACACAATCTATGAAAGAAAATTGATACATCAGACTTTATTAAAATTAAAATTTTTTGCTTGGTAAAAAGCACTGTTAAGAGAATGAAAAGACAGGTCACCTACTGGGAGGAAATATTTGTAAATCACATGTTGGGTAAAGGACTTGTGTATAAAAAATATAAAGAACTCTTAAAACTCATCAATAAAAAAGCAAACAACCCGATTTAAAAACAGGCAAAAGATCTGAGCAGAACCCTCACCAACGAAGATATACAGATGGTAAATAAATACATGAAGAGATGCTCAACACCATTAGTCATTAAGAAACTGCAAATTAAAATATCAGTGGGATACCATTACATACCTATCGTTGTTGTTAGTTGCTGTCCAGTGGACTCCAACTCACGGTCATCCCATGTACAACGGAATGAAACATTGCCTGGTCCTGCACCCTCTTCGCAGCCATCGGAATACTTGAGGTCAATGGTGGCCACCATGTACCTTGAGTGTCTTCCGACCTAAGGGGATCATCTTCTGTAGCACTATACTGGACAATGTTCTATTGTGGTCCATAGGGTTTTCACTGGCTGGTTTTTTGGAAGTAGACTGCCAGGTTTTTCTTCTAACATACCTCTGGGTGGACTGAGACTGCCAACTTTTTGGTTAGCAGATGAGCACATTAACTGTCTACATCACCCAGGGAAAGAGTGACATGATCTGACCATGAAGGAAGCACATGTTTTAACAGGATCAATCTGGCCACTATGTGGACGATAGACTGCAGGGAGCAAGGGGAGACCAGTGAGGAGACAGAGGCACCATCCAGGAAGGGATGATGGGGCTTGGGCCAGGCCAGGGGCAGTGGAAGTAGAGAGAAGGACATGGATTCTGGTTATATTTTGAACACAGGAGATTGAACACAAATCAATAGGATTTGCTGATGTTTGAATTGGGATGAAAAATAGAGGAGTCCGGATGCCAGCTTTTCTCAGCACCACTGGTCCAGGGTCTCCAGGGTTCTGTTTTCCATACCTGCAGACACCTCCCCCCTACCATCCCAGGAAGCCAGGCAGGCCTGGGCCTGGCCTCTCTCCCTCCACCTGCTGGAATCCCCACACCTTGGACCAATGAAAAACCAATTTCTGTCTGATCAGTTCCAACACATGGTGAACCCATATGTGCTGGAGTAGAACTGTGCTCCAAAGGATTTTCAATGGCTGATTTTTCAAAGTGGATCACCAGGCCTTTCCTCTAGGTACCTCTGGGTGAACTCGAACCTCCAACCTTTTGGTTGCGTGTTAATCATTTGCACTACCCAGGAACTCCCCCATACCTTGGACAGCAGCCATCTTTGACTCATCTTCTGAGATTAGGGTGGGAAATGCCCAGGACACATTCTGAGTCTATTGGCCTGGGCAAACCTTTAAAGAAGGTAGAGCATGGAGAAAGGACATCAGGCCCAGGTTGCAGAAATGTGCTTTCTTCTGTGGCCAGTAGAAAGAGTACCAGACATGGAGTTCCCCAGAGGGCAGGAAGACAGCAGAGAATAGTGGGCAGACCAAGAATTCTGGAGCTAGAGGCAGGTTCAAATACCGCTTCTGCCACTCATCGGCTTGTGGACAAGTCCCTGATCTTTCTTTAGCTTGGTTTTTTTCATCTCTAAACCCAGGCTAACAATTCTTACTCTGTTAAGAGAGTTGGGAGAATCAAATGAGATGGCAAATGTGTGAAAATTGCCTGGCACACTATCAGGTCTGGTTTAATATATATTACCTTCTCTTTCAGGCTATGGGGTTTAGAAAAGCATCCTTCAAATAATTCAAGCTTTTGTTGTTGTTGTAAAGATATATATAAAACAACATTTGCCAATTCCATGTTTTTCAGGTGTACACCCAACCCCATAAGTGGTATCTATTACATTAATCACATTGTGCAGCCATTACCCTTCATTGATGCCAAGTTTCCCATCACCATGAACAGAAACTCACTGCTTCCCAGACAATTCAAGTTAAAAAAAATAAAAGCTTTGTTGAGCTATAATTTATAGACCATAAATGGTATACATTTAAAATGTACAATTCAATGAATATCCTTGTAAAATTACCACTATAATCAAGGTACAGAACGTTTCCACGCACCAAAAAGTTTCCTTATGCCCCTTTGCAGTTCATCCCTCCCTCCACCCTGGTCCCAGGCAACCACTGATCTGTTTCCTGACACTATAGATTGGTTGCATTTTATAGAATTAGATGTAAATGGAATCCTAGAGCCTTTTGCTTCTGGCTTCTTTGCACTTGGCATAATGGTTTTGAGGTTCATCTGCATTGTTACACGTAACAATAGTTTATTTCTTTTTATTGCTGACTAGTATTCCATTCTATGGATACACCACACTTTATCCATTCACAGTTGATGGACAGTTGGATCGTCTCCAGTTTGGGGCCGTTGAGAATAAAGCTGCTGTAAACATTCATGTCCAGTCTTTGGGTGGACATATGGTTTCATTTCTCTTGGGTAAGTACCTAGAAGTGGAAGAGGTGGGTTGTATGGTAAGTGTATGTTTATCTTTTTACATAGCTGACAAATAGTTTTCCAGAATGGTTGCACCATTTTGCTTGCCCACCAGCAATGATAACTCCATTTTTTTTTTTTTTTTTACCATCCTGGAAAAACACCAGTTTGTTAATGAAAAAAGACAAAAGAGCATCACCAAGTAAAGTCACCCACATGACCTACTTGCTATTTATGTCTAACTACCAGGCAGCACAGCAATTACGCAGCCAAAGAGATGTGTGCTGGGGTGTATTCTACTGCAACATCAGACGCTGGTCTACAATGCTCTGGGGACACTCTCGTACATTCACGCTTATTATTTTTTCAATAAGGGTGTACTGTAAACTCCTTAGCAGAGATTTCATAATGTACATTTATAATGTCTAAGAGACAAGAGTGCACATGTAGACACATCTATCTCACACACCCACCACCCATCTGTTTGTTGTACTGTTGTGGCCTGCATGTTGTTACAATGCTGGAAGCTATGCCACTGGTATTTCAAATATCAGCTGGATCATCTTTGGTGGCGCAGTGGTTAAGCGCTCAGCTGCTAACCAAAAGGTCGGTAGTTTGAATCCACCAGTCACTCCTTGGAAACCTTATGGGGCAGTTCTAGTCTGTCCTATAGGGCCACTATGAGTCGGAATCAACTCGACAAGAATGGGTTTTGTTTTTGGCCTGGACAGGTTTCAGCAGAGCTTCCAGACTACGGCAGATTACGAAGAAAGGCCTGGTGACCTACTTCTGAAAATTAGCCAATGAAAACCCTACGAATCACAACAGAATATTATCCAGCACAGTGCTGGAAGATGACCACCCTAGGTTGGAAGGCATTACAGCAATTGCCTCCAACTTGTCAACAGTCACGAAGGTGGTGCAGGACCAGGCAACGTTTCGTTGTGTTGTCCATGTGCTCACCACGAGTCTGAGCTGACTCCATGGCATCTAACAACATCACACACGCACACACAATAACTCGGAGATCACCTCTGGGTAAAGGGAACTCTTGAAAATATCCAGTCCAATCATGGTGCCCTATTAAAGGTGTCCTCTACTCTGCTTGACCCACCCCCTTGAGAAGGCTTTTTTTAATGAAATTTTAGTTTTAGAATAGATTCAGGTTTATCAAAAGCTATCAAGATAGTACAGAGTTCCCATATACCCTACGCTTTTAATTTCCCCTGTTATTGACATCTTGGAAGCCCTCGTGGCTTAGTGATTAAGTGCTATGGCTGCTAACCAAGAGGTCGGCAGTTCAAATCCACCAGGCGCCCCTTGGAAACTCTATGGTGCAGTTCTACTCTGTCCTATAGGGTCCCTATGAGTCGGAATCGACTCGACGGCAGTGGGTTTGGGTTTTGTTTTTGGTATTATTGACATCTTACAACACTATGATGCATTTGTCACAACTCATGAGCCAATATTGATCCATTAATAATACCAAGTTCAGAGTTCCTTAGTTTTTTACCTACTGCTCTTTTTCTGTTTCAAGGTCTCATCCAGAACGCCACCTTATGTTTAGTGGTCATGTCTTCTTAGACTCCTCTAATCTGTGAGAGTTTCTCAGAGTTTCCTTGTTTTTGAAGATCATGATAGTTTTGAAGATATTTTGTAGAATGCACTTCAGTTGGGTTTGCCTGATGTTTTTCTCACAGTTAAATGGTTATGGGATTTTGAGAGGAAAACCACTGAGGCAAACTGTCATTCTCATCACATCATATCAAGGGTACATGGTTTCAACAACAGGGACATATCACTGTTGATGTTGACCCTGAGCGTCTGACTGAGGAAGTGTTTGTCAGATTTTTCCATTGTAAGCTTACTCTTCTCACTGTCTCCCATACTGTGCTCTTTGGAAGGAAATCACTATGTGCACCACACACTTAAGGGGGGGCAGGATTTATGTTCTACCTCCTTGACATGGCAGTAATACATGAATTATTTACATTTCTGCATGAGGGTATTGTCTCTATTTATTTAATCAATTGTTTATTCATATTGGTATGCACACATGGATAACCCATTACTCTGTGATCTGTTTTGTTGCTCAAATCATTCTAGCTATATTTCTCCCTTTGACTAACCCCATCGTTGTGTATGTCTCTCTCTCTGTGTGTGTGTGTGTGTGTGTGTGTGTGTATGAGTTAGTACTACTTATTTTCTGGCAATATGAGATCCCCTCACCACTCGTCTGTCAGTTTGTCATACTGTAGTGGCTTGTGTGTTGTGATGCTGGACACTGTGCTACTGGTATTTCAAATACAAGCAGGCTCATTCATGGTGGACAGGTTTTAGTGGAGCTTTCAGGCTAAGACAGACTAAGAAGAAGGACCTGGAGGTCTATTTCTGAAAAAATTGGCCAGTGAAAGCCTTATGAATAGCAGTGAAACACTGTCTGATATAGTGCTGGAAGATGAGCCCCTCGGGTTAGCAGGCACTCAAAATACAACTGGGGAAGAGCTGCATTCTCAAAATAGAGTCGACCTTAATGACGTGGATGGAGTCAAGCTTTTGGGACTTTCATTTGCTGATGTGGCATGACTCAAAATGAGAAGAAACAGCTGCAGATATCTATTAATAATTGGAAGTGGAATGTACGAAGTATGAATCTAGGAAAATTGAAAGTCGTCAAAAATGAAACAGGACGCACAAACATTGATACCCTAGGCATTACTGAGCTGAAATTGACTGGTATTGGCCAATTTGAATCTGACAATCATACAGTCTACTATGCCAGGGAAGTGACAAATTGAAAAGGAATGAAATTGCATTCATCATAAAAAAAGAATGTTCAAAGATCTATCCTGAAGTACGATGCTGTCAGTGATAGGATAATGTCCACACACCTACAAGGAAGATCAGTTAATACAACTGTCTTAGTTATCTCGTGCTGCTATAACAGGAATACCATAAGTGAAAGGCTTTAACAAACAGAAATTTGTTCTCTCACAGTTTAGGAGGCTAGAAATCTGACTTCAGGGCACCAGCTCCAGGAGAGGCTTTCTCTATCAGCTCTGGAGAAAGGTCCTTGTCATCAAGCTTCCCCTGGTCTAAGAGCTTCTCAGCTCAGGGACCTGGGTCCAAAGGACGCACTCCACTCCCAGCTCTTCTTTCTTGTTGGCATGAGGTCCCTCCCCTCTCTGCTTGATTCTCTAGTTTATATCTCAAAAGAGATTGCCTCAAGATACAACCTAATCCTGTAGATTCAGCCCTGTCTCATTAACGTAACTACCTCTAAGCCTGCCTCCTTAACATCACAGAGGTTAGGATTTACAACACATAAGATAATCACATCAGATCACAAAATCGTGGACAACCACACAATACTGGGCCTAGCCAAGCTGACACACATTTTGAGGGGACACAGTTCAATTCATAACAATACTTATTGAAATTTACTCACCAACCACTAATGCCAAAGATGAGGAAATTGAAGATTTTTACCAATTTCTGCAGTCGGAATTTGATCAAACATGCAATCAAGATACATTGAAAATTACTGGTGATTGGAATGTGAAAGTTGGAAACGAAGGCTCTGTAGTTGGAAAATATGGCTTGGTTGATAGAAACAACACCAGAGATTGCATGATAGAATTTTGCAAGATCAATAATTTATTCATTGCAAATACTTCTTTTTTTTTTAACAACATAAGTGGCTACTATACACAAGGACCTTGACAGATGCAAAACTGAGGAATCAAACTGCCTACATCTGTGGAAAGAGATGACGAAAAAGTTCAATATCAGTCAGAACAAGGTGAAGGGCCACCTGCGGAACAGACCGTCAATTGCTCATATGCAAGTTTAAGTTGAAGCTGAAGAAAATTAAAATAAGTCCATGGAAATCAAAATATGACCTTGAGTATATCCTACCTGAATTTGGAGACCATCTCAATAATAGATTTGACACACTGAACACTAATGACTGAGGACCAGAAGAGTTTTGAGATGACAGCAAGGACATCATACATGAAGAAAGCAAAAGCTCATTAAAAAGACAGAAAAGAATGAAAAGATCAAAATGGATGCCAGAATACTCTAAAACTTGCTCTTGAACATAGAGTAGCTAAAGCAAATGGAAGAAATGATGAAGTAAAAGAGCTGAACAGAAAATTTCAAAGGGCAGCTCAAGAAGACAAAGTATCATAATGAAATGTGCAAAGATCTGGAGTTAGAAAACCAAAAGACAAGAACACACTCAACATTTCTTAAGGTGAAAGAACTGAAGAAAAAAAATTGAAGCTTCAAGGTGAAATACTGAAGGATTCTATGTGCAAAATATTGAACGATACAGGAAGCATCAAAAGAAGATGGAAGGGATACACAAAGTCACTGTACCAAAAAGATTTGTTTGATGTTCAACCATTTCAGAAGGTAGAATGTAATCAAGAACGATGATATTGAAGGAAGAAGTCCAAGCTGCACTGAAGGTATAGGCAAAAAACAAGGCTCCAGGAACTGATGGAATACCAGTTGAGATGTTTCAACAAATGGATGCAGCACTGGAGGTGCTCACTCATCTATGCCAAGAAACTTGGAAGACAGCTACCTGGCCAACTGACTGGAAGAGATCCATATTTGTGCCCAATCCGAAGAAAGGTGATCCAACGAATGCAGAAATTATCGACCAATATCATTAATATCATATGCAAGTAAAATTTTGCTGAAGATAATTCGAAAACATTGACAGAGAACTGCCGGAAATTCAAGCCGGATTCAGAAGAGGATGTGAAATGAGGGATATCATTGCCAATGTCAGATGGAACTTGGCTGAAAGCAGAGAATACCAGAAAGATGCTTTTATCTGTGTTTTTTTGACTATGGGACGGTATTTGAATATGTTAATCATAAATTATAGATATAGCATTGGGAACAGCTTAATTGTGCTCATGCAGAACCTGTATATAGACCAAGAAGCAGCCATTCAAACGGAACAAGGGGATACCGCGTGGTTTAAAGTCAGGAAAATGTGCGTCAGGGTTGTATCTTTTCCCCACACTTACTCAATCTGTATGCTGAGCAAATAATCCAATAAACGGGACTATATGAAGAAGAACATGGAATCAGGCTTGGAGGAAGACTCACTAACAACCTGCATTATGGAGATGACACAACCTTGCTTGCTGAAAGTGAAGAGGACTTGAAGCACTTACTGATGAACATCAAAGACTACAGCCTTGGATTACACCTCAACATAAAGAAAACACAAATCCTCACAAACTAGACTAATAAGTAACATCATGATAAACAGAGAAAATGTTGAAGTTGTCAAGGATTTCATTTTACTTGGATCCACAATCAATGCCCATGGAAGCAGCAACCAAGAAATCAAACTACGTATTGCACTGGACAAATCTGCTGCAAAAGACCTCTTTAAAGTGTCGATATGCAAAGATGTCAGTTCAAGGACTAGGGCGCCCCTGACCCAAGCCATGGTATTTTCAATTGCCTCATATGCATGTGAAAGCTGGACAATGAATAATGAAGACTGAAGAAGAATTGATGCCTCTGAATTATGGTGTTGGAATCAACTCAATGGCACCTAACAACAACGTAAGATACTCCAGGCTCATCTTGTATATTCTCTGCCAGAGCCTTTTATTCAGCCATTTGTCCAAGAAGCCCTGGTTGCTTTTACTGGAGTATGGTATTAGAAATCAAGATCTGGGCTCTGGGTATGCTCAGTGCTACTGGAGTGTCCTTGCTTCTAGGCCCTCTTTGCTGACAGAGCAAACAAATATATGTGTGCATACTAACACACACACATACACACATGTATGTATTTAACTATCTATTTTTTTTATATCTATATATATTAAGCTAAACATGAGTTCATACTGATGTCTCCAACTGCATTCTAGTACTATATGGATCATTCTAGCCTTCTCTCCTTGCTTGTCTATAACCTACCACTTCAACAGAGGGAACACCTGGCTCCCACCATCCACGTAGTAAATTGTTCAATTTCAGTGTACATGTATAATGGTTTCTGAATTGTTAACTTGTACTCCAAGTTTACCAACTAGAGTACCGTGCTGCATACAGTTCCTCTTGCCTGTAGTCTTACAGTCTCCATTCATTTCCAAACTTACTTAGATCAGCACCTTTTCCCCCACCCAAATCGTTTTTGCTGTCCCAGCCGCCTTTCCTCCTGCCCGCAAACCCAGCCTGTGGGAGTGGGGCTCCCACTGCGGTATTCTCTGCGAGGACTGGATCCAAATGCCCTATTGGGCCTCACTGGACCCCTCTGCTGTCACTGGTCCCACTAAGTTGAGTGCCAACCCCCACCCCGAAACAACCCAGTCGAACCTTTCAACCCAGCTGCCAAGTTCTGTGACCTTGTGGTGGACAATGCCCCAGGCCCAGCTTCACCCTCCCAGTGAAATGGGCACAGAGATGAGTCTTTATCTCTGCCCAAGGACCACCACTTGCCCTGGGGACCACAGACCAGGGGCCAGCTGGCCTGGGCCCTGGCCAAGCTGTCCAGCCATGCTGCTGGTCTACCTGGTAACTGAGGCCTTCTCAGGTTACCCAGAGGATCACTTTGCCTTAGAAACTCCAGCTGTCACCTTGGACGCATCAGTAACTGATGCCAAGACCCCGAGCAGCAGAGGGCTGGCAACAACTGAGTGTCTCTGGGGCACTTCGTGAATGCTCTGCTCTGTCCTCCACGGCCACTGCAGCCATCAGAGAAGAAGGTGAGCAAGCCAGGGTGGTGCAGCACCTAGTATTCTGGGATGGGGGCCCCTGGCTGCCTTCCTTTCATGCCTTGAGATAGCCCAGTAACCTCTGCCAGGAGCCTGGGTTCCGGTTTCCAGGTGGTGAGTGATGGAAAAGAGTGTGGCCCCAACTGGGAGCTCCAGGTCGGCGGGAGTGGGGCTTGGGTCAGTGTGCGGGACTCGGAGGGCTTGGCATGGCTCAAAAGCCCAGTGGGGTCTGAGCACTGGCAGCTTCTTTGGCCCTGTGGGCTCCACACGTCAGGTGTAGAGGTGTTAGGAGTTATCTGCTGTGGCCTCTGACAGGCAGCCCTGCCACAGGAATGCCGGTCAGAACAGGTGTGCATGGTTGGGGGAAGCATGGGCCCCAGCCTTGAATTCAGTTTTCATCTAGGCCCTCTTAGATCATGGAGGAGTTGATTGCTTCTCTCAGGGTACAAAACTGACCTCGGGTCCCTCCAAGAATTGGTGATTCCCCCATCCTGCCTGGGAGCAGTGGGCCACGGGGGTCCAGTGGTATACCACCAAGTGACAAAGAAAGTGTCCTGGAGGCTCCATGCCTGTTGTCCACCACCTCCTGGCAGAGGAGGGCAAGGCCCCGGGGGTGGGGTCAGGAGTGATCCCGTCAGCCTTGGTGTGTGCTGGCCTCCACCCCACCCAGTGTGAGTTCTCGCACCATGCCCTCTGGCGGCCAGGTGACACAGTTTCTTACAGATGTCACTCAGGGACATTTCCGTTTCTTCCATGATGCTGGCAGAACCCTGGCTCTCCACCCCTCTCCCAGCTCCCCCTGGGGCCAGACAAGGCTGATAGTCTGTGGCGCCCCCTCTACTTACTCATGCATTCTAACAGGATATATATAAACCAAAAAAAGATCAAAACCCTTGCCGTCGAGTCTATTCCAACTCATAGCGACCCTATAGGACAGAGTAGAACCGCCCCACAGTGTTTCCAAGAAGTGGCTGGTGGATTCAAACTGCTGACCTTTCGATTAGCAGCCAAACGCTTAACCACTGCATCACCAGGGCCCCCTTGAGTTCTATATACACGTGTGTGTGTGTGTTTTAGCTATCTACGATGTAACTTCTTTTTAAATGTGACCATATTATCGATTGAACACGAAAGTGGCATATGCCATTTTAGTGGAATGAGATAAACTGGATTTTAAAAATTGTAGTGGATGTGGGGTACTAAGATTTTTACTATATACCACATTTTCTACAAAGAGAATACTCTACAACAAAGAAAAGGAGTCAATGAATTCAGTTGTTCCAACAATCAATGTGAAATTCTGTTGATCTCCCACAATGAAAAATTGACTTTTACCAATTTGCTTTGATGTGTTCATGTGTATGCCAAACATGTTTTAAGGCTAAAGTTATAAATATTATTGTTTACAAAACTTAGGACGTAACCCTGTATGCAAATGGTATATGCTTAAAAAGTAACTTGATCGAATTCATTGCAATGGTCAACTTATACAAGTTCCCTTCCTTTTGCATGTCTTTTGGGACTGGAGATCCCATTGGTTGTTTACTGGGACATGGGCAAGAGCATACCCTTTTGTTTGCATCGTGGCAAAGAGCATTGCTGGCCCTCCTGGTTGGAGCTGTTAGATCCAGTTCCGTATTTGGTGAATGTAGCAAGAGTTAGACTCAACAGCCCACCCTCACCTCTTGTTTATTAGAAAGAAATAGTTTACTCCCAAGAGACCTGCTGAGATAAGGAATTACAATTACACAGGAAGGGACCACAGGAGACAGATGTCAATGAAGGTGTTGAAGTGGTAGGGGCCTCATAGCTTAAACAACCTTGTGTGTGGGCGCCCTCATGACCCTGCAGTGAACTTTATTTCCAGCCAGCACATTCTCACGCCCTGGAGCTGGTATCAGTTTCATTTAGTGCCCTGTCAGTTCCCTTCCACTGCAGCACTTGCTTTTCCTTGTGTCCTGTGTGCTTGGCATCTATGGGTCTTTGCTTTGGACAACTAGTGCCCCTATTTGTTGATGCCCTAAGCATGTGCTTACCTTGCTTTTGGGGTAATCCGTCCCTGGCTCCCCAGTTTCTAAAAAGTGATCCACGGGGCTTCTGAGAGGTTGCTTCCTGGGAGAGGGAGCCAACAGAAGGCTGGCTCCGTAGGTGAGTCTCCAAGCATCTGCTGACAGCTGAGGGGCACAAGAGAGCAGGCGCCTGCCTTCGAGGTTCTTCTAAACCAGGGTCAGGAATCCCTCAGACACTCTGACCAGATCTGTGGACCTATCTCCAGAAAAATAAGACTTCACACCACATACTGCCTACAATCTCAGGGGCCACCCATGACTCCGGTCAGGAATTCCTGCTCTAATCAAACAGACAGGAACACACACACACAGACTGTTCCTTCTGGAACAGTCTATCATCCTTGCCTCTCCAGTTGTGAGAGTTTGTGCAGCTCACACAATTGGTCTCCCCAGAGACTGTCCTAGAGCCCAAGCAGCCCAAATCAGCCAGTCCCTGCTTCCCCAAAGAGGCCAAGAGTCTTGCAACTCAAAAGGCAAATCCCCTACAAAGTCAGTAGTAGTGGAAACCCTAACCCTGTTGTTATCGAGTCAATTCTAACTCATAGCACCCCACAGGACAGAGTACAACTGCCCCATAGAGTTTCCAAGGAGCAGCTAGTAGATTTGAACTGCCAACCTTTTGGTTAGCAGCCGAGATCTTAACCATATAAGCCCTCCTGTCATTTCCTGCTTGCCTAGAAGTTTATATTACTCAGCGTCCTGTCAGTAGCAAATGACAGAGACCCAATGCTAAATGGCCTTTAAAAAAAAAAAAGAAAGGAATTGGTGAGCTCATGTCACTGGGAAGCCTTTTTGTCACATGGAAGTTGGGTGACTTTCAGGCATAGATGCATCAGGAGTTCAGATGATATAAAAACTGACCCTCCATGTGGTGGCATGATGGCTGCTGTCAGTCCCAAACCTGCATTCACCTGCAGGTCACAGGCCCAGAGAAAGACCTTTCTCCCAAGGCCACCATGTCAAATCTCAACAGCTCTTCTTTGGGACATGCACGTTGAGACACAGTGACTGACCTGGTCACATACCTATCCCTGCTGCCAGGACCAGTGAGATACATGATTGCTTGTTCCCCCAGAACCCCAGGGCAAGAGAGAAAGGGAGAGTTGCCAGTAGTCAGCTCTTGGGGTCTCCTTCAACATTAAGTGAGGGGTGTCTGTGGGAGCAGCCTTCAGACAGACAGGAATACCCTGGACAGGGGTTCCAGGGCTTTACCTGTGCTGGGCTAGGAGGCAGTGTGGTTCAATGGAGTGAGCCTTAGGCGGGGAGGCTAGGAGGGCTGGTTCCGCCATTCTCTGATGGGTGACCATGAGTTGGGCTCCTCCTGTTTCAGGGTGCAAACACTCCACTTCCCTGGGTCTATGATGGTTTTTAAAACATTCCCCAGGATACAAATGGTTTCTAGGGCATCTTCCTGCTCCAACAGTCCCTGAATGGGGAAATTCTAGAAAGGGGATTTTGGCAAATGGAGAAGGGGTCAGAAGACGGATTAAGGTGGAGGGACAGTGAGGAGGCAAGGGGATTTTGGGGCCAGAGTGCCCCATCTAAGTCAGACAATAAAGCAGGCACATGGAAAAAGTGTAGCATCATCAGTTAAAGCCAACAAACTCAGATTAAGTCTATAAAGAAAACCCTTTTACACTCAAATTTTATATTTCTCACGAATTTTTACATTGCTCACAGCAATGTAGAGAAATGAGTACATGTCTTCAAAGACTCCCACTTTAGCCCTTGGTGTCCGCTGGGACACTGAAGCAGGAGCCTCAAGCTCTCCTCCAACCCTTTTCCTAGAGACCAACCAAAACCAAAACCAAAGCCATTGCCATCAAGTCAATTGAGTCACAGTGACCCTACAGGACAGAGCAGAACTGCCTCGTAGGGTTTGCAAGGCTGTAATCTTTACAGAACAAACTGCCACATCTTTCCCTCGGAGCAGCTGGTAGGTTCAAACCACTGACCTGCCGGTTAGCAATGGAGTGCTTAACCACTGTCCCACCAGGGCTCCTCCTAAAAACTGCATGCCCTCATTGCTGTCCCTCCAGCCCCATTCCCTTACACAGCTTCTATAGGGTTTGAGATTGGGTCTTTACCCAGCAAATGTCCCTTCACCTCCTTCTGTCCTCCCCCATCTAAACCTGTCCCTCTGAGGCCCCATCCTCTCAGCCATACTTCCTTCTCTTGGTGGAAAGACTCAGGGCCAGAGGATCCAGCTGAATGGTGAAGGGGAAAAAGAGCAGACAGATGGAGGGGGACACTGAGAGATAGTCAGAAGGAGGAGGCAGAGAGAAACAGAGGCCCAGGCTGCACAACTCCGGGACCAGGTAGGCTGCAACTCTGAGAGGTATTTGGCGCCATGGACAGCGCCGCAAGGAACCCCTGTGCTGTTTCTTCCCCTCTCCAGCAGTGCCACTGCCGCTGTCATGACGGCCACCAACCAGGGGTGGCCTGAGGACTTCGGCTTCCGGCTGGGGGGCTCCGGTCCATGCTTCGTCCTGGAGGTGGCTGAGGGGAGCAGCGCGCACGCCGGGGGGCTGCGGCCCGGGGACCAGATCCTGGAGGTGGAGGGTCTGGCCGTGGGTGGCCTGAGCCGCGAGCGCCTGGTGCGCCTGGCGAGACGCTGCCCGCGCGTGCCGCCAAGCCTCGGCGTGCTCCCAGGCCCTGTTGGCGGCCCTCGCCCGGGATGCGACCCCGCGCTCCCAACCACAGCCTTGCGGCCTCTGCCCTGCGGCCGCGGCCTTTTCTTGGGACGAGAGCTGCTGCGCTTGGCGGGCCGCAAGCGCTCCGACATCGTGCACCGAGAGCGCAGGCGCAAGGCCCAGGAGTTCAGCAGAAAGGTAGGGAGCTAGGTAGTGAAGCAAGAGACAGGGGGGGCGGGGAGAGGGCCATAAGGGTGGGGTGGAACCCTTCAAGAGCCTAGAGGGGGCCTGGGGCGTACAGTTCCAACCCGCAGGAGCTGAAGACCCTTCTAGAGGCAGATTTACCAGAATGCTAATAACACTCAAGCTTCAAGGCCCTGTACCTGGTTTTTGTAATTTTTGTTTCTTTGTGGGCGTTTTTTTTTTTTCTTTTTCATGGAGGTATGTCATCCATACAGTAAAATGCATTAAGTGTACCGCTCAACAAAATTTACATGGCATATCCTTCTAACCACCACCCTGATAAAATGTCAAATAATGGAATATAGAAAATAGTAGCATGTGGTTGTTGTTGTTAGGAGCACTCCAGTTGATTTCAACTTCTAGCAACCCCATGTGACAGAGTAGAACTGCCGCATAAGCTTTTCCAGGCTGTAATCTTTACAGGAGCAGGTCCCCAGGTCTTTGTCCGGTGGAGCCCCCGGGTGGATTGGAACCACCAGCTTTTGGGTTAGCAGCTGAGCACTTAACCATTAAGCCGCCGGGGCTCCTAGTAGCATGTAGACTGTGGAATAATTACATCACTGCAGAAGGTTCCCACCAAGAGGCGACTGCTATTCTGACTTCCGTCACTAGAGATGACTTTTGCCTGTTTGTAGACATCATAGAAATGCAAGTGCACAGTAGGGACTCTGGTGCGTGGGTTCTTTTGCTCAACATAATATCTGAGTTTCTTCCACATTGCTGTGTGTAATAGTGGATCATTTATTTCATTGTCTGTTTTATTTACATGGTGTTCTCTTTGTGAGGAGCCACACCTATTTGAAGCTCCCACAAAGCCAAGATCCAAACCAAGATTGTAGAGCAGTCTGCCTGGCCACAGGGGGCTCTGGTTTGGATCCCCTGAAGTTTCCATGGGCATTTCATATCTGACTCTGGCACAGATAGGCTCTGAGGGGTCATAGGCAGAAAGCTAGAGTGTCCCTGAGGACTGAGAGTTGGGAGCCTGGGATGGCCAAGGCCTCCGGCCACAAGCGGGGCCCAAGGCCTACACCACCTGAGAGAAGCAAAGGGTGGGCTCAGGAGGTGAGGTGAGGCTCAGGGACCTAGGGGTGGGAAGGGGAACCTGAGGATGGAGTTGGCCTCAGGCCAGAACTGTTTGGGGCTTGCCCTTGAGGGGGAGGCCCTGCCTATGAGTACCTGGTCACAGCCCCCTCTCTCTCCAGCTAGCCCCAGGCCTGGGCAAGTTTCACAGAAACTTGGGCCATTTACTAGACAAATCCAAGCAAACCCAAGAAACCCAGAATGTGAACACAGTTTTGTAGGAAGAGGTTACGTACTCTGGCCACCAGCGAGGTCTCTGTGCAGCTTCTCCTCAGGGCATCTGCCCTCATGTGCCTGCCCTTCTGGGCTTTCACATGTGGCCTGCAGGCCTTCATTTGACCGAAGCTCAAGCAGAACCGTCGAGTAAGCCTATGTGTGACCAGGAACTAGTCTGGAGCCCAGACATAACTTCTCTCTGCCTGGGGCTCAGACCCCATGTAGATGCCTAAGGTCCCGGAAATTCAGTGTCTGCTTGGTGACTAGGACACACTTCCCTTCCCTCCATGGAATGCGAGCTATTCAATTCTGCCCTTGGCAGTGCTTGGCCACAGGGCTCAGTGTGCTCAGGAGACTGGAAGCCCTGCTGAAGTTTGGCTGCTGCAGAAATGGCTCCTGGCCCACTGCCCTGATGTGAGCTCCCCATCCATCCATCCTCCTCCAGCCCCCAAGCTTGGTCCAGTCCTCATGCCTCCCCTCCATCATGTACCCTGCCCTGACCCCTTATCTGAGTAGGACCCCAGCTTGAGCCTTTCAGCCCTGTGCCCCTAAAGCAGGCCAGTCCATAGCCAGGAACACACACTCACTCACATACACAGGACTCAGCTCTGGCTTTCCTGAGTCACCAATGTTCAGCTCCCCAAAGACGTGGCTTTTTCCCTTAGACCCAGAATAGGCTCTGCTGCTGTAACAAACATCAACATCTTAGTGACTTCACACCACAGAAGTTTATTTTCCATCCACACAAAGTCCTCTGAGGGTCCAGGAGACTCCAGGACAGCTGACTTCCACATGAGGGCTCAGCATTTTGACTTATCCATCTCAATATGAACTTTCAGGGTTCCCCATGAAAAGGGGAAGAGAGCATGAAAAACTGTACAACATCACCTAAATAGTTCAAGGAGGAAGGGATTAACAGAGCCTTCAGTCAATGCTTCTTGGTCAGAACAAGGCACATCGCTGCTCCCAAAGGATGCTGGGAAATGTAGTATTTTGTGTGTCCAGGAAGGAGAGGAGAACTGGAAATATGGATGGCAAGACTTTGACTCACTTACTGTTATGGGTTGATTTGTGTCCCCCAATAATATGTGTTGTAAATCCTAACCTCTGTGCTTGTGGTTATAATCCCATTTGGGAATGGATTGTCTTTGTTATGGTAATGAGGCAAGCTTAGTGTAGGGTGTGTCTTGAGTCAATCTCTTTTGAGATATAAAAGAGATTAAATAAGCAAGGAAGCTAGCAGAGATGGGGGTGGACAAATGCCAAGACACATGGATGGCTCCAAGGAACCAGGAAACAGAAGCTGAAGAGACAAGGACCTTTCCCCAGAGCCAACAGAGACAGAAAGCCTTCTCCTAGAGCTGCAGCCCTGAATTCGTATGTCTAGGCTCCTAAACTGTGAGAAAATAAATTTCTGTTTGTTAAAGCCATCCACTTGTGGTATTTCTGTTATAGCAGCACTGCATAACTAGGACATTTATTTTGGACACATCATCAGAAAAGACCAGTTGCTAGAAAGATCAATCCATCTCGTGAGACAGACTGACACAATAGCCGCAAGAATGGGCTCAAACACACCAATGATCGTGGAGATGGCGCAGGACTGGGCAACACTTCGTTCGGTTAGTGTGAGGTTGCCATAGTTCAGTAGCAACTAACAACAGCAACAGGTAATGGCTGCCGTAATCCCAATTGACCTGTCATAAAACCAAAGGCCTGTCCCATGTCCCATACTCCATCACACCCCGGAGAGTCAGAGGGAGGCATGGTCAGAGCCCCCAGCAGTCAGGGTGGACATGCAGGCCAGCTGTGGTGCGTTTCCTGGCAAGTGGTGCAGAGGAGTGGTGGATTCTGGTTGGAACTCACCAAGCACCCCCAAAGCTGAGAGTGAATTTAAAAAATAAATAAAAAGGCTGCTTCAGGTAGATCAAGGGCCTATGTGGCTCCCCCATTGGTTTTCAACTATCAGCCCCCGGGTTCTTGCCAGCATTCTCCCTGCCCCAGTTTTTCATACTTGAAGTACCTGATATTTAATAGAAAATCCATCAGTGTCCCATGATGGTGCCTCACGCTTAGATGTAGGTTGAGATCACCTGGATAATAGCTGACACCAAAACCACACTGTGGCCCAGGCCCCAGGAGGGAGGAACTATTTTTTCCTCTTTCTTACATAAAGCATCTTTCCAGCTAGCCATGTTCTCCTTTGAATTGAGGCTGCTGCTGACTTGAATTCCAACACCATTAAACCTCCTTGGTGTGAGGGATGCATGAAGAGGGGTTGCCTGATACTGCAGCCCATCCTACTCAGAAGCTGACTCCACTAACTTAGGCAGGAAGGGAATTTTCTTTTGTAGGAGGGACAGTTCACAGAATTGGCATTAGAGACCCAGGCTTAGAACTGAGAGAGAATTGGCAGCTAGGAGTCCAGCCTGTTCTGAGCATCCTTCAGGAAGAGTCTTCTCAAGGCTCTGGGGCTCTGCCACTGCCCTGTACAAGCTCTGCTATCCCCAGCATTTCTGCCTCATTCTTTCAGAAACCAAAGTCTTGGGCAAGAGGCTCCAATTGGCCAACGCCACAATGTAACCACCTCCCACCTAGTTTGAGGTTTCCTTTCTTTTTGGTTGGTTAGCCAAGAAAAAACAAATATTCCCCTCATGGATGTACTACAGTTAGTTAGCCTGTATTGTCAGGTTTTTATTTGGCTTCCAACATCTCAGAATTATAAACAATACAGAGGTGAATATCTTCACGTCTTTATCATTTTGCACTTGTCCTGTCATATCAGGAGATGTTGAGGATAAATGTGTGTGACATTGTCGGGTACAAGGATGGGCATGCTTTTAGACTTTTGACACATCTAACCAGAAGCCCTCCAGAAACATTGCAGCCATTTGCATCCATTGGGAAAACCCTGTTTCCAGCAGCTACATGGACTTCTCTGCATAGAGGTGCCTTGATTAGTATCAGCTGGTTTATACACAAAGCCAAAGAAAACAAAATTCTGGAGGGAGAACTGAGAGTGCCAAACTTCAGGGTCAGACGTGCACTCCAGGGCTTTTTTGTGGACCCAGAATGTTCTCTGCGGGATCTCTCAGCAAACAGTGTAGTGGAAGGGAGTGTAGTATTACAATAAATAGTAACTAGCAATTATTGAGTGCCTGGCACGTTTTTAAGCTCTTAACTTGCATCAATTCATTTGATCCTCATGATATTAATTAGAAGGGCTGTCTTGGCTTGAATCCCAACTCTGACTTTGGGCAAGTCACCTCCCTTCTATCAGTCACAGTTTCCTGATGTGTAAAATGAAGATACTAACTATGCGTATTTGTTTTCTAGGGCTCCCATTAGAAAGTACCCCAATCCACATGGCTTAAAACCACAGAAATTTATTGTCTCAGGGTTCTGGAAGCTAGAAGTCCAAAATCAAGGTGTTGGCAGGCCCATGCTCTCTCTGAAGGCTCTGCCAGAAGACCCTTCTTTGCTTCTTCTGGCTTCTGGTGGTTACTGGAGATCCTTGGCTTGTAGATACAACACTCTACTCTCTGCCTTCATCCTCACATGGCTGTCTTCCCTGTGTGTGTCTCTCTCTCTGCGTTTCTTTTCCTCTTTTTATAAGGATACCTGTCCCATTGGATTGGGTCGCACCTTACTCCAATAGGACCTCGTGTTAACTGATTGCATCTTCCAAGACTCTATTTCCACATTTACAGGTACTGGCGTTTTAGAACTTGAACATATCTTTTGGGGGACACAGTTCAACCCATATCACTTTGCCTGCCTTATAGGGATGTTGTAAGGTTTAATATGGTATGACATGGATAAAGTGCATACAACAGTGCTTAATAAACGCTCCCAACTCTGTCATTTATTTTTATCCTGTGCAGAAAGGATGGGAGGTGAGTGATTCCCCATGGTTCGGTCCTCTGTCACTCACTGGACCTTTCCTCGCAGGTGGACGAAATCTTGGGGGATCAGCTGACCGCCAAGGAGCAGGTGTTCACAGCACTGAAGCAGTTTGCAGCAGAGCAGAGGGTGGACGACCTGGTCGGGGCACTCACCCTGGCACTGCCCTGCGAGGCCCGTGGGCCACTCCTGGACAACCTCAGGTACCTCCATATGGGGGCTAGATGGGCAGGCAGGTGTGTCTCACTCAGGGACAGCAGCCCAGGGCAGGGAGTGTGGCCTGCTCTGGAACTGGACCTCTAACACCTATCCAGCCTCAGGATAATGGTGGGCCAGTGTCTCTGAGGAGTCCCTGGGTAGTGCAAATGGTAGGTGTTCTCTGCTGCTCACTGAAAGGTTAGAGGTTCACGTCCACCCAGAGGCACTTTGGAAGAAAAGCCTAGCATTCTACTTCCAGAAAAACAGCCATTGAAAGCCCTTTGGAGCACAGTTCTACGCTGACACGTATGGGGTCACAATGAGTTGGAATACACTCAACAGCAACTGGTGTAGGGTCCCTGAAGGTCAACCCTGGAGAGGGCAGCTGCTGGCTTACCGTATGCCAGCATGTCACCTTGAGCGGGAAGGAAGGGGCCACAGAGAGGAGCCAACTCCTGATCTAAAATTACGGCCTGTTCTGCCCCATCCCAAAATGTAGACCAGAGAAATCTCAATCAGGACACTGAGACACTTTACTGAGACCAAGCAGTGGTGCAATTTGAAGGTGAGGAAGACCAGCACTGTGCTATGTGGGTCCCCAACACCCCCACTGCACAAACAATGTATGTTCTCTGCCCTTTGGCGATGTCTGCTGTGTGTAATCATGCCCTCACCAGGCCCTAGAGGAACACTCTTCACGGAATTTCCCCACCCCAGCACTATTATTATTTCCATTTCACAGAAGCAAAATGAGACTCAGAGAGGTTGGCTCCGAGTCACAAAGCCATAGTGCCTGGGGTCTTAAAAGCTTGCTAGCGGCCATCCAAGGCACACTTCGCTTCTATTCACCTGGAACAACAGAGGATGAAGGAGAGTCAGAAATAGGAGGAGAAAACGCAATGTGCAGCTAATTGCTTCCGTGGACAGCTGCCTACTTGGCCATAAGACCAGATGAAGTAGATGGTGCCTGGCTGCCACTACTGAATGTTTTGATTAAAGATTCTACAGAAGAATCCTGATCAAAAGGGGAAAAAGTAGAATAGAATTTCAGATTCTTATAGACTCCACACTTTCTGGAGCCATGGAGGCTGGATGAACCCTGAAACTATTGCCCTGAGACCATCTTTAAACCTTAAACCAAAAATATCCCCCGAAGTCTTCTTAAAAGCAAACAGTGGTTTAGCTTAACTAGTAAAAAAAAATGTCTGCCTTGAGCATTACGCTCTTTTAAGAACTATCTATAACGGATCCCCGGTGCCATAGTGGTTAAGCGCTATGGCTGTTAACCAAAAGTTTGGCAGTTCGAAGCTACCAGGTGCTCCTTGGAAACTCTGTGGGGCAATTTGACTCTGTCCAATAGGGTCACTATGAGTTGACTCAAAGGCAATGAGTTTGTTTGTTTGTTTTAAAATAAGGGATCAAAGTGACAACAGCAATTCAGAAGATTCGATGGGGGTAGATGGGGGAAGAACAACTCAGAAAAGGAGAGTGAGAATGGCTGCACAACTGGAAGAGTGTGACCAGTGTCTCTGATTTTACACCCAGAAACGGTTGAATTGGCGTATGTTTTGGTGTGTATATTCTCAACAACAACAACAACAAAAGTCACACAACCAAGGAGAGGGAGTCACAGAACCTGAACTTGGTCACCCTGAGTCCAAAGGTTGGGGGCTTTGTGCTCTTCTGCTCAGCCTTGAACCCTCTTAGTCTTCAGATAAAAAAAATCTCATGGTGGGTCTTCAGAGAGTGGTCCAGGAAGCCCCCCTACCCCAACCCTCCGCAGCTCCTGTCGACCTCCTCCAGCCTGAGCCTGCGGGGCTTGCTCCCCGCCTTCTAGGCCTGGCTCAGCCCACCCCCTCCCCTCGCTGCCATTCACCTCGCCGCCTGCCCCTCCCTCTGGGCCTGGCCAATGTCGGGGACCGGGCTGGCCACCCTCCCCGCCCCCCACCCAGCCCACGCCGCCGCTGGCTCTGCAGCGGAGCAGACGAGGCCACAGAGGAGGCCACCATGAGCTGCCTGGGGTGAGTAAAGGGGCCAGTCCCTGGCTGGGAAGATCCGGAGAGAGAAAGAAAAGTTCTTTCTAAAGCGACTGTGCTGTGTTGGCGGCGATGCCATAGGCGCTGGGGGCTCCTGGAGCGGTGACAATGGGCAGCCTCCACCGCCCTCCCCACCAGGCTGGCCGGGGACATAGGGGGCTTCTGGCAAGTTGGCACGGGGGGCTCCAGGCTAGGGATTCCCCCGGGGGCCGCTCGATTCCTTTCCTCTCCCGCGTGCTGCCGGCTGGTCTGGCAGCCGCTCCGGGGGCCAGCCTCTCTGACAGCCTCCGGGGACAGCCCCATTCCTGCTTCTCCCTATCACAGTCTGTCCCCAGTGGCCGGCAGCCCCGCGGCACAGTCAGGACAGGTGATGGGGGGCTGCCCCCCCCCCCCCATTGCGCTCCGTCTCCAGCCTGGAAGCGGCAACCCTGGACTCCTGGGGATGCCGGGTCCCCGCCGCTTAAGTCCCCGGAGCTCTGCCGGGAGGATGAAGGAGCGCTGCCGGGAGGATGAAACAGCAGCCTGTGTTTGTCAGAGCGTGTCAAGTGCGACAA
The DNA here is from genome assembly GCF_024166365.1 of Elephas maximus indicus. Classification (NCBI taxonomy): domain Eukaryota; kingdom Metazoa; phylum Chordata; class Mammalia; order Proboscidea; family Elephantidae; genus Elephas; species Elephas maximus. Next base: position 100,801,292 of record NC_064830.1, read on the forward strand.
GAAAATTGGGGAGGCTGCTCGAGGAGGGGGCGGCACCCAGCTGGGCTCTGCCAGTGGGGAGGTTACCCTGGCTGCCGGCCTTAGCCACCCTGCCACCCCCGCCCCCACCCCAGGCTGGCAAGGGGCCCCACTATGTGGTAGGGACAGAGCATGGAGAGTCACAGACACATCAGCTGTGATCCCAGGCCAGTGCCAACTGAGGGGCACCCAGGGCTATCTCAGGGGGGCAATCAGAGCAGACTCCCTCTGAGGCCATTACTCAGACAGTGGCTGCTGAGGTGGGCTGTGTGCCCTGTGGAGGTGGGAGGACAGTCCCCAAGGAGAGTTCCTCAGGCTAGGCATCCAGCCACAGAGGTACCCCTGTGTGCCAAGGTGGGGGCAGCACCACACAATCCCATGGTACCTAACAGGGCTCCACTATGAGCCACCCTCCAAGGGATGGGGGCCCCAAAGAGCAACAGCTCTGCCCCTAAGGCCCCCCCCCCCATCTCAGAGAAACAAGGTTTAAAGGAGAGAGTGAGCAGCCGCAGGGTAGGAAAAGAAATGTCTAGATGCCAGAGCTCATCACAGAGGCTGAAAACCCTCTGAAGCCACAGTATGGCCTCCCAGGGGTGGTCCTGGTGGCCCAGTCAGAAGGCCTAGGTGGAGAGGAAGGAGCAGTGAGGCCACAAAGCTGTGCTGTCCAGCACCGCAGCCACTGGCCACATGTGGCTATTAAAAATTAAACTTAATGAATATTAAATAAAATTGAAAATCCTGTTTCTCCATCTCACTGTCCACATTGCAAGTGCTCAATAGCCACATCCGGGTAGTGGCTACCACATTGGACATCTCCATCACTGCAGAAAATTCTCTTGGATGGCGCTGCTGTGCAGGGTGGTGAGATTGGGGTCAGGGGAGATCAAATGGAGCCATGGCTGGCAGTGACAGCAACGTAAGCACGGGGGCTCAGCTTCCTTTAAAGAGCAGTGAGTCCTGTGGCTCAGCATCTAATTTGGGTCTGTCCCCAAAGGGATCCCAGTTTGATGAAGTGATAAAATGACTTCCTAATTAGGACAAGACAGGCCGTTTGGAAAGTGTAACTTGGCCAGGAGGGAACAGAAAGCAACATCAGCTTTGTGATCCACACACGCATGAGTATTTCAGGAAATACGCAAGGAGGGGCCGGGGGAGGTGGGGAGGCAAGGGGAACAACTGGGCTGCTGGAAGGAGCTGGGACTTGGAAGTTGACAGACCTAGCTTTGAACCCCAGGACCACTCACTGGCTGTGTGATCTTGAGCAGGTTGGCTGGCCTCCCCGATTAATCTGTAAAATGACGTTGCTTGTCCCTGTGTGTTCCCAGCAGGGTCCTTGGTAGGAAACCACATCAATGAACTCTGCCAACTGTAAGCAGCACAGAGATTAGCTGAGAATTTGGAGGTGGGGTGTGAGGGACCCTCTGCACTCCCTCCCCACTTCTGCATTAATGACAGGTATCTGGGACACCACGATACCGAGTTATGGGGAGAATTATATGGGACCATGTTGGTAGAAGAATCAGACATATGTTGCTGTCGTTAGTTGCCGACAAGGCATGACATCCCAAGTGTGCAGAGCAGAACTGCTCCATAAGGTCTTCAAGGCTGTGACCTCTCCAAAGCAGATCACCAGCTCTGTCTTCTGAGGCACCTCCGGGTGGGTTCGAACCACCAACCTTTCAGCTAATAGTTGAGCGCTGAAGCATTTGCCTCACCCACAGACTTTTACCAGGCATATAGTCTGTGCTCAGTCAGTGTTAGTTTGGTTAGAATCCCTGGAGCAAGGGTTCTCAACCCCAGCATTACAGTATTGGCCTTTGGGGCCAGAGAATTCGCATTGCCGGATGTTTGACAGCATCCCTGAACTCTCCCCACTATATGTCAATGGCATCCCCCTCCCCCAGTGCGATAACCAAAAATGTCTCCAGACATTGCCAAATGTCCCTTGGTGGACAAAATCGCCCCTGGTTGAGAACCACTGCCCTAGAGTGACCTGCCTTCGGCAGTGCCCTCTCTCTGGGGCAGACACTTCAGGTAAGGCCAGCTGCTGTCGGTGCCCCAGCCCACTCCATGCTGCCCTGGGTCACCTGGCCCGACGCACCAGCTGCTGGTCCCATCAAGTGCCTTCCCGGTGTCCATGAGGGCTATCCCTGAGGCAGTATGCCTGCTGCTGACTGGGTCTGGAGTCTAGCATGGGCATTTACCCTGCTGGCCTCTTCTCTGCCCTGGCACAGTGGACAGTCTTCCCAGCACTCAGGCCAGCCTGGTTCTGGAGGTTAGGCCACTGCAGCTGGCGAGAAACAGCCAGAGATGGCTCTGTCATGCTGGGGCGGCTGCGGCCCTGCCAGTGCCAGGAGCTGCACTCACTGTGCAGGTTTCCAGCATTTGTCTCCCTGACAGGGCTAAGCACCGGAACCTGACAAGCTGGGCCTGGAGAGGGCAGGGCATGAGGGTAGGCTCTGGCTTCCTGCTGCAGCCAGGTGGGAGGGTGGTTCCTCAGGGCCAGGAGTGTGGCACCAGGAGCATGGGGCTGAGAGGTGTTGGGCAGCATGGCCTAGACAGAGAACCAGACTCAGGGTCAGGTCTGCAGGGTCCCACGTGATGGGGCTGCAGGTACAGCAGGGCCTGCCTATGATAATGAATATGAGGCCAAGGTGAGATCCCTGGGGTTTCCTGCCAGCCACCTCCTGGTGAGGTCCCAAAGAGGAAGCTGAGGGTCTCATGCTGATGTCCCCACTGAGATGACCCTGAGGAGCCCTTCCTCCAGGACTTACTATCCTTTGGCCCTCAGATGGAAGATTCTCCATGCCCTTCACAAGTGGGGGCAGGGATTGGGTCAGCAGAACCCCCTCCAGCCCGCAGTCAGTACCTGGATCAGTGAGAGTGGGGCACCTGGAGTGTGGCAGCTGGATGCCCCTTCCCTGCACCCTCTGCCTTCCTCCCCTTTAGCTCTCCTCTCCTCTCTCTCCCAGTAGGACATACCCACCCCAGAGAGGTCCACTACTCCCCCTCCACTCACCTGGGAGTCTTCCCACCTGGCCCCCGCGACCACCTCCACTCACTCACCGTTTCTCACCCTCTACCTCCTCTGTTTTACCAATCTAGCCACTTGTCCCACCCACCACCTCCCTGGGTGCCCTCCCAGCAGCACGACCCCCCTTGGTGTACTGAAGTCTCTGGGGTCCTCCCACCTCCCTTAGATCCTGAACCCCCCTGGCCCCCACTGCTGTCAGGTGCAGCCTTAGCAGCTGACCATGGCGCTCAAGGCCCCCTCTCCAGCTGCTTCCCTTCCCTTGGCATCCGCGCAGCCTGAGCATCTCCCTGGGTCGGCAGTGCTTCCTTTCCCTGGCTACTCCCGGCTGAGCCCTTTCGGCCCAGCGCAAAGGCCACCCCCTGCAGAAAGCATTCTCGGGCTATCCACAAAGGCTATCAACTTCGGTCTCTTCCACGGGCGTGCTGGACTCTAGGGCCCCAGAGGTCGGAGGCAAGGAGCTTGGGGGGTACATAATGGAGGAGGCCAAGGGGAAGGGGTGTGACGAGAGGTCCCCTGGGCCTCCCCCTCCCATCGACGGGGCGGGGCCACCCGCTAGGGGCGGGCAGGGTGGCGGCTCGGGAGGGGCTACCCCGCGCTCTTGCCGGGCAGAGGCGCGTGGAGTCGCGGCGTCTTCGCTACATTCGCGGCTCTGCCACCCCGGCCCTTCGGCACTTGCCGCGCCGCCGTCCGGGTTCCAGATGGGGAAGGACCAAGGCTTCTCCCGGCACTTTCGGTAGCTTCTCCCCGCGCCCTGCGATCTAGGGAACCATGCGCCCTGGCCGGGTTGAAGGGGGTGGGGCTGGGCCATGGAGGGGCTTCCCTGCCCGGGGTGGGCTCAAACCCAGCCTGCCTGGGGCTAGGAGGGAGGGACATCAGCTGGGAGGGGACAGGGCGCATGCAGCCTTCAGAGCAGGGGTGGGTGACAAAGGGCTGGTATTGAAAAGCCCTCTCTCTACTGGGCTGGTGGGAGGGGACAGCAAGGACAGAGGACCGAGGCTGGGTTCCCGTGCCCCGGGTGAGAGTTAAGCCAGTTTGGAGGACACGACTTCTTCACTGCCAGCACCACGGGCACTTGCACCCTGGACTGACGCTACCCCCATGGGCCGGGCATTCTCACCCCCTCCCCAGCAGTTTGCCCCTCCAGGGCTGGCTGATGATCAAGGGGGGGGGGGTGGAGAAAGCCGATGGGGACGGGGAATGGGCATAGAAAGAGGACCTAGGGGAGCCCCTTGTAGGAGCCTGGGGTTGCATTTAGCTGGACCCAGGCAGAGAGGGGACCCTGTATGGGTGGTCACTGTGTGTCCCCCAGGAAGAATTGTGTGGCTTCAGAGAGGCCTGTGGGCACAGCAGGGACACAGGGGTCCTGAGGCAGCTATTGCCTGACTGTCTGAGTCAGAGACAGTGGTCAGCTGCAATGGCCCCACTGCACCTGGTTCTGCAGGGTCAGTGAGTCAGAACAGACCCACGCTGAGCCACATGGACGGCCCTCAGGACCAGGAAGGGCATCTGGCTGGCAGCCTTAGCCTCCAGCCTTATCTAACTCAGCACCAAGGACACCAAGCAGGGAAAGGACCACCAAACCTCTCCCACCTGTGCAGTTAGTGCCTCCTCTGGGTCCCCCTATGGGACAGAGCCTTTTCTGGTCACTGCTAGAGGCTGGAACTGGGGAGGCTACCTGGCCCCTTCCCCGGTTGGAATCAGGGTTGGGTGTGGGGCTGACGATCTCCCGGAGCCCAACCATAAGATAGACAGTCTCAGGCTGGTCAGCCCCCTTTGCCAGAGGGTGTGAGTGGGTTGGGGCCCACACATGGGAAGGTGTGGAGAATGTGCAGGCCAGGCAGGTGGAGAGTGGCCATCTGGGGAATAAGGCTGTGCTCGAAATCTGTGAGATCACTGCTGGTAAGCAGGGGTGGACATGTCAGGCCAGGATGTTCCCAGCCATGCAGCCTGCCTCCCTGGTCACCTGGGACACCCAAACCTGGAGCAGAGCTCACCTGAGGAGGACAGAACCTAGTGGGGGAACCCCTCCCTCCCTGGGAAGCCACACCCTATCCCTCCCACTAGGCAGCTCATTCTACTTGCTTGGCCTTCACCCTCACAGGAGGCCAGGGGAACTAAGAGGGGCCAACCAAGCCACTCAGCCATGGCTGGATTTCAGCCAGCTGCAAGGCTACTGGAAGAGCCCTGGTAGGACAGTGGTTAAGCGCTCAGGTGGTAGCTGAAAGGTCAGCGGTTCAAACCCACCAGCCACTCTGTGGGAGAAAGATGTGGCAGTCTGCTTCTGTAAAGATTACAGCCTTGGAAACCCTATGGGACAGTTCTACTCTGTCCTATAGGGTCTTTATGAGTCGAAATGGACTAGACAGCAGTGCACTAATAGCAAGGCTACTGCCCACTTCCCTTCTCTCTTCCCTGCCCTACCTTTGGTGCAGGCTCTAGGTAGAAAGGACAGGAAAAAGAGCCCTGGGATGCAGCCAGGGAGGCCTCTCCAGCAGCCGCAACTTCAGGGGCCCTGATCACAGCACTGAGGCTCAAAAGGCTAGGGGCTCCGATTCCAACTGTGCCAAAGGCCAGCTGTGCCACACTGGTAACCAGGGGGCCCCTCTGACTGTCAGAATCCTCTGCCATGGCTGGGGACTCCACTGGCATGCTGACTGCCACCATTACTCAGAGGTTTTCTTGGCACAGCTTTTTTTTTTTTACCGAGCCCCTCCCATGTGCCAAGCCCTGGCTGGTCACTGTGGCTCACAGCTGAGCCAACAGATCCAGCCCTCACCCTGTGGTCGGTCTTACAAAGGAGACCCACGGCACTGAGAAATCGTCCTGGGTGGGCCCCATGCACAGAGGACCATGCCAGTCTTCTGCCTGCCCCTCACCACTCGCTGGGTGAATCCTTTTCATGTGTGAACCACAATCCCTCTGGTTTTGAACCCCCAGTGTCTGGCTGCCAAAGTGCCCGCCACAGGTAGCTGGGGCACACCAAATACACAGAGAACTAAATTACAGGTGGGCCTGAGGATCTGGCTGTGGAAGGGAGGCCTAGTGTAGCTAAGGGGGCAGAGAAATTGCACCAGCCAGCTACAACAGCCTAGGGAAGGCTTAGAGGTGGGTTTAGAGTGGGCAGCAGTAAAGAGGGCTGCCCAGAGGAGCCAGCAGGAAGACTGGAGGTGTGATGAGGTCTGTTGAAGTCTGACCCTGGGGGATTGTGACTCCAGCTTTCTCCAGCTGAGTCCCCTGGAAACCACTGTGGAGAAAGTGTGTGTGGGGGGGAGGTGGGGTGACTGATAGATGTGATGCCAGGGCATAGCATGAGGGGTGAGGGAGAGTGCTGGAGGTGGAGCCAGCCTCAGGCTAGGTGGGAAGACCTGGTGTCAGGAGGCCGGTGGCTCCCTGGACTGGCTTTGGAGGCCTGAGGCCCCTTGTAGGAGGCTGGAGTGGGAGGTGGGGGGAGGAATGGAGGACAGCCTGAACGTGACTTGTCAGAAGTAGAGGGAGCCGGGAGCCACGGTCCTGATATGGCCAGACCGTGGGGGACACTGGGACAGCCAGTTCCAAACTGTGCCTGCCCAGACTGTGTCCTTTTGGGCGGTGTCTTGGGGGGGAACACGGCGCGATCCGGGGACGTGCCCCGACGCTGCTATCCTTGCCTCAGGATCTTCATCCCCAAAAAGCACCGGGCACGCTTCGACGAGGTGGTGTCGCAGGGCCTGCTGGGCAAGTTGTGCCGCGCGCGAAGGACCCATGGCGCACAGCGGCTACGCCGGAGCCGTAGCGAGGAGCGGCCCGAGCGCCTGCTGGTGTCCACACGCGCCAGCGCCCCGCCTCGCCGCCCCGACGAGCCACCGCCGCTCAAGGCTGCCTCACTGCTGGGCGGCCACGCCGGCCCGGGGGGCGCACGCAGGTACGGCGATGCGCGGGGATGGAGACCTGGACAGAGGGCACTGCGCGTGGACACCCCTGGGGACAGGAGCGGCTGAGGGGAGCGGACACGGGACTTCTCCGTCCCTTGCGCCCCCAGGGCAGGACACCTGCCCCTTCTTTCTCCCCAGGACCGTCCGAGTCTACAAGGGCAACAAGAGCTTCGGTTTCACTCTGCGTGGCCATGGGCCTGTCTGGATCGAATCCGTTCTTCCAGGTGAGGGTAGGAGGGTGTCCAAAGAGTCACAAGGCCCAGGATGAGGTGAAAGACACTGTTGTAGGGTTCCCGGGTAAACAAGTTCCCAGGTACTGTGTGGCCTGTGACCTGTGATTGTCCCAGAGCAAGTAGACCCAGATCCTCTCCCACCTAAGTTGGGACATCACCCCTCCAGTTTCATCACCACCCTGAACCGAGTGAGCCAACTTCTTCATCCAGATCTTTTCTGTGTGCATAGGGAGGGCTGGGGGCACTGCCTGGGACACTGGGGCAGCCAGGACCAGCTGCCCAGACTGTGCCCCAGACAGCATTCCCTGCACTGAGTGCTCACTGTGAACTGGACACTAAATGGCAGGCCAAACTCAGAGGCAGCTGGGCTTCAAGCCTCTATCTGCTCTCCAGCTCCCCCACCTGGTCTCCCCTTCTCCCCCCACCCAGCCTGTCCCTTCTTGCTCCTGGAATCAAGACATCTCAAAGAAGGCAGAGCCTTTCCAGAGCAGGAATCCCCCCTTCTGCCCCTTCAGTGGTGGGAAGCAGGGAGGGAGCTCATTTCCTGCTGAGGCAGCCCATTCCACCATGGAAGCTCTCCATCGGACAGAAGTGCCTCCTGGTACTGAGTTGAACTCTCTCCTTGTAACACCATCCTACAGGGCTGGGTCATCCATCCCCTCCCAGCTCCCAGGGCTGATGCTCCTGATGATACATCCCCATTGGAGCCCCTGCTGGTACCGGGTCCTTTCTGCACTTCTGCATCTCACATCTCCAGTGTATGGACTTGTGACATGGGCACCTCTGATCCCTGGGAAGGCGCCTCAGTGCCTTTGTATCATGTTGCCACCATCGTAGAGTTCCAAGACCTCGTCCTGACAGCTGGCATGTTCCAGTTCTCCTTGATTTGTGCATCACTAAGTGGTTGACAAGGGGCCTGGTGGTGCAGTGCTAACTGAAAGGTCAGCAGTTTAAACCCACCAGCTGCTTCTTAGGAGAAAGATGTGGCAGCCTGCTTCCGTAAACTTGGAAACCCTATAGGATGGGGCAGCTCTACTCTTTCACATGGGGTCGCTATGAGTTGGAATCCACCTGATGGCAACGGGAGTTTTTTTGTTAAGTGGTTGACCCAGTGCTGAGGGGAATAGGCCCAAAGGCTGCTTTTCCAACTGTGCCACTGCCTCCCCGCCATCTCCCTGCCTGTCCCACCCATGGAACCAGAGACACTTGGCCTAGGGCATGTTAAAATCCAGAGTGCTGTTCCCTGCACCCCTATCCTCCAGGCTGTCATAGGAAGCCTGCAGTGGCAGAGCGAAAGGAGTGCTTAAACAGGAGCTTTTACAAATGGGGAAACTGAGGCCTAGAGAGGCTCTGGCAAATAGAGGACCAGAAGCTGGGGTCTCTTGCTACAACCTCTTGGGTCCCCCACCCCACTCTGGCCAGACTGCAGTAGTCCCCACTGTCACTGTCTGCCCCTTGTCAGTCATGGGAAAGGACCTTCCCCCATCCCACCTCACCGAGGACATCTTCCCTGATCGTTGCTATTTCTCTCTGGACAAGCCACCTTCCTCCCAGCCCCCACAGCCTCAAGAGAGAGCCGCTCACAATCTGTTGATGTTGTTAGGTGCCATCAAGTTGATACCAACTCAGGGTGACCTCAGGGGGTATTCTTGGCAGTAATCTTTACAGGAGCAGGTCACCAGGTCTTTCTCCTGTGGAGCTGCTGAGTGGGTTCGAACCTCTAACCTTTCAGTTGGCAGCTGAGCCCTTAACCGTTGTGCCACCAGGGCTCCTTTCATTCCCCCTACTGGCTTCCAAACAAATTTATAGTGACTACAAATAAAAACACTTATTATAAATGTGTTCAAAGAACTAAAGAAAACCACATTTAAAGAATTAAAGGTATGAAACAGTAGTAGTTCGGTGGTAGAATTCTTATCCTCCATGTGAGAGACCCAGGTTCGACTCCTGGCCAATGCATTTCAGCTGCAGCCACCATCCGTCAGTGGAGGCTTGTATGTTGCTGTGATGCTGAACAGGTTTCAGAAGAGTTACCATGCTAAAATGGACTAGGAAGAAAGGCCTGGTGATCTGCTTCCAAAAATCAACTAATGAAAACCTTGTGGATCACAATAGTCCAATCCACAACCAATCACGGAGATGGCGCAGGACCAGGCAGTGTTTTGTTCCATTGTGCGTGGGGTCACCATGAGTCAGGGGCTGACTTGATGGCAGCTAACCACAACAAGTAAAAGAGGCAGAAAGAAAGGACCCTCCTCCCGCCAGGTGTTAGTCAGGTGGTGGGTCTGACCCTCAGGGCCATCAAGGTGAAGAATGAGAATTAGCTGCTCACATGTGTGCTAGCGTGAGCAAGGAGACTGCCCTGCTGTAGGCCAACCCATGTTTTCCTAGTGATAAACAGAGGACTCGATGATGTGGGACCAAGACTGTGTAGGGCAGGCTCTGCTGCAGGGTGTAGGGATGGTGCGGGGATGCTGCTCTCAAGCCCTGTCCTTGTCTCTGCTCTGCTCCGGCAGCTGGGGATCTGACCAGTCCCAGCCAACTCCATGTGACTGCTGTGCCTGAACTGCCCCCAGTTCTCCCCAGAGGTCCCTTCCTCCTTAGGGCAGCAGAGATTAGAGAGGCACAAGGTCTAATGAAGGGTCTGGTGATCTGAACTTGACTCTCCTCTACCCTCCCCCTCCCCGTAAAGCAGAAGTGCAGTGCCCCACTTGCAGAGCGGGGTCCAGAGTGGGCCCCACCCAGCTGACCGCCATGCCCTCTCTCCCCTCCAGGCAGCCCAGCCGACAATGCTTCCCTCAAGTCAGGGGACCGGATCCTCTTCCTCAATGGACTAGACATGAGGTCAGAGGCCATCAGGGACACCAGAGCTTGGTGATGTGCCGTCCCCCAAGACCCCTGCCTCTTGGGGCACCCAGGCCATGGTCCCAATCTCCTCTAGCTCTTCACCCCCCAGAGCTGTCCCTCTTCCTATGAGGACTCTGAGTCTCTCCCCCACCCTAGCCAGGACCCTCAGTTCATCCTTCCCACCAGAAAATACCCGCAAGGCCCACTTGCTACATGCTCCATGCTGAGGACATAGTTAAATGGACTGTCTGGGACTTGCACTTGAGGGGGAGGCTCTGCCCTTGGGTACATGGGCACAGCCCCCTCTTTCTCCAGTGAAAGGGAGAAAGGCCTGGGCTGCTTCTCCTGGCCCAGCTGGGGGCTTGCTGCCTGGTCTCCTCCTGCTAGGTGGGGAGGTCTGGCTGGTGGCTGTGGAGAGGGCTTATTCTGGCAGGCCCCCCTGGGCCATCTCTGCTCGGCAGGAACTGCTCCCACGACAAGGTAGTGTCCATGCTGCAGGGCAGCGGTGCCATGCCCACACTGGTGGTGGAGGAGGGGCTTGTCCCGTTTGCCAGCGGTGAGCTCCCCCCTCAGCTGACTTGCAGAGACCCTGCGCGGCCCCTGGGTGTGGAACTGGGGCATGTGCAGAGCACCAGAGGCCTGCAGAGCATGCTGTTCTCCCTCCACACCTGTGGCTTCCTGTCTCAGAGCCCCCAGGGTGGCAGCTCCAGTACTCTGCCCAGGGCTTTCCCTCCAGACACGTCCCCAGCTGTGGGCAGCAGGGGTGCCCCCCAATGCATGGTGCTGGGAGGTCACACCCCAGCACCAGAGGTCCCCTGGCCTCAGGAAGCTGCACCTGGTGTGAGCACACTGGCTCACCTGTGCCTCCCCCACCCATGGTCCCTGCAGACTCTGACTCACTGGATTCCCCCAACCCATCATCAGCGCTCACCTCCCTGCAGTGGGTGGCGGAGATCCTGCCATCCAGCATCCGTGTCCAGGGGAGGACCTTCAGCCAGCAGCTGGAGCACCTGCTCACGCCCCCTGAGCGCTATGGGATCTGCCGGGCCCTCGAGAGCTTCTTCCAGCACAGGTGGCCAGGCCAGCATGGTGGTGGGGAGCTGCGCTGGGTGGGCCCCAGACTCCACCTGAACTCACTGTCCTGGTCTCCCTGCCCGAGCTTTCTCACAGCCTCCTTCTCGGGGGGGTGGGGGGGCAAGAAGTTCACAGCTGGTTACCCGGGTTGGGGACAGCTAGGCTGCCCTGAGAACAAACCCTAATTCTGACACCTCCTAGCGAGGTGACCTTGGGCAGGTCACTGCCCACTCCTCTGTAACATGAAGTAGACGGTGATGATTTTAGTTTCTTGTTGATTTTAGACCTTGCACTTCTGCATATAAGGGAGTCAGAATTGACTCGACAGCTCACAGCAACAACTTCTGTTATATTAATTTGTCTAAGTTGTGCTTCTTTGAACAGATAGCTTTAATTTTGTATAATCAAATTTACCACATTTTTGGCTTTATGGTTTTGGTTTTTGAAATTTTGTTTAAGAAGTTTTTCCCTGTCCCTGGAACAGAAGATATTTTCCTTCATTTTCTTCTACTAGTTCTATAATTGTATCTTTCACTCTTTGGTCTTTTATCTATCTGGAGTTCACCTTTACATGTGATACGGTGTAAGGACCCAGTTTTTTTTCCCCCCATGTCGTGCAGGAGTTGGCAAACTTTCTGTAAAGAGCCAGATGGTCAGTATCTTAGGCTTATGTCTCAGTCTCTATCCCAACTACTCGACTCTGACGTTGTAGCTTGACAACAGCCACAGACAATATATAAGCAAACGGACATGGCTGTGTTCCAATAAAGCTTTCTTTATAAAAGCAGGTAGTGGGCCAGGTTTTGGCCTACTGTCCATAGTTTGCTTATCCTTGAGAGCCAGTAACCAACTGGCGTTGAGTCAACTCCAACTCAATGCGACCCCATATGTATCAGAGTAGAACTGTGCTCCTTAGGGTTTTCAATGGCTGATTTTTTAAAAGTAGATCGCTGGGCCTTTCTTCGAAGGTGCCTCTGGGTAGACTTGAACCTCCAACCTTTAGGTTAGCAGCCAAGCACATTAACTGTTTGTACCATCCAGGTAGCATCCTTGATATAGTGAGTCAGTTTTCCCAACACAGTTTACCCATTCTAATCTTCACAACCGTGCGGTAGGTGCTATTTTTATCCCCGTTTTACAGAATGAGGAACTGAGGCACAGAGAAGTAAAGTAACTTGAGGAAGATCACTTAGTTGGCAAGTGGTAGAGCTGGAGTTTGAATCTGGACAGGTTGTCCTGAGCCTGCCCCCCTGCACACATCTCTGTCCTGTGTGGGGAGTGTGAGGGGAGTATGAGGCTGAATTCCATGGCCTAGAAGTATCCCTTTGTCCACCCCCCAACCCGGGTCCCCATGTGGAGCCCCTGAGTGATGAGCCACCTGCTCCTGTACCTCCCCTAGAAACATCGACACCCTCATCGTCGATGTCTACCCCGTACTGGACACACCTGCCAAGCAGGTCCTCTGGCAGTTCATTTACCAACTGCTGACGTACGAGGAGCAAGAGCTGTGCCAGGAGAAGATCGCGTGCTTCCTGGGCTACACGGCCATGACAGGTGAGCCTCCCCAGGTGAAGAGAGATACCTGTTTTCACCTGCCCACATGCCATGCAGATACAAAGCCCAACACATAGATGTGCATTCCCAGCTAGACCTTTATGCAGTATCACCTTTGACTTTAGACCCCTCACTTCCTGGGGTCTCCATGTTCTCACCCACAAAATGGGCACGATCACAATCCCTGGCTCCTCACCGCACCACAGAGAAAGGCCAGTGGCAATGCTCTGTGGGCCAAGAAGTATGGCACAGACCAAGAAAACCATGTGGTCACTGATGACAGACACACCAGCATATGGTCGGGTGACACGTGACTGCTGTGTCCTGGCTCACAAGCACACCCAAGAACCTCAGCTTCCCTCGGCTGCCTTTCTGTTACGACAGAGCTCAGATGGCAGCCCTCCCCAGCCAAGCCCACAGAGCCCCTCAAATAGCGGGCCTACTATATGCCCACAAACCATATATTTCCTGTTTTAGGCCATGTGAGTTGAAAGAGCGCTGAACCCAGAATCATATTTGAATAACTCATTTTTGTCATTGTTGAGAATACACACAGCAGAACATACACCAATTCAACAATTTCTACACGTACAATTCAGTGACATTTATTACAAGTTGTGTGACCATTCTCACCCTCCTTTTCTGAGTTATTCCTCCCCTATTAACATAACTCACTGCCCCCAAAGCTTCCTATCTAATCTTTCGAGTTGCTATTGTCACTTCGATCACATAGGCAGTTCTTAAAAGAGCACAGTGCTCAAGGCAGACCTTTTTTTTTTAATAATTTTTATTGAGCTTTAAGTGAACGTAAGGCAGACCTTTTTTACTAGTTAGGTTAAACTTTTGTTTAGTTTTAAGATGACTTCAGGGATATTTTTGGTTTAAGGTTTAAAGAATATCTCAGGAGCTCATCCAGCCTCCCATGGCTCCAGAAAGACTGGATTCCATGAGAATTTGAAGTTCTGTTCTGCATTTTCCCTTTTTGATCAGGATTCTTCTATAGAATCTTTGATTAGAACATTCAGAAATGGTAGCAGGGCACCATCCAGTTCTTCTGGTCTCATGGCAAACCAGTCAAACTTGATTTAGTTGACCTAGAAGATGAGAATTTAGACTTAGAGTTGATGCTGGAATGAGATTAAGACTTTTGGGATGATGTGTTTTGTATGTGGGAAGGACATGAATTTTGGGGGGGCCAAAAGGTTATATGTTATAGATTGAATTATGTCTCCTAGAATTATGTGTTGTAAATTCTAACCCCTATACCTGTGGACATAATCCCATTAGGGAATAGGGTTTTCTTTGTTATGATAATGTATTGACCCTGTTCTAGGCACTCTGTGCTTACTATGTCAAACCATCCAGACCTACTATGTGCAGGCCCTTGTGTGCCTACTGCCCCTATTCCTGAGACCCACAATTTGCTGGGGGAGGGCCAAGGGTTTTAGCAAGAAGCTGAGGTCCCAGGCTGTGCAGCAGAAATCCCACACATCTGGAACCTTCCATTTTGCTCCACAAGACCCTATGGGCAGCTGTACTAGGTCTGGGCCAAGCACAGAGTGTCGAGACCCTGTAGGCATGGGGTCCTAGACCTTTGTCATGGGGGAGGTCCTGTTGGGCGGGCTGTGGCCACTGCATTCAGGCCTCTGTCCTCGGGCCAGCTCCACTGGGGTGTCCCTCCTGTTTCTGCTCCTGGCTTCTTGTCCCAGGATTCTTCTAGAGCTGTCCTAGAGGCAGGCGGACTGCTTTGGCCCTCACCTTCCCTATTTTTCGAGGCTCCTTGTTTGCTGAGCGGACAGGAGGACCCATCTGCCTGCATGTCTCCCAGCAGACCCTGAGCCTGAGCCAGAGTCGGAGCCGGAGCCTACACCTGAGCCACAGCCACGCAGCTCTCTGAGGGCCGCCTCCATGTGCCGCCGCAGCCTCCGGGCCCCAGGCCTGGATACTAGCCTCAGCTGCAGTAAGGACTGGACAGAAGGCTGGGGCAGGGCATAAGGCTGCAGATGGGGCTTACTTTTCTCACCTGCAAAATGGGCTTGGTGAGATGAGGAATCCCAAGGGATGGTGGTGGGCTGGGCTGAGCAGTGGCCCCATGGGTCTGTGCAGAGCCTGAGCCTATGAGCTCAGAAGTGGGGACTAGACCCCAGTGGCCAATTCGGCCCCCTGATTCCAGCAGGTCCCAGTGACTGCCCTGAGATGCCTCTTCCTCTGGTCCCAGGCGAGCGCCAGGCAGGAGATGGCACATCCCTCCCTGAGACCCCCAACCCTAAGATGGTGAGATTCCTCTCTGTTCTCCCATTGGGGTCAGTGGGGGTGGGGTATGGGGCACCCATGCTCTGGGTCCAGAGACCCTCCCAGGAGACCTGCTCCAGACAGGGGAAGATCCCAGCCTTGCAGACCACCCAGACCTGGCCTTGGAGGCCACGTGGGGGTGATGGACGGACTGGACTCTCCCTCGCCTCCCACAGATGTCTGCGGTCTATGCAGAACTTGAGTCCCGACTGAACAGCAGCTTCAAAGGGAAGAGGGGGACCATGTCCAAATCCCGGGCCTCCCCTCCAGTGCCTAGTCCGGCAGGCACCGCAGGTAGGTGCCCATCCAGCCCCAGTCTGTGGGCGGCACTCCCTCTGTCCCAACTGGCTGTCTGGGTGCTACCCCCACCACAGGCACCAGTGACACCTGGACCTTCCCCTCTGCTCCTTGGCCATGTGACTGAGTTGTGGGGGCACCTCAAAAGTCTCCATGTCCCACCCAAGCTCCTCTCTTGTCCCCTGTGATTCTCCTGCCCCCAAAGAAGTCCCCAAGTTAGCATATGGCTGTGGGTACTGGATAAACTGTAAAGTGTATGTGTTGCTCTGTGAATGGGACAGCTAGGAAGATGGTGGGTCACAGGACACATGGAATGGTTTCTCTGCAGTTCAGAGGCAGGACCCCAGGAGAGGCTTGGGGTTATGCGAGGCCCATGGGGTTATGCGAGGCCCATGGGGTTATGCGAGGCCAAGGCTTGCAGGGTGTGGGAGGTGCCTTGTTGCTCTTGGTCTGCAGATTGAGGATGGTGCCTCAGCCCCTTCAGCTGTGTTTGGTGGGTGTGAGGTCTGAGCCAGGTGGTGGATGGGACACCGGGTGTCCACTCCCAGATGAGCTGGGCTGGGACTATCAAGTGTTCCCCATGCTCCCGCCACACCAAGGTGAAGAGCCTAAGGTGGCAGTGTTGCCCAGTGTCTTCCTGGGCTGTGCCCTGAGAGGGAAGGGGGTGCCCAGGACACAGAGCCATCTGCCCCGGCCCCCTCCCCTCCAGCCTCCCCCTGGAATCCAGGTACCATCTGAAGAGGGTCCTCACGCTCCGTCCCCCACCCCAGGGCCCAGGACCCTGTCCAGCGTCTCGTGGCCCAGCGAACGGCTGCTGCCCTCCCCCTGCTACTATCCACTGTGCTCGGGGGACCTGGCCTCCCCCAGCAGCTCTGAGTCCCACCCCTACGCCAGCCTGGACAGCAGCAGGGCACCCTCCCCGCAGCCAGGCCCCGGGCCCGCCCACCCTGACAGCCCCCCCAGCCCGGACCCTGCCCGCCCGCCCAGCCGCAGGAAGCTCTTCACCTTCTCCCGCCCTGTGCGGAGCCAAGACACCGACCGCTTCCTGGACGCACTGAGCGAACAGCTGGGCTCCCGCGTTGCTGTCCTGGATGACTTCCTGACCCCTGAGAATGACTATGAGGAGGTGGGTGTACAGGCAGGTGGTGGGGAGTGAGGTGTGGCATGGGGTCTGTAAGGGGAACAGTGCCCCCATGTCCCTGTAAGAGGCCTACCTCCCTCAGGATCTGCCTCAGGCTCTCCCTCTCCCTGCCCCAGTCTGGCCAATAATCTGTCTCAGGCCACCCAGTTCCTGGCTCAGGCTAGCCCACCCCTTGCCCCAGGCTACCCCGCCACCTGTCCTGGGCTACCCCATTCACTATCACAGACTATCTTACCCCTTGCCCAAGGCTAACCCATACACCCTGCCTTAGGTTACCCCATCCTTTGTCCCTTGTCCTAGGCTGTCCTACATTGCTTAGGCTACCTCACCCAAAGTCTCAGCCTAAGCCACCAGGCTCTTCTGTCCTTTCCTCCCAAGACTATCCTACCGCTTGCCCATGGCTACCCTATATACCCTGTGTCAGGTTACCCCATTCTTGACCCCAGGCTAGCCTGTATTCTCCCAGGCTATCTCACCCATAGTCTCAGGCTAACCCACCAGACTGGATATCCTATCCTTGTCCTCAGGCTATGCTGCCCCTTGCCCGAGGCTACCCCAGTCTCCTTCCCCTTGCCCCACACCCCACACGCACTGGCACGTGCGCTGGTCTCTGTCCGAGCCCGGCCTCCTCCTCCCCTTGCCTTGCTCTCCCTCATGCCAGATGAGCTTTCATGAAGACCAGGGCAGCTTTGTAACCAACGAGCGGAGCAGTGCCAGCGAGTGCATCAGCAGCAGCGAGGAGGGCAGCTCCCTGACCTACTCCTCCATCTCTGACCACATCCCCCCGCCCCCACTCAGCCCCCCCCCACCACCACCCCTGCCCTTCCATGACACCAAGTCCAGCTCCCGCAACCCGGATGGTCCCCGGGGCCCTGCTCAGGCGCTGGCCAAGCCCCTCTCCCAATTCAGCCACCCAGTCCCTCCACCACCCCCACCACCCCTGCCCCCACCCGTGCCTTGTGCACCCCCCATGTTGTCCCGAGGCCTGGGCCACCGCCGTAGCGAGACCAGCCACATGAGCGTCAAGCGCCTGCGGTGGGAGCAGGTGGAGAACTCGGAAGGCACCATCTGGGGTCAGGTAGGTGACCTTGGGCCTGGATGGCCAGAGGAGGGTGGCCTGGTCAGCAGTGTTGAAGACAAGACCCATCCTCTGGGGCTCTTCCAACATCAGTCCTAATGTACCCCAGTCCTTGAACAGAGGACCCCATGGACACCCCCTCCCTTGGTGGTTGAGTCAGGCATTGAAGCCCAACCCACCTTTGGCTGCGAATTGCGAAGCTCAATCTATGTCCTTGAGCAAAAGACACACTGGGGACATCTGGAAGTGCCACTACACTCACCCTTGAAGCTTGTCAGTCTTGAAGCCCCACTACTTCCTGTAGGCTCTTAGAGCCAAGAAAAGAATTTCTGGTTAGAGGATCAGGGCCCTCAAACTGTCCAGCCTTCTACCATGAGTGGTCATTCACAGGAGCCAAGACTGTAGGATTCTTCAAGGGCAGTCAGTCCAAACTGCTGCACTAGCCTCCGCCTTCAAAGAACACTACTAATATATACTCGAACACTCTCGGTGACAGGGAACTCACTACCTGCCAAGGAAGCCTTTCCTTCACTGGACAGTTTTAACCATCCTTTGTTGTATTTCTCTGAAATCTTGTCTCACCGATTCCCATGCCCTCTTTTCTGTCCTGGCACTTGAAATCAGGCAGAGCAACTATACTCCCTTATCCACAGACTAACCTGTCAGATGAGCAAAGTTCTACTGCCACCGCGTCCACTTCTGTTTAGGTCAGTCCCCTAAAATATGGTTCCTAGCCCCTAAAGTCCAGCGTCCATGTTCTTGTCAAAGGGCAATTCCCAAATGGAACCTGACACTCCCTCCCCCACCCCCGCACCTGGAGCTTGACCGTTGCAGAGGAGAAAACAGATTTCCCACCCCCTTTAACCTGGACACCATACTCCTTTTAATATGGCCTGGCATCCCTCCTGCTTCTGGGGCTGCCTCATGCCAGTGCTCATGTCCACTATCATTCTCAACCATAGTACTTTCATCTTCTTGGAATCAATAGCATGCCCTCACATGTAGCCACACTACGTTTCTTCTGGTTGCCATCTCCTAGGTCCTGTGTCTGTCTCCTGCCCTCTCAGCCAAGTTGGCATCAGTCTGTATCTCCTGGGAACCTTTCCATCTTGTTGATAACCATGCTCAGCAGGATAAAACCACAAACAGGGATCCACCAGGTCTCCCCTGGAGACCTCACGCCTCCCAATTTCAGATGGGTTTTTGAACCTTGTTCCATAGTGTGGTCCTTCTACCACTTATTGACAGTGGACACAGGGTCACAGATCATGCACCTGGCTGAGTCCGAGTCCACACTGGACATCCCTGCTCTGCAGTCATATTCTGAACCTTTATGTTTCTGCCTGTCCGCCCTTTGGGATCTCCTCTTTGGCAACCCCCATGGTTACTTTTTATCCAAACCATTCATCAAAGTCACCTGCCTAGCTTCCAACCCCTGGCCTTTGCCTGCTTGAGGTCCCCCAGCACCAGCTCCTGCCCAGGGCAGCACTAGTGAATTAATTTCTTGCAAAGGAGACGTCAAAACAGGGCCAGACCCCTTGGCCACCTCCTCAAGCCCCCTTGGTTGGCTCCAGCCTCTTTACAGCCACAGTTTCCTCTGTTTCACCCAACTTGCTGATTTCTGCATGGATAGCGTCCCATGTGTGAGTGTGTTGTTGACCACATGGGGAGACAACTCATCACAGATAACTTGGATGATTTAGCTTCTCCTGTAGTCTCCTCCTGACCCCTAAGTTTATCTCAGGGTCTGATGGGGGCTCTCCCTCAGGGAACCTCCAGGGCAGCCCTTAACAATGGGTGGGGTGGGGAAGGGGTCCAGCCACAGTTGTTACACTTCACTCTGAATCTCCCACCCTCCCTCGCAGCTCGGGGAAGACTCTGACTATGATAAGCTGAGTGACATGGTGAAATACCTCGACTTAGAGCTCCACTTCGGCACCCAGAAACCTGCCAGTGAGTGGCCTGATGGCCCTGCGGGAACCCCAGATACCAGGCTCTCAATGGCAGCCCACCTGCTGCCTTCTGTGGTTTAGAATTTCCTAGATCTGCACTGACTGGCATTTTCTTACTGTGTCCCTAAGTTATTTAACTTCTTGGAGCCTCAGTTTTCCTATCTCAAAATGGAGACAATAATAATAATGGCTAGCATTTATAGCATGCTTACCAAATGCCAGGCGCTCTCCTTTCTAAATTAATCCCTGTGACAACTCTATGAGATAGGCACAGTGATGACCCACTTCGTAATGAGGAAGCACAGAGAGGTTGGGTAATTTGCTCAAAGTCACACAGACAGAACATGGTGGACACAAAGCATCCACAAATATGTCTTCCAGCCTTCTTCTCCCCTCGCCCCTGTGTGGGTAGCTTCCCATAGTTGTTGGGTGGGGTTCCAAGCAGCCAGGGATATTGTGTGTGGCCAGTGGACCTAGGATGGAGGAGGAAGGCCCTTGTCCAACCAGGAATCATCTGAAAGGTTGAGAGGTGGTAGGCTCTGTGGCTCTGCCAGCTCAGTCCCAAGGGCACAGGGGAGAAGAGGGCATTTGGGAAGGTGGCAGCAGGGGGAGGGAGAAGATTGCATGCCACATAAGCCGAGTATGTTCAACTAGATCTGGGAGTCCACCAATGGACGGCTGAGGAATGAGGGGAGTCTTTGACATCTGGGGTGGAGTCAGTCAAAGCCATGGTCAGGGAGGTTTGACCCTTGGCAGTTTCTCCAGCCTCTCAAGAGGCCATCCTGACCGGCCAGGCTGTGGTTACATCACTCCCCCACCCCAACCTCCCTCATTCAACCGTCCAGTTTCTTTTTCAGAGCCGGCGCCCGGACCCGAGCCCTTCAGGAAAAAGGAGGTGGTAGAGATCCTGTCCCACAAGAAGGCCTACAACACCTGTGAGGATCCGGGGAGCCGTAGGGGTGGTGGGGGACGGGAGGCAGCCCTCCCTCTGGGCAGCAGAACCTCAGATCCGTCCGTGGGGGGGGCCCGTCGCCCCCCGCGCGTAGGTGAAAGCCCCCTCCCAGGCCCCACAGCCAGCCAGATCCCACCTGAGCACAGGTGCCGCCTTGACTCAATCTCTCATCCGCGTCCTGAGAGCCCCGCCCCCTTGTTGGCCCCCCTTCACCTGTAATAGTTACCCGCCAGCCCACCCTCGTTCTGGCCCCGCCTCCAGCCTTATCTTCCCCCTCTCTCCTTCTCAGGCCCCTCCCCAGGTCCTTGGCCCCACCCCCACGGGCCCCACCCACCGGGCCTCATCTTTGATCGGTCCCTGGAAGGACCATCTCCATCCCTGACCCACCCTCTCCCTCACCGTCCTTTCCGCTCCGGCCCCGCCCCTAAGGCGGCTCCGCCCCCACCCCCACAGCCATTCTCCTGGCTCACCTGAAGCTGAGCCCCGCCGAGCTGCGCCAGGTCCTCATGAGCATGGAGCCCCGGCGCCTGGAGCCCGCGCACCTGGCGCAGTTGCTGCTCTTCGCGCCGGACGCCGACGAGGAGCAGCGCTATCAAGGCTTCCGCGATGCGCCCGGCCGCCTGAGCGAGCCCGACCAATTCGTGTTGCAGGTGCGGCCGCTGCCTGTGTCCCTCTGGGTCCTCGCCCTCACCACTCCCGCGCTCACGCCTCCGAGCTCCCGTTTGCACCTCCAGTGGCCAGTTCCCACCTGGGGCCCCAGGTAGCTGGGATGGGGGCGCCCCCTAGCGGCTGTTTCTTGTTTTTAAAGGGAATTCTGGGCCCAGACCCCTACTCTTCTAAGGGTCTCGGGCTGCGGTGGGGCAGTGAATCTCCTGGCCTGGATGGATGAATCTTTGCCCCTGCCTTCTCTGCAGATGTTGTCGGTCCCCGAATACAAGACCCGCCTGCGCAGCCTCCACTTCCAGGCCACCCTGCAGGAGAAGACAGAGGAGATCCGAGGCAGCCTTGAATGCTTGCGCCAGGCCTCCCTGGAGCTCAAGAACAGCCGGAAGCTCGCCAAGATCCTGGAGGTCAGGGCTCACCCCTCCTGGCCACCCTACCCGCACCTCTCACTCCTGCGGTTTTGAGCTGGAGGGCCATCCTGACAGCCCGGCCAGGGGGTGGGCAGCCATGTGAGGTCCTGGGCAGAACCTGCCCACCTTCCTCTCCACAGTTTGTATTAGCCATGGGCAACTATCTCAACGATGGCCAGCCCAAGACCAACAAGACCACCGGTTTCAAGATCAACTTCCTGACGGAGGTAAGAATCATTCGGCAGTAATTCATTAGCTTGCTCTACCAGAGAGGTCGAACTCAGCTGTGGCAGAGGGGCCTGGAGAACATCATGACCAGGACCCTCCCTTGGCCCAGAAGAAGCTGGGCTGCAGGGAGGCCAGGATGTGACTGCATCACAGGTAGGGGACAACAGTGGCTTCTCTAAGTCAAGCCTCAAACCAAACCCGTTGCTGTTGAGTAGGTTCTGACTCACAGTGACTCCATATGACAGAGTAGAACTGCCCCATAGGGTTTTGAAGGCCGTAATCTTTACAGAAGCTGGTAAGTTTTGAACTGCTAACATTTCAGTTAGCAGCTAAGTAGTGCTTTCAGTTAGTGCCACCAGGGATTTTTAAGCTGGAAAAATGGAGTAGGGGGCACGGAAGGTAGGCTCCAGGAGGAAAAAGAGAGTTGAGCCCCACCTGGTAGGTTCTGTGCCCTCCTCCACTGTCACCACGTCAACTGTCTTCAGGCCAGCCTACTCCAGAAAGATCTAAGATCAGAGAATGTTTTTTGAAAAGGAAGAAAAACTCCATTTGTAGATATGAATGGTCTAGAATATGATGGGCTACAGATGGTTCTGGAAAACCACAGGAGGGAAGACATGTGAATGATGCCCCCCTTCCCCCAGGGCCAGAGTGTCTTGGGCTGTGTCCTTCCTCTGGCAGGGGAAAGCTCAGGAGGACAGAGAACCCTGGGCCTGGCACCTGTGGCCACTGTCCTGGAACCCCCTAACTTCCAGGGACATCCTAGCAGATAAGAGTTTTGAGTAAGGAACAGTAGCAAGCGGTTTATGAGCTGTGGTGGTGCAGAGAGAGTGTTGAGGGTCAGAGCTGACGCCGCAGTCTGGGAGACACTGAGTTGAGAGACCCTGGGCCACGTGATCGGGAATGTGATGGGGTCCTTGAGGAGGATGCATGTTGGGGCTTGTTTGCAGCTGAACTCCACTAAGACGGTGGACGGGAAGTCCACCTTCCTACACATCCTTGCCAAATCGCTGAGCCAGCACTTCCCGGAACTCCTGGGCTTTGCTCAGGACCTGCCCACTGTGCCCCTGGCTGCCAAAGGTAGGCTGAGTAGTGGGTGGGTGGGGAGATACTGCCTTTCTGGGCTGGGGGGCGTCCCCATGAAGCCTCTGTCCCCTTCCCCACAGTGAACCAGCGGGCCCTGACCAGCGACCTCACAGACCTCCATGGCACAGTCAGGGAGATACAGGCTGCCTGCCAGAGCATGGCCCCCTCCAGCGATGACAAGTTTGCCGTGGTCATGGCGGTATCCTCCGGGCAGCCTGTCCCTGCCAGGGTGGACCCTGAGATAGTCAGGTCGAGGTGGCTGCAGTGGCTACTGCAGACCCCATTTTCCAGCAGAGGTTCTAGGCAGAGGCGGCTGTACACCCAGGGGTCCTGGGAGAGGGTCTGGCCTGGTCATATAGAATCCAAGTCCTTATTGCCATGTCTGGGTACAACTGGGAAACCCTGGTGGCATAGTGGTTAAGTGCTACAGCTGCTAACCAAAAGGTCAGTAGTTCAAATCCACCAGGTGCTCCTTGGAAACTCTATGGGGCAGTTCTATTCTGTCCTAAAGGGTTGCTATGAGTCGGAATCGACTCGACGGCAATGGGTTTGGTTTGGGGTACAACTGACACAGGAGCCTTTCTGTGAGTGTCCCAAAGCCATGGCCTTGACCTATCTGCCTTCCTGGGCAATTCAGCCCAGATTTAAGCCACAAGACACAGGAGAGGCCTGTCAGGCCTGGTCAGTCAGGAGAGGGACCCGTTATCACTGAGACCCCCAGCAGGGCTGCCAGGGGAGGAGAGTACCCTTGAATGGGAAGACAGGGCTTTTCCTGCTGCAGCTAAAGCTAAAGAAGGTGGGCTCTGGGGGCTGTGGCAGGCCAGGGTGCCCCACCTGGAAAGTTCCTGTCATCTATCCTTGCCCCCAGAGCATGGGACGTGGCAGGGGTAAGTACAGGGATAGGTATTTGGTGTCAGGTCCCCCCCCCCCCGCCTTATCAAGAGACCTTGTAGAGCAAACACTGGGGTTTGTGCCAGGGGCTTCCAACCCCCACCCCCTTTCACCCACATAACCCCCAGATGTTTTGCAGATGTGGAGGCTATGCAGGTCAGAGTCAGTCCCACCTCATTCTGGCTTCCCTCATTCTGGGAGTCCCTACCTGCCCCTTTGGGCCTGGAGGTCCCCGGGGAGAGGATGGATGGTTATCAAAGGGCTGGAGCTGGATGCAGGGGGACAAGAGTAATTAGGCTGACCCATCAGATGGGCCTGGGCCCAAATCTCAACTCAGTCACTTACTTCTGTGTGACATTGGACAAGCCACTTAACCTCTCTGAGCCCCAGTTTTCACATTGTAAAAAGGCAGGCTATTGTGGTCATTAACTGATTATGATGCAGATGGGTTCAACCCTGGCCCTGACACTCTGTTTGCTGTGTGATCTTGGGCTAGTTGCTAAAGCTCTCTGTGCCTCAGTCCTTTCACATGTCAAATGGGGATAATCTAATAGAGTTGTGATGATTAAATAAGAATGCGTAGAGGGCTTAAGACAAAGCTTGGCACAGCGTAAGTGCCGAAAAAAATAATAGCCATTCAGTCACTAAATTTTTTTTGAGGACCTGCTATATGCCAAATACTGTTCTGAGCACTGGAGACACATATAGGGAACAAAACAGGTAAGGTGCTCCTGCTCTCATCAAGCATACAGTTAAGGTACAATTTCTGGAACAATTTCAGATAATGACAGAACAAAACCAAAAACCAAAGCAGCTGCCATCGAGTCACCTGTGACTAATGTTGACCCTGTGTGTGTCAGAACAGGACTGCACTCCAGAGGGTTTTCAATGGCTGATTTTCAGAAGTAGATCTCCAGGCCTTTCTTCCAAGGCACCTGTGGGTGGATTTGAACCTCCAACCTTTGGGTTAGCAGCCCAGTGTGTTAACCCTTGTACTACCCAGGCATTCAGAGATTGACAGAGGGGGCTACTGTCAGTGGGTGGTTGGGAAGAGGGGGACAGTGGCATCTGAGCAGAGTTCCTAGGGGAGAGAGCCAGCCCTGCAGAGAGCAGTGAGCAAAAAGCCTGAGACGGGCAGGCTTCGGCAGGTTCCAGGACAAGCTTGGAAGGCAGTGGGGCTGGAGCCTCTGGAACAGGGCACGGATCTCAGCAGGAAGGACTCAGGCTTCCAGGAGTGGGGCAGCTAGGGTGCTGTCTGGGGTCATCGACAGGGTACCTGGGGGCCGTTTCCTTGACCAGGTGGGTCAGTCCTTCCTGGAGACGGCCCAACCAGTGCTGCGGGCACTGGACGGGCTGCAGCGCGAGGCCACGGAGGAGCTGGGCAAAGTGCTGGCCTTCTTCGGGGAGGACTCTAAAGCCACCACCTCTGAGGCCTTCTTCGGCATCTTCGCGGAGTTTATGAGCAAGTTCGAGGTCAGTCCTGGTGGGAGGTCTAAGGGGGCCCTTAGGAGCTGTGGGGGTCAGAGGTTTAAGGAGGGATTCTCCTGTAACCCCAGCTGGAAACCCAGGGCACAACTACCCCGACCCTCTGCCCTGACTGTCTCGGTGGGTAGAGGAGAAAGGAAGGGTGTGTCGGAGGCTCCCGGGCCAGTCACACCAACGCGTCCTCCTTCCTCCCCAGCGAGCGCTCTGTGACCTGCAGACCGGGGAGGGCTCGCGCAGCTCCGGCATGGTGTCGCCCCTGGCCTGGTGACGGTGCCCACGCCGCACCTCCAGCGGCCTGACTCGGTCCGAATGCAGACACAGACGCCTGCAGGCGGTGCCGGAGACTGCAGGCCCGACACGTCGAGGTCCCGCGTGGCCATGCCACGCCGGCTGTGCCCACGCCGCCTGCGCCAGAGGTCAGGCCTGAAGCGGCCTGGGGGCAGGAAAGGTCGGGGTGCCAGACCCGCGGCCTGTGTCTGCAGCTACCTCAGCCGGTGAGCCCGGACCGCCACCCAGTGCGGGTCTGGCCGAGTCCCCCCTACGCGCTCCAGCTCCGGCTGGCTTCGCCCCTCGCCCGGGCGCCCCCTGCGTGTCTCTCCTTGCCTCCCTCGCCCCGGGCGCGTTCCAATAAAATGCTGGCCTCAGGCGCCCTCCGGATGTCGGGGTCCCTGGAGAGGGGAGGAGGCAGGCTGCAATCAGGGCCAGGTGGACTCCGAAGTGGCTGTGGCTCTGGGCAGCGTCAGCTGTTGGCCCCTCAGAGGCTTGGCCACAGGCTCCAGGTCCCGCAGAAGGACGCCCTGACCTGTGCTCTCGGGGACAGCCCTCGCTGGGCGTGGATCCCGGCCAAGGAAGCAGCCTTGAATGGGCGCTGCACCAGGGGTCATAAGGCCTGAAGGTCTCTACTCAGCCCCGGAGACTAGGGAGAGGCCCAGGGAAGGACTGGGTTAGGAAGACCCTGTATGTCAGACTGTAGACTTGAGATTTTAATTCAGTGCAGGAACTCAAATCCAGTTTAGAGGTATCCAGACTCCAGGCAGGGGGACCCCAGGAAGCTAGAAGTAGGGTGGGTGGTCAAGGTAAGGGCACAGAGAATGGGGAGATGTTTAGGCAGTCAATGAACAGGACTTGGTGGCTGGTTGCCAGGCTTCTCACCTGAATGGGCAGCAACGACCATCCCTGGAACAGATCACATGAGCAGAGCAGGTTTGGGGATAAATATGATACAATTTGGGACTTATTTGGGATCCTGGAGGCCATTGTATATGTGTGTCTGGAGCCCCAGGCAAGGGCTAGGGATATATAAAAAAAAGTTATTTGGATGCTGGAACAGGTGGAGCTGTGGAGAGAGGGAAAAAAAACAAAACAGAACAGGTGCAGTGGAGTCAACTCTGACTCATGGCGACCCCATGTGTGTCAGAGTAAGACAGTGCTCAATGGGATTTTCAATGGCTGATTTTTCAGAATTAGATCGCCAGGCCTTTCTTCTGAGGCACCTCTGCTTTTTGGCTAGCAGCTGAGCATGTTAGCTGTTTGTATCACCTGGGGACTCTGTGGGCAGGGACAGTGTACTGATTTGTTTCACCGTTTCCACACCCTGATGTCAAATCCCTGTACCAACCAGCTTCTCCTGTTACCTTTTCCATTAACTTCCTTCCAGAGACGTCTGGAATGGGCCTTGGACTGTCTCTTGGATTCTTTTTGTCCCACTACAATCAAACCGCTCATGTTGCTCCTGTAGTATTTGGGATCCATTCAAACTCCAACAGGCTGCTATTTGAGGCCATGTTTCTTTCTTTGTTCCCTACTCACAGCCACCATATAAAAATGTCAAAACCAAAATGTCTAATTCAAGGTGAAAAAAACATATACCCAGATGTGGCTAGTGGTGTACATTTCTCCCAGCAGTGCAAGCTGGGTAATTTCCATAAGTTCCCAAAGCCTCTGTCTCCAGGAAATATGTCAGAAGGTCAGTTAAAATCCCTGTGCGAGCTCCATCAGGATGTGAACAAGAGTGATCCCCAGACCCCAGCTAGCCCAAATGGCATTTTTCTGTGAGTTAGAAACAGGTGACCTTGCCAGGTGGCTGCAGCCCCATGCCAGGGGGAGCTGAGCGCTGGCTAGGTTTCCTCCCTAAAATGCTTCATGTTGCTTGTTTGTCCAAACAATGCTGTATAACAAACAGTCCCGAAACCACTTGCTCAGGAGTCTCTGGGCCACCTGGGCAGTTCCGATCTGAGCTGAGCTCAGGGGCTCACTCATGCAACTGCAGTGAGCTGCAAGCATTCAGGGTCTCTCCTGTGTCTGGGGCTGTGGCCTGGGCAGCTGGAATGGCTTCCTGTGGTCTCTCAACCTTCAGCTGATTGGCCGGGGTTCACAAGCATAGGCGCTGAAGGTCCCTGGAGGCCGAAGCTCCAAACTAGCACACCGCCCCTCCCACAGTATCCCATCCTCAAAGCAAGTGATAAGGCCAACCCAGATTCGAGGGATCGGATGGAGCCTCCTTAACCTTGATGGAAGGCGCTGCAGAGTCATATTGCAAAGGACGATTCAGGGAGAGGGAGAGAACTGAGGCCATTATTGCAGCTGATCTACCACATGCAGCCTGGTGCAAAGCCCTGGTTCTTTAAGACCTCCTGTGGCTCAGGCCCTGTCTGGACCGAGTACGGCTCTGGCTACCCATCCCCACGTGTCCTCCAGGTGGCGCACTCCTCTCCCTCGCCTAGTCTCATGTGCTTTACCAGACTCCTCTGCCAATAAACTCATTCCAGTGGACAGCAGTGGTCTGTGCCTGCCTGGCAACCAGTCTCCCCGTTTTTCCTCTGAGAAATTATCCCTCCCCAACTCCTAGGCCCTGGAGCTGTCGTGGTAAGATAAGGATGTCTCCTGACTCACTGGGTGGCTCAGAGTCAATCCAAGGCTTAAATCGGAACTGTTGGAAAGAGAAGCTCCTGTCCCTCTGGGTGAACTCCTAGGTATATAGACGGTGGGAGCTTGGAACAAGCAGCCAGGACCAGTAGGTGGAGGGGACCTGCCTGGGCATAAAGCCAAAATAGAAGAGAAGAAGATCCCTGTATGTATCTTTTTGTACCCTGGATCCAACTGTGCCTGAAGCAGATATTTGGACTTGTCAGTTCCTGAGGCTACACATGCCCTTTCCATCTTTAAATATTTTAAATTTATTTTAATTTTTTGGCTTAGGCTAGTTTGAATGGTGTATTAGTTTCCTAGGACTGCGGTAGCAAAATACCACAAATTGGATGGGTTTAAATAACAGAAATTTATTGTCTCAGTTCTGGAGGCTAGGAGTCCAAATTCAGGGTGTCAGGAGGCTCATGTCCTCTCTGCCTGCTCTAGGGGAAGATCCATCCTTGTCTCTTCCAGCTTCTTGGTGTTCCTTGGGTTGTAAAGGCATCTTCGCATGGCTGTCTTCCCCCGTGTGTCTCTTTATGTCTATTCTCTTTTACAAAGACTCCACTGAGATGGGAATAGCATCCCCCCACACTCAAGTATGACCTCGTATTGTTATTGTGTGTGGTCAAGTTGATTCTAACTCGTAGCAACTCGATGTGTTACAAAGCAGAACTGCCCCATGGGGTTTCCTGGGCAGATCACCAGGTCTTTTCTCCTGTAGAGCCGCTATTGGGTTCAAACCACTGACCTTTTGCTTAGCAGCCAAATACTTAACCACTGTACCATCAGGGCTCCTTTGACCTCATATTAACCAATCCTATTTCCAAACAAGGTCACGTTCACAAGTACCAGGGGGTTAGGACTTCAACCTATCTTTTGGGGGCACACAATTCTATCTATAACAAATGGACGTCTGTCACTTGTAGCCCTAGAAGGGTTGACTGATACATTCACAGATAGATGCCTGTAGATATTCAGTCTTTCAACATTCTCAGTCCACTGTCTTCATTCATAAATGCACTCACCACCACTTTTTTTTTTATTATTAACTTTTATTGAGCTTCAAGTGAATGTTTACAAATCAAGTCAGTCTGTCACATATAGGTTAATATACATCTTACTCCTTATTCCCACTTGCTCTCCCCCTAATGAGTCAGCCCTTCCAGTCTCTCCTTTCATGAAAACTTTGCCAGCCTCCAACTCTCTCTATCCTCCCATCCCCCCTTCAGACAGGAGATGCCCACACAGTCTCAAGTGTCCACCTGATATAATTAGCTCACTCTTCATCAGCATCTCTCTCCCACCCACTGTCCAGTCCCTTTCATGTCTGATGAATTGTCTTCGGGGATGGTTCCTGTCCTGTGCCAACAGAAGGTTTGGGGACCATGACTGCCAGGATTCCTCTAGTCACAGCCAGACCATTAAGTCTGCTCTTTTTATGAGAATTTGGGGTCTGCATCCCACTGATCTCCTGCTCCCTCAGGGGTTCTCTATTGTGCTCCGTGTGAGGGCAGTCATTGATTGTGGCCGGGCACCAACTAGTTCTTCTGGTCTCAGGATAATGTAGGTCTCTGGTTCATGTGGCCCCTTCTGTCTCTTGGGCTCTTCGTTGTCTTGTGACCTTGGTGTTCTTCATTCTCCTTTGCTCCAGGTGGGTTGAGACCAATTGATGCATCTTAGATGGCCGCTTGTTAGCATTTAAGACCTCAGATCACCACCACTTTTTGACTGCCTGCTCTGTGCCAGGCACAGGGCTGGGTGCAAACACATGGGTCAGTCTCTCTGAGTGTGGTTTCCTAGGGTTATGGTGGTTCTACCCCTGCCGCTCCATCAGTGTAAAGCCCTATATGTGCACCATATTCCCCCACTCGCACCAAATGAAAGGTGTGAAGCAGGCATTTATACCTCGGGAACTTATTTCTCTCTCAATAACGAAAAACATACCTTAATTATACACCACCTTTCCAAATAATATCAATTCATGTTTGGTAGGTAGTGTGCTTGGTTTTCACATATTTCATTTCATTCTCATAACAAGCCTCCAAGGTGGGTTTTGGTAGCTCCTTTTTACAAATAAATGAGTCTGAAATTCAGGGAGGTTATGTGACTTGTTGGGTCTAAAACTTGAGTCCGTCTAAATCCAATGCCCAGCCTCTGAGTGGCAATCTCTGCTTTGTGTTGCTTCACACAATTTCTTTCCGTGTATTGATATGGCAAGGCCCAAGATGCTGCTGATTTCAGTACAAAGCCCTTACCTCTTTTGCTGCCTCCCCCTGTTCCTCCCTTACCAGGTACCAAGTATGTAACACCTCTAGTTCCTAGGAACCCTCAGAGATCTCTGAATTAAGCTGATGTTTCACAGAGAAAAAATGGGGCACTGGTGGTTGGTTCAGTGGTGGAATTCTCACCTTCCACACTGGAGACCCAGGTTTGATTTCCGGTGAATGTGCCTCATGTGCAGCCACCACCCATCTGTCAGTAAGACAGACTAGGAAGAAAGGTCTGGTGATCTACTTCCAAAAATCAGCCAGTGAAAACCCAGTGGATCACAACGGTCCAATGTGCAACTGTTCATGGGGATGCCGTAGGACTGGACAGTCCATTCCATTGTGCGTGGGGTCGCCATGAGTTGGGGCTGACTTGACAGCAGCTAACAACAACAAGCATAGAAAAAGGATTCTATTCCCCCTGCCACCCTCCACCCCACTTCACCCTATGTGCAAAATTCTGTGTACCTGCCCCCATCTCATCCCCTCTAACTCAGACCTTGCTCTCAACTTCTCCAGTTCTGAGCTAATTCTCCATCTGGTTTGTGCACACCAGTGACCAAAGATCCCTCTCCACTGGCTCCTTCCCCTTTACCTGTAAATGCCCCTCCCCCATGCCTCTAAGAACAGTTCTAGACCCCGCCCCACCCCTCCACCCCTACTCCGGGCTGTGGCCTCTCACTCCCCACTTTGGAGCCACATCTCTGAGAGGTATTGCCTACACTCGCTGCCTCTGAGTCCTCACAGTGCACTCCCCTCAGCACACTGCAGTCTGGCTTTCTCTCCCCTCATCCCCTGAACATGCTATCACCCAGACGGGAAGCCACAGGGAGAGCTTTTCGTCCTTATCGGACTTGACCTTTAGGTAGCTTTGGGCACTGTTTACCCTCCCTTGGCAAATTCGCACACACCCAGGGCTCAGCTGCCAGATGTCTACTCACAGATAACCTGCCATCAGCTTTCTCTCCCATTGGCCCACGTGCGTCTAGCCTTTGTACACAGCAAATGCTCAATAAATGCCCACTACATCAAACTGAACTGGAGGGCAGTGGTGGTTCAGTGGGAGAATTCTTGCCTTTCACGTGCGAGAACTAGGTTTGATTCCTGGCCAATCCACCATCTACCAGTGGAGGCTAGCATGTTGCTATGATGCTGAGCAGGTTTCAGCCGAGCTTCCAAGCTAAGACAAACAAGAAAGAAAGATCTAGGGATCTACTTCTGAAAATCACGCAATGAAAACCCTATGGCTCACAATAGTCTGATCCCCAACTGAGCGTTTAGTTCCATTGTACATGGGGTCTCTAGGAGTCAGAGGCCTACTGGATGGCAGCTAACAATAACCAATCAAACTAAAATAACATCAAGGTAGGGGGCTACCAAGCTACTCATGAAAATGACCAACTTCTCTTTCTGTAAAAACAGTTTGGCAGTGTGCATCCAAAGCCCTCAATGAAGAATGGTAAACAAAGAGTGTACACAGGCCAGACAAGTAATGCAAAGTATGAAGTGGGTGGGGCATAAGATAAGAACTGGGCAAGGCCAATGATGAGAGAAAGGATAGGGAGGGCTGAGGACCCAGGGAGCTGGCGAGCTGATGCCCTGTGTCTAGAGGGTATGTCCTCTCGATGCAGTGAATTCCTTAATATGACCCTTTTGGGTAGCCATAGTTTTTGTAACTCCCACCAAATGACTGTGTAGGGCTATGCAAATGAGGTGCTTGTGGCCCACCAAAGGGATTGGATTGCTTGCTAATAATGTAAATAAAGTGCATGGCATCCTTGTGGGGGTTGCACCATACAAATAAAGTGTTTGGAACCCTAATGTGGGGATTGGTCAGTTTTGCCATCCCACTAGGCTTAACATGAGCCATCCCAGAGGTGGGAAGGAAGGATTTCGCCACCACCAAGAAATGAGCCAGGAGTGACACTTGTCCTTTGGACCCAAGATCTCTGTGCTGAGAACCTCCTTGAACCAGGAGACCAAGAGAGAGAGCTGTAACACATAACATGGCAAGAAGTGGTGGTAGAGAAATGGTAGAGACAGCGCAGTGGGAGTGAGAAAGCTTAGTGCCTTCGGGGAGGAGGCTTGCTGGTGGAACAGGGTGCCTCCAGGTACTTGGTGGAGCTAGATTTGCCGACCCACAGAGTTAGAGCTGAGTGCCTTCGGGCCATGGCTTACTGGTGGAGTGAGGTGCTTCTGGGTGCTTACCAGCAGAGCTAAAAGAGCTTTGTAACACTTGTCCAAGCAAGGGAGAGGCCAGGCCAAGGGGCCAACAGCCCAGGAGAGACCTGCTTGGGAGCATGGCTGAGAAGGGGCTGTCCTGATCAAAGAACTGTATCCTGAGGGTTCCTCGATTTGAATTGTAACCTGGGATTTCCCTAATAAATCCCTTAACTGTTAGTATGGTCTGCAAGTTCTGTGTGGCCATTGCAACAAATTATCAAACCCAGCAGAGAAGGAGAGAGTGCTGTGGGAGGGACCGTTGGTGTCCGAACAGGTAAAAAGGTTAGAGAGAGGAAGTATATCTGATCTCCCAGTAAACCCAGTGCCGTGGAGTTGATTCCGACTCATAGCGATCCTACAGGACAGAGTAGAACTGCCCTATTCTGACCTCCACCTCATAGAAATCAGCCTTGGACGTTGGTCTTGATCTTGATTCTCCTTTCCCCTTGTGAAGTTAGACAAGAAGGTCAGATGCTCCAGCCCCGCCTTGGCTCTAGTTGATGAAGTTCCATGTGGGGAGGCAAAACTTGCATTGCCTCGTTGTCTGGCTTTCTCAAAGGAACCCAGAGATTCAGATTTTTATTGAAAATTCCTAATTTTGAAATGTTGGCAACCAATTCAAAACCTTAAGATAGACTATTAATTATGAGCCAAAGAAAACATGCATGCGGGCCAGACAGAGCCTGGCTACAAGTTTGCAGCCCTTGAGATAAAACATTTGTGCCATTCGATGTATTCCTACTACTACGCTGAGGAAAAGAAGTCAGACAACACAAGGTCAAATATTGTATGATTACACTCTTTCTGAAATATCTAGACTAGATAAATCCATGAGAGATTTATCTATAAATCCATGAAAGAAAAAAGAAGATGAATACTTTCAATGCCTTTAGTCGCAGTTTTCTTTCTTGCATTTTAAACCAGGTACCCCGAGTTTTCTTTTTGCACTGCGTCCCCACCCCCATTAGACAGCCAGTCAGCTTTGTTCAGTTTGTAATTTCTCGTGATTTATTTTGTCATCCTACGAAAATAGCCATTTTTCTAGCAAATTTTGCATTCGTTCTTAAAGAGTCCTCCAAGTGGTAAAATCTTCAGATCCGTTCCCCATAAGCCGCATCCTCCCAGACACCTCTAATGTCGATTTTTTAATTTGCCTCTTAAACCGTTTTCATATGATAAGTCTACAGAGCTTCACCCACAGGAGGGGAGGGGCTGGGGGGAAAAACAAACCTCACAAATCAGCCTCATTTCAAAAAAGAAAGGAAATCGCTGGCACCCGGAAGGAAAGCCGGAAACCGGAAACCCGGGAGCTGCGGAGGCACCCCCGGGCCGGCCTGCACTTGACGCTTCCCCTTTAAGGGGCGGGCCGTGGGCGGGGCCCGGCGGCCTACGCTCCCAGGTTGCACCGCGCGCGCGCGCGGCGGCAGTTCGGCCACGTCCCCGGCCACGTCGCGCTCGCTCTCGCCATCTTCGCCGCTTCCTCTCAGTGGCTGCCGCCGCCGCTGCCGCCGCCTGAGCCGCCAGCCCCGGGGCCGCCGCGCCGACCGCCGCCGCCATGAACATCTTCCGGCTGACCGGGGACCTGTCCCACCTGGCGGCCATCGTCATCCTGCTGCTGAAGATCTGGAAGACGCGCTCCTGCGCGGGTGAGCGGCCGGGAGAGGCCCCGGGGAGGCTTGGGCGCAGGAGCGGGTCGTCTGGAGAAGCCGCCGCCCTCGGTCACCCTCTGGCCGTCGGCCGTCCCCCGGGCCACGGGCCTGCGCCAGCCCGACCCGACACACCCCCTCGGCGGGCTTCGCAGGGGCCCGGGCCCGGGGGAGCCTGAGGGCCCGCAGGGTGGGCCCTTAGGCCGGGGCGGGGGTGTCAGGGCCCCAGGACCCGCTCCGCACTTGGGCCGGCGCCGAAGTGGGGCTGTCGGGGCCGAGAAGGCGCCGACTGGACCACGCGGGCCCCTGTTCTGTCTGCAAAGTTTGAGTTTAGGGGTGCAGCAGGCACGCTTGTCGCCGTCGCCTTTAATGAGGGGCTTCTCCGGGTGCCTGGGTGGAGTCCTGGGTCGGGGGGCCCAGGGGTGCCGGGAGCTCGCGAATCAATGGGACGGGCGGGAGGAGGGAGAATGGGCAGGACCGCGGCCGGGCCAGCCTGACGTGGCAGCCGGGCCACCTGGGAGGTGGGGCGGGCTGGAGCCGCCGTCAGAGGTCACCCGCTCCTCCCCTGCCCCTTTCGGGACGGAGCCTTGGGGTAGGGCGTCAGGGCAGGCCAGTTCTTGGGGTTCTATGGGCTTCACCTAAACTCGCGGATTCAGGATCACACCCGCTACGGGAGGGGGCGTGGGGAGATGTTTTAAGTTAATTTATGAACTTAAGACAATTCATGCTGCTTTGATGACTAAACTGGTTTGTCAAACTCTTGAGTGCTTCCATCTAATAACTGGTTCTCTTAAAACTGCGGCGTCGGCTACCACCGAGGCCTCTTGTAAATTCCTCACCCTATTCACCAGGGAGCTGGCCAGCTCCCTCCCCAGGAGTGCAGGTATGTAAAAGCGTCCACATCTAAAGTAACACCGCATCTTTAACTGCTGTCTGCAGGCCTCACCTGTCTTTCTGGAACGTAGCTGATATCCAGGAAGTAAGCAAAAAAACCAAAAAAGACCTTTGAGCAATCAAAGTGGACAGTACAAAGTCCACGTACTAAAACCAGTATCTGAGTTGAAGATGGTCTTTCAATTGATGCCTAGTTCTGAGAGGCACAGCTGTATGGTTTCCAATGAGAGCAAATTAATTGCAGCAGTTATAGTAACTGATGTGTAAGCACTTAACTCTGTACAATGACATTGTGAGGTGGGTGCTATTGTCCCCATGCTGTGGAGCAGGGAATTGAGTCCCACGGAGGTGAGTAAATTAAGCAGAGGAGGCAGGTTTAAAACACAGGCAATCAATAACTCACAGTTGAGGATTTTGAATAAATATCTGTCCACTTTGGTAGCAAAAGTGGCCTAAGTTATTTTGGTTTAAATGTTCCACGCCAGACCAGTAGTTTAGGTCATTTTTTGTTACACTGAGAAAATGTTATTTTCAGTCTTTAGTTTTGTTCCAAAATCTTCCTACGAATATATTGATCATCTTTCATACATTTTTTTAGCATCTCCTCTTGTGTTAAGTGTTGAAGTGTGCTGCCTCCTAAATGTGTATTAGAACTAAGGTGTCTAGAGAACTTAGTGCAATTCCAGAAACAGAATTCCTAAGGAAACCTTAAGTAATAAGAGAAAATGAGAGAGTTTAGTATTTTGTTAGTTTGCTTGTTTTTAATATTCATCATTGTCATTTAGGAGAGTTTAGGAAAATACCTAATACTTAAGCTAAAATGATAACAAAGGGAGATAAGTAGGTGAGCTATTTAGATAGGAAGCCTTGGGTGTGTTTGCCAAGTATTTCTACAGTTATTCTATAGTTACAGAGCATTATTACACTATTCTTGTTCTTCCTGGCCTCCTAAAAATCAAACTCACCAAGATCATTGACTCAGAATTAAATGCTGAATTTGACTAGCTGCTTTATTTTTCCAGATTAAATTATAAGAGTTGTTTAGAGATGTTTGAAAGAGTAAGAATTTGATAGGAGTGTATCAGATGACTGCAGCAGGAGACATGTATATCCAGGTTTTGTTTCTCACTTTGAAAATACTGGTATTGAGGTTCATTTTAGGATTTTGACAGCAGTTTTGAATGTGCCTTCAGCTTCAGAACCCCTATGCATTTTCCCCTTAAGGGTCAGGGGTCAGGGAGGCTGGTGAGGAAGCTGAAGATTCTGTTTTCCTGACGAGGAAGAGCCAGGCTGCCTTAAAGTGGGAACGGAGGAAGTTGATCTTGGATTAGCTCTTCTGGAATTTGCACTCTCTCGTGACTTTATCTGCTATTGTCATTATAGAGAGGTACCACAATGTATAGGTGGTGTGAGTTTGTCATATCCCTGACCTGTCATTGCAGCTGTGTCCACAGTGTGCTCAAGTGGTTCAGTTTATTCTTGCCCTAAACACTGCCCTGGATAGCTCTGGGTGAACTAGCCTGGTTTTTAGGTAAAGGGCTTATCTAAATTTCCTTGTAGACTGACAGTTGGTAGCGGTGTTGTATCTGTATTAAATGGCTAGTAGAGTCCTGGGATTTGTGGCCCCAGCCGTCCTCCCTAGCCTCTCCTTTTCCGTCCTTTACCTTTGTGTATGTCGTCATTAGCTACTGTTACATAGGTGGCAGGTTTATCATCCTACAAGATGACGTGAGCTGACAGGGTGTCTCCATTTCACATAACTGTACCGTTTATATCTTTGAAGTACATGGAAAACACCTCGTCTTTCACTGTCAGCATTGAGTACTTCAGGAAGTTTTTGTGTCACATTTCCTGCTCGCAGTATAGAAGGTGTCCCCTCTGTCCTTTGGAGCGCTAGTCCCTTGAGTAATCATTGCTGTCAAACATTTACTGATGTACCCTGGGGACACAGTTCAGAGCATGAAGCTCGCAGCTATCCAATTTTCTGCTATCAAAGAATGCTGCAGTTTAGCTGAAATGATAAGACATATGAAAAGAGAAACCTGTAGGCTGTCAAACTGTATAGTCAGTAAATCTTATGGGTGTGAAGTGGCAACAAGGGTCCCAGGGAAGGCTCCTCTGACTTCCCAGCTTAACCAGGAGGGTACAGGACCTCTGTGAGGAAAACTGTAACCCTTTACTTGTGAACCTAGCCAGTGACCTGCACGTTCAGACCAAGGGTCTGGATAGGAATGCTGGACAGGCCGGTGAGGAGGCAAGATGATGCCTTTCTCCACATTCATTTTTAACTCAGAATACCCTCATCCAAGTCTAACCAGAATTTTTTTATGGAACTGCTGAACTGATAATTCCATCCGCTAGCGTAAATGCAAAATGATAAGTTTTTTTTAAAGCAGAGTAATGAGGGAGGATACACTATCCACGTATCAAAACAAACGGAGCTACAGCCATGAAAAGTGGTATTGGCACAATAACGGACAATAGATAAATGAAACATCTGTATGTTTACATGGGAATTTAGAATATGGTAAAGTGGCATTTCAGATCAGTGAGGAAGGAATCATGAAATGGTGTTAGGTAAGTGACTGGCTTAGAGCCCTACTTCACCATAAACAAAATTCCAGGTAGATTAAAGATGTAAAAAGCAAAATAAGAATAGATTTTATAATATTGGGGTGGGGAAGACCTCCTGAAGACAGAACACCAAAGTGGTGAAAAGGGAAAGATGGACACCTAGGAGTATAGAAATTAGCCTGTGACAGTAAAACCAGAAAACCAAACCCACTGCCATTGAGTCAGTTCTGACTCATAGCGACCCTGCGGACAGAGTAGAACTGCCCCATTGGGTTTCCAAGGCTATAAATCTTTACGGAAGCAGACAGCCACATCTTTTCCCACAGAGCGGCTGGTGTTTTCGAACTGCGGACCTTTTGGTTAGCAGCTGAGTGTTTAACCTAGACAACATAAAGTCACTCATTCAATAAGTATTGAAAACCAGCTATGTGCTGGGTACATGTACTGTGTGTCTAGGATCTGAGGATACACCAGAGAACAAGCAGGACAAAAGCTTTGCTTTCAAGGAGCTTCCTATTTTTAAATCATTAGAGTTAAAAGACAGTAAACTCAGAGAGAATTGCTGCAGTACAGTCCTGTGCCGCATAACTTCCATTTGGGCAATGTCTGACTGCATGTACCCCTGTGGTCCCATGAACTTTTTTTTTTTTTTTAAGGGAAAACAACCCTCCTTTTGTATATTATTTCCTTCTAATTGTTTTAAAGACTCTGGGGTGCGTCCTAGTCCCCACAGCGCCTTCCTCTTTACCTCCTCCTCCAACCCCTCCTGTCATTTACCTGCCCAGCAGCCAGGCAGCCATTCACTCCTGGCACAGAGCAGCATCTGCTGCATAGCTCCTCCACTCCTGCTGTGGGTGCTGGTGGAGCACCAGCCAGGCCTTGGGCACTCGCAGGCTTCTGGCTTGGGGTGGCCACGGCGGCGGCAGCTGTTGCAGCTGCGGATGTCAATGGCAGCGGCAGCCAGGACTGCCAGGGGCAGCCACAGCTCCTGGCACCCGCACACCCCATCCCTGCAGCCACCTCTCTGTGCACTCTGTGCCTCTGCCCTGTGCCCAGACGTGTACAAAGTCCCTATCCAGCTGCCCTTGCAGCTCCTGCCCAGCCCATGCCACAAACCAGCAAGGCCAACCTCCTGTATTCAGTGGATACAGCTCTCAGGCTTTGGTGGGCGGGGAGGTGTGGTCTACCTGGCCTGGGCTGCTCCTGCTTCTCAGGTGAGCGGTACAGCAGGTGAGGCTAGACACAACCCGGGGACTACCTGTATGTAATACGGTGTTGGCACAAGGTCCAAGTCTCATAATGTCCTATTTTACAGAATGTATTGTGGATGTTGAGTGATGCATGACTGTGTAAGTGACGGAAGGTTAATGTCCATAACCAAGCACTCCGACATATAAAAAGACAGCCCAGTGGAAAAACGGGCAAAGTTGGCTGGTCACAGAACAATAACAAAATACCAACTGAGCATGAAAGAATGCCTGGCTTCCCTAGTAGTTAGAATGGGGATATTAAAACAGAAGTGTGATGCTATTATTTGCAAGACGATGCTTCTCCCCAAATTAATTTATTAACTCAGAATATCCTAGTCAAAGTCCAAACACAAAAAGTTAAAAGTTTGCACCATCTCACATAAAAAGAATAAAAACCAAACCCATTGGCTTCGAGTTGATTCCAACTCATAGCGACCGTATAGGACAGAGTAGGACTGCCCATAGAGTTTCCAAGGAGCGCCTGATGGATTTGAACTGCTGACTTTTTGGTTAGCAGCTGAACTCTTAAACACTACACCACCAGGGTTTCCCTGTCCCACATAGGCAAGATAAAAAACCAAACTCAATGCCATCAAGTCGATTCCGACTCATAGTGACCCCATAGGACAGAGTGGAACTGCCTTGTAGGGTTTCCAAGGCTGTACTCTTTACGAAAGGAGACCGCCACATCTTTCTCCCTCTGAACAGCTGGTGGGTTTGAACCACCGACCTTTCAGTTAGCAGCCGAGCACTTAACCACTGTGCTACCAGGGCTCCTCACGTAGGCAAGGGTGTAAGGAAAAGGGCATTCTCATCCAGTCTTAGTGGGTCAGTAAACTAGCACAGGATTCTAGGGAGATTTGACAATATTTGTCAAAATTTTAAGTGCTTTTTATCCCAGCAATTTTAAGGAATCTGAACTGTAAAAATGGTCATATATGTGAATAAACTATGTAGGTATAAAGGTGCTTGTTGTAATTAAATAAGTACAGAATGCTGTCTGGGGGTACAAAAATGTCTGTGCGGTATATATAACAACAAAAATTGTAAATGACCCAAATGTCCGTGAATGATGTGGTTGCACAAACTTTGGTACACCCCCACCGGGGAATCCTGTGCAGCCATTACAAAAACGCGCTAGAGCTGTAAGTATTAACGGGAGGACGAATCTGAGATTCTAAGGTAAAAAAAGCAAACTGTAAAAAGATTGTATAGCTCCATTTAAAGGGGAGACACGTATGTGGGCACACACACAAACACATAGAAAAGGAGTGTAGAGAAAGCCTAGACCAGTGACACTTAAAATGGAGGTAGGAGGGATGTAAAAAAGGTCTTTCACTTTTTATTCCATATATCTTAGCACAATTGGAATTTTTAATAATTAGTGTGAACTTCTTTGAAAACAAGGAAAGCATGACAAAACAGTGCCCAGTAAGCTGTCATTTATCAAGCATTCACAGGGTGGTAAGTACAGTCTATAGCATTTTCCTTTTTCTGTTTCTGACAACCACACACAGTTGGTGTAATTTGTGCCCATTTTACAGATGCAGAAAGTGAGGTTTAAGGAGGCCAAGGATGTAATGGCCCCAGGCTTAAGTTGTGAGTTATGGTGCTGAGCTTGAACCAAGACCCTTTTGATTCCAGAACCTTTTTCCCTAAGCCTGCTTTATGATGTGTGAAAAGCCTTGCTGTGAGGCATTTCCTAACTATGGGATTGCAGATTCTAGGGAAAGCCCTTGAGGAGAGTATCCAGATTCTTTGAGACAATGGGGGGAGGACAGTCTTCAGGTGGGACCCTTGGAGAATGCTGCTGTGCAGGTTATCCCGGGGTCTGACCTCAGGGCATGGTTGTGTCCCTGCTGTTACCAGGACAAAAATAACCCACAGAAGGCTTTGCTGTTTGGTTGAGGAATCTGTGGTATAAACCACTAGGAATATAAAAAATGCAGTTTTTAAACATTTGAAGTGAGGTGCACTGACGTGTATACTTGTGGGCTTTCAGTAAACTTAACTTGCCCAGTGGGAGCAGATAGTTCAATGATCAGTTTCCATTTAGCAAGTTATACTCCTTAATATGAATGTCTGGTGCATTTGGTATTGGGACAATAGTTTCAGAAACATGGTGAGTATTCTGTGAGTCCTTGTTACCTGACAGCCTTGATATGCTTTAGTCTCAAACTAACCAGGGAACCCATCTGGCTTGGTAGCAGGTATTTTTCTCCCTACCCCACCCCCCGAAGGAGAGGAGCCCTGGTGGCACCGTAGTTAAGCACTTGGCTGCTAACCAAAAGATCGGCAGTTCTAACCCACCGGTCACTCCACGGTAGAAAGATATGGCTGTCTGCTTCCGTAAAGATTGACGGCCTTGGGAGCCCTATGAGGCAGTTCCGCTCGGTCCTGTACGGTCGCTGAGTCAGAGTTGACTTGTCTGCAGTGGGTTTGGTTTTTGGTTTTTCTGGAAGGAGATTCTCATCTCTTCCTTTGGTCTTCAGCTAGGGATTCTGCCTTCCTGTGAAAACAGGACACACATTTTTCTGCTTTAAAGAGACAAGCTGCAACAGGGTCCCAGGCCGGAAGAGTGGTGTGAAACAGTGGAAGCTCCTCTGATTTCCAGCATGGTAGTTCCTACGTGGACGCCACAACTGGGGCCACGCTCCAGGCCACAGTCTCTCCTTCCTCCGCCCCATGCTCTCTCACCCTCTAGAGCAGAGCCCAGATCATAGAGACACAATCACTTGGCAATTCTTTAGAAATATTAGCCCAAAATACCATAAAATGAGAATTTACCCCATGATCTAAAAATAAAATGAATTCCATTTTCTTTTGGCTGTTTGTGCATTCATTCAGCAAATATTTTGCTCTGCGACAGTCCCAGTGGTCAGCACAGGGAATACAAAGTGGAATAAGGCGCGACCCTGGCCTTAGGGGGAGGGGGGGCAGGCTACGAGCTCAGCACAGTGTATTTTTAGACAGACTGTAATGGCCCTGTAATGGCCCAGGGCCGCAGCTGGCATGAAGTCGAATGAATAAACAGCACGGAGGAACGGTGTCTTCACAGATGACCTCCTTCCAGAGGAGGGATGTGAGTAGGGTCTCAAAAGGGAGTTGTAAAAGCGGTATGATAGTCCCTGATTTTTGATATAGGAATGGCGAAAATGAGACATTTCATTAGAATAATCTCTTTACAACAAAATTTGACCATATGTATCCTTTTTTTCTTTTTAAACTATTGGAAAGGACCATATCTGAAATGAGCTGGAAACTTTGTCTGAAGGTGTTAACAGATGTCGGATGCTCCCTCTTGTTTCCTCTGTCACTGTGTTAATGTCACTTTCTCCTTTGGAACACTGATCTTTGATGGAAGAATGAAGGTTCCTGTTACTGGGGAACAGACCAAAAGGAGCAGGGTTACTGTCTGTATCTCCTCCTCTGGCCCTTGAAGTCGGGTACCGTTGATGGATTTGGAAGGATAGCATCAACTTCTTCTCTTTCTGTTCAGGGGTTTTTGGGACTAGGCTGCAACTGCAGGTATTCATACTTACCAAAAAAAACAAACCCAGTGCCGTCGAGTCGGTTCCGACTCATAGTGACCCTATAGGACAGAGTAGAACTGCCCCATAGAGTTTCCAAGGAGCGCCTGGCGGATTCAAACTGCCAACCCTTTGGTTAGCAGCCATAGCACTTAACCACTACACCACCAGGTTTCCTGTTCACACTTAGCAAGTAACATTTTTCTATCCAGGCTTCTAGGTTCAGCAAGCTGCAAAAACAATTGTTTATAAAATATCGTTGAGAAACTGTGTGCTTTTCCCAGTCCCAGGAGTATTACTAATAACTTAAGTGCAGTGCCATTTCTTTTAAATCTGTGCTTACGTGCTTTACACACAGCGATGCCTGGTGGTGTGAAGCGTGCATTGTAGAGGAGGGTGGCTGAGACTCGGCTCTTTTACCGTTCTGCATTTAGTCATCCCTCAGCTTCCTGAATGGATTCACTCAGCCGCCAGCATCTGAAACCCATAGTTCATGTCCTTTGTCACATAAATATTTGTCCAAATATGAATGCCTGAGAAGCTGTGTGCACACTGAACTTAAAGTTACCTGGCTGAGTCTGGGTACCCCACACCAAGGCTCTGGAGGTGGGGTGGCGGCTGGAGATAGAAGCACAGTTCCAAGGTGTTAAAAAAGACAATTTCAAATCAAGGCTTTCAAAAACTGACTGCAGTTGCAGGTTCCCACACTCTTGCTGCCATGTTGTTGTTGTGTGCTGTCAAGTCGATTCTGACTCATGGTGACCCCGTGTGACAGAGTGGAACCACCCAGTAGGGTTTCCTAGGCTGTAATCTGTATGGGAACAGATCGTCAGGTCTTTTCTACGGTGGAGCCGCTGGTGGATTCAAACTGCTGCGCCACCAGGGTTCCTTTCTTGTTGCCATACCATCCAGGAATGTCTTTAATTAATATGAGTAATTAAGATACAGAGCTTTTTTTTTTTTTATCTTAACATATCCAGGTAAATGCTGCCCTCAGCAAAGAAGTCACTGTGGGAGGTCATACGACTCTTCAGGGGTTGTTCCTGGTCAGCCTTCCCTGAGCCATCATTCCTCACTTGGCCCCTTCTCTCCTAAATCAGATAAACTCCAGCTCTATCCTCAAAAGCCTCGTCACCATGGTGGTACTGATTTAAAACTGAAAGGAAGATGCTGAAGGTAATAGACGAGTTACAATGCTGTCTAATTAACAGCAGAAATTGTTGAACTAAAACTTATTTCTACCTCAGGTGACATGTTTGAGAAATACGTTCATTCGAACGTTATAAATCTTGATCTGTTGGAGGCTGTGTGATTAAGTCAGTTTCCCGCAGTCATCTGTCATAGGAAGACAGCCAAGTTGTTGAGGCTCCGAAAGAGAGAATGTTCAGGAATGTTAAGGGAAAGAAAACCTACAACTGCTTTTCTTTATTGAGAGTCACCTCCAGACATCCACCTGTGACGCTGCTGTCACCACTGTCCACGTCTGCACTTCTGCCAGGGTTATCCATAGAAATCAGAACGCTTTTCAAGGCTTTTGTAATACTTTCTCTTTGTTTCTCTAGGTATTTCTGGGAAAAGCCAGCTTCTGTTTGCACTGGTCTTCACAACTCGTTACCTGGATCTTTTTACTTCATTTATTTCATTATATAATACATCTATGAAGGTATAGTATGACATCCAATAGGGTGTACTTTATCTGTAGTTCACAGCCTTAAGGAAACTTTACTTGGTGTCAGCTATGCATATAATTAAAATTCCTCAAGAATAATGTCTAAATATGCTGTCCTTTACTTAAAAACCTTTAGACCACCTTGCACATGTAATTGAGAATAAATAGTTATAACTAAGCATATTTTTTTGTTTCATAATAGCATCTATTAAAATACTTTGAACTTAGAGATTTTTTTAGTCCTAAATTCCTTGAGTATGATAAATCTATTAACGGTCTTTCATAACCCTACAAGAAAGAGAGGTAACTTACATTTTCAGGCGGTGGGAATTTACAAGTCCATCCCCAGGGAAACCCAGCAGGTCAGTATATAACAAGACATTGAAGCTTGGACCCTGCTTGCAATGTCTTACTCTGTGTGAGGGACTGTGCGTTGGCTTCTCCTATTTTTCTTTTTTTTCCACTAAGTTAGTTTTCCTACCTCTGCTCTATATGCCATCCTTATTACTTTAGCCACACTCAGATCACGCTGATACTGTAAGTTACCTAATAATACAATTTTTCTTTAAAAGCCTTTTAACGTGTCCTAAGCATTAGTATCCAAGACAGCTTTGGCGTCCCTTCTAATTCGCATTAAAATAAACGTTAACAGTTTAAATGCAAAATCTGTGTGTACCACCTGATATCTTGTACACCATGGT
Source organism: Elephas maximus indicus (assembly GCF_024166365.1). NCBI lineage: Eukaryota > Metazoa > Chordata > Mammalia > Proboscidea > Elephantidae > Elephas > Elephas maximus. Next base: position 100,846,102 of record NC_064830.1, read on the forward strand.
GATGCGCACTCCATGTTTAGGGCAGCACTGGACTGGGAGCCTCCACTCCCTCACACAGTCATTGAGCACCACAGAACCAGGCAGTTCCTTAGCATGGAGGGCCTGGCAGAAAGCAACCAGGAGAGCTCCAAGTCTGGAGGAGGAGAGTAGATAGAGTCTCACAGTGCTAGAGGGATGACTGAAATTGTGATGGGTGCTCTGATAGACATATAAGGGGCTCTCAGGATGTGTCATCGGAATCTGATTTCTTTCATTCATTCATTCTACAAACGTTTATGGGGCAGCTGTGTGCCTGGCGCAATTCTAGGTACTTAGCCTTTTGGCACATCTGAGAAAGAAATATTTAAGCTAAAGGCTGTTAGTGGGATACTTAAAACAACTCCTCCAACACTTTCTGTTGAAAAGCATTTTATAAGCACAGGTCAGAGTAGACAAAAGCCATATTGGAGGCCATGGTCATTCCTAAAATGCAAATTTGAGTTACCTGTTATTGTTCCATTCTTTGTTACCAAGTGAGTGATGGAAGCCTAGTAACCAAGAAATGGTCAGGCCCCTGCTTGTTGCTCAGTCAGGTTATACTGCACTCCTCAGGTTACACTGCAGGTCGTGGGCACTCCTCCTCCCACCCCCAGGATACTTAGTCTTCAGAGGAATCCTTTTTGCTTGCTTGCTTACAGTTTCCCAGGATAATGTCGCAAAAAAATCAGAGCCGTGGGAGCGGAGTTTTCCGTCCTCATGCCTTTGACTTTAAATACTGAGCAGTGGTGAGCGGAGAAGAGCAGTTGCCTTTCCTCAGTGGCTACTGAAGCCTTAATGGACATAATCCCAGCTGAGCAGAGCTGGTGCTCACGGGTGACCTCCGGCTGCAGTGTGCCTTGGCTGGGTGTGCTACTGGAAGAGGGCTCAGTGTGTATATCAGTGTATGTGCGTTTTGTTTATACATGTAGGTTATATGTTATTTTATTCCTGTGTATGTACTTGAGGGTGTGGGGGTAACCATTTATAAATCAGTGGACAAAATTTCTCCAACAGAATAAAATATGAATGTTCCTTGGGTTTTCGTTTGACTTGTTAGTTTGCAGTTTTCCAGTACGATCCAACAATTTTAATACTGTGTTGACTATTCATTTATGAATACTGCCTACTAGGTAGCTGTAAGATGAAGCCTCATGGACAGTTTAATGTCTTTTTTTTTTTTTTTTGAGCTTATGAGGGCTTGTTGATTGCTCTCATTTTCCCGTTAAGTCATTTGCCCCAATGTTTTCCTAATACAGTTTAGCAAATCGTCTTTCCTAAGGAGAAGTAGCACCAGGCAGTGCAGCTGTTGTGTGAGGATCGCAGTAGGCAGCACACCCCTAATTCTTCCTTCTCAGGGGCTCAGCCTGTGATTTCGCACTCAGGTCTAAAATTCTGCAGTCTTCAAAGTGGCGTAATTTCATAATATGATAATCTCCTTAGGTCAGATGAGTAAATGGTGTGACAGAACACATAATTAATTGTAAGCCTGTGTACTCATCTGTGCACAAAATCACTCTTCTTGGAGGTAGCAACCTGAATGTTCCGTGTTAAAGTAACACAATTTAAGTAAAAACCATCGTTGCAAAGTTTAACATGAATTACAGTCTTTATTTAGAAAAGCACTAGATAATAAGAAATATTTTCATGTGGGAAGGAAGTGCATTGGTTTTGAATTGCGTTGAATTTTGCATTCATTTTTTTTCTTATGCTGCTGTGTAACAGTTTAAAATGAGGTGAAAATTACATTTCTTTGGCAGTTTCTTATAAAGTTAAACTTACACATAACATCTGACCCAGTCTCACTCCTAGGTATTGACTCAAGAGAAATGAAAACTTATTCTCACTCAAAAACCTGTACACAAATGTTCCTAGCAGCTTTATCCATCACCCCCCCAACAAAAAGCAACCCAAATGTACTTTAACTGTTGAATAAACAAACTGATAGAGCTACACGGTGGATTGCTACTCAGCAATAAAAAGGAATATTTTTAATACATGCAAAAACATGGCTGGACATCAGATGCACTCTGCTGAGTGAAAGATGCCAGACTCAAAAGGGTACATACTGCACGATCCCATTTCTTTGGCATTTTGGAGAAGGCAAAACTGCAGGGATGGAGAACACATCAGTGACTGCCAGGGGCTAGGACTGGGGGAAGGTTTGACTACAGACAGGCAGCACGAGGGACTCTTTTGGGGTGATGGAACTGTTCTGTGTCTTGATTGTGGTGGTGGTTATATGACTCAGAACCGTACACCCCAAAAGTGAATTTTATTATATTCAAATTTTAAACTACAAATAAATAAAGTTAAGGCAGGAAAGGAAACCCTGGTGGCGTAGTGGGTAAGAGCTACAGGTGCTAACCAAAAGGTCAGCAGTTCGAATCCACCAGGCGGTCCTTAGAAACCCTATGGGACGGTTCTGCTGTGTCTATAGGGTCGCTATGAGTCGGAATCAACGGCAATGGGTTTGGGTTTTTTTTTTTTTTAAGGCAGGAAAAGGAAGGTATTTCTCCTTTCTGAATACATGGGTGATTTAGGAAAGCTGGGGGAGTTGGAGCAACTGCAAGGTATTGATGACCTTGTTTTTTTCTTTGTTTCTAGCTTATCTACATTGCTTGCTCCTATGCCACCGTGTACCTGATCTACATGAAATTTAAGGCAACCTACGATGGAAATCATGATACCTTCCGAGTAGAGTTTCTGGTGGTCCCTGTGGGAGGCCTCTCATTTCTAGTCAATCATGATTTCTCTCCTCTCGAGGTTAGTGAAGAGGTTATTTAGTGGCCATATCTGGTGTCCTAGGGAAGTAGACCTGTTTGCAGATAATGTGGTTTTTGTTTGGCAAACTTCTGATGCAGCATACCCTATTTGGTATTAAAAACCATGGACAGGAGCTAAACACCCAGTCAGGTTCTTGGGTGTGTGCTGACAGCTTATTGCCTGACTCCTTCAGAATATGAACTTGAAACTATCTTTCATTGTCTTGACTTCTGTGGTACCAAACACAGTGCCCTGCCTGTCCGAGTGTTTGAAGAACTTGGTCTTTTTGCTGCCCTGACCCTTCTTCTGTTTCCTTTTTGTGTGTGGATATCTCACGCGCATAGTGTCTCTGAGACTCTCCTAAGCAGCCCTTTCTGACTCCTCAACTTTGGGAAGGTGGTTTGTGTAGTGCACCGGCACTGTGCCGTGCAGCGGCTGTTCCTGCGCACCTTCCCTCCCCCTGTCCCGTGGTAAGCTCTTTTCCAACCTGGGGTTTATTTTGTTACCATGTTACTCCTAGTTGTCTAAGTGCTGGGAGTGCCTTTGTTTTGAACAAATTCTCCAAGGACTACTTAGCAAGTCCTTCTGTTGTCAGCATGAATAAAATACAATACCATGTTGGACAGAGAGTTAGCATGGTTACAACTGCAACTTCTTAACCCGTTGATTTAGCCACACCAAAAATCTTAAAAAGAGTAAGAAACTAATGAAAATACTTAGGTAGTCTGGGAAGGAAAGACCGTAGCCTGTTTGTGAGGGAAAACAGCACTGAAGGAGCGGAAGGAACTTAGTTATCAACGTTGGTGAACCTGGCAGGAAGCAGGGTTGACTCTGGACCCTAGATTCAGAGTGGGGTAAACTTATCCAAGAGAAACAACCTATGTGTAGATTTGTAGAAAATTGTACAGAGAAGAATGAGACATTGGAGAGAAAAAGTTAGGAAAACTCAGAGGTGGCAGTGTCTAGGTCACCCAGCCTGTCCATGGCAGTGCCCATTTCTCGTAAACGTTGCTTACGTTTCTGTGATTTATTAAATTGCTAAGCTGCTCAGACCTCCCCCTCCCCCACCCCCCGTGCCTCGCTGCTTGTGTGCTGCTCCACAGGGCCAGTAAAGCAAGAGTCTTTGCTGTGAACCTGCAGTGGGCACTGGCGTCTGACCAGAGTTTGCCGTCTGCCTTACAGATTTTGTGGACCTTCTCCATCTACCTGGAATCTGTGGCGATCCTCCCACAGCTTTTTATGATCAGCAAGACTGGGGAGGCAGAGACCATCACTACCCACTACCTATTCTTCCTGGGCCTCTACCGCGCTTTGTATCTTGTCAACTGGATCTGGCGCTTCTACTTTGAGGGCTTCTTTGACCTCATTGCTGTGGTGGCCGGTGTAGTCCAGACCATTCTATACTGCGACTTCTTCTATTTGTACATTACAAAAGGTACGTTGGTGTTTTAGTCCTAGAGTGCTGCTGTAACAAATACCACAAGTGGATGGCTTTAACAAAGAGAAGCTTATTTCCTCACAGTGAAGTAGGCTCAGAGTCCAAATTCAGGGTGTCAGCTCCAGGGGGTGGCTTTCTCTCTCTCTCAGCTCTGGGGGAAAATTCCTTGTCATCAATCTTCCTTTGATCGAGGAGCTCCTCAGGCGCGGACCCCAGGTCCAAAGGATGCACTTTGCTCCTGGTGCTGCTTTCTTGGTGGTATGAGGTCCCCCTGTCTCTGCTCACTTCTCTGTTTTATGTCTCAAGAGATTGCCTCAAAACACAATTCAGTCTTGTAGGTTGAGTCCTGCTTCACTAACACAACTGCCACCCATCCTCCCTCATTAACATCACAGAGGCAGGATTTACAACAGGTAGGAAAATCACACAATACCAGGAATCCGGGTCCAGCCCAATGTATACATTTTTGGGGGGACATAATTCAATCCATGACAGTTGGACTGTGCCTGCTTGCTTTCTTCCCAGAGTCACATGTACTTTCAGGGGCTTGCATGGCCAGCTCCCAGTCCAGCACGTTCTCAATCTGGCACTGTCTCTTTATAAAGCAGAACTGGCTTCAGAAAAATATTTTAATGGTAGCCAAATAAAGTTCTGGATCAAGGTTTCCAGTCTTTTGGAATATAAGTGCCTCTTTTTTCTTTTGCTATAGCTTCATTTTTCATTGGTTCATAGGTATGCAGGCTGTTACTGATTTACTACTACTACAATCCAGTGCTTAAATCAACATCCTTGTATATGCGTATTTTTGCATTTATATGAATATAGGACATATGAGGAAACCCTAGTGGCGTAGTGGTTAAGTGTTACAGCTGCTAACCAAAAGGTCGACAGTTCGAATCCACCAGGGGCTCCTTGGAAACTCTATGGGGCAGTTCTACTCTGTCCTATAGGGTTGCTATAAGTTGGAATTGACTCAATGGCAGTGGGTTTTTTTTTTTTTTGTTAAGACATGAATTTTATAACATCTAATGAAAGCTGTGGAAACCCTAGTGGCATAGTGGTTAAGTGCTACGACTGTTAACCAAAAGGTCAACAGTTCATATCCACCAGGTGCTCCTTGGAAACTCTATGGGGCAGTTCTACTCTGTCCTATACGGTCGCTATGAGTCAGAATCGACTCAATGGCAATGGGCTTTTTTTTTTTTTAATGAAAGCTATTGCCCTTACTCAGAAGAAATGCATATTCATGCACGTGCAGACACATTTTTAGATAGAGCTTTTAGAGGATTCGGGAGCCCCTGAAACCTAACCATAGATTTCAGGTTAAGAATCCCTGCTGTAGGGACCCCAGAGGTCATGGCCCCCAGACTCTCTGTTAGCCCAAAACTAAAGCCATTCTCGAAGCCAGCTCTTCAAAGATTAGACTGGACTATAAGACATAAAATGATACTGATGAGGAATGAGCTTCTTAGCTCAAGTAGACACATGAGACTATGTGGGTAGCTCCCATCCGGGGGTGAGATGAAAAGATAGAGGGCGACAGGAGCTGGTTGAATGGACACAGTAAATACAGGGTGGAGAGGAGGAGTGTGCTGTCACGTTGTAGGGAGAGCAACTAGGGTCACATAAGAATGTGTGTGTAAGTTTTTATGAGAAACTGAGTTGAGTTGTAAACTTTCACTTAACGCACAATTAAAAAAAAAATTCCTGGTGTATCGTAAAATTTCTGTTATGGAATTGCAGGGTAGAAGTGTGTACACATTTTATTTCTTTTTTAATGTTCAAAAATTTTATAGACTTTCCTACATAAAAAGTTATATTTTAATATATGTTGATTGTGGGAGTCATGGTATCCTAACAGAAAGCTACTATAAATGAATTTAGTGATGCCTTTAGACGAATTTGTATTTTTTTTTTTTTTAACACAATGGCTGTGGCATCTAGGTACCTTAAGAAAATACCAGTATGCGTGTACACAACATTTGCAGTCTGTGGGCTTTCTGAATTTTGGACCTTGTCCTCACCCAGAGCCCCTCTGGTGGGCCACCACTGCTCTTAGCCTGTGAAAGTATGGCTGTCGCTAGTGGGACGCAGAGCCCCGGACCAGCCTCGGCTGCTGCTGACTCCCATCAAGATACAACTTCACAAATCCTGTTTCATATTTTTATATTTCAGAGGGCTTTGTTTATTGACATCAAAGTCAAGTGACCGTTGCTTGCCAGAAGCTTATTTCCCTTGTTGTACTTGACGATGGAGTCTTGTGTAAGAATGGGAAGAAGGAAGTAATTTTATAACTGTAAGATTGTCAACATCAGTAACCTTCTGTTTCCTTTCCTTCTCTTTAACATTCCAGTGCTCAAGGGAAAGAAGCTAAGTTTGCCAGCGTAAGTGCCAAAGACCATCGCCAGCATCTGTCCTTCAGGGTGCTTGGACAGAATTCTTACAGCAAAGGTGTAAGATGCTTGATACGGAAAATCAGAAACTTCGCTCTTTACTACAGATAGTCATCAGCAGCTCTGTAAGAACACAGAGGAAAAGAACCAGAGGGTTTCTGTTTAATGCATCTTGCCTTATCCTTTTTTATTACTATGTACAAAGATTTTTTTACACAAAGAAACTTAATGCTGTATTAATACATTCAGTATGTAGCTTCAATTCAGGTAGTTCCAAAAGTGAAGATTTTGTGAGGAATAAGTGCAAACCTTTTTTTTTTTTTTAATTTTAAAAAACTCTTTGAAATTGTTGATTCTTTGTGTCTGTAATGAAAATTGTACTCCTTGACAGTTGGTAGATTATATATTCTTCCATCTATCAAACTTGCATTCCACTATATTTATTTTTTGCCAAAAGATGAGTTGTTTGTTTGAAATCTGAGACACTATGTTCAATTTGGTGCGTGTGTTCACACTGATCACCTAACATGGACGGCCTTCCTTAGACATCACAACACTACAATTAAGGCTGGTAAGGATGACTTGCAAGTCTTAACGTTTTTCATTACCAAAATTTTAAGGTTCTGAATGTATGGAGTATCATTTAAGGGTCACCAAAAGTGACTGCCCCCTGCCCCTGCTGAGAAGTGTCCCTTCGAGACTGTCCCGGGGTGCTGAAGGAACTCAGGGGGCAGGAGTTCTGGGCTGCTTACCATCTGAGTGTGGGACAGAGGGCCATCAATGGTTATTTTGGACATAGGGCTCTCCTTAGGAAAGGAACACAAGTACTTATCTGTCACATAATTTTCCAAGAGAATACTACAACCATGTCCATGCTCAGATTCAAACAGTTTTTCCTATCACTTTTGGGGAGTAAAATGATAGACACTTTTTTTTTTCCAACTGGCAGCACAAATTACCATTCCTTATTCTTACTTTTTTTTTTGGTTTGGTTTTTGTTTTCATTTTTTTACCAAGCTCTTGCATGATTTTTCTTGTGTTACCGTCCTAAATAAACATTTTATTAAAATAGAATAAATTGTCTTTGTTTATGAATTAGGCTTTTGGAATAGCCTATGCTGGGATGATTTGATTTTTTTGTTTTGTTTTTCAATTGGCAACAAAAGCTCCATGGAGGTGCAGACGTTGAAAGTCCACTTAATTATAAAACCTTTTGTGTTTCATAGAAATATTAGATTTTTTTCTCCTGATTTTGCCATTATATTGATTTGCTACTTTTTTTTTTGATTCATGCAGAAGTGTATGACTTTGTTTTTATGTGACGCACCATAATGTTCCCAAGTGTTGAATACAGGCAGTCCCTGGGTTATGAACGTCCGACTTATGTAAAACCTGTAGTTATGAACCGATCTGTAAACCTATTACGTTCGTAAGCCAGAGACTGCCTGTATACTAAGACAAACATTTGACTGACGTTAGATACTAACTGTACCTAACTGTTAATGACTTACATACAAATTCAACTTAAAGACACACTTGGGAACAGGACTTGTTCGTAACCCCGAGACTGCCTGTACTAACAGTGCTTACTACAAGAAGGATGTATTTTTGCTTTCCGCATTAAAATATCTTGAGGAGAAAGGGAGCTGTGGATGGCTTTTGTTTTTATCTAGTGTGTCTCAGTGACTTTCTAGATTGGCAGTGTAACTGCAGTTTAACCTCCTATCTTTGTTTCCTTTTCCCCCTTTGCCACGTGGATTTTTTTCCCCCCGTTATGTCAGAGTAGCTCCCTTTCCAGCATCCTAGTCTTGGTTTAGCCTCTGTCATCTGCTTTCATCCTCCTGGGAAGATTCTGAGTCTCAGTAAGTGGAGCCCCCTACTTGCTGCCCAGCCTGGAGGTGGGGTGGGATGGGGGTCTCAGCCTGTTTCTGTGCATGTAAACCATGCCCGAGCTGGGCCATTCAGCTGCAGAGCACACTGTACAGAGCAAGGATCTGAACCCTCGGCCGCTGCTGATGTATGAAGTACCAATGCCCTTTCAGTCATTCTGCCCAGGTAAAAGTGACACTGGCTAAGACATCACCACCATTTTTGTGGTCAACCAGGATGGCACCTTAGTAAGGGGGGGTGCCTCAGTTGGGGTGTGGAGGCTGGAGCATGCCCTTGCCCACGATGGAAACAATGGCCTTGTGTGACATGGCTTATGAAGCACTGTTTCATAGTTACTTTTACATCCTGAATAAAGGTTATCAGGTAACTAATACTTTTTATCGAGCTGTTTTTTGTTTGTGTAAATTTTAGTGAAAGGGTGAAGAGAAATAAACTTAACAAACTTGCCCAGTGATACAGACACCAGTCTGTTCCCTGCCCAGTTCAGTCACAATGCTGTTTCCTTACAGTCTGTGGTGGAAAGAGAAACAGGTAGCAAAAAAAAAGTTTGCAGGTGGAAAGACCTTGCTAGAGAAGAACCAGCCCAGCCTTTTCAAAGATGCACTACCCACTGCCTTAGAGTTGATTCCAACTCCTAGCAACCCTGTAGCACAGAGTTGAACCACCCCATAAGTTTCCAGGGCTGTAATCTTTACGGGAGCAGACTGCCACATCTTTCTCTCAAACCACCAACCTTTCGGTTAGCAGCTGAGTGCTTTAACCACTGTCACTTGGGCCATTTCGTGGAAAAATCAAACTAATCTTTAAATAGAAATCATAGGTGACTTATGGGAACCATAAGTCATGCAGCACAGACTGTGCGGTCAGGTTTATGTTGGAGTCTTGGCTCTCTACACTCGTAGCTTAGCATGAGCCTTGTCCCCACTCAGTTACATGGAGCAACTGCTGCTTTTCAGGGATTCCGGGAGAATTAAATGAGCAAATGTTGGTAGAGCTCAGCGGAGAGATTCCTACCCATTAAGTAATCAGCACCTCTGGAGCCCCTTTTCATCTCTGATTAGCTTGAGACAGCAGCTTCAAAAGCTAGCCAAGAAGTGATTCTGGCAAGAACTCTTCTAGCCTGTTTGATAACTGGTCAGTTTTGCCGAAGGTTCTGAACCCTTCTTATGAGAGGAATTCAAAATAAACCAGTTACCATCCAGTTGACTCCAACTCAGTGACCCCGTGTATGTCAGAGTAGAACTAACTGCTCCAGAGAGTTTTCAATGGCTGATTTTTTGGAAGGAGATTGCCAGGCCCTTCTTTAAGCGCCTTTGTGTGGACTTGAATCTCCAACCTTCTGGTTAGCACTCAAGCGTGGTAACAGTTTGCACCACACAGGGACTCCTACGAGAGGAATGTTGTTAGGTGCCCTGGAGTCAATTCTGACTCAGTTACTCCGTGTGACAGGGTAGGACTGCCCCATGGTGTTTTCTACGCTGTAATCTTTACGGAGCAGATCTTTCTCCCATGGAACAGCTGGGTAAGGTTGGAACAGCTAATCTTTGGTTCGCAGCTGAGCGCTTAACCTTCGCGCCACCGGGGCTTTTATGAGAGGAATTGTGTGCCATTGAGTCAATTCCGACTCTGATCCTACAGGACAGGGCAGAACTGCCCCATAGGTTTTCAAGGCTATGATCTTTATGGAGGCTGACTGCTGCATCTTTCTCCCATGGAGCTGCTGGTGAGTTCTAACAGCTGACCGACCCTTCGCTTAGCAGCCAAGTGCTTAACCACCGAAACACCAGGGCTCCTGATGAGAGGAATCCCAACCAAAATCAAACCCATTACCATCGTGTTGATTCCAACTCAGTGACCCTCTAGGACAGGGTAGAACTGTCCCATAGGGTTTCCAAGGAGTGGCTGGTGGATTTGAACTGTTGACCTTTTTGTTAGCAGCCTGAGGTCCTAACCACTGTGCCACAGAGGTATAGAAACGGTCCTAGAAACCTTCCAAAACCACTCACCTAAGGTCTTAGGAGCCCCTGATTGGGTTAGGCTCCATGCCGGTATTTTCTGTGTGCCTTCGCCCTCTAGTGGCTGAATGTGGCGCTTTGCCTAGTATGGCCTTGGCAGAGTGGAATCTTGTTTCTTCAGCTTTGAAACAATTCACTCTTTTATCCCTGCAATTTAAAAGCAAGTCTCAGCATAATACAGCACTAACCCTTTTGAACGGAGACAGGATACTTTTTATAATACTAAAATGTAATACTCATCTTTGTTTTAGTTTCCACTTGGGTGCTTTAAACCTGAGCGTCTTTTGGCAAACACCTCACTTCACTGTCACCAAAACAATGAATGACACACCCATCCGTCTTTATTCTCTTACCCTGCTTTAGCTTTCTTCATAGTACTTAGTCACTCCCTGGCATCATCTACGTTTGGTGATTACCTGTTCTCCCCCTCCCCCCCTTACAGTGTAAGTTTCATGAGCGTGGGATCCTTGTCCATCTTGTTCCCTGCTATGCACATAGTAAGGAGCCCTGGTAGGGCAATGGCTAAGTGCTCAGCTACTAAGTGAAAGGTTGGCGGTTCAAACCCACCCAGCTGCTCCATGGGAGAAAGACCTGACAGTGTGCTCCCATAAAGATCACAGCCTTAAAAACTATAGGGCAGTTCTGTGCTGTCACATGGAGTCACCATGAGTTGGAATCTACCAGATGGCACCCAGCAACAACATGCGCATACCAGAAGTCCCTGGGTGGCGCAAGGACTTAAGTGTCGGGCTACTAACTGAAAGGTTGGCAGTTCAAACACATCCAGAGGTGCTTTGGAAGATAGGTCTGGTGATCTGCTTCCGAAAAGTCACAGTTTTGAAAACCCTATGGAGTAGCTCTCTGCACACGTGGGGTCACCATGAGTCAGAATCGACTGGACAGCAACTGGTACTGGTATGCACATAACAGAGCATCCTGAATAGTTGCTGAATATTGAGTATTTATTGAATAAACTCATTAAACAAGTGTCAAGATTATCCAAGTCTGAAGTTCCTTCAGGGGTCTTCAAGAGGGTAAGATGTCAGAGTGTTAAAATCAGACTATTTTAGGGAAGGTGCTGTGGCACCACCAGAGTTGGTGACACCACTTCCATGGACCTCCTCCGGTACCAGCCCATACAGAATCCTTAGTAATGTTTTTTGTACTAATGCTACTCGTAAATCGTAATTCTGTATATCACTCCTTTTCCTTTAATTACTACCTTATTCTCAAAAAAGTTACTGATACAGGTTCACAAATACTAATTACCTCAATATTGAAGCTAAAACACTAGAAAATTTGACAAAATCAGCGACTATAAAAACACCAGCAGCAAGAAAACAACAGCGTGTGCTTGTAGCCGGTGAAGAGGAATTCACTTGAATTGGGTTATAATGCCAGTTCTGACTGGAGCACATTAGAAAGTTCAAAAAGTACATTAGCATAGAGTTTACATGTATATTGATACATGTAAGCTAGGTTTACAAAAAATATTTGTTAATAACTACAGAATATTTTTGTAAAAAATAAATTTTGGTGAAACACTACACAAAAAAATTTATAGACAGTCATTTTGGTGTTACCTCACACCTCCCTAGGGACCCCACTGGTAAGGTGGTCAGGGAAGGTCCCTGAGTCAATGGCACTTGAGCTGAGGGCGGCACGAAGGCAGAATGACAAGGCAATACCTGTCGGAGGTGGATTCCCGGCAGAGAGAACAGGAATGTAAAAGCCTTCGGAGGAGAACAAGCTTGATGTGTTTCAGGGTGAAAGAGGCATCACGCAGTGGGTGATGGAGGGAAAGAGTAAGTAGCCCAGGCGGCCGGGGAGTGACATTCCCAAACCTTTGGTGTGTGGTTTCCAGGGAGGCCCCTGGGAGGGGTCGGATCCTATTTTATATACAAACAGCAGCCTGCACGATCCTAAACAGAATGGGTTGGTCGACAGTTCAACCAGGTCACCCCGGCTGCTGTGTGGGGCATGCAGTGGGGGGGGGGGGGGGGGGCGGAGGAGAAGGGCAAAAGGAGGCAGACCCTCCAGGCACGAGAGGAAGGAGGCTCAGACCTGAGCAGTATTTAGGAGGCAGCTTCACCGGCACTGAAGACGACCTGCTAGGGAGGACCGAGGGTCGATCGGGCCATTCCCCAGTCCTTTCCCCCTTCCAAGCTGCCCGCTGGAGTTTCAGGTTCTGAGCTAGAGCAAGGGTGCTCAGGGGGTGTTCCTGGTACAGTGGGGGGGGGCGGAGAGGGCGGCAACTTCGTCACAGGCTCCGGAGTCTCACAGACCTGAATACCACATCCGGGCCCGGAGGGTCCTCTTCTATAAAATGAAAGTATTAACAGAACGGGCTGCTGGAACACGCAGAACTGCCATAAAGCCGGTCGGTCGCTCCGGGTAAGCGACTACGCGCAGGCTCAGAGTGCGCCAGGGGCAGCGGGGCGCAGTGCGCGTGCGCCCGCCTCCGCTTAGGCGTGAGCGGGCCCTGGCCCCTGCCTCAAAGTGAGCATGCGCCGGGCCCGCCTTCGGGTATGCGCGCGCCAGGTTGGAGGCGGAGTCGGAAGGGCGCGGGGCTCCGGGGCTTGAGGTGCGCGGCGGGTCGGCCCGAGGTCGGGCGGCGGAGCCATCGCCATGCCCGGCTTGGTGCTCTTTGGCCGGCGCTGGGCCATTGCCAGTGACGACCTGGTCTTCCCAGGGTTCTTCGAGCTGTGCCTGCGAGTGCTGTGGTAAGGGCGGGCGGCTGGTCCGGGCCGAGGAGAGCGCGGGGCGCGAGCGGCCGCGAGTGACAGGGGCGCCAGCCTGCCGAGCGCCGACCGTGTGCCCAGCGCGGTGCCCGGCGCTGGCCGTGCGTGGCCCCCGTGGCACAGATAGGAGACCGGAGCCCCGAGAGGGTAGGCCTTGTCCGGGCTTCCGCGCTGCAGGGCACGGTCCCTCCTCTGTGTGCGGCGCCGAGACGTGGCCCCGGGAGCCGCGAGGACATCATCGCCAGGCAGTGGGGTGGCCTCGGGAGCTCTTTCCGAGTCCGAGCCGAGAGTGTCTGTTTAGAACCAGGGGCAGCCACTCGTGTGATCACTCTGCTTGGGAAAGCACAGCGTCTTGAATCAATGAAGTGGAAACTGGGAAATACTACCTATTGAAAACAAAACAAAACAAAAAACCCCGTTGCGGTGAAGTCGATTCCGACTTATTAGCGACCCTATAGGACCGAGTTGAACTCTGCACCATAGGGTTTCCAAGGAGCCCTGGTGGAAATCTGCCATCTGTTGGTTAGCAGCCAAGCCCTACATCATTGCTCTGCCAGGGTGCCACTACCCATTGAGTGGGGCTGAATTCCAGGAGAAGCAGACAGACTTGAAGTATACTTTGCTTTTGAAATTGTGAATTTCCTTTCAAACTAGCTCCTTTTGGAATCAGTGGGAAGTGGCATTTGGAGCATAAAGTCTGTTCTCACAGGGTCTGGCTAAAGAATGATGTAATTGTTATTTTTTTAAAAGGTAGATTCTTCTGGACGGTGCCTGGCTACCATTACTGAACATTTTTTTTTTTTTTTACTTGTTTTGTGGTGGTGGTTGAGACTATATCATTACTGAACATTTTGATCGATGGTTCTATAGAAGAATCCTGATCAGAAGGGGGAAAATGCAGAACAGAATTTCAAACGTTCATGGACTCCAGACTTCCTGGAGCCATGGAGGCTGGATGAACCTGGGCACTTTAAACCAAAAATACCCTCTGATGTCTTCTTTAAACAGTAGTTTAGCTTAATTAGTAGAGAATGTCTGCTTTGCTGATTTAAAGAACTGTCTTTATGGGAACAAATTAACTACAGCAACTGGAAAAGCTAGATAGGAAGTTTACGGGTAGTGAGTTTTTGTTAATCGGGGAGGGAAAATTTGGAAAAGGAGGGCAAGAATGATCGCACAACTTGGAGAATGTAATCAGTGTCACTGAATTGTATATGCAGAAATTGTTAATTGGTGTATGTTCTGCTGTGTAAGTTCTCAACAATAAAAGTAGATTCATGAGGGGACAGAAATATAAAAACATGAAATGTTATGAGCTGCTTCTCAGTAGCTTTATAATTCTCAGGGCCAGGCCCACCTGAGATTATTTCCTCATTATTATTTTTAGACACAGAGTCATAATATTATCACAAGACTGACAAAAACATGAGGTTATTTAGTCCAGTTTCACTTCTGAGCTTGAATTCTTTCTTGAGTTCTTGCCAAGTGGAGCTCTGTCCTCTGCTTAAACACCTCTAGTGATGGATGGGTCACTTGTTAGTTCCATTGCTTGGTGCTAATATTTGAGTCCACAGTATTTTCGTCCTTTCAAGTTGATCCGTGTTCCCCATGGAACATCTTTGTATGACTTGCTTGCTGTCCTCTCAGGTTTATGTGACACTCACAAGATCATGAGTGTTTTTTGTTGGTCCACAGGCGTAAAAATTTTCTCATTAATAATTCAGCAAGCATATTGTTTGGTGGTTTACTAGTTGTGTATTTCTGAGTCGTGATGGGGCTCTTTTCCAGCAGCTCATGTCATATTTGCTTGCTTTTGGTTTTAAATGCCTCTCGTGTATTAGAGCAGGCATGAGAGCTGTATTATATAAGCATGGAATTGTAACTCATTACAAAAAAAAGGCACACTCTTTAGTTGGCTTAGCAAATCTTTTTTTTTTTTAATTTTTTTTTTTTGTGTTTGGTGAAAGTTTATATAGCAAATTAGGTTCCCATTTGACAATTTCTACACAAATTGTTTAGTGATATTAATTACATTTTTTGTAGTGTGTCAACATTTTATTTATTTCTGTTCTGGTTGGTCTGTTTCCATCCCTGCCCCCTTATCTTCTCATCTTTACTTTAGAGTAATTGTTGATCTTTTGGTCTCATAGAGATGGTTTTTTAATGCAGCTCTATACTCATGGGTAATATCCTTTATTTTGTGTGCCAACCTGTTATTTCTCTAAAAAGTGACCTCGGGATAGTTTTGGTTCAAGGTTTAAAGAGTATCTCAGGGCGTAGTCTTGGGGCATCTCAACTGGTCCAGTAAGTTAGGACTTTCTAAGAATATGAATTCTGTCCACATTTTTTTCCCATTCTGTCAGCGTGGTTGATCTGTTCTTAATGAAAACTATATTCCAAAGCAAACTTTACCTTGTTTTGGAAAATACTGGCTCCTTTTTTTTTTTTTTAGTTTTTATTGTGCTTTAAGTAAAAGTTTACAAATCAAGTCAGTCTCTCATACAAAAATTTATATACACATTGGTATATACTCCTAATTGCTCTCCCCCTTATGAGACCCCACACTCCTTCCCTGTCCATTTGGCCGGCGTCTGACCCCCTCTGCCCTCTCATCTCCCCTCCAGACAGGAGATGCCGGCATAGTCTCATGTGTCTACTTGATCCAAGAAGCTCATTCTTCACCAGTATCATTTTCTATCCCATTGTCCAGTCCAATCCCTGTCTGAAGAGTTGGCTTTGGGATGGTTCCTGTCTTGGGCTAACAGAAGGTCTGGGGACCATGACGTCCGGGGTCCTTCATATTGGCTCTTTTTATTTCTTTGTATTATGTCTTAGAACGCAGACGTGAATCTCTGGATTCCTTTTCTGACTCTCTTTTTTCTCGACAGGTGGGTTGGCATTCTGGCTTTGTATCTCATGCACAGAGAGAAGCTCGACTGTGCTGGTGGAGCCCTGCTCAGCAGTTACTTGATTGTTCTCATTGTTCTCCTGGCGGTTATTATATGTGCTGTGTCCGCCATTGTGTATGTCAGCATGAAAGGTAAAAAGAAGCTTTTTCTATTTTACACCTATTCTTCATTTTAACAGCTTAATTTAGATATAATTTGCATACTATACAATCGACCCACTTAAAGTGTATAATCCAGTGGTTTTTAGTGTAGTCACAGAGTTGTGGAACCATTGCAACAGTCAATTTTAGAACATTTTCAGCACCCCAAAGAGAAATTCCATACCCATTAGCAGTCACTCTCCATTTCCCCCTAATTTTCCCAGCTCTAGGCAACTACTAATCTAATTTCTCTCTGCCTATTCTGGACATCATATAAATGAAATCATATGCTATGGGGGCTTTTAGTCTGGCTTCTTAAACTTGGCATAATGTTTTCAAGGTTCATCCAGGTCGTAGCATGTATTAGTTCTTCATTCCTTGTTTTGGCTGAATAGTAATTCCTTTCTATGGATAGACCACAATTTGTTTATGCATTCATCAGTTGATGGACATTTGGCTTGTTTCCAGTTTTTGTTATTATGAATATTACTGCTACAAGCATTTACATACAAGCTTTTAGGTGGACAGGTTTTCATTTCTCTTGGCTATATACCTAGGAGTAGAATTTCTGGGTCATAGGGTACTTTTATGTTTAATATTTTGAGAAACTGCCAGACTGCTTTCAGAGCAGTTACACCATTTTATATTCCCACCAGTAGTGTATAAGGGTTGTAGTTTCTCCATTTCCTTGCAAACACTTGTTTTCTGGCTTTTTGATTATAACCATTCTCTTGGGTGTGAGTTGGTTATTTCATTGTGGTTTTGGTTTCCAGTTCCCTGATGGTTAATCATAGGGAGCACCTTTTCATGTGTTTATTGGCCATTTGTGTATCTTCTTTGGAGGAATGTCTATTCAGATCCTTAACCAATTTTAAATTGGGTTATTTGCTTTATTGTTACTGAGTTGTAAGGGTTACAACCAGGGCTTTGAATCATTTCTTCCCAGTTCATTCATGGCTGAGGAAGCGACACAGGAACAGATTCAAATTTTTAAAATTTGGGTAAATCAGAACAAGAGAAATTACAGGTTGAAGCACTGCTAGAAACATAATCTCCCTCTTAGAAAACAAGGGCAGCACATGTGTTGCATAGCAACCAAATCTTTTGCCCATTGGATTTTGCTCAGAGTCGGAAACAGCGGTGGCTCACTCAAAGGTGGCTGCTTACAGTGCCATTTTGAATGTGTGTCGCTCTCCTCAGTCCTGCCAATAATCCAATCTCATGCATCAGGCCCCTGAAAGGTCTCACTCTGCCTCTTCTGAGTCTCTTATTCCAGGGCTTTGACCAGTAATTTTTCCTGTTCTAGTTAGGTTCTGGATCACCTAAAGTTTAAAAATTTGGATCTGTTCTGGTTTTGCTTGGCCATGACTGAAGTGGTTCAAACCTGTTCGAAGCCCTGGTTACAGCTATTGCTAATGATAATTTTTTTGTGTGTGTTACGATTTTCTGCATATAATCACTTATCTGAGAAAGTCTCTGAAGATACTGGAAATCTTCCCTGCTTGATCGCTGTGGTTCATAGGAGGAACTGTGCACTCTGGTGACTGATGAAGAAATGCGTTAGTAAATAGGTCTTCATCGAAGGCAGGGCCAGATGGCATGCCACAGGGCCCTGCCCTCAGGCCTCTCAGCACCACTCAAGTGTTGCATTTTAATTTTAGTGTTTTATCACTGCCTGAATGGGAGTGTAGGAGGCATGCCTATCAGATTATAGATGATGATGGTGATAAAACTGGGAGGAGGTGGCAGATAGATAGGGTAATGGAATCAAGATTTGACCCTCTGGAATGATGGGCTGAAATTTATAAGGTGATGGTTCGTAAGGAGAAATGTCGAGGGGTGAGATGTCTGTGACAAAGTGTTTTCATGAGAAAAAGAGCTTCAGGTTTTGGGGTGACCAAGAGGCGTGAATGTGCCCGCTTACTCTAGTAATATATAGGAAATAGGGCTCTTCTGTGGTTTAGTATCGATTCTAAACATGAATGCCATATTTTTACACAAATAACGCACATTTTCTATGTTTGCCAACCGGTTCCTCCCCCAGCAAGGTATTTTCACAAGTGTACTATGCTAATTTTTTTTTTTTAAACAGCAACATGTAAAAAAAAATGGCACAGCGGCATTTATGAAAATACCTCACGGCGGGGGGGCAAACAAACATAGAAGATGCGTTATTTGCATAAAAATACGGGTCTGGGTTAAAGAAGACCCAGTCAGTCCCCTAAGCCTGGATTATAGTTGGTGCCGGATGCTCAAGAGGGAGAAAGCTGATGTGCACGTGGAGCCCTGGCACGCTGGAGCTTTTCAGAGAAAGCAGGATTTCTAAAAGGTAAAGAACTTAGTATGGTGTCATTTCAGATCAAGCATTACCTAGTTTATTTGTACTTTTTGTTTACCTTACCTCCTGGTTAGACCACTGTAATGACAGATTCAGACTGGAAGAAGTAAGTGTAAACTTCTTTTTCCCTTAAATATTTGTTTTTTTTCAGATATTTTTGGTGGTTTCAGGTATAGTCAGAGCCCGTGGTGGGTGCCCATGTTCACTTAGCTCCTCCTAGATAGTTGCATAGCACCTGCACTGCCATACACTCATTGCACAGAGCTCAGAAAACATTTGCAGATCACAGGGGTGTTGTGGGTTGCCTCCCCAGCCACCACCTCCAAATAGAACTTGGTTTTGTTCAGGAGTCCTCTCCACCCCTCATATACCAAGTATGTGTCAGAGAAGTCCTGTGCCAGCTCCTGGAGTGATTCCAATGTTTAGAAGTGGACGTGGGCCGACTGGGGCCAGTGAAATTCGGAGACAGTTTTTTGGGGGGTTCTGGGAAAGTCCTTGCTCCTCTAAGAAGGATCCAGAAGCAGCATGTTGTTGACCCTCTGGATGATGCTGTGCATGGATGAGTTGCAGGAGTGCTGCTGTATCTCCACTCAGAGCCCAAGCTCAGTGTAGGGCGGGCAGAGCTGCAAGAATGTCAGGGAGGTGGAGCCGGGGCCACTGGGCAGGGCAGCCTCATGCCTAGGCTGCCTCTGGACTTCCTGTTCTTCCAGCCAGTACATGTACTTACTGTTTCTAAATCAGTTTGAGTTGGATTTTCTATTAGTCATGGCTAGAGATATCCCAACTAAACTGAAAGTAATATAACAAAATTGGCTTAATTGCCCATTTGTTCCAAATAATTAATAGCAAACGCCTTTTTAAAAACATTTTGTGAATACTATAAAGAAAGTTAAAAAAAAAAAGGCAAATGGGAAAAATGAGACAAAAACCCAATCACCCTAATATGTAAAGGCTTCTACAAATATATATAGGAGCCCTTACTACATAAGGGCTTCTACACATAAACAGGAGTCCTTGGGTGGTGCAAAGGTAAAGCATTAGAGAAAGACCTGGCGATCTGCCCCCATAAAGATTACAGCCAAGAAAACCTACGGGGCAGTTCTGCTCTGTCACCTTGGGTCGCCGTAAATAGAAAATCAACTCGAGAGCACCTAACAACAAGAAATAGCCAAAAGGTTGGCTGTTTTTACCCACCCAGAGGCACCTTGGAAGACAGGCCTGGCAATTTGCTTCTGAACGGTCACAGCCTTGAAAATACTATGAAGC
The DNA here is from genome assembly GCF_024166365.1 of Elephas maximus indicus. Taxonomy (NCBI): domain Eukaryota; kingdom Metazoa; phylum Chordata; class Mammalia; order Proboscidea; family Elephantidae; genus Elephas; species Elephas maximus. The sequence continues at coordinate 100,866,013 of NC_064830.1, forward strand.
AGTTCTCTGTACACACGGGGTCACCATGAACCAGAATTGACTCAATGGCTACTAACAACAACAAACAAGAAAAAAACCAATAGTCAATAGAAAAATGGGCAAAGAACATGAACAGACAATTCAGAGAAACTGCAAATGACTACAAATGACAGACGTGCGTGTGCACACATGCATACTAGCTTTTTCTATATATTTGCACATGTACAAAGAAGTACTTATAGTAGATATTCATTGTAGTGTTGTTTGTGAGAACAAAAGATTGGAGACACTTAAGTGGCTGTTGGAGCCCTGGTGGCTCAGTTATTTATCATTCGGCTGCTAACCAAAAGGTAGGCAGTTTGGATCCACCAGCCGCTCCTTGTAAACCCTATGGCGCAGTTCAACTCTGTCCTGTAGGGTCGCTAAGAGTCGCAGGTGACTCGATGGCAACAGGTTTGGTTTCAAGTGCGTGTCAGTAGGCTGCAGGCTAGGTGTGATGGTCTACTGTGGGTGTGTTACAAAGGAGCAGATGCTCAGTGAACCCGTAAGGAATGATTTCCAGTGTGCTGAGGTGGGGGACATTGTATATAGTTTGCTACATTTTTCTTAAGGCTGTAGGTGTTTTGTTATGCACAGACTATCCCTGGGAGGAGACACAGATGACTAGGTTACTTCTAGTTTACCAGTTTTCTTCCTGTTCCGTAACAGGAACGAGTTGGGGTCGGGGGAGGCTTAATATTTCCTTTGTACCTACTTCAACTGTTTGAACATTGTACCATTTACACGTTATCTCCCCAAAATCAGTGATTTTGTTTGTTTCTTGGTTTATCAATTGTTAAGTTTAAGTGTATTTTTAAGTAACTCTTGGCACAATTTGCAGATCTTCCACGATTCATGGATAGTTTACCTTGCCCCTTCTGTTTCATAAGTCATCTGGATAATTCATCTGCTGTCTTCGCTACAAGGCAGCGTTTATGTAGCTTTTCGCTGGCATACGTCTCCAGAAGAAACAGCATGGCTGTCAGACCCTTTATCCCAAAGTCTGATGTTTGTGTAGTTACCTGCCCTCCTTTGCTTGGTCAGAAATACAGAAAAATCTATCGATGCTGCTGCAGTAGCTTCTGTTTTTTATTTGAGAACTTCCCAGAGGACGTCCCGTTGTTCCTGCCTTGTGGGAGGTTTAATTGGGGGAGGTCTGCCCTGGTGATGTCAGTCTTTGATTTACGTTAAGAGCACCCTTGTCATCCAGGGGCTGCTGTTCTGCCTCTGTTGTGTTTGGGCCCGATGGTAGGCCATCACTTTGCATCTCACCTGCGTTTGTGTCTCAAGAGCTCATTGCTCCTCTGCTGCTACTGAGGGTTCCTGCAGCAACTCCAGGGGTTGAACAGAAAGATCTTTTTCGTTGCCTGGCCTTAACTGGAGGATGATCGGGTTACTTAAGGGAGGCTGTGTTGAGGACATTCCACTCAGGAATGTAGCTGTGTGTGCTCCTTAATTACAGGGCCATTGGCATGATGACACCTACTGCCACAGCTAGTCCATACTGCGGCACACACACAGACACACACAGACACACACACACATCTACTGCCACAGCTAGTCCACACTGCAACACAAACACAGACACACACACACTGATTTTCTTTATCATCTTGTTTCTTTTCTGGAACCATAATCAGAATACTTCCCTTGCTCCCTTCTTTATGTATTTACTTCACTAGCCCATTATAAGGGAGCCTGGTGGTGCAGTGGTCGAGTGCTCAGCTGCTAACGCATAGGTCAGTGGTTCGAACTCACCAGCCTCTCCACAGGAGAAAGATGTGGCAGTCTGCTTCCATAAAGATTACAGCCTTGGTCCTTAAAAAGCTAGAAATAGGACCACCATACGATCCTTGGAATATATCCTAGAGAAATAAGAGCCTTTACACGAACAGATATATGCACACCCAGGTTTATTGCAGCACTGTTTACAATAGCAAAAAGATGGAAGCAACCAAGGTGCCCATCAGTGGATAAATGGATACATAAGTTGTGGTATATTCACACAATGGAATACTACGCATCAATAAAGAACAGTGAGGAATCTGTGAAACATTTCATAACATGGAGGAATCTGGAAGGCATTATGCTGAGTGAAATCAGTCAGTTGCAAAAGGACAAATACTGTATAAGACCACTATTACAAGAACTCAGGAAATACTTGAAACAGAAGAAAATATTCTTTGATGGTTACGAGAAGAGGGAGGGAGGGAGGGTGGGAGAGGAGTATTCACTAATTAGATAGTAGATAAGAACTACTTTAGGTGACGGGAAAGATAACACACAATACAGGCGAGGTCGACACAACTGGACTAAACCAAAAGCAAAGAATAACCTGAATGCTTCGAAGGCCAGTGTAGCAGGGGCAGGGGTTAGGGACCATGATTTCAGGGGACATCTAAGTCAATTGGCATAATAAAATCTATTAAAACACTCTGCATCCCACCTTGAAGAGAGGTGTCTGGGGTCTTAAATGCTAGCAAGTGGCCATCTAAGATGCATTAGTTGGTCTCAACCTACCTGGATCAAAGGAGAATGAAGAACACCAAGGACACAAGGTAATTATGAGCCCAAGAGACAGAAAGGGCCACATAAACCAGAGACTATATCAGCCTGAGACCAGAAGAGCTAGATGGTACCCGGCTACAACTGATGACTGCCCTGAGAGGGAACACAATAGACAACGCCTGAGGGAACAGGAGAGCAGTGAAGTTCTCGTAAAAAGATCAGACTTAATGGTCTGAAACTAGAAGGACCCCGGTGGTCATGGCCCCCAAATCTTCTGTTGGCCCAGGACAGGAACCATTCCCAAAGCCTACTCTTCAGACAGGGATTGGACTGGACAATGGGTTGGAGAGGGATGCTGGTGAGGAGTGAGCTTCTTGGATCAGGTGGACACTTGAGACTATGTTGGCATCTCTTGCCTGGCGGGGAGATCAGAGGGTGGAGGGGGTTAGAAGTTGGCGAAATGGACACGAAAAGAGAGAGTGGAGGGAAGGAGCGGGTTGTCTCATTAGGGGGAGAGCAGTTGGTAGCGTGTAGCAAGGTGTATGTAAGTTTTTGTGTGAGAGACTGACTTGATTTGTAAACTTTCACTTAAAGCACAATAAAAATTAAAAAAAAAAAAAGAGCACAGCCTTGGAAACCCTCGGAGGCAGTTTCACTCTGTCCTGTAGGGTCGCTATGAGTCGGAATTGACTCGGTGGCAACAGAGTGCCTTATTGATAGTTATCCTGACTGTTGGAGTTTCGAGCCCAGATGCTACTGACAGCATTGCAGCATTTCCGTATTAGGAGTCCCCGCCCTTCAGGAAGCTGTGTGTATGCCCGTGTTGCCTCCTGTTTCTGCTGGGCTGACTGGCTTTTGTTACATAATCCCCAAAACCAAACCAAACCCCATGCTGGATCTCCGTATCTGCACGTTTCATAGCCACAGATTCAACCAACCACAGATCAAAAATATTTGAAAAAAATTTTTACATATATATATATATATTTGGGAAAAAATGATTTGGAGAAAAAATACAGACTTTTTTTCGTCATCATTATTCCCTAAATAATACAGTACTGTATAACAGCTATTTGCATAGTGTTTACATTCTGTTAGATATTGTAAGTCATCTAGAGATGATTGAAAGTATATGGGAGGATGCGTGTAGGTTATATGTAAATACTGCACCATTTTATATCAGGAACTCGAGCATCTGCAGATGCTGGTACCGCAGGGGTCCTGGGAGCAGTCCTGCGATACCAGTCCACGGATACTGAGGGACGACTGTATTAGTTTTCCTCCAGCTACCGTAACAAAGTACCACAAACTGTGTGGCTTAAAGCAACAGAAATTGATTGTCTCCCGGTTCTGGAGGCTGGGAGTCTGAATTCAGTGTGTTGGCAGAGCCGCGCGCTCTCTGAAGGCTCTAGGGGGAGATCCTTCCCTGTCTCTCCTGGCTTCTGGTAGCCCAGGCCTTCCTAGACTTGTGGCTGCATCACTCCAGCCTCTGCCTCTGTCTCCATGTGGCTGTCTGCCCTCTGCATCTGCCTGTATCTCTTCTCTTTTTATGACGACACCACCAGTCCTACTGGATTAGAGTCCACCCTTCTCCGGTATGACCTCCTGTTAGCTAATTACATCTGGAGAGACTCTGTTATTTCCAAATGAGGTCACATTCACAAGTACCAGGGGTTAGGGCGTCAGCGTATCTTTTTGGGAACACAATTCAAGCACAATTAACATGTGCCTCTAAGTAATTCTAAAAGAAGCTCATTTTTGGCATTTAAAAGGCATTTTCTTACTAAATCGTTCTTTAGACCTTGGATTTTTTTTTCCAGTCACTACTTTTGTTTTAATCATGTGATGTTTTTATGGTAAAAAAAAAAAGGTTACTTAGTGTTTATTGGAAAACCCTCGTGGCGTAGTGGTTAAGTGCTATGGCTGCTAGCTAGCCAAAGGGTTGGCAGTTCAAATCTGCCAGGTGCTCCTTGGAAACTCTATGGGGCAGTTCTACTCTGTCCTATAGGGTCGCTATGAGTCGGAATCGACTCGACGGCACTGGGTTTGGTTTTGGTTTTAGTGTTTATCAAACTTTTTTCCAAGGGAAGAGAGTCAGTGTTTTTTATATCAAGAACTAAAGCATACGGTCCCCTGCCGATACTTGGATTTGTTTTACAAATACAGTAAACTGTCATGTCTAAGTGTTAGGCGTCTTCACATGGCCCCGTACATTGGAATTGTTTGCCTCTCAAAGATGAGACCCATCCGGCATTGGCAAGGCCAGGGCCATGCCATGTGGACCTGGGTTATGTCTTAGCAAGTAGCTGTCAAGCTCTTTGAGCCCCAGTTTCCTTGTTTGCAAAGTGGAAATAATAATTGTATCGCAGTCTTGTGAAGATTAAGGAATAATGTTTAAAAAGCGTTTGGGATGTGCCTAGAACAACAGAGGCCTTGAATAGATGGTGGAGCTTATTTTCCTAGCTGTTAGAACTTGGGAGACCATATATCTTGTTTTCCTGGGACTATACTGTTTTATGCCTGTTGTCCCAGAATAATTATTAATAATGTCTCCTTAGACTTTCGAAAGTATCCCAATTTGGACAGATTCTTTGGTTACCTTGTTAGAACCCAGAAGTGTGCCTTAATCCCTAGGAGGTCTAAAAAATGAACCTGAGGCACTTTGCCATGCTTCCCATCTTTCACTTTCTCACTGTTCATTGCCAGTTACAGATAGGAAAAGTCGAGGGTGAGTGTGCTTACCATACAAACGTGTGCTCTGATTTCTGAACTTTCATAGAAAGGAAATGTCTCACCTCTGAGGAGGCAAGTGCCCAGTCTGAATGTTTTCTGTATTTCAGGAACCATCTGTAACCCTGGACCACGAAAATCTATGTCTAAGCTGCTGTACATCCGTCTAGCGCTCTTTCTGCCAGAGGTAGTCTGGGCATCTCTGGGGGCTGCCTGGATAGCAGATGGAGTTAAGTGTGACAAGACTGTTGTGAATGGCATAATTGCAACTGTCGTTGTCAGGTGAGGCCTTCCATCTTCTCTTAGTTTCATCTTGCCACAAATGGATTTGAGATGTCGGTAAACAAACCTTCCTGAGTAGCTCAACACAACCCTGTGTAGCTTTCAAACACTTAGAAATTGGACATTTTGAGTCAATCAGGAGGGTTTTAGAGAGATGCTTCTTTAGACCTAAGGATCCATCTTCCCTTATGCACGTGTTGATGTGATTTTCCCCCTTTCTGCTTCTCACTCTTCTGCATGTCCTTCCTTCTCTCGTTAGAAGCGAGAAAACTGAAGACCAAAACAAGGGCGGAAACTAAGGGTTGGGTGGGAACAAATGCAGTGTCAGGAATTGTGAAGGAACCGTACTCCAGAATGATAAGGTTTTAGCATTTTCCAGGTTGGAACTCTTAGAGACAATCTAGTTACATCCCCTGTGTTATAATAAGGAGACTTGGCGCTGTTCCTGCCTTCCCAGGGTCCCATGGCCAGTCAGTTGCAGTCACTTCCTGGAGGTTCATCTCCTCAGTAGCACATGCATTCATGAGCCCTTGTTGTGTCCACATCGTGGGCAGTCAGTAAATAGTTAAACACATGGACAAAAGACCTATCGGAGTACCCTGTGATTTGGGAAGATTCTCTTGGTTTTACCAAGAAATAAGGGCCTGATGCATGCACTGTGTTAGGGAGCTATGGAGAACAAGACGCAGCTGCGCCAGTGTCCAGACAGCTCCTTTTTTCTTTTGTAGTTCTTTACTTTTAGGGCTCTGCTCTTGTGGGGCCTGGGTTAGTTGTGGGCTTATGAGGAACTTTCTAGAAGAAATGAGTTGCTTGCTGCAGCCAAGTTCTAGGACATCCACACTCTCCTCAGTAACTGGAGCCTCAGTTGTGTCCATGTAAAAACTGAAGCCAAAGGAGGGTGGCTGTGGCTCTGGCCCCTGCACGTCAAGCCCACTGTCACCAAGCCTTTTCCTCTCTCTGTTTTGCAGTTGGATTATCATCGCCTCCACTGTGGTTACCATTATCATTGTCTTTGACCCACTGGGGGGGAAAATGGCTCCATATTCCTCTGCTGGTCCCAGTCGCCTGGATAGTCATGACTCAAGCCAGTTATTTAATGGCCTCAAGACAGCAGCTACCAGCCTGTGGGAAACCAGAATCAAGTTCTTGTGCTGTTGCATTGGGGAAGACGACCATACTCGAGTTGCTTTTTCGAGTACGGCAGAGCTTTTCTCAACCTACTTTTCAGTAAGCTGAAGGGGTCTGGTTTGGTCCCTTTCTTGTTTAAGTCAATGCCTCTTCTGTTAAGATGAGCACGCTACCCTTTGAGCCAGTCCCCCTGTTCACATAAAACATCTGGTGAGCACTTGGTGTCTTGGAGCGTTGGGGCAGCGGGAGGTGTTCTGCCGGGCATGGGCACTCTGGGAGCAGCTGAGTGTTTTTAGACCTCACTTTCCTGGTCAGTTGCATCTTGAATTGACACCTGTTTATCACACTGTCAAGATTTTGAATTTGTTTTTAAGGAATGAAATAATGGAACCTGTACATTTTGGGAGCCAGTTGTCTTTTCCTGTGTCCTCTGTCCAGCTGGTTGGTGCTCAGCAGATCCTGGAGTGGGCAGTGTCACTATGCACCCAGGGTTGTAGCAGACCTTGGCCTCTTACGGCTTTATTTCTTGTTTGAAATGACAGAATATTCTGTTTCTGAAGGAAAGTTTGGATAGATTATTGCAATGCAGAAGAATAGCATTGTTCTAGAGCGATGGCACCAATGGTTTGGGAATACTTTTTCCTTTTACACCCGATGTGCGATTTGATCTTTTCTCATCTTGTTCTCTGATCAACTGCTCTTGGGTTCAGTGTGAAGACCAAGTAATGGCGGGTGGAGGAGCTCTCTGCCATCCTGCGCACCTGCCCGTGTCTTTGTCTCTATCTCTGGTATGGTCTGGCCTCGCACCGTTCAAGGCTGGCCCTGTAGCCCAATGCTAGGTCATAGCCACAGTCCTGTGCAGGGATCATAAATAACTTTAAGGGAGTGCTCCGACTTCTTCTTAAGATATTCAGGAGGAGGAGAAGGCTGGTACACTTTCCTTTCTAATGGGTTAGAGATGCGTGGGGTTGGCCGAGAGCTCCTGACTCCTCCGTATCTGCCCTGAAGTAAGAAAGGCAAGGGCAGGCTCAGGACAATTAACTCTGTTGCTTTACTTGTTCTGGGTTCTTTGGGAGGCTTGCTGTACCCTGTGAGTGGAAGTTCAGTGTCATAAATCTCTGCCACGGACTCTATTTCAACAAAATTTTCCAGAGTTTTGAGAAATGAGAATATAAATTTGCGCTAAAATTGGCCATTACTACAAAGATGGAGAATTTGTCCATTCATTTATTCCCTGACTTTACAAAACATATGAAGTAGGTTAAAATAGCTGAAGTCACTTGGAGTAAAATTTTAAGACAAACGAAATCCAAACCTGTTGCCATCGAGTGAGTTCCAACTCATAGCAATCCTATAGGACAGAGTAGAACTGCCCCATAAGGTTTCCAAGGAGCAACTGGTGGATTCCAACTGCCGACCTTTTGGTTAGCAGCCGAGCCCTTAACTACTGCACCATCAAGGCTCCATTTTAGATCAGCAACAATTTTACCTTCTCCAGTGGATTGGTGTGAGGGAGGGGTAGTAAAAAAAAAAAAAAAGATGCGGAACTCATGTTTGGAAGAAGTCCTGCAAGGAACAATATTTTTTAGAATGTCTTTATTCATATATACGTTTGTGCGTGTATGTGTGTCAGAGCTCTATAGAACTCTATAAAACTGAATTTTCAGGAACTCGTTGGCAGTTCCTTGGTTTTTTGATGAGCCCTTGTGGTTTCCCATCCAGGACACCGACCTGGTACCCAGCGACATCGCAGCGGGCCTCACCCTTCTCCATCAGCAACAGGACAATATCAGGAATGAGCAGGAGCCTGATGAGGTGATCAGCCATTCCCCAGAGCCCTCACAGGTAAGCCCATGTTTCTATTGGATTATAGAGTTTTTGGTATCTATACCTGTTTATAGATTTAGAGAAACATATGACTGACAAATAGCGATTTCAGTAGCCACGTGGGTTGGAATCTGATTTGTGGCTTCTCTTGGTTGTAGCTGGTCACCTGTCGGGTGAGGCATCTCCTCCTTGCTTGCGGTTCAGTTAGTGGAACCTGTTCCTACCCCATTCTCCACCTGGGGTTCACATAGTGGAACACATTCCTGCCCCGTTCACCACCCAGGGTGTTTTCACAGCATTCTGTTTTAGGAAATTGGCCATTGGATGCTACACGTCAGAAGAATCCCTCCTGCGGGCACCTGAGTCTCCCAGCATATGTCGGCTTTCTTCCCTGGGTCTGGGGAGCCGGAACAGTTCAGCTTTGTTGATGGTCGTTTTCATGCCACAGACTTTTAATGCTGTTGAAAGGGCGCATTGCACATAGACTGCATGTATTTTTCTGCCCCTTATTAAGACCCCCCAGTTCTTGGCATGGAAACCTGCTGGCATGTACATGGATCCAAGCAGGAAGTCATGAGCTTGTTTCACCAGGAGTCAGAAAGTCTCTTTAGTCTCTCCTGCTCTTAATCCCCACTGCGTTGCTGCATTCCCATAAAACGAGGAGGCCGTTTCAGTGTGTATTTAAGGCCCACTTTTCCCTGTGGAAGTCCTCTGAGAGGTCTAGTCCCTGAGAAGAGAGAGGGAAGCATCAGAAATTCAAGGTCAGGTTTAGGGTTTTAGTGTGTCCTTCCTCTCCATGATAGGATCCACTAAACACAAAGCTCTTTTCCTTCTCTTCCAGGATGCTGATCTGGACGCAGAGTTAGAAAACTGCCATCATTACATGCAGTTTGCAGCAGCTGCCTACGGTTGGCCCCTCTACATCTACAGGAACCCGTTCACAGGACTCTGCCGGATCGGGGGGGACTGGTAGGTGGGGACGGTCGGAGGTACCCGTCTGCCTTCTAGATGTGGCTCGCAAGGGTGACTGTGCCGTATCTTCTAAAAAATGTATATTTCTCTATTAAAAAAAAAAAAAAAACTTTCTATTTTGAAATATTTCAAAGACTTGCAAGAATAGTACAAGGGACTCCCACATATTCTTTCTCCAGAGTCACCAGTTATGACTTATTTTTGTCACTCGTGCCATATCACCCTGTGTATATACACTGTTTCCCCTGAACCATTTGAGATTTTGTTGCAGACGTTATCCCCCTTTATCTGTAACTTCTTTAGCATGTATTCCCTAAAGGCCAGGACATTCTCTTTCCTAACCAGAGTGCAATTATAAAATTCAGGAAAGTTACCATTGATCATTAGCTAATTTACAGCTTCTATTCAGATTCTTGTAATTGTCCCAGTAGTGTTCTTTATAGCAGCTTTTCCTTCCATCCAGGATTACACCCTGCATTTAACTGTCATGTCTTAGTCCTCCTCAGTTTGGAACAGTTCCTCAGCTGTCTTTCTCTTCCATGATACTGACATTTCGAAGAATACTGAAGAATACAGCCCAGATATTTGGTGCAGTGTCCCACAATTTGCACTTGTCTGATGGTTTTCTCATGATTAGATTCAAGTGAGGCATTTTTGGCAGGAATGCTACGTAAGGCATGTTGTGTCCTCCTTAGTAGCCACAGCAGGAGATACAGGATGGCAGTTTGTTCTGTTGCCGGTGATGTTAAAACTGATCACTGGGCTCGGGTGTCTGCCAGGTTTTTCCACATAAGACTTCTCTCTCTTCCCTTTGTAAATAAGTCATCTCTGGGGAGATACTTTGAGACCATTGTAGGATTCTGTTCCTCTTCAGACTTCTATCCAGTAGTTTTAGCATCTGTTGATGATTCTAGTCTGAATTAATGATTACCAGGGTGGTTGCAAAGTGGAGATTGTTCTAAATCCATCGTTTCCTCTACATTAGTTAGCATTCTACTGTAAAGAAGAGCTTTTTCTGTCCTACAGTTTATTCTCAGTGTGGATTCAAAGCTTCTTATTTCACTCAGTGGGTTATAATTCATTCCTGTTCATTTAAGGCCCCCCAGGGTGGCTGCTGTGTCCTTTTGGTATGTCCCATCATTTTTTAAGCACTTACTTATTTTTCAGCATAATGAGGTGCTACAGGCTTGTCTTGTACTTTCCCTGGAATAATTTCTCCAAGGCACACTCTTCTTTTAGTGTGGAGAACGGTCCTTAGAAACCAAAATCTGAGCGGTAGGTGGTGTGCCCATGCTTCTGGGCCTTTATAGTGGACAGGGTTGGAGAAAAGTAGCAATTTCTGTGGTTCAGCCCAGTATACATTTATTGTAAAAGTCATGAGTTTATGTTGATGTCTTTCAATTCCAGTCCCGTGCCATAGAGTCTTCCTTGATTTTTCCCATACTGTGTCAGTCTCTACTTCCTCCCGCAGAGAGAACCCTGGCACCCCACAACGGCCCTCAGAACTCAGAGAATCGTTTCAGAGCTGCTTTACCCCATACTGCTACCAAAGACACATGGATTTCATAGTGTCTGAGATTGTTTCTGTCTTCAGACATAGAGTACTGGGTGCAGTTCTTTTTTTTGTTTGTTTCTTCTTCAGTGTGGTTTTAATATTAATTTGAAGTGGTTTGGTTCATTTGTGTCCGTTGGCATTCCGTTCTAAGGTCTCACCCATCCTTGTTGATAGAATTTATTTTTTGAACGTGTAAAACGTTAACGTGACCCTAGAAGCAAAACTCTGGTACAAGGTACACATAGAAAAATCTTGTATCTTTTAAAGGCCATTATGTGTTAGCCAGGCTGAGTCCTGAGCATTGTAAACTCTAACCCTCCTGTTGGCTGGGGAAACGGACGCTGAGGGTGATGCTCCTTCATGGAGCGCTCGGGTCGGTACGGTAACATTTCTGCCCCCTTTTTGTAGTTGCAGAAGCAGAACAAGCGAATACGAGTTGGTTGGAGGTGATCAGCTCCACTGCCATTTTGGCTCCATCCTGCATACGACGGGCCTGCAGTACAGAGACTTCATCCACATAAGCTTCCATGACCAGGTACCCCAGGGGCAGTGCTCAGTACTTTTCCCATTGTGTTTAGGGTCAGACAGTGCTGCTTCTTCTGGATCCTTGAGTCCTTGGAGATTCTGGTGGAAGTCGTGAATTGTTTCCCCAGAAAAGTGTGCATAGACACACATACACCCCAAGTATTGCACATATTGGGAGTTCTCAGATCCCTTTGAAGCCCACCCATGTCCGTTGGCCCAGGTTTAACATAGATAGAGCAAATCTGTGTTTTTCACACAAGCCTGTCTTTTACGGCAGAACAATAAGTAGAATTTGATATTAAATTCCACACAGATTTCTGGGGTTCAGTCATCTTGTTTCTGGGTCTGAGCTCAATCATGGGGGTGCAGTAGTTTGCACACTTGGTAGGTGTCACTGTCACCTGGGGAACTTGGTAAAACTACAGGAGCCAGGCTCCAGCCTCAGTGGGGTGTCTTAGCACCCCAGGTGTTTCTCATCTGCACCGGAATTTGCGCACCATTGATGTACACCCGTTCTCAACCTTTGTTGCCTGATAGAATAACATGGCGGTGCTTCCAGAACTCTGGAAGCCCGGGCCACAGCTCCAGTCAACTCAGTCAGAATCTCTGGAGATGGGACCCAGGCCTAGAATTTTAAGCTCCCGGGCGATTCCAGGATGCAGACAGTGGGGAACCCTGATGCACTGCTCTCTAGCCCAGTGGCTGCTGAACAGCTGCATTTAGAATCACCTGGGGAGCTTTCAGTAATCCTGGTGCCCAGGCCACGCCAGACCAGTGAAGTCAGATTATCTGGGCCAAGAGTGCTGGCTCAGGATTCTCTCAGTGTCCTCAGTTTAGGGGCCGTCAGCAGGCTCTGTGTTGCCTTTTACTGAGTGGTGATGGAAGAAAGAGCTGATATGTTTGAAGGAAATTTTTCACAGAAGGTTTTTGTCTGTTCTGTGAATGCCTTCAGGGAGTCTACATGCAAATTAACTGTGTGAGAATTTCTCGTGGGAACAGAGAAAATGAAATTAGCAGTCTTTTCTGCTTGCTATAGATAAGTAATTTTCTCCATAAACGAGGGGCCGTCACCCTCATGATTGCCCACCACAAGGCAGACGTTTTCCCCTCTCAGTCATCACGCAGCCTTCAGAGTTAGTCATCTCGTAACCTCTTCAAAGATGATACGGGCACATGTGCTTGAGGTCACGCAGCAGGGAGAGACAGAGCTGAGTTTCCAGACGGGTCAGTCCAACTCCAGCATCCTTGTAGTGCGCTCTCAGGACTCTGAAGCCATGAGCCTGGAGTGACATACCGTAGCTGGCTGCTCCTAAACGATAGAGGATACTTACACAAGACCAAAACCTTTGTACCCCAGCTTACTGCCAGTTGCTATTGAGTCGATTTCCATTCCTGGTGACCCCATGTGTGTCAGAGTAGAACTGTGCTCCTTAGGGTTTTCAGTGGCTGACATTTTGGAAGTAGTTTGCCAGGCCTCTCTTCCAAGGTGTCTCTGGGTGGACTTGAACCTCCAGCCTTTCGATAAGTAGTTGAGTGCATTAACTGCTTGTAGCCCCTAGGGTCTATACTCCCCACTAGACTTGTATAGAGTAAGTAACAATGGAAGGGCTCTGACTGGTGAGACCATGCGCGTGATGAGACTGGTCCCTGCCCCAGGAGGTAGCAGGCTGGTGGTGACCTGAAGAGGGTCTCTGGTGAATAGCACTTGCTAGTCCTTGCCTGGAGGGATGACTTGTAGTTGATGACCACAGAACTCCATGTATCTGTTGACGCCCTGGTGACGTCAGATCTTGTTCGCTCTACAACAGCACAGTAGAGGTCGGAGAGAAGCTAAGAGAGAGAACAAGAGGTGCTTTCCTAGATGATGGCGTGTTTTCATTTATGCAGTATTCAAGTCGTCATACTCTATAATGAGGCTGAGGGGAGAGAAGTTCACGTGTCCCCTTCTTTCTGTTATGGGTCTTGGGGTTTCGTGGCAGCGATAAGCTGCTGTATCATTAGAGGACCTGGACTGGGCTCGTTCGTATCGTTAGGTGCATGCTCTCGTATTTAGGCCTCATGCCTGTCTCTCTGTCCCTCAGGTGTATGAGCTTCCCTTTCTGGTGGCTCTGGATCACAGGAAAGAATCTGTTGTGGTTGCTGTGAGAGGAACCATGTCTCTCCAGGTAACGGGCTTGCCTGCGGTGTTACACCTGGAGGTGGGGGGTGGGCGCTAGGGGAGACCAGGAGCATGCGTGGTAGTAAAACCGGCAAGCTGCCAATGCCAAGGGGCCCTGTGCCAGAACTGAGAAAAACCATTCTTAAGTAGCAGCATTAGACACAAGGAAGACAAGGGACATACTGGGGATATGAAACGGGAGTGAAGCCAACGTTGTGAAATAGTCCCTTTGTAGAAAAAAATGGACGAAGTTGACCTTTTAATGGGGAAATGTCAGAAATGCGGACAGCATCAGGTCTGGCACCCAGCGGAGGAGTCTTAGAGGGACACCTGCTTGCCTGCCTTCCCACCTGACTTCCTTTGGTGTGCCTGGCCAGCCCCTACAGGGTGACCCTACCCTACCCAAAGCCCCACAGTCAGATGGGACAGAAGTCCAGTGCTGCTGGCTAGTCACACAACTGTCTTATCTGCTCCACATGGTTCCTGCCCTGGTCTCCAGCAAGCCCCGTGTGCCTTTTGGGGGACCTCCCTTATTGACCCTTCAGGTCCCTGTGTACTGCTCCCCTCAAGATCCAGTGAGATCCGCCATTATTGATCCCCAGACCCAGCGATGCCTCTGCCTTCCTCATACCAGACTCCTCTTCATTTCCGTGTTGTGCATTTTGGTTTCTTCTTGGTCATTCCTCAGTCTCATTTTCTGGTTCTTATTTCTCTCCTGACCCAGAAATGCAAGGAGACTCCATCACTGGTGCCTTCAACCCTGTCTGCTGTTCAGCCAGTTCTGTGAGGCAGCCTTGCCTGTACTCAGGGTTGTGGCTCTGCTTCTGGCTGTGGGCTGAGTCTCCTGGCGTGTCTGGGTTTCCCAGAGGCCCCACAGAAACCAAGCTTCACCTTCTGCCAGGACTGCTCTCCCTCGGCCTCCCATTTATAATTCCACCAGTGTCCCTCAGTTGCCCATTGAAGTTGTCTTAGTTTCTCCTCTCTCATTGCCCCATCCATCGTGTCTGCAGTTCTGCCCTGGCCTTTTGGCCATCTCCTCCTCACTCCTGCTGCCAGGGCCTCAGCTCAGCCCTGTCCTTTCCTGGACCTACCTGAGCTCCTTTTCTAATCTCATTACCCCAGTCTGTCCTTTAAACTGTCTAGAGCGCTATTGTTAAAACATGGGTCAGATCACATCACTCCTCAGAAACCACCGGCAACTTCCCACCACCTTTAGTCTGAAGTTCAGGCTCCATGTCACAGCTCTGTTGGTGCTGTGTGGCCTGGCCCCACCAGCCACCCGGCTCCCGCTTTGCCACTGGTGCTCACCCTCCCCATCTAACAGCACCTCGTCTCTGTCGTAGATTTCCATTAGCCATTGACCCAGGGCCCCTTGAGGGCAGGAACACACTTTGCTCAGAGCCCTGGCACCTGGGTTTTGGGCTTCTCAGACACTTAGAAACTGTGTGCAGCAAGGGAGGCAGCAAGTGCATTGTGGACGTCCAGACTCTTCCCCACAGTTTAAGCCTGGCCCAGAGCTGGCCAGGCATGCGGTGCCTCAGGGTGTTTGGCTGCTGGCTTCTCTCCCAAGTCAGGCATCACAGGTTCCGTCACTCAGCTCTCTGACCTGGGAGACTCACCTGCTGCTGATCCCAAGAGGGGGTGTTGTGGGGGCAGGCATCCCCAGTTTCAGCTCAGATGGTGACAACCACCCCTGACCCGGAACTCCTGAGTGACAGCCTTTCCCCTCAATGTGTTCTGTTGTAGGACATCCTCACTGATCTGTCTGCCGAGAGTGAGACCATCGACTTAGGCTGCGAGGTGCAGGACTGCGTGGCACACAAGGTAGAGGCCCCAGGGTTGTGGTCTGGAATGTTCCATGAAGGGGAAACTCAGAGGAGCCAGGAGTTTCCAACTCTGAATCTCTCCCGTTAGTGTCAGCTGCTGGCCGAATGCCGGCTTTTATTCTTCCAGTGCTAATTCCCACAGCACCCCCACGGGGTCTCTTGTTGTTTGTTGGGTTTTCAAGAGAAAAACTGAGCTTCAGAGAGATTAACTTCCTTGAGTCCACATGGGAAATAAATGTTAGACTGGACATTTGAGCTCAGATCTGTGGCTCAGAGCACACGCTTTTCCTTCCTCTTAATTCAAGTAATACGTTCTCATGGGAAAAAAAAAAATTAGTACAACAGAAAGTGGTACAGAGGGATTAAGAAGTCTGTGTGTGCCGCCCCCACCTCCTGGCCCTCCTGAGAGGCAGCCGCCGTGAGCGGTTCCTGCATTTGCACCGCAGGTTCTCTGAGTAGATGTAGCAGCACCCAGAGGCTCGGTTTCACTCTTACCGTGCTGGGCGGGGGTCTGTGGGCAGGACCTGTAAGCACTTCCAGAGGAACAGACCGCTGCCTGCCCAGGGCGGTGTGTGCAACATTTGGGGCAGAGTCTGGCATGAGTCACTCCCAAAGATTCGCAGGGGTCACTTCTGAGGAGAAGCTTCAGGAAGTAAGGGGTGGGGGCCAGGACTTTTTCTTTATACGCTTGTGTTTTTTAAAACTAAAACAGGTATAATTCTGTAGTAATTACCTTATAAATAAAATGCTTAATTAAAAAAAAAAAAGTGTTCTGGAAAGAGGGTAGCTCCAAGTGATGGAGCCCGTGTCCTGCTTTGATGCTTTTCAAGAACTAGTTAAAATTTAGGAATTTTTTCTGCCACCAGCTAGAAGCGTGATAGCCCCTTTTTTCTTTAACCTGTAGCTGTCTCTTTGTGCCTCAATTCACAAAAGACTCCGATTTAACTAACATTGGGTAGACATATGTGAAGAAAAACAAAGGAGGTAATTAAACTGTGCTCATGTTGGTGTCAGTGGACACTTGCTGAAGTTATCACAGGGGCACAGCACCCAGCCGGCCACAGCGGTCCTCAGTGTCTAATGTGTGTGGCCACTGCTGCAGTTCTGGTCTTGCAGGTGTTGCCGTAGGTAAAGGCTTCATTTTATGGAGCCACAAGCTGAGGGCTTCAGGCCTGGCTCTGTGGTCAGTCACAGAGCATTCGCTGGGTCTCCCTTATGCACTGGATGTTCACAGTTGCAGGGACTGCTCTGACCTGTGCCTGGAAGGCGGCTGCCTGAGGTAAAGGCCACACATGATCTGTGCTCTGCTCTCAGGCCAGGGTTTGACGCTGATGCTGCCCACAGAATTGGAGTCTGAAGCTGTGCGGCTGAAAATCGTCTTGGCGTTTAGTGTTTAACACCTGTGCCAGGAGGCTCGCTGGCAGCAGCTGTAGCCTGTGTTCTGTTTGGCTCGGAGTGCCCAGGCATGCCACATCGGAGGTGCCTAATTGGAGGAAAGTAGAAAGGAAGTTATGGCTTGTCAGGAAATGGCGTCAGAGTGTACCCAGAACACTGAAGCTTTCCTTTTGGCTTCTCTTGTACGATGCCAGGTTCAGCATTCCATTTGCAGAAGGATAGACTTACTGAATCCTAGGGATTTGCAGTGGCTTTAGAGGTTATCCAGAACTGCCCCTCATCTGACAAAGTCTCTTCTGCCCCTTCCTGTTAGAATGGACCCTGCAAAAGGATGAGGACCAGGTCTATCTTGCAGGGCCCTGGATTTTTTGAAGTTAAGCCAAAATCTGACCTCCCCAGAACTGATGTCTCAGGGTGGTAGTTTTGCCTTTGCAGAAGCAGGAGATGCTTTGTCAGTGTCGTTGATTTAAAACTTTGTTTTAAAGTCGCTTAAAAGGACCAGGCATTTATTATCCAACTCTGATCAGCCATGAGGACTCGGCTGAGGTGAAGTGTAAACACACAGCAACATACATGCAGCTGCAGAAAAAGGCCCCATAATATAACTGTTCTTGATATCATCTTTCCAAATATTTACCGAGCACCTGCTTCATGCCACGTTCTGTCCAAGGTGCCAGGGACACAGCATTGACCTGACTCCACATGGCAGCCAATCCCATGACGCTGATATTCGAAAGTCACAAATAAGTGTATATACACATAGCCCTGTCTTCTGAGTCAGGGCTGAACCTACCTTGTGTGGGATCTAACAGCCACCTTCTCTGTCCGTGTGTTTAGGGAATTTCACAAGCTGCCAGATACGTTTACCGACGACTCATCAACGATGGCATTTTGAGCCAAGCATTCAGCATTGCTCCCGTGAGACTTTATATTTACTTTCATTTTAGTTTGTTTCGTTTTCTCTGTCACCAGCTCTTTCTTATTTTCAACCTCTCCCTTCTGCCGTGTCCTGTAGGAGTACCGGCTTGTCCTTGTGGGGCACAGCCTGGGGGCTGGTGCTGCAGCCCTGCTGGCCCTAATGCTGAAGAGCGCGTACCCACACGTCAGATGCTACGCCTTTTCCCCTCCCCGCGGGCTGCTGAGGTAACTCTGTTTTCATGCATGGAACAAGGTGCCATTTATAAGCCATATGGTCAAGACTCATGTTTTGTTTGTTACTTGGTTATCATTTCCTCTTCCTCAGGAGCAGCTGGTGTGTTGACCCACTGTTTAGTTGTAGAAGAAAGAATGACTGACGTTTCTTAGATCTCTCTGACCATAGCTGTGATTTCCTAGATGATATGGTCTTAAAAAAAAAAAAAATTTTTTTTTATTTATGGTTTAAGATTTATTTTTTTTGGAGTTCACAAGTACATTTTTCTTTTCGGATTCAGCATACTTAATCCTGGACTGTTCTCTATAAACTTTTGCCCTGATTCCAGAAGTAATTTGTACGTATCATAGACAATTTGGGAAATAATAGACAAGTGGAGAGACCCAAACAGGTCCTCAGGTTGAATTTGGTGGGTTTCTCTTAGCTCTGTTTTAATGTATAGATTTTCCCTCTCCTCCTTTATTTTTCCATCTTTTTTGAAGAGGCCAGGTCATTTGTTCTGGAGAACATGTCACATTCTGGACTTTGCTTATTATATACTCATAGTATCATTTAATGTGTTCCTGTGTCCATGCCCTTGGTCGTTTGTATTTCCTGGAAAATGGCAGTTTTGTGTGCGATTCGATCAGATTCAGGTTGGCTTTTTGGCCCGCCGTGGGTCAGGGTGTGTAATTTCTCCTGCATCTCCTCAGGGGCACATGTTGCCTCCTTCTTTGAGATGTTGGCAGCTACTGATGATTATTTAGATATGTTGTTTTATTAGGAGTTGCAAAAAGGTGATATTCTCTTTCTCCCATTGCTTCTGCGCTTACCAACTGAAGCACTTTTTAAAAAGAATTTCTCTTGATCATTTATTGGTTACCCTGAGATATAGCTCATACAGGAGGAGCAGGATAAAATGGCCGAGTGTTTGACTCACTCCCTTTATTTAACAATGTTCAGAAAAATGAATTGGTATTCTAGCAGTTTCCAGAAGTGGATGTTGTACCCGTACTGCCTTCCAGTCCATTGCAGTTATCCTTTTGATTTCAGATTGCCCCGTCTTTGGCCAGTGCAAGTCCCATCCAAGTAGGCCTCTCCATTCTTCAGCCACAGCCACAGCTGTCTGAGAGTTTTCTTGCTTTCTGGTACAACACAATGTTCTAGGCCCGAGTTTTATGTCCTGTTGCATATCTGGAGTCAGCCATTTCTCCAAGAAGCATTGGTCACTTTTACTGGGAAAGAGTATGTAGAGACTGTTGGGCACTAGTAGGGGTGCTCACTGCCATAGGGCATGTAGAGACTGTTGGGCACTAGTAGGGGTGCTCACTGCCAGAGGGCTAGTTACGGAAAGCACCAGGAAATACTTTTAATTCCAAAGGGAAAATATATCTTTAGTTCATATTGTTACTTCAAATTTAAACTAAAGATCAGGATTTTTACTTAAAGTATTTAATTGTATTCTTGTGTTTACTGAAATTGTTTTTTTTTCTCTGATGCTAGAAATCTTGGTGCCTGTCAACATTAATCTAATTACTTATTTGCATTTGTCTATCAATCAACCATAGTTTCAGAAGGGCAATACCAGTATTAAATCTAACATTGGTTATTAGTTGCCATCCTGTCGATTCTGACTCATGGTGACCCCATGTGTGCTGAATGGAATTGCTCCATAGAGTTTTCAAGGCTGTGACCTCTCAGAAGCAGATCGCCAGACCTGTTTTCTGAGGTGCCTTTGGGTGGATTTGAACTGCCGACGTGTTAACTAGTAGTGGAGCACGTAACAGTTGGAGATTCCTTTGCAGTTTGTTTTGCTCTTAGGTATATTCCTACTAGGGATAAAAATACAGTCTTAATTACTGTTATTTTAAAGTCATTTAAGATAATTCTTTGTTTAGTCAATTCACTGAGTTTCATATGGCTTTTGATTTTAGGGAATGCTTCTGTTGTTGTTTGGTTTAACTTTGTTTTATAATTCTGCAAACCTTTAACATAGTTCCAAAGACAGTTTGAAAGGTACACTGAGAGAGATCTAGTTTCCATTCCTCTTCCCTCAGTAATGTCCTTTCTCTCTCCAGGAGTAGCCATTTCTATGTCTCTGTATTTTTTACTTTTTATTATTTTCCCATACTACATATGTGCACGTATGTATGTGTATTTGTATTTTTCTCCCTTTCTTAGATAAAAGGTAGCCTAGGGTATATGCTGCTCTGCATCTGGTGACTTTAACGGTACTTCCTGGACACGAGCCCACGGCGGTAGAGATCATCTTCCTTCTTTTTACATCTGCAAAGGACCCCTCGCTACGGGCTGAGCCCCGGCTTATGACTTCACTGCATTTCCCTGAGGGTGAACATTTGGGGTATTTTGCAGTAACTGCAGACAGTGCTGCAGTGAACAGCCTTCTGCATGGCTTTTTTGTGCGTCTTTGAGGGGGAGATTCCTGGAAGCTGAATTGCTGGGCCAAGGACAAGTGCCTGGTTCGGTCTGCCGTCTTGACTGGTTTGAGACTGGCTCTGGCCCATCTCAGCTGAATGTATCTCGTGGCTCTGGTAGAACATGGCTGTGAATTGCTCTACAGAAGCCTTTCATCTTTATTTCTCTTCACCTGTGGAGGACAGAGAAGAGAGTGGACTTGTAGGAGAACTAGCCTCTCAATCACCTGGCAGAAGGTCTTTAATTCCTTTGAAGCTCTCTGTGGGCAACATAATGATAAAACTAACTTTTCTTTCCTTTTTCTGAAATTTCAGCAAATCCCTTTATGAATACTCCAAGAGCTTCATTGTGTCACTTGTCCTTGGGAAGGACGTGATCCCCAGGTATGTCTGCAGGGTGGTGGTCTGTGTGGTGGGAATTTGAAAACACTGGGTCCACTGAAAGTACTGAGCCTCAGTCTCACCTGACTTTTTCTGAACAGGTTAAGTGTAACCAATTTGGAAGATTTAAAGAAGAGAATCTTGCGAGTGATTGCTCACTGTAACAAGCCTAAGGTAACTCGGGTGTCCTTTGACGAGGGCCTGCAGGAGCTGTGGCCTCCGTGAGACTGTGTGGAGTGGAAGAGAATTTTCTTCATTCATAGCCTCAGAGCCAGGGCAGTTGATGCTGTTGGTTCATTTCTCCTTCCACCCTCCGCACCATTGTCTAATGTTCTATAGGTGATGCCTAAGAAAGGGATGTGGCTAAAACAAGCATGTGAAATACCCCAATCAGATTTGCTTCCTGTCCGATTTCTTAGTCCTGTCTTGTGTCGTACAGTATTCTCATGCCCTTGGTGATACTGGCCCAAAGCAAAGCAAACAGGGCTGCCAAATGTAGGTTTAAGAGGTTCTGCTATTCTATACTGAGGATTACGCAGTCACTAAAAATGGTGACATATATTTGTATTCCATGATGTACTGAAAAGTTAAAAAATAATAAAAACAAACTTAATGATTATTAGAGATACGATCCAAGGCGGGGGAAGGAAACACGGGATGTATATGGGTTTTGATGAAAATTTGGAGAAATGTACACAAAATGTGGTCTTATTGGCTAATGGAATTAGAGATGATTTTCAGTTCTTTAACCCCTTTGTTTCCTGAAATTTTGTGGGTTTGTTGCTAATCACACAAAAAATTCAAGTAAAATTTCTCCTTAATAATTAGAAAAACATTTTAACTTAATATCTAATGTCTTTATGGGAAGAGTCAAACTGCTTTGCAGCATTGCCTGAAAAGAAGGGTACCTCCTCCTCAAAAAAATGCATGATATGGTTTTTAAATATTGCTACAAGTGGGATAGAGTCCCTGGGTGATGCAAGTGGTTCACACGCTTGGCTGCTAATTAACCAAAAGGTTGGAGGTTCCAATCCACCCAGAGGTGCCCAATCTACTTCCAAAAAATCAGCCACTGAAAACTCTATGGAGCTGTTCTACCCTGACACACGTGGGTCGCCACAAGTCGGAACTGACTCAGCGGCCACTGACTACTGGTTACAAGTGTGATGGCTTCATTGTCCAGGAGACACCAAAGTTTGGACCCCTTCAGCCTTACCCTCACCAAGCCCATGGTTTAAAGTATGCCCAGGCATTCAAGATGTTGGTGGCTCCCTGGGTGTGACAGGGAGCAGCCCCCCTCAGGGCTTGGTGGTGGTGATACTGAGAGCCATTCAGAGAGTAACAAGCCTTCTGCCTCTTTGGGTTTTGCCCACAGTACAAGATCTTGCTGCACGGGTGCTGGTATGAGCTGTTTGGAGGGGACCCTGATAACTTCCCAACAGAGCTGGATGGGGGCAACCAGGAGGACCTGACGCAACCTCTCCTCGGGGAGCAAAGTCTGCTGATGCACTGGTCCCCAGCCTACAGCTGCTCCGATGACTCCCCACTGCACTCCCCATCCAAGTATCCTCCTCTCTACCCCCCCGGCAGGATCATCCACCTGGAGGAAGAGGGCCCTTCAGGCAGGTGAGTGCCGATGCCCCCTGACAGACTCGGGGGCTGACTTGGCTCCATCTACTCCACACCAGCCCAAAACCCAAGCCTTGAAAGAAAACACAGGAGGGAGTGAGGCTTTGTTCACTGATGTTTCACCGTTACCTTCCAGGCTTTGCTGCTGCTCCACTGCTCAGTATAGTGCCAGGTGGTCACAGGAATCAGAATTCAGAAGGATCCTCATAGGCCCCAAGATGCTGACAGACCACATGCCTGACATCCTGATGCGAGCCCTGGACCACGTGGTCTCAGACAGAGCAGCCGGTGTTTCCTGCTCAGCACCGGAAGCCTCCCGTGTGCACATGGTGTAGCCCCAGCTTCTGGAAGCCACTGCAGGAACACAGGCCCTTGCTTTTGTTCTTACACTGATTTAGTATCTGAGTGATTCCTATCATGCCAGTAAGTTGGATTTTCATCAGCGGGAATCGGAGGGTTACTACATTCAGTGGTCTCCTAAATGACTGGGTAACTTCCAGGAAATCATTCCGATCGTAGTGGAATCTGGAGCTAAGGGAGAGCGTCGAGGTGATGGGACCCCGGAGCATGAGAACGAACATGCAGAAAGCCTCAGAAGCTGTTCCCATTGGCCTGCCAGTCCTGGCCCTGAGGAGGGTGGGAAGCCAGCACCCACTTTTAAGGCCCTGACTGGGCTTATGGGATTCCACACCTAAGGTAACCCCTTTCACCAACGGGGCTCATCCTGAGACCGTTGAGGAGTCTGACATTGGCTTACAGGTTTGCCGTTTTCCTGGCGACACAAACAACTACTCTGAGTTGTGAGGATAGAGAAGCAAGTGAGATGCCCTTCAGAGAGCTGAGTTTTCTTCTGGGTGGCCCCAAGGGTCAGCCCTGAGCTCCGAGTGGGGATCATCTCGCAGCCTCAAGACAAAGACCAGGTCAGGAAACCAGTGGCCACGCTCCCTATGCTGGCACCCTTGCGGCCTTCAGCACTGGTCCTTGTTAAACACACCTCGTTGCAGTGAGGAGTGGATGTGGCTTCATTCTCATGTAACGTTCCGGTTCTTTGTGGCTGGCCAGTGTGTTCAGAGGGAGTTAAAGAAATAAAGCACTTACTGGTGACACCTGTGCCCACTGTGCAGCGATGTGCTCTCCTCTGTCTTTAGGCAGGTCTGTTTACTGGGTTGTTTCACAGCAGTCCTGTTTGAGATGTTTCTGTGTTCTGTAAACAAAGTCTTAAGTTGTCCTGGAGTTCTAGCCAAAGACTGCAGATTGTACAAGCACCACATTTCAATCCCCCCTAGAGCCCCAATAAAATGACAGTAATGGGATTTCTTTTAAAAGCATAAACCCACAAGGATGGAGAAAAGGAGACAAGAACAATTAAATTTTTGGAGGCTGGAAATCAGATGGCCAGATATAAACAGAATCATAAGCAGGTAAAGAACGCCAGGAACTAACCCTCTGAAATAGGGGTGAGGTGGCTTACTTGAAAGTGGGACGAACTCTGGCCCCTTGTTTGCTTAGGGGGGAGACTGGGAACCAGCACAGTTGAGGGCAACAGAATGACTTTCCTGGACTCCTAAACTCACTTTTCAGGGAGAAGATTGTCCCAGAAAATCTGACCTCTAGAGACATCTTCCTCAGGGCCTCTCGCCTCAGCTGTCCCAGCCAGATCACCTCACATCTGTGCTGCTGAAAACCTGCACAGGGCTGCGAGTTTCAGATACTTTTGTAATACACAACCGAAAGAGCATGGCAATGTCCAGTCGTTTCTTTTCTACACAGAATTCCAGAGGCAGCTAATCTGGCACCCTGGGTAGTGCTGCACTAACGTAACCTACTCATGTGCCACTTCCAGTCTGCTTTTCAGGTTCTAAACCCTTAAGCAGGAGCCAAGGGTTGGTAGACACTTGAGGAAACAAAGCAGACACAGGGAGAAGCTTCCAGCTATCCTAGTTTGCTGCATAACATGCAGTTAGTTACATGGAGACCCAGGAGGCTAAAAAAGATTTTAGAGAGTAAAAAGAGCACTGGAAATAAAAGCACGATAGATAAAAAGGAAGAGACAAACTGGGGAATGGGAGAGGGTCAGAGACCATTCCAGGAGATCCAACACTGAATAGTAGTTTTAGAAGAAACAGAAAACACTAAGACATGAGTTTCCAGATGGAAAGAGCCCACCAAGTAGAGTGCTGTGGATATAGATAAACTCTAGGATACGGGAGAAAGGGGAAATTCTTCAAGATTGATAAATAGGGAAAAGTACACCTCAGTGCGAGGGAAATGGCTATGGAAGACAATGGAAAAACTTCCTTCAAAAACCTGAAGAAAAGTTTATGTATGACCTACATTTTTAAACCCAGGCAAATGTATCAGGGTAGAATAAATTCATTTTCAAAGATGCAAAGGCTAAAAAGTACACTTTTCCACACACAGTTTCTCAAGAAGCTCTGGGAGAAGCTAATCAAGATGAAAAAGTAAATGAACAGGAAATGGTGTAAGAAATAAAAGATCGACACACATGAGAGATGAAGGCCAGATGACTGAGAGACTAGGAAAATGGAAACTGATAAAATATGTAATGTAGCTGAACATCTTGAGATTTACATAGCAGACAAAACTAAGCAAATAAAGCATGATCTCAGAGGAAGCCAAAAGTTGTGGAGGAAAAGGTCTGTACAACTCAGTAGTGAACACCTTACATAGTACTAATGTAGACATCAAATGAGAGCCAAGCAAGATTGTTACACTGAGGGATGGAAAGGGGGGGGGGGTGTGCTGAGAGGACTGTGTAAGTGGGAAGAGAAAGCCCTTGTGTTTTCCACAATGGAAGGTCAGTAGTGATGGCTAACGCTGAAAAATTCAACTGTAATTTAGACACGTGGAGATAAATACCAAAAACTAGAAGAACTGAAAGTAGTTGCCTCTGGGAAGGGCGTAAAGGGGGGACTGCTGTTTTTGTAACAAACCTTGTACCACTATTTGACCTTTAAACTACGTATTTTTGATGTTAAAAAACTAAAAAATATAAATCTTCAAAGCAATAAGGAATATTTAGAAAATTGACTAACACTGTGAACTTTTTATAATACAATTCTAGGCTCTAAAAAGGATCTTAGGGTCACATAGTTCAGTTACCACCCTGTCGAGCTATGCCCTGATGCCTTGTACATCTGCAGGACCAGCCCAGACCTCTGGCCCGGGATGTGCACTCACATGCACGCACACACACGTACGCCCCAACTGCTGGCTGTCTCCATGTGAGCATCTCACCATCACAGGTCCACACCCTCCAACACCCCCACCACCACACTTACATTGTTTAACCATTGATGCACCTATCTCCCTGTGAAAAGGAATTTCTCCAGGGACCCAGGGCTTTAAAGTGAGGCAAATGACACACCAGGAAGTTTTCACCAAGTTCTCAAAAATTCAAGTATTAAATCTGGAGGACATTAAAAACCAAACAAACTCATTGCCATCGAGTCGGTTCGACTCATCAACGACCCTACAGGACAGAGGAGAACTGCCCCATAGGGTTTCCAAAGAGCACCTGGAGGATTCAAACTGCTGACCTTTTGGTTAGCAGCTGAATTCTTTAATTTTTATCGTGCTTTAAGTGAAAGTTTACAATCAAGTCAGTCTCATAAAAAAATTTATATGCACCTTACGATATATTCCTAGTTGCTCTCCCCTTAATGGGACAGCACACTCCTTCTCTCCACCCTCTATTTTCATGTCCATTCAGCCAGCTCTGACTCCCTCTGCCCTTTCATCTCCCCTCCAGACAGCAGCCACCCACACAGTCACATGTGTCTACTTGATCCAAGAAGCTCACTCCTCAGCAATATCATTTTCTATCCCATTGTCCAGTCCAATCCCTGTCTGAGGAGTTGGTTTTGGGAATGGTTCCTGTCTTGGACTAATAGAAGGTCTGGGGACTATGACCTCCGGGGTCCTTCTAGTCTCAGACCATTAAGTCTGGTCTTTTTACGAGAATTTGAGGTCTGCATCCCACTGTTCTCCTGCTCCCTCAGGGGTTCTCTGTTGTGTTCCTTGTCAGGGCAGTCAGCGGTTGTAGCTGGGCACCATCTAGTTCTTCTGATCTCAGGCTGATGTAGTCTCTGGTTTATGTAGCAGCCAAACTCTTCACCACTATGCCACCAGGGTCTCCTGGAGGACATTTATGCTTAGTGAAATAAGTCAATCACAAAAGGACAAATATTGTATGGTTCCACTATTATAAAAGAATATACACACAGAAAGCAAAATCCTTTGATGGTTACCAGGGATGGGAGTTCACTTTCTAGATAGCAGGCACTTGTTACTTTTGGTGATGGGAACGGCAAGGATGAAGTCAGCACAACCTGACCAAAGTAAACAAAAACACTTAAGAAGTACATGAGAAAAAGGAACAATTTCAGTAGATGCTACTAACATACACAATATTGCAACAGTAAAGACAACCAAAAGTGTGTGTGGTTATGTGGATGTGGGTGCACATATATGTATAGAAAGCGTAAGTGCACGTGCATGTATAGGTCTATCTGTAGGCGTATGTATATACACATTTGTGTGTGCTGCCTATAAATCCACATATATAAAAAACCACATGGGGCACAGTCAGAGAAGCTTCTTAGACATAGCCAAACAACTTGCAGGACTGGTTTACTGGGTTCAAAGACTTGGGATCACAGTCTCAAGGGACAGCTTAAATCATCTGACATAATAACACAGTTCACTCACAAGGATAATGCTTTACATCCTAGTTTGGTGAGTAGCATCTGGGGTCTTAAAAGCTTGCAAGCAGCCATCTAAGATACAACTATTGGTCTTCACTTATATGGAGCAAATGAGAATGAAGGAAAACAAAGACTTAAGAAGAAACTAGCCTATGGGAGTAACAGCCCACATGAAACACAGCCTCTTCTAACCTGAGACCAGAACTAGATGGTGCCCAGCTATCACTACCGACCATTCTGACCAGCGACACAATAGATGGTCCCAGATAGAATGGGAGAAAAATGTAAAACAAAATCCAGATTCCCAAAAAAGGCCAAACCTACTGGACTGCTAAGAGACTAGAGGAACCCCCAAGACTATCAGCGTAAGATAACCTTTGATCTTGGAATTGAAGCTATTTCTGCAGGGGACCTTTCAGCCCAATGATAGATTGGCTTATAAAATAAACTATCACCCGTGAGCAGTGTGCTCCCTTCAACAATTATATGAAACCAAACAGTCAACAGTTAACCAAAAGCAAAGATGAGAAGGGAAGGTAAGCTAGATCAGTGAAATGACAATGGAAATAATGAAAACGCTGACACACTGTAAAAACTGTAACCAGTCTCACAGAACAACTTGTGTAAAAACTGTTAAAAGGGGAGTCTAGTTTGCTGTGTAAACTTTCACCTAAAATAAAACATTGTTTAAACAAAAAAAGAGGCATACCCTCTGCAAGCTCCCCCCCCCGCAAAAAAATTCAAGTATTACCATTCATATGATTCAAGGATTTATTAAGTCATACATGCAAAACATAGTGCTAATTGCATTAGCAAAAGATCAATGTAAAAACACTCCACAATTCTGCAACTGTCAATTTAAAAAATTTTGTTCTAGTGGTTCAAAGGTCCAACATGGTATTCTTGCCAGTGTGTAAGGTGTACAGAACATCGTTAGCACTGAGTTTACAGAACCTCACAGACCCCAAGAAACCATTTTAGGAAAAGCAACAACAGGAAGTGTGTCCATGTAGGTGAGGTAAGGCGGAGGGTCAGTATTAGTCAAGTTACAGTGTTGGCAATCTGGCAAGACAGTGATGTTAAGAAGGTTCATAGTTTAAGGATAGCTAAAATATTTTAAAAACTGTAAAGCGGCAACACAGGATCTCTATACCTAGTCACTAGGAAACTAAAAAGGAAAGCACTTATTAGCGTTGAATAAAGTAACGTGAAAATGGAATGCACTGACCTCGTCTACAGAAAACCAAATTCTAATTCATTATCAGAAAAGTTTTATCATACAGGAGACGTATTGCTCATTGAGAAGAGATTCTAGAAGGAAAGCACTTATTAAGTTAGCATCTGTGGGAATGACCAAAGGTGAATTAAATGCCCAAGTGTGAGGGATGGCAGGCGCAGGAGAAAGGAAAAGCCGAAGAAAACACTCACTGATACTACCGACCTTTCTGTATCATCTACTGTATTGGACAGAAATTAACCTTTACAAGATTTTACCCGTGACGCTTTTATTCAGTTTCATGATTCCATGTACAATGTAGTGTAAATCAATCGCCACTTCATATTTTGTCAAAATACTGTCTTCATCCTTTGATCACATCAAGTGTCCCCCACACTCCACCCCAGCAGAATACTTCATCAGAGGAAACACGTGGACAAGATCTCTGTTCAAAATCTCAGCAAAAGCTAACAAACTAATAGTTTAAAAAATTTCACTACAAAATCAAAAAGATTGATCCAAAAGGTTGAGCTGTTAGACTCATTCCATTACAACATACAGTACAAGGTTACGTTGTGAACGTGGGCTGATAAATTACTGAATGCGTTAAATGGCAACAGTTCACTAAGGAGGCTGTAACCGCTTCAACATGTCTGAAAACCAGTCAGAAAGTGGCTGCATTTACTGACATCAGAAGCTACAGTCTTTAAAGACAAAGGTCTTTCAAACAGTTTAGTGCTTAGTGTTTGTAGCACAACAATGCAACTTAATTCAGAGGGTGTTTTGGCAACTCTTAATCTGAGCAAAATAGGGGCTTTTGAAAAATAAGGCTTTAATAAGGCTTGTCGTTTTAGGGCTAAATTTTAATAGAATGTGAAAGTTCAAACTCTTATGCTTTCAACAAAACCTTGAAATTACTGATTGGTTCAAAATGGTTTTATGGAAAAACTAATCTGTAACAAAAACTTGGCATTGAGTGCGAAGGCTCCACTGTTTTTGAGCAAAGCATACAAAGGGTCAGGGGGCGGGGCAAGGATGGGGGGCTCTGGCATTTACAACAGCAGGCATTTTCTCTTCCTCTTCTTGACAGGGGGTGGGCAGAGGACGGCTCTGATGGCTTCATCAAACACTGTCTTGAGGCCTCGCTGCGTGAGCGCTGAGCACTCCAGGTATTTTACAGCACCTGCCGGGAAACACGGCCATTACAGCCCGGGGGTTCACACTCAGATGACTCTTATCAGAATAAGGCCAAGAGGCTGCTCCCCTGGGTCTGGCACCTCTGCCCGCCGCACAGCATGGCAGAGCCAACTTCAGACCCTGCCTTCACCTTCCAAATGTTACCACCCAGACCCTGTAAGGTCCTGGCTTAGCTGGTTCCCCAAAAGTCAGCCCAACCCCGAGTAGGAGGAACACACACGCTTTATCTTCCCAGACAGAACCCGTGTCCGCCACTAAAATCACAGCTGCAAAGCAGACAGGGAAACAGAAAAGGGAGTTTCATACCAATCTCCTTAGCCATTGCTAAGCCCTGGGGGTAGGTGATGGGAGTCAGCTTCTTCTCTTTCAGCTTCTCAATCGTGTCTTTATCATCCCTCAGATCAAGTTTAGTTCCCACGAGGATGATGGGAGTGTTGGGACAATGGTGTCGCACCTCAGGATACCACTAGAGGGAGAAAGGAACCAAGGTCATTTCCATCTCCTTTAAAAACTCCCTTCACCTATCTCTACATTAAAGCCACCAGGTGCCACACGGTGTGACTATCTCCACCCATCACTGCCTTCTCAAGGGCACCTCCAAGCAGGAAACACGTTCTGCTCCTCAGCCTCGCTAACATCCAGTCACACCTTACAGAACCACAAGGAATACCCGTGAGTGTCTGGTTACAAGGTTAATGACCCTACGAACAGGCTCTGCTTGTCAGGGAAGGGAGGGAGGGAGGGAAGGAAGGAAGAAGGGTGGAGAGGTAAGAAAGAAAAGGAAGGGAGGGAGGGAGGTGCCCCAAAAGGAAATCACTTAGTTTTTGGTAAAATGAGTCAAGTTCTTAAGGTCTCCTCAGAAAACTCATCATGTAGTCAGGGCTGAGAAAACATGGGCTACCCGGATCCCCGACTGAAAAGTTCCCTCATCACTAGAAGCGAAGGGCAGCTCTCACTCTTAATTTTCCCTAAGAAGTTTGCAAAAGATGCAGGACTAGAAAGTAATGGTCATTATTTTTTCTTAGACTAACTTCAAAGTATGTCATTATTTTAACAACATGGAGCACACAACCTTCCCAACCAGAACCCTGACTGCCCTACCCTGGAATCTTAGGCAACCTACTCACAAAATGGATTAGCTGCCTAAATACTACAATTACAAAAACAAATTTAAATAACTGACAACTCCTAGCAGTAAAAGGCATTTTAATGTTTCTTCCCAAGAGTGACATGATGTAAAAATATATTAAAAAAATAAATCCCCACTTACCTTTGCACGGACGTTTTCAAATGATGCAGGACTCACCAGGGAAAAGCAAATTAAGAACACATCCTATGAAAAGGAAACGGGGAAGCTTAGACAGGAACCGAAGGTGCAGAGCACGCGTGCTTTCTGAATGTTGTCAGGCAGAGTCGGGTGCGGGCCTCAGGCCGGCGGCTGCCAAGTCTACAGCTCGGTCCCTGCACGTGCCCTTCCGGCCTGTCCACGGCTCCCAAAGCAGAACCAGCACAAGGAGCACCTAGTGACTTGGCAACCCCCGGGGGGCCTCTTCGCTTCAGCTTAACAACCATGGGGATCCCACCCTCAACTGGAAACCTAATTCTCTGCTACCAACAGGGGCAGATCTACTGAGAAGGTCCTCCTCTAACATACCAGTAAGACTGCTCTCTGTTTCTCAAAAGCAGAGTCCAGTGGAAAGACACCAACAACAAATGGTATCCTTCTGATGACGCTCCATTTGCACTTTTCAGAATTGTCATTGTGCTCCAGTGACACCGCTTCTTTGGGAGCGGTTCATCACAGTCCTGCCACTGAGTGGGGGCTCAAATCCTTGCTAGCGGAGCCATCTCCCTGGTTTACAGCCACCCCTGGGCTGGAAGGGCAGGTGCAGCAGAGGTACCTGGAGAGGTGCTCTGGCTAGCTGTACAATACTTAGGGGTTTCCTCCCATTCTCTATCGTGTAGGAAGTCAAATTTAAATATCTACCTGTATTAAACAATGCCTGAGAGTTTCTAAAATGCTAGGTTTATAAGACATTTTTCTGGAAAAGGGCAACTATGTTTCTTTGTGAAATGCACACAATTCTCAGGCTAGCACTTTAAATTATCCAACTGAGATATGGCACCTGAAGGGGAAAGAGAAACCCACACAGTGGCTTTTTATAAAGGACATTTGTAAATGCTGGCGCATGCACAAGCTTGGCCAAGAATCACCAGTGCGTCCTGGCATCGGAGTTGATTGCAAACCATTTCCAAGCACGGTTGGGTTAGCTCACCAGCCCGGCACAGCCATGCCCCCGACAGGCCCATGTCACCACACCCAGACACCGCGGCAGTAGAGGAGACCCTGAGCAGAGAGGTTAACCCTGCGCCGGCACCAGTGTCCCCTGGGGCCAGGTGAGGGGTCTTCTTAGGAGAAGTCCCCCCTTGACTTGGGAAGAGGGAAGATGCAGTTGACTAAGGGCGTTCATTCAAACTGGCAGGTAAATAGGCACGCTCTAACAGAAGCGTATCTCACCAAGCACGGCCCCAACCTTGAGGGAGTTAGATGTAAGGCACTCAAGGAAGGAACTGAGGCGCAGTAAGATGTCCTAGGAAAACTAAGTGAGATGAGAGAACAGATAAAGCTGGAAACTGAGGTCCATGGAAGGTTTTACATACGGCAATCGGCTTGTCTTTGCCCCTGGTGGCGCTATCCTTACCATACGTGTCTCCAACCTAGTAATGCATGAGAACTTTGTTTGAGTTTAGTAGGAACTAAAGAGAAGAACAATACATATAACCTGTTAGTCTTCATCAGAATTTTGTCAACCTTCCCAAGGGCTCTAAAGGCAGACAACGATCTAAGACATCTAGGCAGCCAAATGCCACCGAACCCTCCATCAGACCTGGCCACAGTGGGTGTCCCTGTGCAGTTAACGAGGGTGGGGAGAGAGAGATCCAGCAAACCATGGGGATGAGACCAAGGCGCCACAACTACCTGTGGCAGCACATGAGGAATGCTCCTTTCCACCCAGAAGTCAGAACGTGCCCGCAAAGCCCACAGCTTGTGCACAGTCAAGAACTGTTGAGGCAGTATGCCAGCCCCAGACACCATGCATGCTCACACACTGTTCCTGGCATCCACAGGGACAGTCGTGCCTTTCAAAGCTCTTCCACAAGCACAGTGGAAGCCACAGCACACAGGGACGTCCTGTCTATAAACCATGCCCAGCCGGAGGAAGATCTCAGGACGCCTCCAGGTTTGAGAGCTTAGAGCTCAGAGTCTCTGAGCACCAGGAGTATCCCCTGCAGAGACTGTGTTCCTCTCCTCCACCGAGTTCTGGAAGGGCGTGAATCTAATGGGCCTGCACTACTGACATGACAGGGATACTGCCACCAAGCCCTGTGATCGTGGGACCCTTGACAGCTTTGGAGGAGGCTGCCCTCAGCTCCAAGTGATGGAGCTGACAGCACTTGCAGCTCATCACAGCGCTTTCAGTCCATTCCTTTG
This sequence comes from Elephas maximus indicus, assembly GCF_024166365.1. Lineage (NCBI taxonomy): Eukaryota > Metazoa > Chordata > Mammalia > Proboscidea > Elephantidae > Elephas > Elephas maximus. The sequence continues at coordinate 100,899,147 of NC_064830.1, forward strand.
TTCTAATCAAAGCAAAGATTTGCTCTTCAGCCATTCCCTGTGAGACAATATAGAACCCTGGAATTCTTTCAAGAAAAAGACAAGAGAATTATCTGCGCTTCACCTACTCAAGCTTCCGCGATTTCCAATTCACGTGACAGGAGGTTTCCATAGCTTTTTGGGTTGAATCTACAGAGGATTTTTGAAGATCTGTCCTCCCGAGGACCTGGAATGATGCCCGATCTGTATTGTGTAAACGGCCCCTGGATTAGCAACCTGCCTGCGCCCCACCTGGGACCAGGCACAGAAACACCGCTTCAAAGCTCCTCCTTGGCTCTACCTTTTCTGCTTTTAAGAGCACCATTTCTGACAGAAGAAACAGGCACAGCAGGAGCCGTTCCTCACCCATCACATGCCAGCGTCACACCATCTGTCCCAAGTGGGGGCCTGTTCCTTCTTCACTCCTTCTTTCCCCAGCCTAAATATAGCATTCAGGAGACATTTCTAGCGCTTCTGGGGTGTGTTTTCTAGCACTGATTGGTTCTGCCCCTGTGCCTTCCTGCCACCCCACATGGTGCTTGGGCTGTTCACCTGGACTGGGTCCTTGACAGTTCAGAGCTCTCAAAAGCACCACCTGTGCGGCTCCTGAGGGACACTTGCTTCTCTTCCTTGCAGGATCACCTGTGCGTTAGAGCCCCTTTTCTGCCCAAGCTGTCTCATCTGTCCTCTGGACTTGTACGCTACTTCCCTTAGACCTTCAGGGACTACAGCGGACTCCAATTGTGCCTACTATGAATGCAGTCAGGTCTTTAATTTCCCTGTGACTTCCACCCCACAGACAGTTATTCCTCACTGCTCAAGCTATAGTCAGAGCAGCCGTTTTTCCTGCTGCCTTCTCTACCTTCACTGGTCCATAGCTTCACTCAAATGCAAGGAGACCGGGCAGACGTGTGGATGGCTGAACTCACCCTACTCTAAAACAGCATCACTTCTTTCTTTCACTTTATTCTTTTCCAAATGCTTTCCACCTGGTTTTTACTTTCAGGCTTGGGTTTTTTTTTCCATAGGTATACTATGCACAGGGGAAAGGACCAGAGTATATAAACACGCGGAGGAAAGGCAGAAATAAAAGCGTCCCCAAAGCGGCACACATGTCGTCAATGTGGAGCTGCTAGAACAATCTTAGGAAAAAGGGGAACACAGCCCCTGACAGCCAGGCCTCAGCATGTTCCTTTTCAATAGAACAGTCTCCCAGAACTCCGACATCAGACCAGGACACTCTGTCACCATGATGAAATGAGACCAAAACCCAATGAATAAATAAAAGACCACTGCATAATCTTGGCTAAGTATAGACAAGTGCAAGGTCCCTGTGCAAACTACAAACACACCCAACATCCCTTTCCCCACTGGGAGAGTGGGTGACGGCTCCCCCTTCACCCGTCACAGCCTTAATTAATTAGCCTTGCTTCACTCCCCCACATCCCGATGGTTTTTGAAGGTGCCCGATCACAGAATCGCCCTTGCTTTCTGACAGAACCCAATCCAGAGCAAACCCCTGCTACCCTGAACCCTCTCCTAAATTACCCAACACAAGCCCAATCCCACCCCTCAGCTCCCCAAGGCAGAGGCCCAGGATCGAGTGAATGGGCTGGGCAGCGTGGGTCTCTCAGACACATAGAGAACAAACCTGTGTGACTCCGGCAGGTCACTCTGCTCCCACCCACACCACTAAATCCTGGTACAAGGAGGCAGACACAGGGCACCTGACATGGTACAGGATGCTGGACATGAGCATTACATTGGTCACACCTTGCTGCTGAGCATGCAAAGTCAAGACGAGTCTGTAGAACTTATGAAACATTTTTATTGTGGTGAAAATACACCAAAACATTCACCGGCACAACTTCCTCATTTACAATTCAATGACACCGATTACATTTCTCATGTCCTGCCACCATTACCACTGTCCTTTTCCAAAACATTCCAACACCATTTACATAATTACGTAAGGTCAATGTCCCCCAGACAAGAACACTCCCTTATTCCCTCCCTCCCACGCCTGGGAACCACTGATCATCTGGTTTCTCTATATTTGCTTATTTCGTATAAGTTAGATCATATAGTATTTGTCTTTTTGCAATGGACTTATTTCGTTCACGGAACAAAAAATTTTATTTATTTATTTATTTAGAAAATAAAAATAACTTATTAAGCGGTAGAAGTCTTGCATTTAATTTGGAAAACCAAAAACCTGAAAGGAAATTTACCCTGGTAATGACGAGGACCTGCTCACCACCGCACAGAGAGCTAAACAAAAGCTAATGACTGAGCTCCCCGGAACTACCCAACTGAGAAGGACGCCTATGTTAAATAACCACAGAAAACGGAAGGTCTCTTTTTTAGAATGCCTTAGATAAGACGCCTTCTAATTGGTCTTTCCGGTGTGGGTCATGTCTGAGCCACACAGATAAGCCTGCAGACCACACAACACAGCCGACAATCCGAGATCGTGTTCCATTTAACATGAAGCTTAGCACTTTTCTCTTTGCCAACAAAAGATGAAGGTGCCAGCCACGACTACCAAAGGAACAAGATCTTTCAGGCACCAGGAATTCAGCATTCAGGGTTCCTGCTCCTTAGATGTCATCTCCAAGTGTCCACACAGACATGTCTTTGCTAGCTAGTGTTTTCCCCTCTTTGCTCCTTAAGTACCCTACTCACACCTCTACGCAGGTATGTGACATATTACACAGCCATCGACTTACCCTTTTGTGAGCTACTTGATGACAAGATCATTTCCTACTCCCTTTCTGCTTTTCAAGGATTTTATAGGAAACTAGTCTGCGGTGTTACACAAATGCAATGTCCTAACCCCATAAGGACTTTGATTTCAGGCCTTAAACGTGACGGCTTCATTCAGTCTGAGGGGAGTCTAAACGTGTTACTTATCTATGTGTTCTTTAGCACAGAGTGGGAGCTTGCCAACTCACCTGTGACTGTGAGCGACTCCCTCAGAGAAAAGGCCACACCCCACCCTGCGGCCCTTGAGTCACAGGAGGGCGAGTCTCATTTCTCAGAAGTGACACCACGCCCTTTCAGACCTATCCAGTGGATTAGATTCAGCTTCGCAAGCTCAACTTGGACATATTTGCAAATTACTCTAAATTCTACCAGAAGACAAAGTGGTAATATTGCCCGTCCAGCTGTTAAACTGGGGTCCTGGAACCCCAATTACAACTTCAAAAATCTCTTAAGTGTTACCTCTGGTGAAGGGAAAGACAACACACAATATAGGGGAAGTCAGCACAACCTGACCAAGGCAAAGTCATAGAAGCTTCCTAGACACATCCAAACACCTTGAGGGACTGAGTTACTGGGGCTAGAGGCTGGACCATGGTCTTGAAGGACAATTAGCTCAAATGGCACAACCTAATTCATAAAGAAAATGTTCTACACCCCACTTTGGTGACTAGCATCTGGGGTCTTAAAAGCTTGCAAGCGACCATCTAAGATACATCTAAAGGTCCCATCCTGTCTGAAGCTAAAGAGAAGGAAGAAAATCAAAGACACAAGGAAAATATTCGTCCAAAGGACTAATGGACCACTTGAATCACAGCCTCCACCAGCCTAAGCCCAGAAGCGCTAGATGGTGCCTGGCTACCACCACCAACAGCTCTGACGGGGATCACAAATAGACGGTCTGGACAGAGCGGGATTAAAATATAGAACATATGATCAAATTCACAAAAAAGACCAGACTTAGTGGTCTGACAGACACTGGAGGAACCCCCAAGACTATGGCCTCCAGACACGGTGCTAACTCAGAACTGAAGCCACTCCTCAAGTTCACTTTCAGCCAAAGATTAGACAAGCCTATAAAACAAACAATACCACATGTGAGGAACATGCCTCTTAAGTTCAATCAAGTATATGAGACCAAGTGGGCAGCACCTGCCCAAAAGCAAAGATGAGAAGGCAGGAAGCAACAGAAAACTGGACACGGGGACCCTGAGTGTAAATGAAAAGGGGAGAGGAGAGTGCTGACACACTGCACGGACTGCAACCAATGCTGCAAAAACAATTTGTACATAAATTTTTGAATGAGGAACTAAAAAAAAACTCTAAGCATATTTCTCAACTGTGCCTGTATTAAAGGCTTACTGAAGTCCTCAGTGCCCAACGTTGCTGCTAAAGCAAGGTTCAAAAGAAACTGCCACATAAAAATGTCCTATTAGTTCTTGAAATAAAATTCTTTGAGGTTCATATGAATCAATTTTTTACAAAACCCCGTGCCACAGGGGGCCCTGACGCCTGGTTCTGGTTTGTGATTCCTCAAGCAGGGGGAGTGGGATTCTGGCGTATTTTCAAATTCTTTTTTTTTTTTTTTTTTAGTAGAAGAAAGGGCAGAGAAAGATCCTCAAGTTTTTGCAATTCCAGAAAGGGCAGGAGTCACTGTCATAATCGGCAGCTTCAATGAGTAGACCCCAGGGCTGGAATTACCCAGGATTCTTTATAACAGTCACCTTATAGCCAAAGTAAGATGGTTACTGGGTAGCTTTATTAAGAGGCGGGGAAAGCAATTCAGAAAGCTTAAATGTGCCATTCTCAGAGGGAAGGATTTTAGTGTATTCTGCTAGAAACTTAGGTCCCTAGATGATGCAAAGGGTCTGCGCTCAACTACTAACCTAAAGGTTGGTGGCTTGAACCCACCTAGCAGTACTGCCGGAGCCCTGGTGGCACAGTGGTTAAGAGCTACGGCTGCTAACCAAAAGGTTGGCAGTTCTAATCCACCAACCGCTCCTTGGAAACCCTATGGGGCAGTTCTACTCTGTCCTATAGGGTCACTATGAGTCGGAATCAACTCGACGGCATACAACAACAGCAATACTGCAAAAGAGACCCTGACAATTGGCTTCCATTACGATTACAGCCAAGAAAGCCCTATGGGGCAGTTCTACCTGGTGACACATAGGACTGCCATAGTTGGAATCGACTTGATGGCAATGGGTTCTGGCTATCAACTAAAAACCAGTAGCTCAGGGCTCTGTCAATAAAGTGCTTCTACTACAGGCCTGTGATGTGTGCTTTACAGGCATTAACTCATCTGATCCTACAACGAAATAGGTAAAAACTAGTGAAGAAGAAACCTCCAAATATCACACAGCTAGGAAGTGGGAGACCTGGGATATGAACTCAAGGAATCTGCTCTACTATCTCTCGTGCATATTTGTTTTGCTTCTACTAGTTACTGATCTGTCTCCAAAGTTGTTTTGAAATGTATTTTTTTAAGTGAAGAATATGGAACTTCATTTTTTAAATGAAGAATATGGAACATAAAACAAAAACCACTCGCCCTTTTAAAGAAAGGCTGCTTCTAGCCCTGACCACTGTCTTCCAAGTGCCTACTCTAACCAGCTCCTGCTCTAACTGGCTGTGGTAAATACATTTGGTTTCTGATGTAGATGCGAAATTAATCTTAACAAAACTGAAACCTCAATCTGCACCGAAAAGATTTAGGCACTGAAGCCAGAGAAGATAATTACAGGTAGTCCCCTCCTTATGACAGGGTTCCCTTTCACCAACTCTGTGGGAAAAGGGTTTTCACATGTTGAGTATCTCTTTAAGCTTTCATTATTATTGCCTTTTATTATTAACATCTTTACAAATCCAATCTTTGTCTTTGGGGGTTACATATGAACTTAGAGATATATTTTAACGTTGTATGTAGTACACATTACTAATGATATCATGTACCAAAAAAAGGCAGTCCTAACTGTGGTTTGTTGTTTAACTCAAATATGTCGTAAGTTGGGGACCACCTATAGGTCTTTTTATAGAGAGAACAGTGTAATACCCATAGGATTAGTTACCAAGGTGACTTCAGAACCCTTAATCTTAACCTCGTAATTTGATTCTGTGGTATAAAACTGTCACAAGGCAAACAAACAACCAAAACAAAGCAGTACCTATTTCATACGGTTATCCTAAAACTAAATGAAAGAAGGTATGTAAAATACACAGTGCCTGTGTTCAGTAACTGGTAATGCTCAAAAGAAGCAAAACGAAAAAAAGCAACCTAGTTTGCATCCAGGGGAATATTTATAACTTAACTAATTTAACTTGATTTGCGATTACTTGATATACCCAATGACAGCCGGATGAGCAAACCCACAGGTGGCATGCAACTCAACATTCAGCGACTGTGCCTCGTAAAGGACACGGTAAAAACCAGTTGCGCTCCTTACTGTTTGCGGATAGGAGAGGGGGCGTAGTCTGTCATAATCTTCTTGTCCAGCTGTATCCCATAAGCCCAGATTCACGGGTTTTCCATCTACCATAACATTGGCAGAGTAGTTGTCGAAGCTGTGGGGTGGAACAAGAACGATTCGTCTTTAACCCTGGAGCACAAAGGCAGAGGTGGGAGAGAGGAGCTGGGTGCTGAGAAGGCTGGATGGGCCTGAGGCTGCCAGCCAGCAAATGCCCTGCAGGCCTGAGGATAACCCGTAGACCTTCAAAGTGAGGAAGCAGGGGCTGAAGTGTATGGGAAACAAATGCAGGCGGGAGAAACAAAGGACAAGCTACTGAATTTAAGGAAAGCAAATTACCATCAGGAATAAAAAGTCTTCAAGACTTTTCCCTCCAGGAAGAAACAAAGTATAAAATTAGTCCCTCTTTCAAGACCCAACTGTACGTTTTCACATACATATTTTGTTCATTTTCAACAAGCATGGTACTGTAGCTGTCCTCTGCTGTTTCCAGAATGCCTACCTGAGCATCAAACAAAACAAAACAAAACAAAAAACCACTGCCGTCAAGTTGATTCCAACCCATAGCGACCCTATTAGACAGAGAAGAATTGCCCCCATAGAGTTTCCAAGGAGTACCTGGTGGATTCGAACTGCAGACCTTCTGGTTAGCAGCTGAGCTCTTAACCACTACACCACCAGGGCTTACAGGCTGGTACTTAGTAAAGTCTTGGTCATCTGGGCCTGTAACCAGAGTGCTTGTAACATGACACAAACCTGATTTTAGAAGCTATTGCATACAGCGGTCAAGTGAGTGTACCAGATTACACAAGTATTTCAGTTAACTTCGAGTTGCTACTACACACAAATTAGAAGAGGCAGCCTAGAAAAGCCTATTGGCTGAGAGAAAAAATAAAACTGATGTTGTAAAATCACTGCCGAAGTATGCTGAACTGTCCCAGAGAGCAGGTCATTAAAAACCGAACAAAAAACTGGCACTGCAATTCAAACCAAGCAAGTGCCAAACTGAGAAGAAAACATAACAGCCTTTAAAATAAAACCCAAGAACTTCTTTGTATATACCTTTCAGACCAAAACTTCAGGAATCTTACTACACTACAGTAGCAAAGTCGGAGTAAGGTTCCAACGTGGCCTATACAGTTTTAAGGCCAGATTAACTTTCATAAAGGAAAGGTCTGATGAATGTGGTAATCCTCCTTCAGTAAAGAGGGATTATTCAAGAACCGGTACCATGACAATCGTTTTCAATCTGGGAAAAGGATGCCTGGCTCATCAAACTAATTCACTGCTGTCAAGTCGATTCCGACTCCTCAGGACCGTATAGGACAGAGTAGAACGGTCCCACAGGGTTTCCAAGGCTGTAATCTTTACGGGAGCAGACTGCCAGGTCTTTCTCCTACAGGGTGGCTGGTGGGTTGGAACTCCCAATCTTCTGGTTAGCGGCTGAGCACTTAACTACTGTGCTACCAGGGATCTGCCTGCCTCATACTACACCAAAAACAAATTCTAAATGAATTAAATATAAAAAACTTCAGCCATGAAAAGCCTAGAAAAAAATACTAGAGAATATTTTTGCATCATTCAAGGACTGCCTGCCTAAATAAGACATAAAAACTCAGACCGAAGAGCAGGAAAGGGGACAAGTGGCATGTGTACATAAAAATGGTCACTTCTAGATGGGAGGAGACACCATAACAAAGTTCAAAGACAAGCGAGAGACAGAGGGGATGGATATTTCTCATGTACAAAAAGTTCCACCAGCAGGAAAAACTTAAAGTGGAAAACTAAGCAAAGGATTTTTTGTGGGCAAGTCACAGAAGGCTACACATGGGTAGTAAACCTTTTGAGTAAGATCTGACCTCACTGATGATCAGAAATGCAAATGACAGTAATGAGATAATTTTTTTTTACTCAGGTTAACCACAGTGTGTATAAAGGGGCAGCTTCAGTCACAGCTGGAAACCACGGTGGTGTAGTGGTTAATGGCTATGTCTGCTAACCAAAAAGTCGGCAGCTGAATCCACCAGGTGCTCCTTGGGAACTCTACGGGGCAGTTCTACTCTGTCTGATAGGGTTGCTATGAGTCGGAATCGACTCGACGGCAACAGGTTTGGGCTTTTGGTTTCAGTCACCACCAGTGATAGTGACAACCTTTTGAAGACCAACTGGGTAAAATCTTTCAAACTTTAAAACGTAGATTCCCTTTTGATTTGTCACAAATCCACTTCAAATAACATATCCTACAGGAATACTGGCAAATGTGTGCAATGCTGTTTAACACAGCAGTGTTTGTAAAGACAAAAAAAAAAAAAAAGGAAACCACCTAAATGACCAGTGGTTAAGTCAGCCACAGTACTTCATAATCATTAACAGCTGTTTATGACTGAGCTCTGTCTACATCTGCAGACAAGGAAGTCGTCCACAATAAATTCAGGACGGTATGATCCCACTTACATCAAAAAACAAAGAAACAAAAAAAACCTGCATGACACTTCAGAGAGCACATCTGAGAGAGAGAGAGTGTGTGTGTGTGTGTGTGTGTGCGCGTGTGCGTGCGTGCACGCGTGTGAGAGACAGTGCACAGGTGGGACTTTAGGGGCTCCCTCCCACCAGCATCCTGCCCCCACCAGGAGGGGGACGCAGAAGGACCAGGGCCTGCATCAGCAGCCCTAGCTACACGGGGCTCCCTGGTAACCCCAGCATCAGAAAGCACTTTGTCATCTCCACCCAATGGTGCTGCCCATTGGGAATAAGCCACTCAGAAGCCAATCGCCAATTTCGTCCTCCCACACACCGGCCCCCACACTCTGGTTTCAATCCCAAAGCCCCTTAACTCAACACTGACATGATTCCTTGCCAGAAAAGGCCAATTAAAACATAAAGGAATGTTTCACGGTCATTCCCTGCTCCATCATGGACAGAGCCCAGAGACCCAAGCGGATCTCAAATGCTTGTATTTTCCTCTCTATACTTGAGAATTAATTTGTAAACCTTCTTTTGTTCCCTCAGTGACTAAAAATCAATTAGGAAAGCTGCATTTGTTCTATCAGTATGAGGAAACTTTATACCAGATTGTCTAAGTAGTTAAAAAAAGGGGGGGGGGGCAAAATACTTTCTAATTAGACTTCAGTGAATGAGAGGAAAAGTAATCATATCTACTGATGTGATCTGTTGGCTTTATGGCAAAACAAATGGTCAAAGGAATCCAAGTTAACTCCCGATTTAACCAAAGATACTTACACAGTGGGGATATATTCTCCAGGAAATGCATTGGTTGTGTAACTGATCAGCAGGCAAGTTTTACCTACAGCTCTAAAGAGAGAGAGAGAAAAGGTGTAAGTTGCTTCGTCAACATAAATACTGAACTTCTACCATTATGATATAACCCTAGCTTTCATTATTCTGTTAAAATAATTGCTTAGAAAATCAACTAATACACACTAAGTGCTTAGCATTAAAGAAAACAATCAGTTTCTATAACCTTTTATTTAACAATACACACCCAGTTTTATCCTGAAATATAAAGTAAACAAACTAGAGTTCCTCAGAAAGGTAGAGTCAGGAACCTTTTCATTCTGTCCAGGTACATAGTATTAACTCTGACAGTCAAGAAATAGTTGTTAAATAAGCACAAGGTCCTATTCAAGAGGGAAAATACTTTAAAATTTAAGTCTTTTTGTAAAGATCCGTATAAGTGTCTTTCATCCAAGAATCTTAAATTCTATCTTCAAATTATTTTGTGAGTAACACTAATATGCAAACATAGCTTCCTCTTGCAACGTAATACTTTGTGACTTTTATAAGTAACTTATTTTGCCACCTTTAAGTGGTACAGCTCAAAATCCCACCACCTTTCTAAAGCCTTCCCTCTGCCAGGCAGTAATGGTGCGCTCTTAAGAAGCCATGCTTAGTCAATACACCACACATATTAATTGTTCTCACATTCATTCACCTGTTTTTGTGTGCCCCTCCCTCACCCCCAATCCTCACGGGGCACCACCAGCTTTTTTTTTTTTTTAAAATATTTATTGTGCTTTAAGTGAAAGTTTACAAATCAAATCAGTCTCATATAAAAATTTATATACACCTTGCTATATACTAATTGCTCTCCCCCTAATGAGACAGCCCGCTCCTTCCCTCCACTCTCTCTTTTCATGTCCATTCCACCAGCTTCTAACCCCCTCTGCCCTCCCATCTCCCCTCCAGACAAGAGATGCCAACATAGTCTCAAGTATCTACTTGATCCAAGAAGCCCACTCTTCACCAGCATCCTTTTCTATCCCATTGTCCGGTCCAATCCCTGTCTGAAGAGCTGGTTTTGGGAATGGTTTCCGTCCTGGGCTAACAGAAGGTCAGGGGGCCATGACGACCAGGGTCCTTGTAGTCTCAGTCAGACCATTAAGTCTGGTCTTTTTACGAGAATTGGCACCACCAGCTTTTAAAGCAAGGGCTATAGCACAATGTGCAGGCAAGTCCTGGCAACGCAGTGTATTGCAGACATATCAATATGTGGCTCAGGGACAATGGAGTAAACTTCCCAAAAAGCTGCAGAGAAGAAAGTAAACGAGAAACATGTGGACACACTCCAGAGATGGACACTCCGCCTGCATAGCTGGTGATGGATACGGAGTATGATGCCAACGGACAGAACTCAGAGGGGTGGGTGCCAGGTCCAAGCTGCTCGCAAATTTTTCAGCTAAAACTAAGGTCACAATAACAAGTGTGAGGAAAGTGCTCCTTAGAACAATCATCTACATGAGACCAAAAGGACAACATATGCCCAAAAGCACAGATGAGAAGGCAGGAAGGGGCAGGAAACCCAGACGAATGGAAATGCAGAACTCAGGGTGATAACGGGGAGAGTGCTGACACATTATGGGGAGGGCAATCTATGTCACGGAACAATTTGTGCACAAACTATTCAATGGGAAAGGAATTTGCTCTGTAAACCTTCACCTAATTAATTAAAAAAAAAAAAATGAAGATCATTGCACCATTAGCAAAGAAAAGGTCTCCAACTTTTACAACATTCATGGCCACCACAGGGGCGTCTGAACGCCTCATTCACTGACATCCTAAGGATCTGCCAGATGGTCTCCTTAAACGGCCCTGATATCCTCTGTTGGCATACTAAGGTCCTGGTGATACGATGAAGCTCTGATTTACAATATTTTGTCATTCAACCTCGATTACTATAAATCAGTATGTTCACCACGAAGAAAGTGTTTTTCTATTTTCCCTCACACTCCTAGCTTAAAGCAAGAACCTCTCAACAAGAGACTACAGGCCCATCCAGTCTTGCCAAGACTTGTTTCACTCCTAACATTGTTTAAGTCTTAACAAAAAGCTGGAACTGTCCAACCCAAAGACCTCACTGAGTCAAACATTACATCATCAGTTAGGAGGTAACTTCTAACTCCTAAAAGCTTTTCTACACGGAAATGACTCATTGGACATACTTTTTCTGAAAAGCTCAGAGTGTCAAATAAACCTGTTATGAGCAGAAACCTAAGCTCTGGAGTCACAACTCTGGATGTGAGACCCACAGACAACTCTATCACTTACTGGCTGTAACTGACTGGCAAGTTTCAACTCCCTTATGCCAGCTCCATCACAGAACTATTGGGGACATTAATTCAATTGCAATTCATGCCAGCAAATCATGTTTCATGCCAGAAGTGTACTGGATGCTGAAGATATTACAATGATAAATTCTTGTACGAGAGACTGACTTGATTTGTAAACTTTCACTTAAAGCACAAAAATTAAAAAAAAAAAAGATACTGCAATGAACAGAACCACATGGAGTTTATTCGGTTATTAAATAAAAACAATAAGAATACTGTCATTACGTAAAAAATGATAAGCATGGTAAAACCCGTTGCTGTTGAGTTGATTCTGACTCACAGCGACCCCACAGGACAGAGTGGAACTGCCCCACAGGGTTTCCACGGAGCGACTGGTGGATTTGAACTTCCAACCTTTTGGTTAGCAGGGTAGCTCTTGACCACTCTCCCACCAGGACTTCAAGCATGGTAAGTGTTATTGAGGATGCACTGGAAATGTACAGAAGAAGGACCTGACCTGGTCCCGGGGTGGTGAGGAGGCCACAATGCAGCTGAGGCTTATGAGAAGTGGGGGCAGGATAAGAAGAAACATGCTAGGCACAACCAGCAGCATTTTCAAAACTACAAATGTCACTGCGTAAAAATGCTGTTACTGCTCCCTGTTGGGTGGGTCTCCAACTTCATGATGCCTAGCAGATAGTAAGCATTCAGTAGTGGTACCCTAACTTGGCCCAACCAGCCCATTCCCCTACCATACCACTGCCCTCACCCTTCTGCCAGCGAGCATTGGCAGGGCCCATCCACCTAAAGCTCACTTCGCTCCCTGCTGTGGCTCCACAGCCCTAAACCTAAATCAGGACTGCATGACTGGGCTCACCTTCAGACGTCGGCCCTGTAGTGAAGGTACTATCCAGCTATCCCTCACCTACCCACCCAGTCCTTTATTTGCTACAAATCTCTAGTGCATAAAAAATGATTAAATTGTAGAATTCTGACTTTTTAAAATAAGTGTACATTCTACCTTTGATTAAGTATTTTTTTTTAATGGACAACAAAAAAAGAGAAAACGGTTGTTCACCTCCCGTTAGTGTATTTACTCACTCCTTTTAATAAACACACTACACAATAAACTCTAGGGGCCAAAGTCAACATCAGCACTAGGCAAAGTAACAGCCTTCTTCCCGTAAAGAATGGAAGCTGTATTTCGTCACGGCTTTGACTGATGCTGCCCAGAATTTTTGGAAGTTACAGCTGCTCTGGAATTTCAAATTTTATATATTTTGCCACTTGGTTCAACTTCTCTGAAACACTGAAAGATGCTGTAACTCTAGAAAATAAACATGAGTCTATCAGAAGAAAGCTCACTTGGCTCTACACTGGATTTGCCCCTAGCTCATGACATTACATTTAAAAAAAAAAAACACAAAAAACTTGCATGTTTCTCCTACCCCAGCTCATAGAAATAACCAAGATTCAAAACAGTAACTTAAGCTCCTATTCTGGTCTTCATTTTTCCATTAAGAAGAACTTTAAAAACTTTTTAAACTTTTTTTTTCTTTACAAATTCTGATGTTACTTCATGAAATCTACAAGCCAAAACTAAACAGTACTCTGACCAATAAATCTAGAAACGGTGTCGACTTCCTCACATTAAAAAAAAAAAAAAAAGGCGGGGAGGAGATTCAGGAATTTTCTGTTTTTGTCCTCCTTATAAACTGATCTTAAACCCAAAAAAACCCATTATCATGGAGTAAATTCCAACTCATAGCGACTTTACAGGGCAGAGTAAAACTCCCCCATAGGACTTCCAAGGAGCTGTTGGTGGATTCAAACTGCTGACCTTTTGGTGACTCTAAAGACAACTATAAAGCAAAATATGGAGCCAGTACTGCTATCCAGAGGAGTCCCTGGGTGGCTCAAACGGCAAATGCTCGATCACTAGCCAAAAGGTCAGTCAGAACTCACCCAGAGGTGCCTTGGAAGACAGGCCTGGCAAACTGCTTCCAAAAAGTCGGCGTTTGAAAATCTTATGAAGCAGTTCTACTCTGCACGCATGGCCATTGCCATGAGTCTGAAATGACTGGACAACAACAACTGCTCTCTAGAAGTACCTAGATCTGCAGTAGAAATGTGAATTTTAACGACCAAACAGATACTTATACTTGCTGAATAACTTTAAGACCCTGAAGGTGCTTGATTTACACTGAGAAAAAGGGCGTGGGGATTCTGTACCAGTAGGCCATTAATAAATGCATAACTGCAGATAATATGTTCAGAAAATATATGAACTAACAGAGCAGTTTAGTACTACAAAAACCCCAAACCCAATCTGATAATCTGATGTTCTGCTACTATCAGGAGACATCACAACCAACTTACAGAAAGCTAACCATTATCACCACTACAGGCTTCCAAAAATAAGATTCTGTGTAAAGTTTCTAGAATAGTCAAGGCTGAAGATACTATCTACAACAGATTTCAAATCTGAAACAGGCTTTACTCTAGACCACCCTCCTAGAACCATCAAGTCTAACCCTCGGGTTGCAGGCATTTAAGTCAGCCAAAGATCTAGAGTTCAAAAATAAGAATTTATTCCTAACTGCACACCACCCCCATCTCCTTTGAAATCAAATCCTCTATTAAAACATCCCTTCTGATATTGGGGAGGTATGTGATAAAGCAAATAGAGCAAAATGGTGATTACAGAAAATAGGTAATAACATACGGGTGTTCACTGTACAATTCTTTCAAATTTTTCTGTATGTTTGAATTTTCTTAGTAGGATGTTGGAGGAAAAACATTCTCTCTGTTGACATGTAGTAACTGCCTTGGAAGCAGGACTCTGAAAAAACATCTCCTTTCTAGGAAGACAGCAATTATAAGATAGAGCTACCTGATGACGCAGAGGTAAAAAAGCAGGAAGTACCAAGAGTTTAGGTGACTAATGTAAAAGATAGAGCATTATAAAAACTTGACCTTAGGGTTTCCAAAAATGGATTTTTGATACCCCCCCACTTAACCCAATCCCAAACTTTCCCGTTTGAAATTTAAAAATAAATAATGATGTATAATTTTACGAAACTAGACCACAGTCAAATACTAAACCTAAATTTGGAAACCAGTAGAGAATCCAAATACCTTTGCGATAGGTTAAGAATAAATACTGAATCCCACGTCGCAAAAGGAAAACACACAAAGACCATTCATGAACAGCTTAAACAAATTCACAGGTCACACTACCCCTGATTGCTCAATGGAAGTAGAGTAACCGGTATACATTCCTGTGAGGATGACATCATGGGAAGCTTTTATCATGATCAACTGAGTTTCTGGACAGCAATGTTAGACACTGGGCTGAATAGACTACCGGCCCAAAGCAGACACCATTTTGTATGAGTAAAATAAGGAGGACTTCAGTTCATTCTCTCCCATCTTTCTATACAACCAAAGCCAAAATGCAAAACAAAGCCAATTAAAAATGGTTGTTTACATCTATTTGAATATGAGATGCTGTCTTCCCCAGGTAAAATCTAGGGGCAGAGGTTCCCCACAAGGAGCTAATAAGTACTGAGTTCTGGAAGGACTATTTTAACAGAATAAAAAAGTATCCAATTTCATCTCATATTTTATACCAAATATCATCAGACTACTATACGGGAAATATTCCATTTAGAACACATGATGACTGATTTTATAGTTATAACACAGCTTTTAACTATAGTTCTTAAGAATATTTTAAAATAGTCTAAATATTTGATATTTAGATATGTAATATGTAATATTTAGGTTATCTATGTTGGTTTTTTTTGGTATGTAGGTTAGGAAACCCTGGTGGCGTAGTGGTTAAGTGCTACGGCTGCTAACCAAAGGGTCGGCAGTTCAAATCCACCAGGCGCTCCTTGGAAACTCTATGGGGCAGTTCTACTCTGTCCTATAGGGTCGCTTTGAGTCAGAATCGACTTGACGGCACTGGGTTTTTTTTTTTTTTTTGTATGTACAATAAGTATTTTTACACAGGCAAGCTTCAATCAGTTTTCCATTATTGCTTAAATTGCGCTCAAATTGCTTGAAATTCCACAACACTGACTTCTCAGCCCCACAAAATTCAGATCCATACTTACAGCTTTAACAAATTTTGAATAAAAGAACATTCCATCTGTATCATCAGGAATATATTTTATTCCATTAAAAGCTGAAAAGTATTTTTGGTCTGGAAAGCCATGCATCTACATTTTCCCTATGTTGTATTTGCTACTTAAAAAAAACCATACCCATTGCCATTGGGTGGATTCCGACTCATAGCAACCCTACAGGACAGAGTAGAACCACCCCACTGAGTTTCCAAAGAGTGCCTGGCGGATTCAAACGACAGACCTTTTGGTTAGCAGCCACAGCACTTAACTACTACCGCCACCAGGGTTTCCATTTGCTCCTTACCAGTCCTTATTTCAAGTAATACAGCTTCAGTTTTTTGTAAAGGTACATTTCACTTCTAATGTTGCTCAGCCTTAGCCTAATATTGCTTCTTGACTACAACATCGAGAATACCAAGTACAGCATTAGAAGGCTTATTGAAAACTCAGGTCAGGAACTGTGTTTTATGCCTAGCACTCCCTCACGGAGCCTAGCTGTGCCTCACAGTAACAGAAGCAGCAAAAATAAGAATAATGGAAGCTGGCACTACTAAGCACTCACCCGGGGGCCAGGCACCTGGGAGGTACTTAATATACAGCATCTTGTTTAATCCGCGAGACTTCCCCTTGAGGCACCTCTCTTGGGGGATAATGATCTGCTCAAGGTTACCCCATAAGTGGTGGGCAGGGATTTGAAGGGAGGATTCAGATCTCATGGTAGGCAGTCAATAAGTTGTTGGACTATAAACTAGTCAATACAAATAGTAGCTAAACATATCTGCTAGCACTTATGGTTTCCCTTCTGATATTTTAAGGTAAGAATATTACATCCTATGGTTGAATATGGAATTATCAGCAATTCATTGACTTAAAAAAATACTATGTATTAGTTCATATTCAAAGTATTGGGAGCTGTGGTACTGCTATGGCTGCTAACCAAAAGGTTGGCAGTTTGAATCCACCAGCCGCTCCTTGGAAACCATATGGGGCAGTTCTACTCTGTCCTATAGGGTCGCTATAAGTAACAATCGACTCAGTGGCAATGAGTTTGGCTGTCGTAGGCATTATAGATTTAGCATTTCTAACTTTTAAAGGAAATTCAGATAATTAAAAATGTTCCTAAGAAAAAGTGACATGTTTAATTAATTCATTATGCAAATATCAAAACTTCATTTAACTGAATCTATTGATCTCACACTTAAGCCAATTAACTGAACGTGTTTTAGTCAAATGACAGAAAGCAAACCTAACTCGTTGCCGTGGAGTCAGTTCCGACTCAGGGTGACACCATGTGTTACAGAGTAGAACTGCGTCATAGGGTTTTCTTGGCTGAAATATTTACAGAAGCAGATTGCCAGGCCTTTCTTCTGAGGTACTGCTGAGCGGGTTTGACTGGCCAACCCTTAGCTTAGCAGCTGAGTGCAAACCGTTTACGCCACGCAGGGGCCTTAAAGCTTTTAAAAGGTTTAAAAACAGAAAAACAAAAAATTTTTACAAATTCTTAAGTGAGAGAAACAATTTTCAGTTATATGTATAGAACCACCAAGTATTAACACCCTTCTCACCTCTAAGTCCGACAAGTCAATCAAATGTCTAATTGTTCTTGCATCTCAATTGTCACAGAGATCATTTCAAATGTCAAACTTAGAATTAATAAATTCACTTAGAGGCATACACGCACAATCAGTACTGATGACAAGTTTGAAGCACGCTAATTAAAAGATCAGTGACTCCAGAACGTCTCCTTCGACTCTACACACTTGAGAATGTATCAGTTGCGTTCTGAACGTGACGAAACTGGTAGTGAGTTTTCAAGCTTCCCTGTTAACACCAAACTACACGAGCGAGGCTGAGACGCACAACACC
Organism: Elephas maximus indicus; assembly: GCF_024166365.1. Taxonomy (NCBI): domain Eukaryota; kingdom Metazoa; phylum Chordata; class Mammalia; order Proboscidea; family Elephantidae; genus Elephas; species Elephas maximus. The sequence continues at coordinate 100,916,961 of NC_064830.1, forward strand.
GCTCGGATTATACTGAGAGTCTTGTTTCTATGGGAGGAAAAAAAACCTGCATAAGACAAGTCTTGTCTTCCTCTAGGGCCTGGAACCCCCCCAGACAGTAATGAAAAGAAATGCCTTGAGTCACAGGGCAGCTCCGCTCTGGCAGCCTGTTCTGCTACACCCCATACCTAACGCATTAAGCGAAGGCCAATTTTTTTTTTTTTTCTGGTGGGGGGACCACATCATGTTCAACGAAGGGAACAATCTTAATCACACCCAGCTCCTTTCTTCACAGCTAAAATCTTAAACGCTTCTCCCAGAGAGCAAATTGACAAAAGCAGCACAAAAAGAGTAGATGGGAAACTTAGGGGGCAGTAAGTTTATGGTAACGAGGGAGGAACAACTCAGAAAAGGAGAGGGGGGAATGGTTGAACAACTCGAAGAATGTAATCAATGTCACTGAATGGGACGTGTAGAAATTGGTGAATTGATGAATGCTCTGCGCACATTCCCAACAACAAAATGAAATGAAATATATTTAAAAAGTTTCTCTAAGAAATAGCAAAAATAATCATCTAAAAGCCCTAGAACCGGCGAAGCGCAAGTCGAAGATATCTCATCACAAAGAAGTTTGGGGTCGCCAACCCCGCCCAGGAAAACATTCATCCAACATTATTAACTTGGCCACTGTTGCCCACGAAAGCGCTCAATGGGGTGCATGGGGCACGAGAGGATCCTATAAAAGCCGACGGTCCTTCTTTTTTTTAAAAGGCGACTCTAAATCCCACCTAACCGACAGGCAAGTAAGGGGAGCGTGGGGAGCAGCGCTGGGAGGGGAGTTGGGCATTCGGCGACTCCGGCCCCGGCGCCCACCGCGGGCCCGGGAGCAGGGCAGGAGCTGGAGGGTGGAGTTCACTTTCCCTCCAGCCGGCGCTCATTCCCTCCTCCACGTACAAAAAAAGGCGGAACCAGGCCCGCGCAGCCCGGTCCCGGGAAGAGGGGAGGGGGTCCGCGCCGCCGCCGCCCGGCCCGGGGAGGGGAGGCCGGGCCCGGCCCCTAGGCGAGCCCGCGGCTCCGGCCTCCCCGGCCAGGGCCGCCCCCCGCCCGCGGCCCGACCCCCGCCCGCGGCCGCCCTGCCCGGCCCCGCGCACTCACCCGTCTCCCACCACCACACACTTGATGGCCTGCATCTGGGCCGCTCGCGGGGAGGCGACGGCGGCCGCGCGGTGAAGCAAGAAGCGGCGGGCGCGGGGCGCGGCGGGCAGGCGCGCAGCTGCGGGCGGCGGGGCGCGAAGTGCCGGGGCCGCTGTCCACGCCGCCTTGCGCTCAGCAGACTGCGAGCCGGAGCCGAGCGGCAGCCACCACCCAAAGCTGGAGGAAAACTGCAGAGAAACAGGAAATGGCCGCTCCACTCACATCCGGCCTCCCCTCCCCCGCGCCGGCGCCGCCGCTCCCAGGCTCCGGGGCGGGGCAGCGCCCGCCGGCCCGCCCGCGCGGCTCCCGGGGGGCTCCTCTGGGCTTCGGAGACGCCCGGAAGCTCTCGGAAGCGCTCGGCTGCGACCGCAGGGCGAGCCTCAGAGGGCCGCTTGGCGGGCGGGGCTCCTCTTGGCTTCGGAGACGCTCGGGAACGCCCGGAAGCGCTCGGCGGCGGCTGCGGGGAGGGCTGCCATCTTGGGGTCACGAGCCTGTCTCTGGCCGGTCGAGGTTGTGGGGGCGCCCTGCGCCTCGGGGACCGGCCTTGGAGTGGGGGATTCTTCTCGGCACAGCCCCCAGGATTTAGGCATTGAAAGATGCACTGAGTTCCAGGAGCCACGCTTACGCAGATCAGCTCCTGTCCGAGGTCATCTGAAGGGTATTGATTCCAGCCCACACTTTTTATTATCCATTTTATTGTGATAGTCACCTAAGGTCTTTCTAGAAAATTCGGAACCGAAAACTATATCAAAACATACACCGCACCAGTGTTCAGAGAGAACCCATGTTCATTCAGCAAAAGAAAGTGTTTAATTTTCTTCTTCTGTGTTATCATCTTGTATTATTTTTAAAATGTATTGAGGGCCAACTGTGCCCTATGTTTTGTACCAAGTTCTAGAGATGAAACTGAACAAAAATGCCCTTGTCTTTATACCAAAGCACTAAAGTTCGGTATATTTCCTAGTTAATTTTTTATATACGTAGAGAACCAAACCCACTGCCGTCGGGTCAATTCTGACTCATAGCGACCCTATAGAACAGAGTATAACTGCCCCATAGAGTTTCCAAGGAGCGCCTGGCAGATTTGAACTGCCAGCCTCTTGGTTAGCAGCCGTAGAACTTAACCATTACACCGCCAGGTCTTCCGTACGTACATAGAGAACATGGTTTTAATAAAATTGAGAGATCAATGTTAGAACATCGTTAATGGCTGCTTGCTATTCTATTATGCCCACGTAACTTAACCAATTCTTCTGTTACTGGACAGTTGGAATGTCGCTAATCTTTATTATAAACAATGCTGGAATGAGCGTGTTTATGGAAGAATGTTTTCCTATAGTTTTATTTCTTTGGACTACCAGTAACCAGTTGTTGTTTAGGCGATTCTGACTCATGGCAGTCCCATGTGTGCCCATGTATGTCAGATTAGAGCCATGCCCCATAGGGCTTTCAGGGGCTGACTTTTCCGGAGTAGATTGCCAGGCCTTTCTTCTGAGGTGCCTCTGAGTGGACTTGAACTGCCAACTTTTCAGTTAGCAGCCAAGCTCATTAACCATTTGCATGACTACTTTTACCATAAATGCAGTTACTGGGTCAGTACCTGTGAATGTTTTTAAAGCTTTTATACATACATGTAGTTGAATTGCCCTCCTGGAAGCTGATAATCAGTTTACACTCCTATCAGCACTGTTTGAGAGTGGACCCTCCAGAGAAGTTAATTTCCACTTGTATTTTCATCTTAGTAGGACCTTCTTTCCCTATGACTTACTCTTTTGCCCAGTATTGAACCAGTTTTCTGAAATCAGACCCTTTGAATACAAGTATATATTTTTTTTAATTTTTAAAGCATTTTTGGCTTACAATTATTTCAAAATAAACATATTCCCAGGGCAAAGGGCACCTTCTTTTTGCTCTGTTCATAAAGATCACCCTTGAGGAATAGTTGAAATTTCAAAGGTGATAGAGAAACAACATCCTGTTTTCTGTCACTGCTGAAAAAATTTTCTAGTTGACAAACCTAACTACTCAGCATGATTACCTTCATGTGTTACCAGGGCCAGATAAAAGGGTGGGGACTCATCAGTAATACAGTTCAAGAAATATCAGTGTTGTGCTGTTGTTTTGTAATGAACTGGTAGTAAATAAACCAGACAGAGACATAGTTGCCAGGACACCAGGCCTACTGTGCTCATTGTTATAAGTAGATTACAAGTATGGTGGTTATCAGAAGGCAAAGCATGGAAAAGATATTCATGCCTACAAAAAGGTTTTCTTCAAAGAGATGACAGTTGAGCTGAGAGTTGGAAGATGGATTTGGATAGGATTTTTAGTGGGTATTGATGGAGCAAGAAGAAAAGAGTTTTCCACAGAGAGGACTTTATTCATAGGTTACATGGCCAGCAGAAGAGTAGGCTGTCCTCAGATGTGACACAGAGAAGACAAGCGTTTGCACTGTTCAGGTCTCGAATCCAGAGAAGTATTCACAGGCTGGATGACAAACTGCATTGAATCTGGACTTTATTCTTATATTCCTCATTTTATTAATTCAAGAAGTGACACAATAAAATTCAAATTATTATTTCTCCAGATTGGTAAAGTAGAAGTCCACTATAAAGAGGTTCGACTGCGAAGCAACCAAACTAATGTTCAGTGCACATATAAAAATCATTCTTAATTTAAAACTCAGTGATCACCCTTCTCCAAGTTTTTCCTTCAGTATCTACTTATAATTTTCCCCACAGAAACAAGTGATCAAAAAAAGTTCCAATTAAAATTAATAAAAGCAAATAAATACTCAATTAGACCATGCGTGTTTCTGAACGTGCTACCTGGTTAACTCATTTATCAAGTGTATGGAATCCTGTACCCTGTTTAGGTCCTTCATTCAAGGTCATTCATTTACTCATTTCCTGAGCACCCACTTCTGTTCCATTCACTGTCTAGGCGTTGAAAGTGTGAAATGAACAAAACAGAGCCCTGCCATTGTTGCTAGGAGCTCCAGGTTCTGCTCAGCACTACTCCATCCAAAATCACAGAGACTGAGTTGGGAAGAGGGAAAGGCAAGCAAGAAGACAGTCGCGACTTTGTGCCATCCAAGACTGCCTGGCGGGCAGTTTGTTAAAAAAAAAAAGGCTGGTTTATATAGGAAAGATTAGTTTCAGAATACAAAATGGTGCAGGCACAGAGCATTTTAAAATGAGTAAGCATTTTCTAAGTCCTGGGTTCAATTCCTCATGGAGGAGGAAGTTAGCCATTTTTGTTTGTTAGCATGTTAGCTCTCAACCCAGGTGCAGAGAATTTACCACACATGAGGCAGTTAATGAGCTAAAGGTTATCTCTAGTGCCAAGATGGAGGGCAGGACCTGTTTTGGTCGATTTTGGCTAGCCGGTGGCTATTTCTTTTCAAAGAAGTTCTGAGAAGAAAAACAACTTTAGGAAATGGGCTGGGTGAGGGGCTGTCCTGAGGAGACAACAATTTTAAGAAAATGGCTGTAGCCCTGTCTTATCATCAGAGAATCTACATTCTAGTAGGGGAGGTGCATAATGGGCAAGTAAATATACAATACAGTGCAGTTCATTTCCAGGTTAAGATGGTGGATCACAGAGATCTAATTTCATGTCCACCAAAAACCTTGTAAGAACTTCAATAAAGGAATTAAAAAGAAAGAAAGAAAGAATCTTGGAACAGGGAATGGGGAAAAAGACATCCTGATGTCAGAAGCTGAAACCAGATAAGTAGATGAGGGGACAGAGTGGTTGCAACTGACTTAGCCACCTGAAACAGACCTAGACTGGTAGTGAGAAAAGCTGATCCACACCAGCTCTGTAGCAGAAAATCAGAGGCTCAAAACCAGCAGCACTGGGTCTTTATGGATGAAGGGAAAGATAAGGAGGATGGGGCGAAAGCTGAGAAGCTTGGAGCCCCCTACCTTGCCTCCCACCATGCACTAAGCAGAGGGGCCACCTTCCCTCCCCTCTACAAAAGACTGGAGATTCCTTTCTAAAACAAGATGAACCAGGGAATCTTTAGATAATGAGACAAAAACAAAGGAACTTAGTAGCCTTAGGCAGAGACCTCAGTCCCTCCCAGCTTTCACTTTGCCCCTATGGCTCCAGGAAGCCCAAGAGATACACCCTTCCCTAAGAGTGTGGAGGGCCCTTCTCTGGAGAACCTGCCTTGCGCAGACGGGAAAAACAGATACAATATGGGGAGGGATCACCAGCAAGCCTGTACTCCTAAGCAGGTAGCTCAGGAAATCCTCCAGAAGGGAAGCTAGAAAATAAAGTTGAGGAAAACAAAAACAGGGCAGGGAGAAGAGAACTTTTTTTTTTTTTTTAAAGCTATCAGAATATTCAGATAAAATAATATAATTTAAATAAGATATATGGGGTCTCTATGACTTGGAATTGACTCTATGGCAATTTTTTTTTTTTTTTTGTATTACAAAAAAAGAACATTCAGAAGATTAAGGGGAAAAAAACTCTTGGAAAATAAAAGAAAGCTAGCAAAATGAAAAAAATAGACAGGTTGAAACATCAACTTGAGGAAATTTCCCGAAAAGACCCAAAAGACAGAAAGATAGAAAAATGGAGGAGGGAATAGTAAGAACATTATTAGAAACAGCCCAGGAGGTCCAACCATACTAATAATAGGAAGTTCTACAAAAAAAGAACACAGAGAAAGCAAAGGAGGAAATCATCAATGAAAATGTTCAAGAAAATTCTCCAGACCAGAATGACATGAGTTTACAGATTGAAAGAGCCAGTCTAGAGAAGGAAAACAGACCCACCACATTGTAAAATCTCAGAACAATGGAATTGATAAGATTCTACAAGCTTCCAAAGAGAAAACACAGGTCATAAGGAAACAGGAAACAGAATGGCTTCAGGTTTCCAGTTACCCTACTAGAGTAAAATGCCTTCAAAATCCTGAAGAACTCCTCAGAGCCAAAGGATTGATCAAGTGGGAGGGTAAAATAACATTTTCATAGTAGCCAAAAGGTAGAAAAAACCGAGGTGTCTATCAACAAATGAATTAAAAAAAAAAAACCCATTGCCATCCAGTCAGTTCCAACTTATAGTTTAGGACACAGTATAACTGCCCCACAGGATTTCCAGGGAACACCTGGTGGATTTGAACTGCCGACCTTTTGGTTAACAGCCATAACTCTTCACCTCTACGCCACCAGGGTTTACAACAAATGAGTGGATACACAAAACGTGATACATACCTTCAATGGGATATCACTTAGCCATAAAGAGAAATGAAGTCCCTGATGCATGCCACAATATGGATGAACCTTGAAAACATGATGCTAAGTGAAGTCAGTCAGTCACAAAAGGCCAAATAGTATATGATCCTGCTTATATGAGGTAGGCAGATACATAGAAACCAAAGTTTGTTAGTGGTTACCAAGGGTGGGAGGGAGGTGAAAGGGGAACCGGCTTAGGGGGCACTGAATTTCTGTTAATGGTGGCGGTAGTTGCACAATGTGATGGACATTATCAGTGTCACTGAATTGTACACAAAAAAATGTTGAATCACCAAAAGTTTTGTTATATATGTATGTATAAAACCACAAACAATTAAAAGTAATATAAAATGAGAGCCTTTTCAGACAAGGAAGTTCTCAAGAAGTTTTACTTCCTACACACCATTTCCCAGGAAGCTGGCGGAACCCCACACACCATTTCCCAGGAAGCTGGTGGAACATGTGTTTCTCCAGGAGGTGGAAAGAAAGCAAGAAGAAGCCTTGAGACCCAGAAACCAGAGATCCACACAGCAGAAGGTAGCTGGGGCCCTTGGATGATGGTGACTGTGGCACAGACCAGCCCACATTAGAGCAGAAAACTTTGAGGTCTGTGTCCAGACCATGGCCATTTACCCCAGGGTAGATGGCCAGGGAGAGTGAAGACAAACCAGCACTCTTGTTGACCAGCTCCACTGTGAAGACAGGGCAGGGATGTGACAACAGTGAGACGATAGAGAAGTATGTGCTTGATGGGAATGGTTAACCTGGAGCCTGGGCTTTTTTTCTGTATCCAACATTTTGTTATAAAATTTTCAAACATGCAGAAATGTTGAAAGAAATATACAGTGAACACCCATATGTTCATCTAGATTCAGGAATAAATTTAATTTTTAGATGACTTTAGTTTTTTGACCAGTTTTAGATTTACAGGAAAATTATGCGAAAAGTACAGAGTTCTCATCTACCTTCTCCCCCCCTGCACACAGGAAAAAAAAAAAACTTGCTGTGGAATCAATTCCGACTCATGGCAACCCCATGGTTGTGTCAGAGTAGAGCTATGCTCCATAGGGTTTTCAGCGGCTGAATTTTTGGAAGCAGATTGCCAGGCCTTTCTTCTGAGGTGCCACTCGCTACACTTGAACCTACAACTTTTCGGTTAGCAACCATTCACGCTACCCAGGAACCTGCCCCTGCGCGTACTTTCTCCTATTAACATCTTGCATTCCTATAGTGCATTTGGTACAGTTGATAAAGCAATATTGATATATTATTAGGTAAAATTCATAGTTTGCGTTAGGGTTCACTTTGTGTTGTACCAAACCAAAACCCTCTGCTGATTCTAACTCTTAGTGACCCCATAGGACAGAGTAGAACTGCCCCTAGGGTTTCTATCGAGTGCCTGGTGGATTCAAACTGCTGACCTTGTCCTGTCCAGTCCTATGGATTTTGACAAATGCTTAATGCTTTATGTCATGTGTCTACCATTACAGTATCATACAGAACAATTTTACTGCCCTAAAAATGCCCTGTGCACCACCTATTCACCCTGCCCTCCCCCTGGCAACCATTGATCTCTCCCCTGTCTCTATAGATACAATTAACATTTTTCTGTACTTACTTTTTTACACATCTATGTATCTATCCATTTTAACAATTCATGTAATTTTTTGGCGCATTTCAAAATAAGTTATAGAAACCAGTACATGTCACCCCTAGACACCTCAGAATGTATATCATTAATTTGAGGTCAATATTTGTTTATTTGCCCCCACATGTCTGTCAGTTTGTCATACTGTGGGGGCTTGCTGGAAGCTGTGCCACTGGTATTAGATACCAGCAGGATCACCCAAGGCGGACAGGTTTCAGCTGAGCTTCCAGACTAAGACTAGGAAGAAGGACCCGGAAGTCTACTTCTGAAAAGAATTAGCCAATGAAAACCTCGTGAATAACAGCAGAACATTTTGTCTGCTATAGTGCTGGAAGATGAGCCCCCTGGGGAAGAGCTGAAGAGCTGCCTCCTCAAAGTAGCGTTGACCTTAATGACGTGGGTGGAGTCAAGCTTTCGGGACCTTCATTTGCTGATGTGGGATGACTCAAAATGAGAAGAAACAATGGCAAACATCTATTTTAATCAGAACCTGGAATGTACAAAGGATAAATCTAGGAAAATTAGAAATTGTCAAAAATAAAATGGAACACATAAACATCGATATCCTAGGCATTAGTGAGCTGAAATGGTCTGGTATTAGCCATTTTGAATTAGACAATCATATGGTCTACTATGCTTGAAGAGGAATGGTGTTGCATTTGTCATCAAAAAAGAACATTTCAAGATCTATCCTGAAGTACAGTGCTGTCAGTGATAGAATAACATCCATATGCCAACAAGAAAGACCAGCTAATACAACTGTTACTCAAATTTACGTGCCAACCACTAAGGCCAAAAATGAAGAAACTGAAGATTCTTAACAACTTCTACAGTCTGAAATTGATCAAACGTGCAATCAGGATGCACTGATAATTACTGGTGATTGGAATGCGAAAGTTGGCAACAAAGAAGAAGGATTGGTAGTTGGAAAATACAGTCTTGGTGATAGAAACGATGCTGGAAATCACATGATGGAATTCTACAAGACCAATGACTCTTCATTACAAATACCTTTTTTCACCAACATGAACAGCGACTATACACACGGACCTTGCCAGATGGAATACAAAGGAATCAAATCAACTACATCTGTGGAAAGAGATGATGGAAAAACACATCAGTCAGAACAAGGCCAGGGGCTGACTGCACAACAATCAGTTGCTCACATGCAAGTTCAAGTTGAAACTGAAAATTAGAGCAAATCTGTGAGAGCCAAAGTATGACCTTGAGTATATCCCACCTGAATTTAGACACCATCTCATGAATAGACACTTCACTAAAGAAGACATTCAGGTAACTAACAGATACATGAAGAAATGTTCACGATCATTAGCCATTGGGGAAATGCAGATCAAAACTACAATGAGATTTCATCTTACCCCAACAAGGCTGGCATTAATCCAAAAAACACAAAATAATAAATGTTGGAGAGGCTGTGGAGAGATTGGAACACTTATACACTGCTGGTGGGAATGTCAAATGGTACAACCACTTTGGAAATCTATTTGGCGCTTCCTTAAAAAGCTAGAAATAGAACTACTATAGGATCCAGCAATCCCACTCCTTGGAATATATCCTAGAGAGATAAGAGCCTTTACCCGAACAGATATATGCACACCCATGTTTATTGCAGCACTGTTTACAATAGCAAAGAGCTGGAAGCAACCAAGGTGCCCATCAACGGATGAATGGATAAATAAATTATGGTATATTCACACAGTGGAATACTACGCATTGATAAAGAACAGTGAGGAATCTGTAAAACATTTCATAACATGGAGGAATCTGGAAGGCATTATGCTGAGTGAAATTAGTCAGCTGCAAAAGGACAAGTACTGTATAAGACCACTATTATAAGAACTTGAGAAATAGTTTAAACTGAGAAGAAAGCATTCTTTTGTGGTTACGAGGGGGGGAGGGTGGGAGGGTGGGAGAGGGGTATTCACTAATTAGTTTGTAGATAAGAACTACTTTAGGTGAAGGGAAAGACAACACACAATACAGGGGAGGTCAGCATAACTGGACTAAATTAAGAGCAAAGAAGTTTCCTGAATAAACTGAATGCTTCGAAGGCCAGCGTAGCAGGGGCTAGGGTCTGGGGACCATGGTTTCAGGGGACATCTAAGTCAATTGGCATAAAAAAATCCATTAAGAAAACATTCTGCATCCCACTTTGAAGAGGGGCATCTGGGGTCTTAAACGCTAACAAGCAGCCATTTAAGATGCATCAATTGGTCTCAACCCACCTGGATCAAAGGAGAATGAAGAACACCAAGGACACAAGGTAATTACAAGCCCAAGAGACAGAAAGGGCCACATGAACCAGAGACTACATCATCCTGAGACCAGAAGAACTAGATGGTGCCCAGCTACAACCAATGACTGCCCTGACAGGGAACACAACAGAGAACCCCTGAGGGAGCAGGAGAACACTGGGATGCAGACCTCAAATTCTCATAAGAAAACCAGACTTAATGGTCTGACTGAGACTGGAAGGACCTGGTGGTCATGGCCCCCAAACCTTCTGTTGGCCCAGGACAGGAACCATTCCCGAAGCCAACTCTTCAGACATGGATTGGACTGGACGGTGGGTTGGAGAGGGATGCTGGTGAGGAGTGAGCTTCATGGATCCGGTGGACACTTGAGATTATGTTGGCATCTCCTGCCTGGAGGGGAGATGAGAGGGTAGAGTGGGTTAGAAGCTGGCGAAATGGACACGAAAAGAGAGAGTGGAGGGAGAGAGTAGGCTGTCTCATTAGGAGGAGAGTAATTGGGAGTATGTAGCAAGGTGCGTGTAAGTTTTTATGTGAGAGACTGACTTCATTTGTAAACTTTGACTTAAAACACGATAAAAATTATTTAAAAAAAAAAATTTAGACACCATCTCAAGAATAGATTTGATATGTTCAAACCTAATGACCGAAGACCGGATGAGTTGTGGAATGACATCAAAAACAGCATACGTGAAGAAAGCAAGAGGTCATTAAAAAGACAGGAAAGAAAGAAAAGACCAAAATGGGTGTCAGAAGAGACTCTGAAACTTGCTCTTGAACATTGAGTAGCTAAAGCAAAAGAAAGAAATGAAGTAAAAGAACTGGACAGAAGATTTCAAAGGGTGGCTCAAGATGACAAAGTAAAGTATTATAATGATGTGTGCAAAGAGCTGGAGATAGAAAACCAGAAGGGATGAACACACTCAGCATTTCTCAAGCTGAAAGAACAGAAGGAAAAATTCAAGCCTCAAGTTGCAATAACGAAGGATTCAATGGGGAAAATATTAAACAATGCAGGAAGCATCAAAAGAAGATGGAAAGAATATACAGAGTCATTAAACCGAAAAGAATTGGTTGACTTTCAACCATTTCAAGAGGTAGCATATGATCAGGAACTGATGGTCCTGAAGGAAGAAGTCCAGGCTACACTGAAGGCATTGGCGAAAAACAAGGCTCCAGGAATTGACAGAATATCGACTGAGATGTTTCAACAAACGAATGCAGTGCTGGAGTGCTCACTTGTCTATGCCAAGAAATTTGGAAGACAGCTACCTGGCCAACAAACTGGAAGAGATCTGTATTTATGCCTATTCCCAAGAAAGGTGATCCAACCGAATGCAGAAATTATTGAACAATATCATTAATATCACATGCAAGTAAAATTTTGCTGAAGATCATTCAAAAGCGGCTGCAGCAGTATATCGACAGGGAACTTCCAGAAATTGAGGCCGGATTCAGAAGAGGACGTGGAACCAGGGATGTCATTGCTGATGTCAGGTAGATGTTGGCTGAAAGCAGAGAATTCCAGAAAGATATTTACCTGCGTTTTATTGACTGTGCAAAGGCATTCTGCTGTGTGGACCATAACAGATTACAGATAACATTCAAAGAATGGGAATTCCAGAACACTTAATTGTGCTCATGAGGAACCTGTACATAGATCAAGAGGCAGTTGTTCACACAGAACAAGGGGATACTGCATGGTTTAAAGTCACGAAAGTGTGTGCCAGGGTTGTATCCTTTCACCATACCTACTCAGTTTATATGCTGAGCAAATAATCTGAGAAGCTGGACTGTAGGAAGAAGAATGGGCCTCAGGATTGGTGGAAGACTTATTAACAACCTGCATTATGCAGCTGATACAACCTTGCTTGCCGAAAGTGAAGAGAACTTGAAGCACTTACTGGTGAAGATCAAAGACCACAGCCTTCAGTATGGATTGCACCTCAGCATAAAGAAAACAAAAATCCTCATAACTGGTCCAATAAGCAATATCATGATAAATGGAGAAAAGACTGAAGTTGTCAAGGATTTCATTTTACTTGGATCCACAGTCCACACCCAATGAAGCAGCAGTTAGGAAATCAAAAGAGGTCTTGCATTGGGCAAATCTGCAAAAGATCTCTTTAAAGTGTTGAAAAGCAAAGATGTCACCTTGAAGACTAAGATGTGCCTGACCCAAGCCATGGTATTTTCAGTCACCTCATATGCATGCGAAAGCTTAAAGAAGACGGGAGAAGAATTGACGTCTTTGAGTTGTGGTGTTGGAGAAGAATATTGAATATACCATGGACTGCCAAAAGAACTAACAAATCTGTCTTGGAAGAAGTACAGCCAGAGTGCTCCTTGAAAGCAAGGATGGTGAGACTGCGCCTTACGTGTTTTGGACACGTTGTCAGGAGGGATCGGTCCCTGGAGAAGGACATCATGCTTGGTAAAGTACAGGGCCGCTGGAAAAGAGGAAGACACTCAACGAGATGGATTGACACAGTGGCTGCAACAATGGGCGCAAGCATAAAAACGATTGTGGGCATGCCGCAGGACCAGGCAGTGTTTCGTTCTGTTGTACACAGGGTCGCTATGAGTCAGAAACGACCTGACGGTACCTAATAACAACATTTGTTTATAGTTCCTTTCTTTTATAGGTAAAAATTATATACAATGAAATGCGCAAATGTAAAGTTCCTTTCACTGAAAAATGCAAACACCAGTGAAATGCAAAACCCCATCAATATATAAAACATTACCATCACCCAGGAACTTCCCTCATGCCCCTTCCCACACCCCCAGAGGCAACCATTGCTGTGATCTTTTTCATAGAGTAGATTTGCCTGCTCTAGAATTTCTTATAAATGGAACCATACAGTATGTACTCTTTTGTGTCTGAGTTCTTTCCCTAACCGTAATGCTTTGGAGATTTGCTCGTGTTGTTGCTTCTATCAGAAATACTTTCCTTTCTATCTGTAAGTAGTAATCCATTTGTAGCATTACATCATGGTTTGTTTATCCATTTCCTGTTGATGGGCACCTGGGGTGTTTCCAATTCGTGCTATCATAAATGAAGCTGTTAAGAACATTTTTGTACAAGTCTTTTTTTAGATACATGTTTTTATTTATCTTGGGTAAGTATGTAGGAGTGGAATTGTCAGGTCATAAGGTAGGTGTATATTTAGTTTTATTAGAAATTGTGGGACTTCCAAATGGATTGTACCATTTCACATTCCCACCAACAATGTGTGTCACTAATGCTGGGCATTGTCAGTCTTTTTAATTTTGCTCATTCTGATTGGTTTCTAGTGGTATCTCATTATGCCTTTAATTTGCATTTCCCTTATGGCTAACGATGTTGAATATTTGTGTGAGTGTGTATTTATTAGTGTACCCCTCTTTTAACCAATAACTTGGCAAGAGCCTTCTGTTCCCTGTGGACTGCAGGTAAAACAAAACACAAATTTTCCCAAATAATAAAAATTCTGTCTTAAAAAACCACACTCGTTGCTGTTGAATTGATTCTGATTCATGGCAGCCCCATGTGTTACAGATTAGGACTGCCCCATAGGGTTTTCTTGGCTGTAATCTTTATGGAAAGGAGTGCTGGTGGCACAGTGGTTAAGCGCTCAACTGCTAAGGTCAGTGGTTTGAACCCCCAAGCCAGTCCGCTGACAAAGATGTTCCAGTCTGCTTCTGTAAAGATTTACAGCCTTGGAAACCCTATGGGGCAGTTCTACTCTGTCCTATAGGGGCGCTATGAGTCGGAATTGACTTGACAGGTACTCTTTCCAGAAGCAGATCACTAGGCCTTTCTCCTGAGGTGTTGCTGGGTGGGTTCAAACCACCACCCTTTAGGCTAGTAGTTGAATGGAAACTGTTTTTGCCGCCCAGGGATCTCCATTATATATACTTGCTACACATGCATAGACTCTCTCTGGAAAGAGACACCAGAAGCTGGTAACAGTGGTGGCTTTCATGGAGGGGGCTGGTAAGAAAGGGTGTGAGGGAGACTTTGACTGATTACCCTCTGCTCCTTTCAAACTTCGTACTGCCAGAACGTATTACCTGATCAAGATAGGAATAAAAATTAAACTGACTCTAATAGGTTTTAAAAAGTATATTAAAAAAAGTTCTAAAGTGTGTAAACATATTTTGCTATTTTGGTGAAAAAAGTAAAAATCCCAAAGTAGGATCTAGACTCCTTCAAATATGAGCACCTAGTGGCCCATAGAAAGCCTTCTCTTAATCAGGTAATGCTTGTTGACATTTAACATTGGAATTAGGATACAGAAGAAGGGGTGTTGAGTTCAGAGCCCAGGAGTTACTCCTTGCTGCCCTGGCCTGCCCCCAGCTTCCACACCAGTGGGCTCTGACTGCTAAGTCATTAAGCCTTTTTGCTAATCTGGACAACAAGGAGAATGAACCTTGTGATCTCAACGTGATGGGTCCACAAGTCCAGCAAGGGTTGTAAAGAGGGGAAGGAACAAGAATGTACCAACGACTTATAAGTTATTATTGTTAAAGTCATACATGCACATTGTTAAAACATCAACTAGTACAGCAGAGTTATTCTAAAGACCACAATCCCCTGTCCAGCTTTTCCCTGGGTCTCCCTACCCCCAGTCCTGTCCCTAAGGGGCAACTAGTTTTTTAAAAATTGTGAAATACAAGCACAGAAAAGGACCAAAACCAAAAAAACCCAAAGCAATTGCTGTCAAGTTGATTCTGACTCATAGTGACCCTATAGGACAGAGCAGAACTGCCCCATAGAGTTTCCAGGGAACACCTGGTGGATTCAAACTGCTGACCTTTTGGTTAGAAGCCACAGCACTTAACCACTACACCACCAGGGTTTCCAAAGAAAAGCACATAAAACCTAAATGCACTGTTTGTAGGTAACCACTTTTAACTGTATCAGTTTTCTTGTGGTAATTTCCTTTATGTCTCCATGTAACAAGCTTATGCCACTATTTCTTGCTTTTTCAACTATAAACACTATCTCTTGACATTCTGCATTGATCAGTGAGGATTTACCTCACTGATACCACAATTCATTCCCCCCTTACTGTATATATCACTATTTTAGTTTTTCTCTTGGTCACCGTTTGTTATGGATTGAATTATGTCCCCCAAAAGTTATGTTGAAGGCCTAACCTCTGGTACCTGTGAATGTAACCTTGTTTGGAAATAGAGTTTTTGAAGATGTTATCAGTTAACATGAGGCTATGCTGGAGTAAGGTGGTTTCCAATAAAAGAGAAGAAACGTGGAGAAACACACTGAGGGAAGACAGTCATGTGAACACAGAGTTGTGCTTAGCTGCAAGCCAAGGAATGCCTGGGCCTACCAGAAGCTGAGAGGGACGAGGATCTTCCCCTAGGGACTTTGGAGAGAACATGGCCCTGCTGACACCCTTGTGGGAAGGTACAGAGCATGTGGGAGATCATTATCCATCAGGAGTGGTTCTTGGGCTGCAGAAAACACAAAGCTACTCTGAATTCAGGGGGGAAGAAAAGATATTAATGGAAAGAATACCAGGCAACGTGCAGAATCGAAAAACAAAGGAAAAATGGAGTAACCAGGACTCAGGAATGACAGGAACCAGAGCCGCTCCTGTTGTTCTGGCTCAACACCCTGGAGTACGTTCTTTCTGAGGCACTGTTATCACAATAACTTACACCCACCTGCCTCGGGGCCCCGGTGCCACTTCACCCAAGGTCCATTCTTGGCAGGAGTAAGAAGGGGAAGTGTGGTTGGTCTGGTTTGGTCACCTGCCAGCTGGGGAAAAGGGATGGACACAATGACTCACAGTCCACCAGAACCACAAGGAATGAAGCAGAGGAAGTCCCCCCAAAAGAACGCAAAAGAATGGGAAGTTGTGGTTGGGTAGGCAAAAATAAAAGATATCATCGTGTTCATTAGGATCAGGTTCAGTGCGAATGACAGAGAACTACAGTGACAATGGCTTGAATGAGATTAAAGTTTCTTTCTCGTGCATGTAAAAATCCAGAGGTAAATAATTCAGGGTTGTTTTAAATGGCTCTTATCCATGAAGCCTCAAGGCCCAGATCCTTCCTCATGGGCCAAGATGGAGCTCTAGCCATCCCATTTAAGTTCCAAGAACAGGAAGGAAAAATAGAAAAGGAAGCAAAGAGAATGTTTCTTCAGTATGTTTCTGGGAAGGTGTCATACTTCTTCCTAAATCCCATTGGGCAGAACTTAGTCCTATGACCACACCAAGCTGCCATGGAGGCTGGGAAACATAGGCTTTATGCTGACAGCCATTGCCCCACCAAAACTTCTGTTACCCCTAAAAAAGAGAAGAATGATCCCTAGAGGATAACTATTAAAACCAAAAAATCAAAGCCATTGTCGTCAAGTTGATTCTGACTCATAGGACCGTATAGGACAGAGTAGAGCTGCCCCATAGGGTTTCCAAGGCTGTAATGATTACAGAGGAAACTCTTGTGGTGTAGTGGTTAAGTTCTATGACTGCTAACCAAAAAGTCAGCAGTTCAAATCCACCAGGTGCTTCTTGGAAACTATGGGGGCAGTTCTACTCTGTCCTATAGGGTGGCTTGATGGAATCAACTCGACAGCAATGGGGTAACCTTGACAGAAGCTGACAGCTGTGTCTTTCTCCTGCAGAGCAGCTGGTGGGTTTGAACTGCAGACCTTTTGGTTGGCAGTCAAGCAGTTTAACCATTGTACCATCAGGGCTCCCACGGGCAGTTCTCCTCTGTCCTATAGGGTTGCCATGAGTTGGAATCGACTCATCAGCAACTGGGTAATTATTAGGTCCTGCCATATCTACCACGTGCAACCTGAGTACCTAGTACTTACATGTATACAGTCTTTTCACACGTTTAACATTTCTAAATGCTCCCACCCATCATAATAGAACCATCATAATTTCATACTCAACCAAGAGTGAACTTACCCCTCCTCAAGAGATACAACACAGTCAGGTCCGGGTACACAGAAGGTCTAAGTCTAGGACCTAGGGGCAATGTCCTCTTTCTTCAATCCCATCTCAGTATTTTGCAACCTGTGAACCAAACAAAAGTTTAATCACCACTAACCAACCCTATATAAAACAATGAGGAAAAGGTGGAGGAAAGAGACGGGAAATTTTAAAAATAATAATATGACACAACAAACAAGGAAATACAGGTAGATACTATTACAGTTCCCATTTCTACAGTCACAAACCAGTATCTGGCATTTATCACTTCCTTGTTCACTGCCTTTTGTAAGATTCTCTTCCTTTGGCTATCACCAAAGTTAGTTGAGGTTCTTTGAACAGTTGGTGTTATGGATTGAATTGTGTCCCCCCAAAATGTGTGTCAACTTGGCTAGGCTGTACTTCCCAGTATTGTGTAATTATCCACCATTTTGTCATCTGGTGTGTTTTCCTATATGTTGTAAATCCTACCTCTGTGATGTTAATGAGGCAGAATTAGAGGCAGTTATGTTAATGAGGCAGGACTCAATCTACAAGATTAGATTGTATCTTAAACCAAACTCTTTTGAGATATAAAAGAGAGTAGTGAACAGAGAGACATGGGGACCTCATATCACCAAAATCAAAAGCCAGGAGAACAGCACTTCCTTTGGACTGGGAGTCCCTGTGCTGAGAAGCTCCTTGACTGGGGAAGATTGATGACAAGGACCTTTCTCCAGAGCCAACAGGGAGAGAAAGCCTTCCCTGGGAGCTGGCACCCTGAATTCAGACTTCTAGCCTCCTAGACTGTGAGAGAATGAATTTCTGTTTGTTAAAGCCATCTACTTGTGGTATTTCTGTTACAGCAGCACTAGATAACTAAGACAGTTGGGTAACCCAAAACTTCATCCCTGAAATGTCTGAGCCCTTGGTAGTCGTGGTAGGATTCTGGCATGTTTTAAAACTTTGTCATTGATCTATCAGTCATCTGTTGCTGAGTGATAAATTACCCCAACACGTAGAGATTTAAAACAACATCTTAGGTATCTACTGCTGCTGTAATAGAAATACCGCAAGTGACGAGGAGGGGGCCAAGATGGCTGACTAGGTAGAAGCTACCTCGGATCCCTCTTGCAACAAAGACTCGGAAAAACAAGTGAATCGATCACATAACATGACAATCTATGAACCCTGACCATCAAACACAGATCTAAAGAGTTGACCTGAGTGACAGAGACTGAGAACAAACAACTATGGGGAAGCAGCGACTGTTTTCGGAGCCTGGAGCCAGCGTCCCAGTCAGGAAACCTTGGCGCTGGGCTTTGGACTGGGCACAGGGGAGCTGAGCATGGCATCGAGACGGTGGAAACACGGGTGCAGCCCTAGCCCCCAGAAGTGACCTCAGGGGAAGCCCAGCCAGTGCATACAGGCAGCGCAGTGACGCGGCTGACAGGAGGAGAAGTCACCGGGAGGCAGCGACTGGTTTTGGAGCCGGGAGTGCAGCATCCCAGCCAGGGAACTTTGGCGCTGGGCTTTGGACTGGGAGCGGAGGAACTAACCACGGCTTCTGGGACAGCACAAGCACAGGACGCAGGCCTGACCCTCGGGGGCAATCTCTACCCAGCCAGTGCACACAGTTGACACGCCCCTCAGGAATCTCAGATAAAACAGTCATCCCAAGCAAGATAAGTAACTTTGTCTATATTCCGGGGTGCTACTCTCTCCTATTTATCTGAACCCTCCCCTCCCCTTCCCAGGTGGCTTCATTAACATTGGAATTTCCTGAGCCAGAGAGTAAACTGCGCTGCGGTTTTTCTTTCTTTCTTCTTTTTTTTTTTTTTTGGTCTTTTCCTAACCCATTCTCCTGGCCTGAGAGAAGCAGCTACAAAAAACCCCAGGACCAAAAATCCTTCCCTAATTGGACTAAAAACACAGAACCAGCTCCAGCCAAGCATATGTGATCCACAGTCTTGAGCTTTCATCCCCACAGGGAACAAGGTGGCTATTATAATGCAAAGGCATTTCTGATAGGGATCTGACTGTAATTGTTTTAGCGGATTACTGGAAAGACAAGTTTCCCAGGTCTGATACCTCTGCATATTCAACAGAGCCCTTACTGACCCACAACAGGGAACTGAGGGCTGAAGCTCCCCCCAGACCACCTAGCCTCCTGCCTTAGGGGTCTAAGGAGGGTGGAACCTACCAATCTGTACAGGTACTTGCACTGGGGGCCTAAGGTACAGCTGCAGAGCCCACCCACCAAAGTGCTTTAGGAATAGAGACACACCTACCTCACTGACACTTGGGGGAAGCCTGTCAGCATCCTGCCCCCACTGGAGTGTGAACCCCTGCTGCTACCAGAATCTGGTGCACACAACTATCACCACTACTTCTCTAGGTGGATAGGTGACAGTCTGCACCACACACTTGATGACCCAAAATCAGATTCTACTCAAGAATAGTGAATGGACTCAGGCTTATATATCTGGTAACAACCCAAACCAGCTGGTAATAGGACATAAGTGATTCAAGGGCTACAACAATCAAGATAGCGCAATCTAGTAGCCCATCTGTGTATATTGAAAGAAAACAAAACAAGATAAGACTCAGTGCACAAATATAGAATAAATCACTACAATATCTTAGTGATGGCTCGGAGACAGCAGTCGGTATCAAACCACATAAAGAAGCAGACCATGATTGCTTCTACAACTCCCCAAACTAAAGAATCAAAATCTTTCCCAAATCAAGATACAATTCTGGAATTGCCAGACGCAGAATATAAAAAACTAATTTACAGAATGCTTCAAGACATCAGGGATGACCTCAGAAATGAAATTAGGCAATCTACAGAAAAAGCCAAGGAACACACTGATAAAGCAGTTGAAGAACTCAAAAAGATTATTCAAGAACATAGTGGAAAAATTAATAAGTTGCAAGAATCCATAGAGAGACAGCATTCAGAAATCCAAAAGATTAACAATAAAATTATAGAATTAGACAATGCAATAGGAAGTCAGAGGAGTAGACTCAAGCAATTGGAATGCAGAGTGGGAGATCTGGAGGACCAGGGAATTGACACCAATATAGCTGAAAAAAATCAGATAAAAGAATTAAAAAAAATGAAGAAACCCTAAGAACCACATGGGACTCTATCAAGAAGAATCACTTGTGTGTGATTGGAGTCCCAGAACCGGGAGGGATAACAGAAAACACAGAATAGTTGAAGATCTGTTGGCAGAAAACTTCCCTGACATCATGAAAGACGAAAGGATATCTTTCCAAGATGCTCATCAAACCCCATTTAAGATTGATCCAAAAAGAAAATCACCAAGACATATTATCATCAAACTTACCAAAACCAAAGATAAAGAGAAAATTTTAAAAGCAGCCAGGGATAAAAGAAAGGTCTCCTACAAAGGAGAATCAATAAGTTCAGACTACTCAGCAGAAACCATGCAGGCAAGAAGGCAATGGGATGACATATACAGAGCACTGAAGGAGAAAAACTGCCAGCCAAGGATCATATATCCAGCAAAACTCTCTCTAAAATATGAAGGCGAAATTAAAACATTTACAGATAAACACAAGCTTAGAGAATTTGCAAAAACCAAACCAAAGCTACAAGGAATACTAAAGGAAATTGTTTGGTCAGAAAACCAATAATATCAGATACCAGCACAACACAAAGTCACAGAACAGAACATCCTGATATCAACTCAAATAGGGAAATCACAAAAACAAATTAAGATTAATTTTAAAAAGAAAAAAACGCTCAAAACAGGTAATCATTGAAGTCAATATGTAAAAGATCACAATAATTGAAAAGAGGGACTAAACACAGGTGGCATAGAACTGCCATATGGAGAGGGATACAAGGTGATATAGGACAATACAAGTTAGGTTTTTACTTAGAAAAATGGGGTAAATATTAAGGTAACCACAAAGAGGTATAACAACTCCATAACTCAAAATAAAAACCAAGAAAACCATAACGACTCAGCAAACATAAAGTCAAATACTATGAAAATGAGGAACACACAATTTATGAAGAAAAACGTCTCAGCACAAAAAAGTAAGTGGAAAAATGAAATTGTCAACAACACACATAAAAAGGCATCAAAATGACAGCACTAAACACATACTTATCTATAATTACGCTGGATGTAAATAGACTAAATGCTCTAATAAAGAGACAGAGAGTCTCGGACTAGGTAAAGAAACACGATCCGTCTACATGCTGCCTACAAGAGACACACCTTAGACTTACAGACACAAACAAACTAAAACTCAAAGGATGGAAGAAAATATATCAAGGAAACAATAAGCAAAAAAGAGCAGGAGTAGCAATATTAATTTCTGACAAAATAGACTTTAAAGTTAAATCCACCACAAAGGATAAAGAAGGACACTACATAATGATTAAAGGGACAATTGACCAGGAAGATATAACCATATTAAATATTTATGCACCCAATGACAGGGCTGCGGGATACATAAAACAAACTTTAATGGAATTGAAAAGTGAGATAGGCACCTCCACAATTATAGTAGGAGACTTCAACACACCACTTTCGGAGAAGGACAGGACATCCAGTAAGAAGCTCAATAGAGACATGGAAGACCTAATTGCTACAATCGACCAACTTGACCTTATTGACTTATACAGAACACTCCACCCAACTGCTGCAAAGTATACTTTTTTGTCTAGTGCACATGGAACATTCTCCAGAATAGACCACATATTAGGTCATAAAACAAACCTTTGCAGAATCCAAAACATCGAAATATTACAAAGCATCTTCTCAGACCATAAGGCCATAAAAGTGGAAATCAATAACAGAAAAATTAGGGAAAAGAAATCAAATACTTGGAAACTGAACAATACCCTCCTGAAAAAAGACTGGGTTATAGAAGACATTAAGGAGGGAATAAAGAAATTCATAGAATGCAACGAGAATGAAAACACCTCCTATCAAAACCTCTGGGACACAGCAAAATCAGTGCTCAGAGGTCAATTTATGTCAATTAATGGACACATACAAAAAGGAGAAAGAGCCAAAATCAGAGAACTGTCCCTACAACTTGAACAAATAGAAAGTGAGCAACAAAAGAATCCATCAGGCACCAGAAGAAAACAAATAATAAAAATTAGAGCTGAGCTAAATGAATTAGAGAACAGAAAAACAATTGAAAGAATTAACAAAGCCAAAAGCTGGTTCTTTGAAAAAATTAACAAAATTGATAAACCATTGGCCAGACTAAAGAAATACAGGAAAGGAAACAAATAACCTGGATAAGAAACGAGATGGGCCACATCACAACAGACCCAACTGAAATTAAAAGAATCATATCAGATTATTACGAAAAATTGTACTCTAACAAATTTGCAAACCTAGAAGAAATGGATGAAATCCTAGAAAAACACTACCTACCTAAACTAACACAATCAGAAGTAGAACAACTAAATAGACCCATAACTGTTTTCTAAAATTCATTTAGTTCAGCTCTAATTTTTATTATTTGTTTTCTTCTGGTGCCTGATGGATTCTTTTGTTGCTCACTTTCTATTTGTTCAAGTAATCAAAAAACTCCCAACAAAAAAAATCCCGGGCCGCGACGGCTTTACTGCAGAGTTCTACCAAACTTTCAGAGAAGAGTTAATACCACTACTACTAAAGGTATTTCAAAGCATAGAAAATGACGGAATACTACCTAACTCATTCTATGAAGCCACCATATCCCTGATACCAAAACCAGGTAAAGACATCACAAAAAAAGAAAATTACAGACCTATATCCCTCATGAACATAGATGCAAAAATCCTCAACAAAATTCTAGCCAATAGAATTCAACAACATATCAAAAAAATAATTCACCACGACCAAGCAGGATTTATACCAGGTATGCAAGGCTGGTTTAATATTAGAAAAACCATTAATGTAATCCACCATATAAATAAAAGACAAAAACCACATGATCTTATCAACAGATGCAGAAAAGGCATTTGACAAAGTCCAACACCCATTTATGATAAAAACTCTCACCAAAATAGGAATTGAAGGAAAATTCCTCAACATAATAAAGGGCATCTATGCAAAGCCAACAGCCAACATCACTCTAAATGGAGAGAGCCTGAAAGCATTTCCCTTGAGAACAGGAACCAGACAAGGATGCCCTTTATCACTACTCTTATTCAACATTGTGCTAGAGGTCCTAGCCAGAGCAATTAGGCTAGACAAAGAAATAAAGGGCATCCGGATTGGCAAGGAGGAAGTAAAATTATCTCTATTTGCAGATGACATGATCTTATACACAGAAAACCCTAAGGAATCCTCCAGAAAACTACTGAAACTAATAGAAGAGTTTGGCAGAGTCTCAAGTTATAAGATAAACATACAAAAAATCACTTGGATTCCTCTACATCAACAAAAAGAACATCGAAGAGGAAATAACCAAATCAATACCATTCACAGTAGCCCCCAAGAAGATAAAATACTTAGGAATAAATCTTACCAAAGATGTAAAAGACCTATACAAAGAAAACTACAAAGTACTACTGCAAGAAACTAAAAAGGACCTACTTAAGTGGAAAAACATACCTTGCTCATGGATAGGAAGACTTAACATAGTAAAAATGTCTATTCTACCAAAAGCCATCTATACATACAATGCACTTGCGATCCAAATTCCAATGACATTTTTTAATGTGATGGAGAAACAAATCACCGACTTCATATGGAAGGGAAAGAAGCCTCGGGTAAGTAAGGCATTACTGAAAAAGAAGAAGAAAGTGGGAGGCCTAACTCTACCTGATTTTAGAACCTATTATACAGCCACAGTAGTCAAAACAGCCTGGTACTGGTACAACAACAGGCACATAGACCAATGGAACAGAATTGAGAACCTAGATATAAATCCATCCACATATGAGCAGCTGATATTTGACAAAGGCCCAGTATCAGTTAATTGGGGAAAAGATAGTCTTTTTAACAAATGGTGCTGGCATTTGCAAAAAAATGAAACAGGACCCATACCTCACACCACGCACAAAAACTAACTCCAAGTGGATCAAAGACCTAAACATAAAGACTAAAACGATAAAGATCATGGAAGAAAAAATAGGGACAATGTTAGGAGCCCTCATACAAGGCATAAACAGAATACAAAACATTACCAAAAATGAGGAAGAGAAACCAGATAACTGGGAGCTCCTAAAAATCAAACACTTATGCTCATAATAATAAAAAAAAAAGACTTCA
The DNA here is from genome assembly GCF_024166365.1 of Elephas maximus indicus. NCBI lineage: Eukaryota > Metazoa > Chordata > Mammalia > Proboscidea > Elephantidae > Elephas > Elephas maximus. Next base: position 100,941,501 of record NC_064830.1, read on the forward strand.
CCAAAAGAGTAAAAAGACCACCTACAGATTGGGAAGGAATTTTCAGCTATGACATCTCCGATCAGCGCCTGATCTCTAAAATCTATATGATTCTGTTGAAACTCAACCACAAAAAGACAAACAACCCAATCAAGAGGTGGGCAAAGGATATGAACACGTACTTCACTAAGGAAGATATTCAGGCAGCTAACAGATACTTGAGAAAATGCTCTCGATCATTAGCCATTAGAGAAATGCAAATTAAAACTACGATGAGATTCCATCTCACGCCAACAAGGCTGGCATTAATCCAAAAAACCCAAAATAATAAATGTTGGAGAGGCTGCGAAGAGATTGGAACTCTTATACACTGCTGGTGGAAATGTAAAACGGTACAACCACTTTGGAAATCTATCTCACGTTTTTTTAAAAAGTTAGAAATAGAACTACCATACAACCCAGAAATCCCACTCCTCGGAATATACCCTAGAGAAATAAGAGCCTTCACATGAACAGATACACGCACACCCATGTTTATTGCAGCTCTGTTTACAATAGCAAAAAGCTGGAAGCAACCAAGGTGTCCATCAACAGATGAATGGTTAAATAAATTGTGGTATACTCACACAATGGAATACTACGCATCGATAAAGAACAGTGACGAATCTGTGAAACATTTCATAACATGGAGGAACCTGGAAGGCATTATGCTGAGTGAAATTAGTCAGAGGCAAAAGGACAAATATTGTGTAAGACCACTATTATAAGATCTTGAGAAATAGTATAAACTGAGAAGAACACACTACTTTTGTGGTTATGAGCGGGGGAGGGAGGGAAGGTGGGAGAGGGTTATTTACTGATTAGTTAGTAGATAAGAACTACTTTAGGTGAAGGGAAGGACAATACTCAATACATGTAAGGTCAGCTCAACTGGACTGGACCAAAAGCAAAGAAGTTTCCGGGATAAACTGAATGCTTCAAAGGTCAGCGGAGCTAGGGCGGGGGTTTGGGGACTATGGCTTAAGGGGACTTCTAAGTCAATTGGCGAAATAATTCTATTATGAAAACATTCTGCATCCCACTTTGTAATGAGGCGTCTGGGGTCTTAAATGCTAACAAGCGGCCATCTAAGATGCATCAGTTGGTCTCAACCCACCTGGATCAAAGGAGAATGAAGAACACCAAGGTCACACAATAACTATGAACCCAAGAGACAGAAAGGGCCACATGAACCAGAGACTTACATCATCCTTAGACCAGAAGAACTAGATGGTGCCCGGCCACAACCGATGACTCCCCTGACAGGGAGCATAACAGAGAACCCCTGAGGGAGCAGGAGATCAGTTGGATGCAGACCCCAAATTCTCACAAAAAGACCATACTTAATGGTCTGACAGACTAGAGGAATCCCAGCGGTCATGGTCCCCAAACTTTCTGTTGGCCCAGGACAGGAACCATTCCTGAAGACTACTCATCAGACATGGAAGGGACTGGACAATGGGTTGGAGAGAGATGCTGATAAAGAGTGAGCTACTTGTATCTGGTCGACACTTCAGACTGTGTTGGCATCTCCTGTCTGGATGGGAGATAGGAGGGTAGAGAGGGTTAGAAACTGGCAAAATTGTCATGAAAGCAGAGACTGGAAGAGCTGACTCAGGGGGAGATTAAGTGGGAGTATGGAGTAAGGTGTATATAAGCTTATATGTGACAGACTGACTTGATTTGTAAACGATCACTTAAAGCTCAACAAAAACTATTAAAAAAGAAAGAAAGAAAGAAATACCACAAGTGGGTGGCTTCAACAAACAAATTTATTCTCTCACTGTCTAGGAGGGTAGACATTGGAATTCAGGGTGCCAGCTCCCGGGGAAGGCCTTCTCTCTCCATCAGCTCTGGGGGAAGGTCTTTGATATTAATCTTCCCCTGGTCTAGGAGCTTCTCAGCACAGGGACCCCCAGTCCAAAGGATGTGCTCTACTTCTGGGGCTTCTTTCTGGGTGGCATGAGGTTCCTGTTTTCTCTGCTTGCTTCTCTCTGTTATATCTCAAAAGCGATTGACTCAAGATACAGCCTCATCCTATAGATTGTGTCCTGCCTCGTGAACATACCTGATGCTAATCCTGGCTCAGTAACATCATAAAGGTTAGGATTCAGAAAACATAGATAATCACATTAGATCACAAAATGGTAGACAACCACACAATTGTGGCCTAGCCAAGTTGACACATATTTTGGGGGGACACAATTCAATCTATGACAAACAGTATTGTTGTTATTAAGTGCTGTTGAGTTGGTTCTGAATCATAGAAACCCTACGTACAACAGAGTGAAACACTGCCCGGTCCTGTGCCATGCTCACAATTATTGTTATATTGTTGAGCCTATTGTTGCATCCACTGTATCAACCCATCTGAACAAGAGTCTTCCTCTTTTTCATTGACCCTGTACTTTACCAAGCATGATGTCCTTCTCTAGGGATTGGTCTCTCCTGATAACATGTTCAAAGTACCTGAAACAAAGCTCTCCATCCTCACTTCCAAGGAGCATTCTGGCTGTACTTATTCCAAGACACATTTGTTCGTTCTTCTGGCAGTCCATGGTGTATTCAATATTCTTTGCCAGCACCATAATTCAAAGGCATCAATTCTTCTTTGGTCTTCCTTATTCATTGTCCAGCTTTTGCATACATATGAGATGACTGAAAATACCATGGCTTGGGTTAGGTACACCATAGTCCTCAAAGTGACGTCTTTGCTTTTCAACACTTTGAAGAGGGCTTTTGCAGCAGATTTGCCCAATGCAATGTGTCATTTCATTTCTTGACTGCTGCTTTCATGGGCGTTGATTTTGGGGGGACACAGTTCAATCAATGACATCATAGCTTGGAGTCTCTCATGAGATTGCAGTCAAGATGTTGACGGGGGCTGCCATCATCTGAAGGCTTGATTGGGGCTAAAGGATCTGCTTCCAAATGGTCCATTCATGTGGCTGTTGGCAGGAGGCCTCAGCTCTTTGCTGGTTATTGGAAGGCAGACTCAGTTCCTGATCATGTGGACTTCTCCATAGGGCTGCTTGAGTGTCCTCATGACATGGCAGTGTCTTCCTCCAGATTGAGCGATCTAAGAAAGAGCAAGGTTGAAGCCACAAACGATCATTTCCCCAATATCCTAATGGTTGTAGAGGTCAGCTCTTTACAGTGTGGGCTGGGACCATGCCAGGGTGTGAATACCAAGATTCAGAAATCAGTGGGGCCATCTTGGAGGCTAACTGCCATACTTGGGAGTGGAGGCACAACAATGGCATCCGAAGAGTTTCCTGAGTTAAAGTTATCCTTTACCTTGCTCACATTGCATAGGAACAGCCAAATTTCCCTTTGCAGCCTGAGTTACTCAACCTGGCCAACATTGTCACTACTTTTTTTCTTTCAACCTGTGGCAGACAGGGATACTACACAGAGCTTGCAGAATCACAGGCAGATGACAGGATTTGGAGCAAAGCCTCTTTAGCAACTAACATTGTCTATTTCTTTTGGGAAACTACTGTAAAATTTGCCTCTTAGTCCTGGTAGAGACTGACCAAGGGACACCAGGTAACCCTGTGACCTGAGCCCCCCCCCATGACCTTGGTACTATTTGATCCATCCCACCATAAGCAGGTGACTCACATTCATACTATAACCAGTTAACTAACAGTAACAAACTGTGAGCCTGATTTGCAACTGGGTTTGCATGACATGCTGTCACCAGCCAGACCAGATGCCTATAGTATTGTAGTCCCACCCAGAGAAATCCTCTCATGGGCATAATTTTGAGCAGAACATCTCATTGTTCACTTTTCCTAGCCAGAGAGATGAGCTAAGATTTAAGATCCTCACTGCTTTCTGGACGGGGGCTCAACATTGTGTTCACGTTGTCAGAGACTTTGAAAGTACACTACTGGAGGTCTGGAGGTAGGCTTACTAGGGAAGGCGCTTGTGGACAGACTTCTCAGAGTGGACATACGGCTTCCTCAGAGACCAACCACCAAGTGGATGCTCTCCAGGGAGCCCCAATATAGAAGAGGATGTCAAGCCAGCCAGCATTCTTCCCCAGACACCCCAGTTCTGGCTTGAAGGATATATTAGTTTCCTAGAGCTGCCAAAACAAAGTACCACAAATTGGTTGGGTTATCATGACTAAGGAGCCCTGTGGCACAATGGTTAAGAGCTTGGCTGCTAACCAAAAGGTTGGCAGTTTGAATCCACCAGCTGCTCCTTGGAAACCCTGTGAGATGGAATTGACTTGATAGCAGTGAGTTTGGTATCAAAACCAAAATTTATTGTCTGACACTTTTGGAGACTCAGAGTCCAAATTCAGGGTGTCAGCAAGGTCGTGTTCTCTCTGAAGTCTCTATGGGAAGATCCTTTTTTTTTTTTCCTCCTTTAAAAATAATTTTATTTTATTTTTGTTGTAGAGAATAATACACAGCAGAACATACACCAATTTAACAAGGGAAGAGCTTTTTTCGTCCTTCCGGGCTTCTGGTAGCCTCAGGTGTTCCTTAGCGTGTAGTGTAGATGCATTATCACATGGCCTTCTTCCCTCTGCTTGGGTCTCTGTATTTCTTCTCTTCTTTTATAAGAACACCACTCAGATGGGATTAGGATCCATGCTACCCTTGTATGACTTCATGTTAACTGATAACATCTTCAAAGACCCTGTTTCACATTCACAGGTACTGGGGGTTAGTACTTCAACATATCTTTTTCGGGGACAGAATTCAGTCCATAACAGTGACCAGTGTGGTTTTTTTGTTTTCATTTGTGCTATTGAGTACCATAATGAACTCAGGAACTTGCACACATGTGATGTGTTTCGGTCCATTATAGTTATTATCCTTCCTACCTTATTGATACGAAAATTGCCCTACTTTTGACCTGTGGAAGCTTTTTAAAGTTGGTTCCTGGGTTGTTTTGACAGAGTCCTAGTCTTTTCTCTCTGGCATGACAAGAAGTTCCAGGGCCATCTAGTACATTGTCTGCCCCAGATCTAGTATCTGCCTTTTAGTGGGAAATGTTATTTGGAGACTCCAGTCTGGGCACTAGGGGTACTCATTGCTACAAGATTTCTAGGTCTTTTCCATGAATAGAGCTGTGAAACACACACATGCACGCATACACACACACAGATTTTAAGATAAATGTATATAATGTATGGAAACACTGGTGGCGTAGTGGTTAAGTGCTACGGCTGTTAGCCAAAGGGTTGGCAGTTCAAATCCGCCAGGCACTCCTTGGAAACTCTATGGGGCAGTTCTACTTTGTTCTATAGGGTCGCTATGAGTTGGAAGCGACTCGACGGCACTGGGTTTGGTTTTTTTTGTTTGTTTGTTTGTATTAAATATATATCAGAATTCATTCTATACTTCTGATTCAAATTCAGGACTACAAGATTTTTACTTAATCTCATCAAGCTTATATTCATAACTACTTTCTCCCATGCCAAAAATCCTTGTTCTCAACCAAACTAACATAATTACTGATTTGCTTTACCCTACAATAAAAACACATAATAGTTTCAGAATAACAATAGTAGTACCACCACCAGCAATATAATTACTGAAAAGAGTTTAGGATTTTATTGCAGTTTTTGATTTTTTATCCTTAGGGCATATGTTCCTATGATGTATAAGTTTTAGTGTTTCTTGGATCCTCTCTCTCTGTTTATGCCACCAACTGGATACATAGGTTCCTGTGTTTCATTTTGCTTTACATATTTAGGGATTTTTTAAAAAAAATTTATTTTGTTTTATAAATGTGTAAAATACGTGGTTCTTTTTAACAAATGGTCTTTTTAACAAATGGTGCTGGCATAACTGGATATCCATCTGCGAAAATATGAAACAAGACCCATACCTCACACCATGCACAAAAACTAACTCTAAATGGATCCAAGACCTAAACGTAAAGCCTAAAACGATGAAGATCATGGAAGAAAAAATAGGGACAAGGTTAGGAGCCCTAATACAAGGGCTCTTCTTTTATAAGAACACCAATCAGATGGGATTAGGATCCATGCTACCCTTGTATGACTTCATGTTAACTGATAACATCTTCGAAGACCCTGTTTCACATTCACAGGTACTGGGGGTTAGTACAAAACATTACTAAAAATGCCAAAGAGAAACCAGATAACCAGGAGCTCCTAAAAATCAGACACCTATGCTCATCTAAAGACTTCACCAAAAGAGTAAAAAGACCACCTACAGACTGGGAAAACATTTTCAGCTATGACATCTCCAACCAGTGCCTGATCTTTAAAATCTACATGATTCTGCTAAAACTCAACCACAAAAAGACAACCCAATTAAAAAATGGGCAAAGGATATGAACAGGCACTTCACTAAAAAGACATTCAGGTGGCTAACAGATATATGAGGAAATGCTCTCGATCGTTAGCCATTAGAGAAATGCAAATCAAAACTACAATGAGATTCCATCTCACTGCAACAAGGCTGGCATTAATCCAAAAAACACAAAATAATAAATGTTGGAGAGGCTGTGGAGAGATTGGAACATTTATACACTGCTGGTGGAAATGTAAAACGGTACAACCACTTTGGAAATCTATTTGGCGCTTCCTTAAAAAGCTGGAAATAGAACTATCATATGATCCAGCAATCCCACTCCTCGGAATATATCCTAGAGAAATAAGAGCCTTTACATGAACAGATACATGCACACCCATGTTTATTGCAGCACTGTTTACAATAGCAAAGAGCTGGAAGCAACCAAGGTGCCCATCAATGGATGAGTGGATAAATTATGGTATATCCACACAATGGAATACTACGCATCGATAAAGAGCAGTGAGGAATCTGTGAAACATTTCATAACATGGAGGAACCTGGAAGGCATTATGCTGAGTGAAATTAGTCAGTTGCAAAAGGACAAATATTGTATAAGACCACTATTATAAGAACTTGAGAAATAGTTTAAACTGAGAAGAAAACATTCTTTTGTGGTTACGAGATGGGGGAGGGACAGAGCGTGGGAGACAGGTATTTACTAATTAGATAGTAGATAGGAACTACTTTAGGTGAAGGGAAGGACAACACTCAATACAGGGGAGGTCGGCACAACTGGACTAAACCAAAAGCAAAGAAGTTTCCTGAATAAACTGAATGCTTCGAGGGTCAGCGAAGCAGGGCCAGGGGCTTGGGGACCATGGTTTCAGGGGACATCTAAGTCAATTGGCATAATAAAATCCATTAAGAAAACATCCTGCATCCCACTTTGAAGAGGGGCATCTGGGGTCTTAAACGCTAGCAAGCAGCCATCTAAGATGCATCAATTGGTCTCAACCCACCTGGAGCAAAGGAGAATGAAGAACACCAAGGACACGAGATAATTACCAGCCCAAGAGACAGAAAGGGTCACATGAACCAGAGACTACATCATCCTGAGACCAGAAGAACTAGATGGTGCCCAACCACAACTGATGACTGCCCTGACAGGGAACACAACAGAGAACCCCTGAGGGAGCAGGAGAGCAGTGGGATGCAGACCCCAAATTCTCATAAGACCAGACTTAATGGTCTGACTAAGACTAGAAGGACCCTGGCGGTCCTGGCCCCCAAACCTTCTGTTGCCCCAGGACAGGAACCATTCCCGAAGCCAACTCTGCAGACATGGGTTGGACTGGACAATGGGTTGGAGAGGGATGCTGGTGAGGAGTGAGCTACGTGGGTCAGGTGGACACTTGAGACTATACTGGCATCTCCTGCCTGTCGGGGAGATGGGAGGGTAGAGGGGCTTAGAAGCTGGGAAAATGGACACGAAAAGAGAGAGTAAAAGGAGGGACCAGGCTGTCTCATTGAGGGGAGAGTTATTGGGAGCATGTATTAAGGTTTATATAAGTTTTTATGTGAGACACTGACTTGATTTGTAAACTTTAACTTAAAGCACAATAAAAGTGATTAAAAGAATTGATTTTGTTTTATAAATGTGTAAAATATTTACATGGTTCCAAAGTCAAATTCTACAAAACAAGGCATATTCAGAGAGGTATAATTTTTATCTCTGTCTCTTTCACCATATTCTTTCCCTCTCCCTATAGGTAATCATTTTAAAACAAATTTATGGTTTATCCTTTCATTTAAAGAACAAAAACCAGGAAAACATTTTGGTGGTTCCTCAAAAAGTTAAACATAGAATTACTATATGATCCAGCAATTTCACTCTTAGGCCTATACCCAAAAAACTGAAAGCAGGAACACAAACAGATACTTCTGTATCAATGCTTGTTGCAGCTATTCAGAACAGGGAAACATCCTAAATATTCATTAACAGATGAATAGAGAAACCAAATGTGGTACACACATACCATAGAATATTACTCAACCGTAAAAAGAAATGAAGTCCTGATACATGCTATTACATGGATGAACCTTGAAAACATGATGCTGAGTAAAATAAGTCAGTCACAAAAGGACAAGTATTATATGATCCTATGTATGAAATATCTAGAATAGACAAGTGTCTGTAACACATGGAGTCGCCATGCATCAGAATCAACTCGATGGCAACAGGTTTTTTGTTTTTGTTTTATATAGAGATGAAAGTTTATTAGTGGTTACCAGGGGCAGGGGAGAAGGAAGGAAAGAGGTGGACTCACTGTTAGGAGACACTGACTTTCTGTTAAGGGTGATGGAAAAATTTGGAAATGGATAATGGTGATGGTCGAACAACATGATAAACATAATTAATGTCGCCAAATTGTAAATGTGAAGAATGCTGAAATGGCAAATGTTTTGTTACATATATGCTTACCAAAATTAAAAAAGAATGAACAAGAAAGCAGATATGAATATGCATGTGTGTATTTATGTGCATGTGTGTGTACTTACACAATATATTTTAAAAAATTTTTATTGTGCTTTAAGTGAAAGTTTACAAATCAAGTCAGTCTCTCATACAAAGTCTATATACACCTTGCTATATACTCCGACTTGCTCTCCCACCAATGAGACAGCACACTCCTTCTTTTCACTGTCTACTTTCGTGTCCATTCGGCCAGCTTCTGAACCCCCTGCCCTCTCATCTCCCATCCAGACAGGAGCTGCCCACATAGTCTCACATGTCTACTTGATCCAAGAAGCTCATTCTTCACAAGCATCATTTTCTGTCCCATTGTTCAGTCCAATCCCTGTCTGAAGAGCTGGCTTTGGGAATGGTTCCTGTCTTGGGCTAACAGAAGGTCTGGGGACCATGACCTCTGGGGTCCTTCTAGTCTCAGTCAGACCACTAAGTATGGTCTTTTTACAAGAATTTAGGGTCTGCATCCCACTGCTCTCCTGCTCCCTCAGGGGTTCTCTGTTGTGTTCCCTGTCAGGGCAGTCATTGGTTGTAGCTGGGCACCATCTAGTTCTTCTGGTCTCAGGATGATATAGTCTCTGGTTCATGTGACTCTTTCTGTCTCTTAGGATCGTAATTACCTTGTGTCCTTGGTGTTCTTCATTCTGCTTTGATCCAGGCGGGTTGAGACCAATTGATGCATCTTAGATGGCTGCTTGCTAGCGTTTAAGACCCAAGATGCCCCTCTTCAAAGTGGGATGCAGGATGTTTTCTTAACAGATTTTATTATGCCAATTGACTTAGATGTCCCCTGAAACCATGGTCCCCAAATCCCCGCCCCTGCTACACTGACCTTCGAAGCATTCAGTTTATTCAGGAAACTTCTTTGCTTTTGGTTTAGTCCAGTTGTGCTGACCTCCCCTGTATTGTGTGTTGTCTTTCCCTTCACCTAAAGTAGTCTACCAACTAATTAGTGAATACCGCTCTCCCACCCTTCCACCCTCCCCCTTCTCGTAACCACAAAAGAATGTTTTCTTCTCAGTTTAAACTATTTCTCAAGTTCTTATAATAGTGGTCTTATACAATATTTGCCCTTTTGCAGCTGACTAATTTCACTCGGCATAATGCCTTCCAGATTCCTCCATGTTATGAAATGTTTCACAGATTCCTCACTGTTCTTTATCAATGCATAGTTTTCCATTGTGTGAATATACCATAATTTATTTATCCATTCATCCATTGATGGGCACCTTGGTTGCTTCCAGCTCTTTGCTATTGTAAACAGTGCTGCAATAAACATGGGTGTGCATATATCTGTTCGTGTAAAGGCTCTTATTTCTCTAGGATATATTCCGATGAATGGGATTGCTGGATCGTATGGTAGTTTTATCTCTAACTTATTAAGGAAGCGCCAAATTGATTTCCTAAGTGGTTGTGTTGTTGTTGTTATTGTTGTTAGGTGCTGTCGAGTCGGCTCTGAGTCATAGCGACCCTATGCACCACAGAATGAGACACTGCCCGGTCCTGCCCCATCCTTACAGTCGTTGTTATGCTTGAGCCCATTGTTGTAGCCACTGTGTCAATCCACCTCGCTGAGGGTCTTCCTCTTTTCCGCTGGCCCTGTACTTTGCCAAGCATGATGTCCTTCTCCAGAGACTGATCCCTCCTGACAACATGTCCAAAGTGTGTAAGACACAGTCTCGCCATCCTTGCTTCTAAGGAGCATTCTGGTTGTACTTCTTCCAAGACAGATTTATTCGTTCTTTTGGCAGTCCATGGTATATTCAATATTCTTTGCCAACACCACAATTTAAAGGCATCAATTCTTCTTCGGTCTTCCTTATTCATTGTCCAGCTTTCACATGCGTATGATGCGATCAAAAATACCATGGCTTGGGTCAGGCGCACCTTAGTCTTCAGGGTGACATCTTTGCTCTTCAACACTTTAAAGAGGTCTTTTGCAGCAGATTTACCCAATGCAGCGCGTCTTTTGATTTCTTGACTGCTGCTTCCATGGCTGTTGATTGTGGATCCAAGTAAAATGAAATCCTTGACAGCTTCAATCTTTCCTCCATTTATCATGATGTTGCTTATTGGTCCAGTTGTGAGGCTTTTTGTTTTCTTTATGTTGAGGTGCAATCCATACTGAAGGCTGTGGTCTTTGATCTTCATTGATAAGTGCTTCAAGTCTTTTTCACTTTCAGCAAGCAAGGTGTGTCATCTGTATAACACAGGTTGTTAATGAGTCTTCCACCAATCCTGATGCCCCGTTCTTCTTCATATAGTCCAGCTTCTCGGATTATTTGCTCAGCATACAGATTAAATAGGTATGGTGAAAGAATATAACCCTGATGCACACCTTTAAACCAATTAGTATCCCCTTGTTCTGTCCCAACAACTGCCTCTTGATCTATGTAAAGGTTCCTCATGAGCACAATTAAGTGTTCTGGAATTCCCATTCTTGGCAACTTTATCCATGATTTGTTATGATCCACACAGTCGAATGCCTTTGCATAGTCAATAAAACACAGGTAAACTTCCTTCTGTAATTCTCTGCTTTCAGCCAGGATCCATCTGACATCAGCAGTGATATCCCTGGTTCCACGTCCTCTTCTGAAACTGGCCTGAATTTCTGGCAGTTCCCTGTCGATATACTGCTGCAGCTGTTTTTGAATGATCTTCAGCAAAATTTTGCTTGCATGTGATATTAATGATATTGTTCTATAATTTCCACACTCAGTTGGATCTCCTTTCTTGGGAATAGACATAAATATGGATCTCTTCCAATCAGTTGGCCAGGAAGCTCTCTTCCATATTTCTTGGCATAGATGAGTGAGCACCTCCAGCGCTGCATCTGTTTGTTGAAACATCTCAATTGATATTCCATCAATTCCTGGAGCCTTGTTTTTCACCAATGGCTTCAGAGCAGCTTGGACTTCTTCCTTCAGTACCCTTGGTTCCTGATCATATGCCACTTTTTGAAATGGTTGAGCATCGAGTAATTCTTTTTGGTATAATGACTCTGCGTATTCCTTCCATCTTCTTTTGATGCTTCCTGCATCATTTAATATTTTCCCCTAGAAACCTTCACTGTTGCAACTCGGGGCTTGAATTTTTTCGTCAGTTCTTTCAGCTTGTACCATTTTACATTCCCACCAGCAGTGTACAAGTGTTCTAGTCTCTCCACAGCCTCTCCAAAATTTATTATTTTGCATTTTTTGGATTAATGCTAGCTTTGTTGGAGTGAGATGGAATCTCATTGTAGTTTTGATTTGCATTTCTGTAATGGCTAATGATCACATACACAATCTATTTAAAGTAAATACATTATAATTTCATATCATACTTCCAATTTGAATTCAGAAGTATATACATATGTATTTTTTCTCCCCCTTTTTCTTAGCTAAATGTGGTATCCTATGCATACTTTTATCCCCCTTACTTTTTCCACTTAACATTATGAACTAGCCATTGTAGTTGTGTGTCAGCAAGTCACGTTGACCTTGACCTGTTTAAGTGATGTCCTGGTGGCATGGGAAGAGTCCTTTTGTGTAAAATAAAAAATTATTATTTTTTTTTTTTGGGAAACTGGAAATTTGCATTTTCTCCAAGTGACAACTTTAAATCCATCCCACCCTCCCTAAGTTGCCACAGGAATGAGCAAAGGAAGAAACATAAGTTTTGACTACCATTTTGGATCACTTATGCCCCTCCTCTCTTCAAGCAGCATGATCAAGTTGTCTCACTCTTAATGTTGCTGTAATTCTTTATTAAACATTATTTTTTAAAGATTTTTATTCATTTTTTGCTATTGTTGAGAATATACACAGCAAAACATACACCAATTCAAGTTTCCACATGTACAATTCAGTGACATTGATTACATTCTTCAAGTTGTGCAACCATTCTCACCCTCCTTTTCTGAGTTGTTCCTCCCCAGTAACATGAACTCACTGCTCCCTAAAGGCCCTTCTAATCTTTACAGTTGCTGTTGTCACTTCCATCCTATTTAGTTAGTTCTAAAAAGACCAAATGCTCAAGGCAGACTTTTTTTTACTAGTTAGGCTAAACTGTTTTTTTTTTAAATGATTTTTATGTGCTTTAAGTGAAAGTTTACAAATCAAGTCAGTCTCTCACACAAAAACCCTTATACACCTTGCTACACACTCCCAATTACTCTCGCCCTAACGAGACAACCCGCTCTCTCCCTCCACTCTCTCTTTTCGTGTCCGTTTCGCCAGCTTCTAATCCCCTCCACCTTCTCATCTCCCCTCCAGGCAGGAAATGACAACATAGTCTCAAGTGTCCACCTGATCCAAGAAGCTCACTCTTCACCAGCATCCCTCTCCAACCCATTGTCCAGTCCAATCCATGTCTGAAGAGTTGGCTTCGGGAATGGTTCCTGTCCTGGGCCAACAGAAGGTCTGGGGGTCATGACCACCGGGGTCCTTCCATCTCAGTCAGACCATTAAGTCTGGTCTTATGTATTGTTTGGTTTTAAGAAGACTTCAGGAGATATTTTTGGTTTAAGGTTCAAAGATCGTCTCAGGGCAGTAGTTTCAGGGGTTCATCCAACCCCCGTGGCTCCAGAAAGTCTGGACTCCATGAGAATCTGAAATTCTGTTCTGCATGTTACCGCTTTTGATCAGGGTTCTTCTATAGAACGTTTGATCAAGCATTAAACATTACTAATGGGCCTACTAAACTTGCATTTTGTCTAAGGACTCATGGGCTCTGAGTATGAAAATAACTACCACTTTCTGAGTGCCTGCCATATGCTGGAGTGCTGTACCTACCTGTTCTCATTTATTCCTCACAAATACCCTGTGGAATGAGTGTTACTGTCCTCATTTTACAGAAGTTGGTCACTGGGGCTCCGACAAGGTTGCTGAACCTGGAATCTGGTTTCTCAGGGCTTTTCCCACCAGGTCATGCTAAGAAGGAAAAAAAAAGAAAACTATAAAAAAAGGCTTTATTAACTATATTTGTTTCCTAGGGCTACTGTAACAAAGAACTGCAAACTGGGGGCTTAAAGCCCAGAAATATATTCTCTCACAGTTCTGGAGGCAGGAAGTCTGAAATCAAGGTGTCGGCAGGGCCATGCTCCTCTGAAGGCTCCAGGGGAGGAGCCTTCCTTGCCTCTTCCAACTTCTGATAGCTCCTGGCAGGGCCATGCTCCTCTGAAGGCTCCAGGGGAGGAGCCTTCCTTGCCTCTTCCTACTTCTGATAGCTCCTGCCAGTCCCCGGGTTCTTTGGAGTCTCTAGGTGATACAAACTGTTGATGTGCTTGGCTGCTAACCAGAAGGTTGGCGGTACAATGTAATTAATGCCACTGAATTTAATGTCGCTGAATTGTCCTCTTGGAAGAAAGACCTGGTGATCTACTTCTGAAAAATCAGCCATTTAAAATCCTGTGGATGACAAAGGTTCAATCTGTAACGAATCATGGGAATGATGCAGGACCAGGCAGTGCTTTATTCCACTGTGCTTGGGGTTGCCACGAGTAAAGGGGCGACTTGATGGCAGCTACCAACAACAACTGTTCAACCCAGTACTCTGTTTCCCTCACTTACTGGTGACAGGAGGGATGACTGTAGGCAAACCATGTGGATTCTGTTTATCAGTTGTCCATACAATTATTTTCCTATTTGCCTCAGCCTCTTTCCTCCTCACTCCTTTCATAACATTTTGTACCTCTATGAGAACTTTTACACTGACTTATAGTTCAGAGCCCTGGTGGTGCAGTGGCTAAGTGCTTGGCACTAATGGAAAGGTCTATGGTTCAGACCTACCAGCTGCTCTGCAGGAGAAAGATATGGCAGTCTGCTTTTGAAAAGATTACAGCCTTGGAAACTCTATGGGGCAGTACTACGCTGTCCTATAGGGTCGCTGAGTCGGAATTGACTTGAAGGCAATGGGTTTGGTTTGGTTTTAGAGTTAATTCTGTCCGTGTGTGTTTCTGAAATCATAATTAGCAAAATGTCTTCCCAGGAATACTCAGTTAATTGAGGTTAGGTTGAATTTAAATCCGGAGCCTAGACTAATTTACCAGTCTGCTCTGTAGCTGGGAAATGGGTAACCCTGATACATATTAAACCTCAAATCTTGTTAACTGTCCTTTATATGTTCTTTGGCCTCTCACTATGTCTAATTATAACAGGCTTCTGGCCTTGCTCTGCTTAGCTTTGTAGAATTTTGCTTGCCATTATTTATGGCAACCATTAAAAATGCCTCATTGCTTCAATGACATTTGTTATTGTTAGCTGCCATGGATTCAATTTTCAGTCAATTTTCAACTTATGGCAACCCCATGTGACAGAAGTGGCCAGGACTTTCTCCCACAGAGCCACTGGGTGAGTTCGAACTGCCAACCTTTTGATTAGCAGCCAAGCGCTTAACAATTACACCACCAGAGCTCCATCAATGGCATTTACAAGAAAATAAATGAGTAACCAGGAAGGGTATGTGTGTGCATATACATATCATATTGCCACAGTCCATCTGGTCTCTCAGCATACTTCAAATAAATAGGACTGCCAATTCTTCACCAGTGAAAATCTTTACAGGGGTAGGGATAAATTTAGCTTATCACCAAAGCTGTTTGCACATTATTTGGACTGATTTTTTGGCTTTTGGCAAATTTCCCACGGAAGACTGTGGCCTTCAAGAGCTTTAAATTATTTTCCTAAATACTGCATATATATATGTATACACACACACACACACACACACATGCCCTGGTTGCACAGTGGTTAAAGCCTTCAACTGCTAACTGAAAGGTCGGTAGTTTGAATCCACCAGCCACACCTTGGAAACCCCATGGGGCAGTTCTACACTGTCCTATAGGGTCGCTATGAATATGAGTTGGAATCGACTCGACGGCAACGGGTATACATACATATATGTGTCTGTGTATGTGTTGTTAGTTGCCATCCAGCAGATTCCGATTCATGGTGACCCCGTTTGTGTAGATTAGAACTATTCCACAGGGTTTTCAAGGTTGTGACCTTTTGGAAGCAGATCGCCAGGCCTGCCGTCCAAGCCTGCCTTTCAGAACACCTCTGGGTGTCCTCCAATCTTTTGGCTCGTAGGCGAGTGCTTAACTGTCTACATCACCTAGGGGCTCCTTATACACATACAATATGTATTTACATACTTGTAAATTATATAAAATTTGCCATTTTAGTCATTTTTAAGAGTACAATTCAGTGACATTAAATTCAGTGTTATTAATTACATTCATCATGTCGTGCAACCATCGCCACTGCTTCTTTGCAAAACTTTGTCATCATCCTTTCGTTTCTATTTTTACGTGTACCATTAGGGGGCGGTCGAAGATAACATCGTCAATCCCCCCTGACAACCACCCCGTTCTCCCGCGCATGCGCAGCTCACCTGCCGGGGGCGGGGCCGAAGGCGGAGTCGAGGGTGGCGCAGGCGCGGAGCGCAGCCGGCGGACATTGTGACGTCAGGCGGCGCGGCCTGGGTGGGCGAGGCGGCGACACCCCGACGCTTCCCGAGTGTGACGTGCGGAGGTGTCCTCCCCCGTGGCCGCCGCCCGCCTCCCTCAGCTCGTCGAGCGGGCCAGCGGCCGGGGCGGAGGCCGGGCGACGCGGGGAGAGGGGCCGGCGGCTGGCGGGCGGAGCGCGGGCAGCCCCGGTTGACCGGGACTGTGCGCGCGGCGGGCGGGCGGCGGCGGCGCCGCCGGTCTATATGGCGGCGGCTCTGTCGGGCCTGGCTGTCCGGCTGTCGCGCTCGGCCGCCGCCCGCTCTTATGGGGTCTTCTGCAAGGGGCTGACCCGCACGCTGCTCATCTTCTTCGACCTGGCCTGGCGGCTGCGCATCAACTTCCCCTACCTGTACATCGTGGCTTCCATGATGCTCAACGTCCGTCTGCAGGTGGGTGACCTGCCGGGCCCGGGCGCCGCCCGGCCTGCCCCCTCTTTCTCGACCCTCCCCCGGCGGCCGGGCCTGCCCGCCGAGGATGCTGCAGATGCCCAAGGGAGCCTGCACCGGCTGGATGGGACGCTGAGTGTGCCGAGCCCCGTGCGTTTTCTCGTGCAATCCCACAGAGACCCAGTGAGATGATTGTCACCCCCGTTTTCCAAACGAGGTCTCCTTAAGCTTCTTGCTTGTCGTGAGGTCCGAAGACAGGTTGATGGCATGGGTAGGAAGGGGCCTGAAAAGGAAATTCTGCCCAGAGAAATACAGATTGTTGGTTTTCTAGTTTCCAAACTTTGCGAAGCTTCTTTATGTTATCCGGAAAACTTAAAATGAGTCGGAAATTCATGGTATTCTGGTGCACGTATGTTATTTATCCTGGTCAGGGGTGGGAGTGAGCGGCGGGGAAGATGAGAAGAAATGAAGCAGGAGAGGCAGAAACCAAAACCTATTGCCCTCGAGTTGATTTCCGACTCAAAGTGAACCTATAGGACAGGATAGAACTGCCCCATAGGGTTTTCTAGGCTACAGTCTTTATGGGAGCAGATTACCAGGTCTTTCTACCGCGGAGTGGCTAGTAGGTTCAAACTCCCTACCTTTTGGTTAGTAGCCGAGCACTTAACCACTGCACCATGAGAGTTCCTCTGGGAGAGGAGGAGGGATATAGTAAAAGGAGTGGTACATGCTCCAGACTGATGTGAAATGGTGAGTCCCTGCCTGGCACCCTGGAGACTGCCTTTGCTACCACCAACCGGCATTTCTGCATCTTCTAAATGACAGGAGTGCAATGGTGAACCTCTGGGGTGCTAACCAAAGGGCCAGTGGTTGAACCCACCAGCCGCTCTATGGGAGAAAGACCTGGTGACCTGTTCCGGTAAAGAGTGTGGCCTTGGAAACTCTATGGGGCAGTTCTACTCTGTTTTATAGGGCCACTATGAGTCGGAATCCCTGAGAGGGCAATGGGTTTTTGAATGACGGATGCCTTTTTCTAGTGGAAGGGGAAGGTGTCAGTTTGAGAATTCTTTCTTTGTAAGTGGTGTCATAGGTGGCCTAATGCTGGGCTCCTCTTGGATTCTGTGTACACATCTCAGAGTGCCTACCATATGCATGCATGGGTCCGTGATGGAGAAGGTCCCTGCCCTCAGGGAGCTTACGGTCTAACAGTACTTGCGTAACTTCCTTGTGTGCAAAATGAGGAAGCTTGTGCAGTGGAGCATCAGGCAGGTGCCTTTTTTTTGTTTGTTTGTTTGGTTTGGTTGGATTAGAGTGTAATTGTCCCTGTGCTTGGACTCTCATTCAAGTTGCTGGTGCCCAGCACTGGTGATGGAGGGTCACGTAAAACCAACCACTGATCAAAATTGTGTCAAGGTGGGTTGAGGTGAACCTGCCTCTCAGTTTCCCATTCTGTATTGAGATACTCATATGAACCAGGGCTGTGGCATCCGTGAATGGTAACAGACTAATCAGTTGCCTTTGATTTGAATTGCCCTTATGGCAACCCCATGGGTGACAGAGTAAAACTGTCCTCAGGTAGGGTTTTCAGTTGTTGATTTTTCAGGAGACCACCAGGCCTTTCTTCCAAGGTACCTCTGGGTAGACTAGAACTGCCAGCCTTTCAGTTAGCCACTAAGCATTTATTTAACTGTCGGTACCATCCAGGTAATTGTTAACAGGCTAGAGGAATAGAAAACTCAAGTATCTTTTTCCCCCCCCAATCATTTGTTTTATTTATTTCTGCTGTTGAAAATATGCACAGTAGAACATAAATCCGTGAAAACTCAGGTATCTTTCAAGCAAGTCAAGGGTGCTGGTTGGGAGCTGCGGTAACCCAGAAAGTCTGTGCTCTAGCCACTGGCCGCCCTGTGGAAATACCTATCCAGTGCTTGCCAGATCTGACGATTTCCAAAAGAAACTGAAAAGTCTGATTTTTAGACACCAAATTAACTCAGAACTTAAAGAAAAATTTTTGGTGGGCAACATGAAACATGTCAACAGGTTAGATTTGACGTAGCTAGCTCTTACTTTGGAACTTCTTATCTATAGTTACATTAATCATTTTCAGTCATTTTTTTTTTAATCAACTTTTATTGAGCTTCAAGTGAACGTTTACAAATCAAGTCAGACTGTCACATATAAGTTTATATACACCTTACTCCGTTCTCCCACTTCCTCTCCCCCTAATGAGTCAGCCCTTCCAGTCTCTCCTTTCGTGACAATTTTGCCAGCTTCCAGCTCTCTCTATCCTCCCATCCCCCCTCCAGACAGGAGATGCCAACACAGTTTCAAGTGTCCACCTGATATCATTAGCTCACTCTTCGTCAGCATCTCTCTCCTACCCTCTGTCCAGTTCCTTTCATGACTGCTGAGTTGTCTTTGGGAATGGTTCCTGTCCTGGGCCAACAGAAGGTTTGGGGACCATGACCGCTGGGATTCCTTTAGTCTCAGTCAGACCATTAAGTCTGGTCTTTTTATGAGAATTTGGGGTCTGCATCCCACTGATCTCCTGCTCCCTCAGGGGTTCTCTGTTGTGCTCCCTGTCAGGGCAGTCATCGGTTGTGGCTGGGCACCATCTGGTTCTTCTGGTCTCAGGATGATGTAAGTCTCTAGTTCATGTGGCCCTTTCTGTCTCCTGGACTCTTAGTTATCGTGTGACCTTGGTGTTCCTCATTCTCCTTTGATCCAGGTGGGTTGAGACCAATTGATGCATCTTATTTTCAGTCATTTTATAAAATAACAAGAAATTCTGTAAGAGAGAATCTCTGCCTAGTGCTGTTATGTTGAATATTACTGTGTTTTAAGTTATTAAAAAAATCACCTTTCTTGTATGTCCCCTTCTGTCTTTTATGATCACCACACTAGCCCAGGCTACCATCATCAATAAAGAATGAAGGACTTCATTGCTGAAGTGATGCTTGGGGTTTCCAGACTCCTCAGTTGTTTGTAGGCTGTCGAAATAATCTCTGGAAATGTTATTTGAATACAGATTTGCCTGAGAAATAATTGGGGCTATCCGAGAAGGCTAGGCAGTTGGTGAAAACTCATAATAAGGAGCGAGTGAGTATAAGTGAACTGAAGTACATTCTGAAGGAGGGAAATTGGATCTATAAGAGTGGTGTGGGTAGGCAGTCAGAGGAGAGCCCCCATCCTGAAAGCCCACAGTGAATAGGTTTGTGGGTTTGACATCGACCACTGTCCCAGGTACAGCACAGCTTTTGAGAATTCCGGGAGCCAAATGCTTGAGGAACAGAAAAACTAAGTGGTGTGAAGTCGACTCTGACTCATGGTGACCTAATATATGTCAGAGCAGGACTGTGCTCTATAGTGGGTTATTCTTCTAAATTTTATTTACAGTCGGCCCGCTGTATTCACGGGTTCCACATCCGTGGATTCAACCAACCATGGATCAAAAATATTTGGAAAAAAATAAAACAGACTTTTTTTCTTGTCACTATTCCCTAAACAGTACAGTATAACGACTATTCACGTAGCATTTACATTGTATTAGGTATTATAAGCAATCTAGAGATTTGAAGTATGGGGGCACTGTATGTAGGTTATATGCAGATACTACACCATTTTATATAAGAGACTTAAGCATCTGTGGATATTGGTATCCATGAAGGGAGGGCCCTGGAACCAATACCCCAATACCTAGGGACAACTTTAGTTTGTTGTTGTTGAGAATATACACAGCAAAACATAAACCAACTCAGCAGTTTCTGTGTTTACATTTTAGTGACATTGATTATATTCTTCAAGTTGTGCAACCTTTCTCATCCTCCTTTTTTGAGTTGTTCCCCCTTCATTAACATAAACTCCCTGCCCCCCAAGTTTCCTATCTAATCTTTTGAGTTGCTGTCATCACTCTGATCTCATATAGATAGTTCTTAAAAGAGCACAATGCCCAAGGCAGACCTTTTTTATTGTATAAGCTAAACTGTTATTAGGTTTTAAGATGACTTCAGGGGATATTTTTCGTTTATGTTTTAAAGATTATCTCAGAGCAGCAGTTGCCATAGTTCATCCACCCTCCATGGCTCCAGAAGGTCTGGAGTCCATGAGAATTTGAAATGCTGTTCTTCATTTTCCCCTTTTTGATCAGGATTCTTCTATAGAATCTTTGATCAAAATGTTCAGTAGTGGTAGTTGGGCTCCATCCAGTTCTTCTGGTCTCACGGCAAAGGAGGCAGTTCATGGAGCCAATTAGCCACACATTCCATATCCTCCTCCTATTCCTGTCTTTCTCTTGCTCCAGGTGAATAGAGACCGATTGTTGTGCCTTGGATGGCTGCTTGCAAGCTTTTAAGACCCCAGGCACTACGCGGTGAACTAGGAGGTAGAACGGAAGCACTAAACCCGTTATTAGGCCAATTAACTGGGATGCCTCACGAAACCATGACCATAAACCTCCAAACCAAGGAACAAAATCCCATGAGGTGTTTGGTTGTACGTGAGCAGCTTCAGCAGCTACTCTCTCTCTCTTTTTTTTTTTCTGTTTTTGTTGTAAATATATCTTTATCACACAAGTTTTGTCAGTTCAGTTTTTACAGGTGTAAAAGCTATAGTGTTTTTAATGGCTGATTTTTTGGAAGTAGATTGCCAGGCCTTTCTTCTGAGGCTTGGTGTGTGGACTTGAACCTCTAACCTTTTGATTAGCAGCCAAGTGCATTAGCCATTTGTACCACACAGGGACTCCTTGAGAAGCAGAGAGAGGACTTTTTGTCAGTTTGGGGGCAAGTAGGGAGAGGGTTTCACCACCTACCTTGGGGAAGGGCTTCTAAGAGCTGGATGAGGATTTTAGGCTTGATCACGGGCTTGACCAATAAACAGCTCTTCCCAGACTGAAGGGGGGTGGTCTCTCTGTCTTCACTGTAACGGAAGAGGCTGTGACCTCGGTCTCAATAAGATGCTGTATTTACCTCGGGTACTTTAAAAACCCTTGCAAGTTATATAGAGTTTTTGTTCATGTGTAGAAAATCACTAAGTTACCTGATTTGAGGGTTTAATTACTCTGGCCTTCCTAAAGGGAGTGCAACAGGAAGTAGAGTCTCAGTAAGGGGGCCCGCCCCGGCACCCTGCTCTTTTTTTTCTCAGAACACTTGGTGCCCTTCCTCTTTGCAGGGGTGCTGTAGTCTGTGTTGCAAGTAATGAGAATTAAAAGGACTCCATTTCTTACTGGTTTACTTAAAAAAAAAAAAAAAAAATTTTTAAATCTCTTGTTTGTAGGGCAGTGAGGAGTTTTAAGAAGATTTATACCTCATTAGTCTGAAAGATGATTAAAGGAGAAAATCAATGCAAAAGGGCTTTGTAAGCTGAGAACGATTACAATTAAAAAAATCCTGTTTGCAAGCAAGGCTTCACCTCCTAGAGTTACTAGCATCTACTCTATTTTTACAGAATCTGAAATACAAAGGCAGGAAAAAAGCAAGAATCCATACTAAATACTATATTTAGTAAAAGCAAGGTAAAAAATCATACTGAGAACCTGGTGTCATTTAACAAGTTATGCCTACAGCGGTTCAGTTATGTGGCCCGGGGGGAAGAATCAAGTATCTTAGTCCCAAGGTCACCTAGATTCTTGTAACTAAAAGAGAAGGCTTAAGAAAGAACAGAGCAAAGAAGAGATCCTGAAGGTTGATGATAGTTGTCAAGCCAAACAAGAGCCTTGTTTTACCTGCGCCTGTCTGCTGCCCTGCCCAGTGCTGCCCAGGCCTGAGAATCTTCCTTGGGCTCCTCCCTTTGTGCTGTCTTTCCCCTTGTTCTGTCTCTGCTCTTTTTTAGTTGTCTCTCTTTGAATGACTTTCCAAATCCATAGCTCCATATGTTCAATGTTCACCTATCATTTGAAAATCTGTTATTCATTCATTCTGAGCAAGTTAAAAGAGTTCGGGATGCAGGGGCCTTGGGCGAGCTGGTTGCCATTTCAAATAGGGCACTCAGAATGCCTCACTGAGAAGGTGAGGGCTTTAGCCACGGATATGCCTGGGTGAGAAAAGTATTTCAGGTAGAGGGACAGCTGGTGCAAAGGCCCTGGGGCTGGTCCATGCCTGGCATGCTTCAGGAACAGCAGGGGCTGATGCGTTGGAGCAAAGTGAGTGAGGAAGGTGTTAGGAGAGCCAGACAAGAGTGTTCAGGGCAGCTCCCTGGTGTCTTGTGGGCATTGAAAGGACTTTGACTCTGATTGGAAAGATCTTACTTATGTCTGAACAGCTTCAAAAAGTAGTGTGTTAGTTACCCAGTGCTGCTATAACAGAAACACCACAAGTGGGTGGCTTCAAGAAACAGAAATTTATTTTCTTGGTTTAGGAGGCTAGAAGTTCGAAAATAGGATGCCAGGTCTAGGGGAAGGCTTTCTCCTTCCGTCTGCTCTGGGGAAAGTCCTTATTCCTTGAGCTTCTATTCCTGGGTGCTTTGGTGATCTTCATGTGGTATGGCGTCTATCTTCCCTCGTCTCTGCTTGCTCTCTTACTTGGTATATTAAGCATATGAGCCTTTTTATATCAAAAGAGATTGATTCTAGTCACATTCTACACTAATACTTTCATTAACATAAAAAAGAAAAGTATTTCCAAATTGAATATAATCACAGGTATAAGGGTTAGTTAGGATTTACAACACATTTTTGGCAGACACAATTCAGTCCATAACAGCAACCAAGATCCTGTTCCTAGGACTGATCACAGCTTGAAAGGAGCTTTTCCCTACTGTTTGGTTTACACGGGGCTCTGAGAAGAAAATTAGGGGAAATTAGAGACTATAAAAAAAAAAAAAAAACTTTATAAAATCTCGTTTTTCAGTCAAACCATGAGCTCACTTAAACCTGGGAGTTTGTCCTGGCTTCTGAGATACTGGACAGCTCTTTACTTCAGGATGATAAGGGCCAAACATACAGGAAACAAAAATGCCATGGAAACTTTTCAGTCTTTGAAATGAAAGCTTAAATCATGGTTTTTCAAAAACTTTTTGTTTTGAAAATTTTTAAACCTACAGGAGAGTTCGAAGAGTAATGCAGTCAACACCTACAGCCTTGACTCGTTTTTTAGAAGTCCTATGAATGGTCATGTACTAGTTCAAGCAGATGTCGGAGTGTATGAGTGAGATCTGTATGTACTAATATAAAAAGATGTTCATGATACATTAAGTGAAGAAAAGCCAGTTTGAAAATTGTTTTTATTACTTCACTAAAAGTTGTTTCATAAATACGGTATGTTTGTCAGCCTCTGGGGGAAGCAGTCCAGCCTTAGGAGAGTGCCCAGGTGAAATGCAGGAAAGAGGATAGAGACGGAAGAGCCACTTTTATGATTTCTGCTTTATGGAGAAGAGAGAGCCTTTTTTTTTTTTTAGAGCACCGTATTACAGTTTCACCACAGTCGGAAAACCCCTTCCATTCACAGTTTTTGCTGGATTTGCAGTCATTCATATCTACCCGTAACCATCAGAGTGGGAAGAGGTACACTGTGTCTCTGCAATAAAACTTGCCAGGTTCTCCCCTCTGTGCAGGAGACCCAGGTTCGAATCCCAGCCAGTGCACCCCGTGCACAGCCACCACCTGTCCGTCACTGAAGGCTTGTGTTTTGCTATGATGCAAACAGGTTTCAGCGTACCTTCCAGACGAAGATAGACTAGGAAGAAAGACCTGGCGAGTTCCAAAAATCAGCCAGTGCAAACTACATGGATCAGAATGATCCGATCCAGAACCAATCACGGGGACGGTGCAGGACTGGGCGGCATTTTGTTTCCTTGTGTGTGGGGCCACCATGAGTTGGGGGCCGACCTCAGGGCAGCTAACAACCACGCCACCTCTGCTAAGCAAACGGTACTTCCCTGAGTAGACATAGGTCTTCCCCCCTTACTGTTCTCACGTGGTGCATCGTGAGACGACACCCTGTGGTGGATCCAACGACAGTTTGAAACAAGGCTGGTTGGATATGGACCTTCTTGGTTTATTTTTCTTGGTTCATTTTTTAAACTCTTTCTTTTTCTATCCCTCCTGTATTGTGGAACATCAGAGTATGAAGGGCACATGCGGTGGTAATGGTTCTGCCCTGCTTTCAGTCAGCCTTTTCAGGGTAATACAGTATCAAGTGTCCAGAAACTTTCATTCCTGCCATTTAGATAGAGATGAACCTTAAAAGTTTGGAACTTGTGCAAAAAGAAAAGAAAAAATGGGAGTATTGGCTGCATTTGGAAACCCTGGTGGCGTAGTGGTTAAGTGCTATGCCTGCTAACTAAGAGGTCAGTAGTTCAAATCCTCCAGGTGCTCCTTGGAAACTACGGGGCAGTTCTACTCTGTCCTATAGGGTCGCTATGAGTTGGAATCGACTTGGTGGCACTGGGTTTGTTTTTTTTTGGTTTTGGCTGCATTTAGCAAGATTTATTCTTACTAATAAAAACAATCAATGATGCAGTGTTATGAATTCTGTATATAGGGTATTTTTATTGTAATAAAATATGTTTAACAAAAAGTTTAGCATTATAACCATTTTTTAAAATGGTACTTTAGATGAAGGTTTGCAGAGCAAATTAGTTTCTCATTAAACAATACACATACTGTTATGTGACATTGGTTGCCAACCCAACGACATGGCAGCACTCCCTTTCTTGACCTTGGGTTCCACATTACCAGCTTTCCTGTCCCCTCCTGCCTTCTTGTCCTTGCCCCTGGGCTCATGTGCCCATTTAGTTTCATTTTGTTTTATGGGCCTGTCTAGTCTCTGGCTGAAGGGTAAACCTGAAGAGTGACTTCATTACTGAGTTAAAAGGGTGTCCGGGGGCCATACTCTCCAGCCTCTGTCAGACCAGTAGGTCTGGTCTTATTTGTGTGTTAGAATATTGGTCTACATTTTTCTCCAGCTCTGTCAGGGACCCTCTATTGTGATCCCTGTCAGAGCAGTCCCTCCCTGGTGGTAGCTGGGCACCATCTAATTGTGCTGGACTCGGTCTGGTGGAGGCTGTGGTACTTGTGGTCCATTAGTCCTTTGGACTATTCTTCCCCTTGTGTCTTTGGCTTTCTTCGTTCTCCCTTGCTCCAGACGGGGTGGGACCAGTGGAATATCTTAGATGGCTGCTCACTGTAACCATTTTTAAGTGTACAATTCAGTGACGTTAATTCCATTCACCATGTTGTGCTGCCATCACTACTATCCATTTCCAAAAGTTTTCCATCACCCCAGTGAATAAGGAAAACCAAAGAAGAATCGATGTCTTTGAATTACGGTGTTGGGAAAGAATATTGAATATACCCTAGACTTCCAGAAGAACGAACAAATCTGTCCTGGAAGAAGTACAGCTGGAATTCTGCCTAGAAGCGAGGATGGCAAGACTTGATCTCACATACTTTGGACGTTTTATCAGGAGAGACCAGTCTCTGGAGAAGGACATCATGCTTGGTAAAGTAGAGGGTTGCCAAAAAAGAGGAAGACCCTCAACAAGATGGATTGGCACACAGTGGCTGCAACAGTGGGCTTCAACATAACGATGATTGTGAGGAGGGCCCAAGACCAGGCAGTGTTTCATTCTCTTGCACATAGGATAACTATGAGGCGAAACTCACTCGACGGCACCTAACAACAACACAAGCAAAAACTCAGAACCCGTTTGGCAAGAGCTTTCATTCGTTCTCTCCTCCCCCCAGCCCTTGGTACCTGTTGCCGTTAAGTCATTTCCAACGCATAGCAACCCTAATAGGACAGGGAAGAATTTCCCCGTGGTGTTTCCAAGGCTGTCACGTTTATGGGAGCAGATCGCCAGGTCTTTCTCCCATAGAACGGGGTTGAGTTCATTTAGCGGCCAAGTGCATGCATAACCACTGTACCACCAGGGCTCCTTCAGCTCTTGGTAGCCGCTAATCTTTTGTTTCTATGCATTTGCCTCTTCTAGATATTTTTTATTTCTCTAGTTCCTTCCACATTTATTCATTATTCATTTATTCATTAGACTTCTTTTGTAAGGAAGAGTTGTCTCTTCTCATGCATTTATTTGGTCATTTATTTTTATCAGTATGGGGTCATGGATAGTTATTTTATTCGTTAAGTTATCAGTCATCCAATACTGTTGTTGTTTTCTGTGTTGTTCAGATTGCTCCAGCTTTTCCAGTGAAGGTTTTTCATACTGGCGCCTGTGTCCTTTCAGCAAGCCCCCATCAAAAGGATAACTTTTTTAAAAACAGCGTTATTGAGATAGAATTCACATACCATACAATTTACCACTTCAAACATACAGCTCAATGGCTTTCGGTATGTTTATAGATTTTGTATGTATGGTTATAGATTTGGTATGTATATTTATAGATTTGCTATGTGTGTTTCTAGATTCGATATTTATGTTTCCAGATTCACTATGTGTGTTTCTAGATTCGTTATGTGTGTTTCTAGATGAGTGCCTACCACATCCACCACATTCAATTTTAGAACATTTTCATTACTGTAGAAAGAAGCCTCAGGTGTCACCCCCATGTCCCTCTGTTCCCCCAGCCCTAGGGGACCAACCACTATTCTACTTCCCTGTCTATATTTGTCTGTGTGGCTATTCTAAACATTTCATATGAATGGAACCATATAATACATAGTCCTCTGTGACTGGCTTCTTTTGCGTAGCATCATGTTTTCAAGGTTCTTCCGTGTCGTAGCATGTATCAGGACTTCATTCCTTTTTGTGTCTGAATAATATTCCATTGTATATCCATAAAAAAAAAAATCCATTAAAAATTTTTTTTTTTTTACATTTCATTTATTCAGTCACCAGTTGATGGACATTTGGATTGCTTCCAGTTTTTGGCTGTTATGATAGTGCTGCTATGAATATTTGTGTACAAGTTTTTGCACGGGCATGTGTTTTCAGTTCTCCAGGGGATCTACCTAGGAGTGGAACTGCTGAGTCATACGATAACTAACCATTTCACCAGGATCACTTTTAAAACTCTGTAAGGGGTGGAGGCAGGGAGAGGATTACAGTAACCCGGGGGAGAACTAATGGTGAGCTGGCAGGGTGCGGGCAGTGGAGGTGGTGCCAGGTGGCTGCCTTGTTGGGTGTATTTTGGTGGCAGAGCAGCAGGCCTCCCTTACTTAAAGGAAGAGGTGGTGTGAGAGAAAGACCTGTTTGCATTTCTTTTTCTGTGAATTGCCCATGTTCTTTGCTCATTTTTCTGTTGGATTGTTGGTCTTTTTCTTAATTTCTTGGAGCTTTGTGTCTGTTAAATAGCCCTTTGTCTATTTAACAACTATT
This sequence comes from Elephas maximus indicus, assembly GCF_024166365.1. Taxonomy (NCBI): domain Eukaryota; kingdom Metazoa; phylum Chordata; class Mammalia; order Proboscidea; family Elephantidae; genus Elephas; species Elephas maximus. The sequence continues at coordinate 100,969,476 of NC_064830.1, forward strand.
CAAGAGTTGAAATTTATTTTCTAGTTTGTTACTGTGTTTTGACTTGGCTTATAGTATCTTTTTGCCTTAATGAAGTCTATTTTCACGTAGTAAAATTTAACAGTCTTTTAAGACTTGAGTTTTGTCATAGTTAGAAAGGCCTTCTCAACTCTTATGGTTATAAGGAATTCACCCATATTTTACTATTTTTATTCTCGTACTCTTTTTCCTTTAGTTTTTATTTTTAAATCTAATGTCTTTAAAGTTTATCCTGATATATAGTGGACTGTATGGATCCACGTTGCTCTTTCTCCAAATAATTCTGCAGTGACTAGTCTTGTGCAGACATTTTTGTCCTGATAAATATTTAAAAAAACGAAAAACAAACTCTTTGCCATCAAGTCGATTATGGCTCATATTGACCCTATAGAATGGAGTAGAACTGCCTCATAGGGTTTCCAAGGAGCGGCTAGTGAATTCGAACTGCTGACTTTTTGGTTAGCAGCCAAGCTCTTAACCACTGCGCCACCAAGGCTCCAGAAAGTAAGCTTTAAGAAGACAGAGTTCTTTTTGTCTGCTTTGTATACTGTCCTAGCACCAGCACCTAAAACAAGTGCCTCGCTTCTGGTAGGAGCTCAATGCTTGTTTGTTGATTGAATCTGTACCAAGCAATCTCAGTAGACTCCTGTATCAAAGTCCGTGTACATTTGTGGTTTTTAAAGTTATTGCCAAGTTGCCCTCTGTGAGGTCAGTCCGCCTTGTGCCCCAGGCAACGCAGGAGGGGCCTTTTTTTTTTTTTATTAACTTTTATTGAGCTTCAAGTGAACGTTTACAAATCAAGTCAAACTGTCGCATATAAGTTTATATACACCTTACTCCGTACTCCCACTTGCTCTCCCCCTAATGAGTCAGCCCTTCCAGTCTCTCCTTTCGTGACACTTTTGCCAGCTTCCAACTCTCTCTATCCTCCCATCCCCCCTCCAGACAGGAGATGCCAACACAGTCTCAAGTGTCCACCTGATACAAGTAGCTCACTCTTCGTCAGCATCTCTCTCCAACCCATTGTCCAGTCCCTTCTATGTCATGTCTGATGAGTTGTCTTCGGGAATGGTTCCTGTCCTGGGCCAACAGAAAGTTTGGGGACCATGACCGCCGGGATTCCTCTAGTCTCAGTCAGACCATTAAGTCTGGTCTATTTGTGAGAATTTGGGGTCTGCATCCCACTGATCTCCTGCTCCCTCAGGGGTTCTCTGTTGTGCTCCCTGTCAGGGCAGTCATCGGTTGTGGCCGGGCACCAACTAGTTCTTCTGGTCTCAGGATGCTGCAGGTCTCTGGTTCATGTGGCCCTTTCTGTCTCTTGGGCTCTTAGTTATCGTGTGAGCTTGGTGTTCTTCATTCTCCTTTGATCCAGGAGAGGCCTTTTGTTGATCTCCATTCACTCAGCCGATCCAGCCTGAGCCTTTGCCTCCACTGAAGGCAATTGTCCCTGTGGAGGCCACCTCCATGCTGCCATCTCCAGCAGTTACTCCTGTGTCCTCAGTGTTACGAAGCCTCTCAGCAGCATCACGTCATTTGCTGGCCAGACTCCACAGTCAGAGGGCAGAGTTCCTAAGAGATTGCCCTCACTTCAGACACCAGCCACAAGTTTAGAGGTTTCCACAACCACCCTTATCGTATGATCTGCTAGAACAACTCACAAAACGGAGGAAAGCGTATTATAGTTTTATTCTAGTGAAAGGACACAAATTAAAATCAGCTGAAAGAAGAGAGGCATAGGGTGAGGCCTGGGAGGGTCCAAACTCCACGCTTCCACGCGTCCTCTCCCCGTGGAGTCCTGGTCTGCGTTCCCTCCTGGCTTCCGTGTATGACAGTACGTAAAGAGCACTGCCATTACTGCCAGTCAGGGAAGCTCACTGTGCCTTTGGTATCAGAGTTTCTTGGAGCTCGTTCACATAATGCCTGCCTGCTGACCTCACTTCCTCTGGAGGTCAGAACTGATATGGTGTGGCCTGACGCCCCCATCATAAATCATACCACCAGACTGTCCCGGGGGCCAGAGACCCCAGCCAACACAGACAGGTGAGACTTTCTAGGAGCCTGAGGTCACCTCCCAGGAGCCAAGGCAAAAGCCACATGCTCTTTGGGTAGGCCTGACGTTTCACGACACAACTCCCTGGAACACAGCTGCCGCTGCTGCTGCTACTGCTAATTATGATAGCAGTAACAGCTGCCCATGATGTGCTCTCAGAGGGCATTTCTCACACATTTGCCCTCACAGAGTCCTGTGAGGTGAGTGTGTTTCCCTGAGGAGGGCAAGTTGCCCGAGGCCCCAGAGTTGGGACAGAGCGGAGCCTCCTCCGAACTCTCTCACCTCCTGGGCCTGACAGTGGCTGCGCCTTCCAGAGCTCTGGTGTCAGGAAGGAGGAAGCGCTGGAGAGAGATGGGTGGCTGGCTTTTGAAGGGTATGTGTGATTCAGACGTGCTGAGCCATTAGTAAAGGGAACTCAGAGTTTGTGTGTACCCTGTGGTTATGACGTGGCTTCATTCAGAAATGATTGGATCATTTCTGGTTCTCGTCCTCTGAGCTATGTAGGAATGAGGGGTTTGTTTCCATCAGCTCCCCAGGATGGTCATTTTAGCCAGGAGCACAGGGACAGTCAGACACTTTCATGTCCCCGTTCCAAGTCTGGTGAGGGCAGGACCGTCCTGGAGCATGTCTGTAAGCTGTTGTTATTTGAGACCCACTCAGAGCCAGCCCATTGTCACCCTGCCCTTGGCTGAGCGGGCCAGGCTATGTTTGCTGTGACTTTTTCCCTCTCCCCTCTGGGACTCAGCTTGCCAGCTTCTTTTAGGAGCGTAGAGGCCAGGATATTTTTAACTGAACAGAGCCATGAATAGCTTGGATGAGGGCAAGTGGGAGGACAGGAGTCCAGCTGCCTAACTGGGTCAGGTCCGTTATCATCCAGCAGGCCATCTGCCTTCAGTGGAGGTGGGGCTTTTTGTGGAAGGTGGTTTCTTGTGTCTGCATCAGAGATCCTTGTGGACATACCAAACCCATGGTGCTGAGCCTCTTTATTTCTCAGCCTTTATCGTCTGTAGGGGAACAGTAAGTTCAGGAATTTACTCCCACTGCTATGTTTTTGGTAGGAGCCCTGGTAGCACAGCGGTTAACCTGCTAACCGAAAGGTTGGCGGTTTGAACTCACTAGCCACTCCTAGGGAGAAAGGTGGGGCAGTCTGCTTCTGTAAAGATCACAGTCTTGGAAACCCTGTGGGGCAGTTCTGCTCTGTCCTGTAAGAATCACTATGAGGCAGAGTTGGCTCAGTGGCAGTAGGTTTGGTTTTTGGTACTGTTTATGGAGTCCCTGGGTGGCACACATGCTTGAGGGGTAGACCTACTAACTGAAAGGTTGGTGGTTGAAACCCACTCAACGATGCCTCAGAAGTAGGCCTGGCAGTTTGCTTTCGAAAGGTCATACCCTTGAAAATTCTACAGAGCACAGCTCTGCTCTGCACATGGGGGTCGCCGGGAGTCGGAGTTGACTTAAAGGCGACTCACAGTAACAACCACACTGTTGTTCCTGATTCATACTCCCGTGAACTCCAGAATATGCCTCTTCCCTCATCGGGGTGGTCTAAGTTTTGGAGGATAAGTTGTGTGCCATAATACATGCTGTTTATTTTGTAGACTTAGTTGGGGGTGGTGAGGAAGATAGCTGGGGGCCCCAGAGTTAATTATATAATTGTGCATACAGTATCTGGTACAATAGATGTCTCGGGTAGTGAGAATAAACTATGAAAAAATATTTTACAAATGACTATTAAATATGTTTAGAAATTATTTAAAAGTTATTTCTGGCTCTCGGCAGTAAGTAATATCTCTAATACAGTCTAGTATCGAAGGATTGGCTAGTCGAATGCTAGGAGCCAAAATGTATTCATTGACCTACTCAGGTATTTGTATTTTTGGAAAGAGAGTTAATATATAGTTGATTATGGCATTTACTAAAGAACTAGAAGGTCATCAGTAAGCTCTTTATCATTATTAAATTATTAAATAAATGATTAATAGCCCATATTTCAAATATTTTAACACAATTCTGGAAGTACTTCATCTTTCTGAATACTAGGCCCTTGTACAAGAACATAGTAACAGTGGTTAGACACTAATTTTTCTGAGCTGTCCCATATTAAAGTGACCTATTTTTATTAAGAAATAAAAGATAAAACAATCTATTTTAATATGTATTAAAAGTATGTTTAAGAATGCTTTCATTTCAGGAGAATGTCCATTCTTAACCCTTTGCCAGCAAGTCGATTCTGACTTGTAGAGACCCCATGTCTTACAGAGTAGAACTTAGCTTCATGGGGTTTTTTGCCTATAATCTTTCTGGAAGCAGATTGCCAGGCCTTTCCTTCTGGTGCTGTTGGGTGGGTTTGAACTGCCAACCTTTTGGTTAGTTGTCAGGTGCAAATTGTGCCACCCAGGGATCCGTGTTTATTCTTAGTACATTTCAAATCAGTAATGTAAATGTTAAGTTTGAAATAACGAACTTTGGAAAGTTAAGAGAAGATTAGGTTTAGCTTGATTACTTTGTTTTGAAATGTTGATGGACTCTACACTTACAGTAATACCACCTTATATTTGTGGAGTGCTTATTCTATTCAGGAGCCCTGGTGGCGTAGTGGTTAAGCGTTATGGCTGCTAACCAAGAGTTCAGCAGTTTGAATCCACTAGCCACTCCTTGGAGACCCTATGGGGCATTTCTGCTCCGTACTGTAGGGTCACTCTGATTCAGAATCTACTCAACTGTCTGGGTTCCACTACTCAGATACAAAGAGTGATGGTCAGTTTCTACCAAGAAAATATTTTGAGCATGCACCACCAGGTATAGATACATGATCATAAACTATATAACTTGCCCTATAAAAATGTAGTATAGATTATAAAACATTCAGAAAATTAAAAGGGAGAAGAGATAAAAGGCAAAGACATTCTGATATTTTCCTCCATGCCTTGAGGTGGGTTCACCCCGTTTTAACAACTGCTGGACTAGAAGATTTTGCAAAGAGTTTTTCAGAATTTACCTGTAGCTGGACTGAGTTGTGTGTGCAAGAAACAGATCTTAACCACTCTCTTCTTTTTGAAGCACTCAACTCAGTGGGCCTCTGCAACACTCGGTTTTCCTCTTACTGTTTTGAGTGTTCCTCCTTGGTGTCTTTTGTGGACTCCACCTCTGACCAGGCTTTATATTTTGGTGGTCTCAGCCTTCCGTATACTACCTTCCATCTGTCCTTTCTTTTGATGTGCTGTTTACCAGAGTCAGCAGTTTAACACTTTGTAAAGCCGGGATTTCTGATCTACCTCCCCAGCTCTGACATCTCTTGGGCTAAAGACTTTATAAATCCAACTGCTTGCTGGAAGTGCCACCGTCAAACTTTTTTTTTTTTTAATCAAACTCTTTATGTCCTCATCTGAACTCCTTAATCCCCCTCTGACCTGTGCCTCCCCCTCTTTTTCATTCGATGACACCTTCATTACCCAGAGTTGAAAGCAGAAACTTTCTTTTTCGAAAGAACCTGTAAGTCATTTCACCTTCTACATCTAATCAGCCGCCATCTTTTTTCTGATTTTACATGCTAAAATACTTAATTTTCTCTATTAGCACCTCCTGACTCCAGCCCTCCATCTTTTCCCTGAACTACTGAAGTAGCCCCAAGTTGGTCCTCTGTGTCCAGTGTGGTTCCTGTCCAGTGTGGTTCCTTTCCAGTCTGTCCGCCACACGGCAGCCAGAGCAGCTAACCTAAAATACAAGTCTCGCCATCATTTCCTTGCTAAAAATTCACCAGTGGTGCCCCCCCGACCTGGTCGCCTGCCCAGTGACATCCACGTTCTTCATGACCCTGGTCAGTGCTGCTGCCTCCTGGCTCCTGTTAAGCTCCACAGCCCCATCCTCAGCCCGCCTTGCTTTCCGCCTTAGCCTCCAATAATACTTACTGGCTCTATTCTCTTCCCCATGTACTCTTTTTGAACTTAAAAAAAAAATTAACAGTTGTACATTTATGTAACTTAAAGAGTCATCTATGTCTGTAAGATCAATTAAGAGAAACATCTGTTTCCTACTTTGGTTTCTCCAACCCTGAAGTCAGTCAGTTTCAGCAGTAGCTGGGTCTTTCTGTGTTTACTTTGCTATTTCTAAATTACACGCTGGTGTGGTCGCTTCTTGATTTTCCATTTCCAGGCCATGTCTCTTTGTCTCCCCACTGTGGAGGATGAGGTGTTGGCTCACTTTTGCCCGGCTTCTGCCTCACACGCTCACATGTCCATCCCTTCTACCCAGTGTTGCTGCTGTTTGGTGCCGTTGAGCCAGTTCCAACACACGGCAACCCCATGTTACAGAACAGAACTGCCCCGTAGGGTTTCCTAGGCTGTCACCTTTACAGAAGCAGATCGCCAGGACTCCCTCCTGCGGAGCCGCCGGTGGGTTCAAGCTGCAGACCTTTGGGTCAGCAGCCAAACCTTTAACCATTGTGCCACTAGGGCACCTTAATGAAAGGTGTAGGCCCTCGTAAAGTTAGATAACCCAGGGAGGAATGTGGTAGACAGCATTATCGGTAATCTTATTTTTTGTTCATTTCAAAGTCTTTCCCAGTTTTTCCTGACAGTTGCCCCATTTGGATCATAATGTCAAAGACAGATTTGTTTTTGTTGTTGTTGTACTTTTGATGAAAGTTTACAGAACAAACTAGCTTCTCATTAAACAATTAGTACACATTGTTTCGTGACATGGGTTATCAATCCCATGACTTGTCAACGCTCTCCCCTTCTCGACCTTGGGTTCCCCATTACCAGCTTTTCAGTCCTTGGCTTCTAGTCCTTGGCCTGGGCTGTTGTGCCCCTTTAGTTTTGTTTTGTTTTATGGGCCTATCTAATCTTTGGATGAAGGGTGAACTTCAGGAGTGACTCATTACTGAGCTAAAAGGGTGTCTGGGGGCCATACTCTTGGGTTTTCTCTAGTCTCTGTCAGGCCAATAAGTCGGGTCTTTTTTTTGTGAGTTGGAATTTTGTTCTACATTTTTCTCCAGCTCTGTCCAGGACCTTCTGTTGTGATCCCTTGTCAGAGCAGTTGGTGGTAGTAGTGGGACACCATCTAGTTGTGCTGGACTCAGTCTGGTAAGAAAGATTATTCTTGATCTCACACAGACACAGACATAGACACACACACACACCTGGTCTCATTAGGTTTGTAGGTGCAGCAAGAGTGTTAATTAACCATGCAGCAACCTTGAGGTTGCTCTTGCACTCTAGAGCCACACAGTATTGAACAACTACTGAGGTCACAAACCAGCTTCTGCCCAGAAATTTTCATAAGGGATCTCAAATTGATCTTTTGAAAGCCTCTGTTATTTGCTATCCTGAATATTAGAAACTAAGCCCAAGACACTTTCTCTACGACATTTTTAACTGGAACCGAAGTAGTTATAGATGTGGGGGAAGTCTTTTTTTATCGGGGTCTCCAAAATTTGCTAAAAGTTCCTGGCCTGCCAGGAGGTGATCTCCCTTATCTTCTTTAAGGCCAGGACCCTTCCGGGCTAGTTTTCCTGCTAGAACTTTGTAGACATCAGAGCCGTAAGTAGAGTTGACCTTGGCTCCTTAAAAGTGGCTCGTCATACCTGAGTCTAGGAGAATCGTTCCCCAGTGTCTCTCCAGGTAAGACCCCGGTTCCATAATCAATTCATTGTTACATCCTGGTTAAAGGGAGGACAGAGTTCTGTTGAACCTGTGCAAATAACTGCATTCCCACAAAAAGTACAGAGTCTCAGAGTTTATATTTTTCTTCAGTGTTTGTAGGGAACTCTGCATTAGTGAAGTACTGCTCTTGCTGTGATCTCCAGTGGGTAGGTGGTCATGCTGTTTGCTATCACAAGGTGGGAGTGACAGTAATAGTAGTAGTGTCAGTGTCCTCAGAACCTAACTTCAGGGGGCATAGTGCGAATCAAGATCAGCCCAAGGCTGATTCCAGTGAGGTGGGGGTCGGACGCACCTCTGGCCTCCAGCCTTTTTACCAATTCTGACACCAGCCGTCCCTCCCATAGCACTATCTACTTCTCTTCCGGGTTTGATGATCCATTGCAGCAGCCGCAGCAGAACTCAGAGAGCACACTTACAGTTAAGTGGCTTATTAGGGAACAGGGTACAACTCGGGATCAGGCTCAACAGGCCCAACTCAGGAAGCACGCAGGCAGTCTCTCTTCTTCAGTGCAGGACAGCTCTCTCAGCGCCTCTGGAGTGTGCAGGCCTCCTCTCGGCCCCCTGAGGGCAGGCTCCTCTTGGCCCCCTGAGGGCAGGCTCCTCTCGGCCCTCTGTCTGTCGCTGCTGCTCTGCAGTGGAGCCCCTTCTGGGCCTGTTTCCATATTCAGTGTTGCAGCCCTTGACCTGTGTTACAGCTCGTGTAGGAGGTTTCTTGTCTCCCCTCTGCTGCTCTCTTCTCTCTTCTTTCTTCCTACTTCTGTCCTGCCGCTTCTTTCTGTCTCAAAAACCTCTTTGGGTTGGCTGCTTAATTATGCGAACTCCTTGTCAATTTCGAGGCAGGGAATTGCCACCAGGGCCAGGAACCCTGCAAGAGGCATGCCAATCGCAGGGCAGGCTGCAGCCCAGCGCCAGGCAAAAAATATCAAACCGTCCTTGTTTACAGCTTACCCAGGAGCTGTAACAAACCCTTTGGGGTAGAAAACTAAGACAAAGGTAACTCCTCAGGATTTAGGGGAAAAACTTTTCTCAAGCTGTCTTTCTAAAGAACCAAAGCAAAAGGTCGTATAAAGGAACGCATTTCACCACACCTTGGTACCAACGATCCTAATATTTGTTAGGAAATATCTGATGTGGGTAGACTTTCTTAGGAATCTCATCTTCAGGATGAAATTGAAATTTGATTATATTTTCCAGGTTCATATTGAGATCCACTGAGTGCCTGCTTCTGACTGTGACCAAGGCGTGTCCTCGAGCCCCTGGCATCAGAGAGTACAAAGTATGAGGGATGGAAGAGGGACCCTTGGCAAATGCCTTGCCAAAGCGGAGGAGGAGGGAGAAGCTGGCTCAGACAAATCATTATACGGGCTTGATAAGAGAACCCAGGAGAGTTCTGACCCATCAGACGTACTGTCCTGGGTGGATCAACCTGCGTTCAATGTAAATGGAAATTCACCAAATGAGTTATCAGTGGAAATGAAAAATGACCTGAGCGAGGCTCCAGACTTGCAAGAATCCTTAAGAAGAAATTCCGCTTTAGCAGCCGCTCTGAGCAAGACCATGGCTCTGTCCTTTGCTCGCACGGAAGGGCGGGGTGTGAAGGTGCTCCCAGATGTTGGCGAGGCTCTGGTGAGGGACTGGCTGAGAAGAGGGCCAAGGGCCACTGACCGCCGCAGAAACTGGTGCCGCAAAGGAGAGCCCGGGGTGTGGTCTGCACGTCTCCAGCCTTTGGAACTACCACGTTACCACGAACTGAATCTGCTGCAATTAGGAACGGGAATTCTTGAGGATGAATCACCGAGTGCTTTTCTTGGGATCATCTCTGAGCTTGAACCGCCTTCCCTGTACTCCATCCTTTCTGCAACCCTGTATGCATGTCCTGATGTCCCCCTGAATAATGAGACAAAAAATGCTTCCCTTGACTGTTTGAAGCCCGTGTTTTCAGAGCAAACAATAGAGTACAAGGAAATGCTCTCAAGTGTACAAAGTATACCAAGTGATCTGCAGGTGACACTGGGGTTACTGGCTCTCTGAGCTTTGGAATTTGCAAATCTGTTATACTATAGCTAAGGTACAAGCAGAACAATAAAGATAGTGAGATTAATTTCAAGAGTTGTCTTAAAGAGTGATTTCCTTTGCATTAAGTCTAGATGCAAACAGTGCAGCCGTCAAGTTCCTGCTCTGGTTGTATGGCTAGACCAAATTAAATGGAATTGAAACTCACAAAAAGCTGGCTGACTCAGAAGGAAATTTTTGAGTGTATTTTAACTTGTGCTTGAAGGACATTCAGAATTGGGAAATCCATTTCAGAAGAATATTGGTAGATAATAAATATCAGATTAGAACCTTGTTTAACATAAAGTTCTTTGTAAATCTTTAGTACCTGTTTTGAAGGACTATTGGCCAGATACTGCTCTTCAGCCTGCCTTTGATCATCTGATAGAAGTGGATATTTGTAAAAGTCAACCCTCTCTACCTTCTAAAAGCTGTGGTGAGTTTGTGGTCAGCTGTTACCATTTCTGCATTTTGTGGAAAAATTTTGGTCTGCAGGAGAATTTCTTTTCTCAGACACTTTTTTTTTTTTCCACTTGAAACACAGTTTACATGTAGGCCCTCAGATGAAAGTTGCAGTATTAAATTTACCTTTAGAATAATCCTTTCTCGAATTAGGAACCCTAGTAGTGTTATCTTAAGTAAAAATGAGCTTGAAAATATTCAGTGTAGCTCAGTTTACAGAGAGGTAAATCAGGTATTTCCATTCTAGAATGTTCCCAGTTTCTAGGGATTGAGATATCTTTTACACTAAGATTTTTCGGAAGTAACTCCTTTTGCTGTTTGTGGATAACTTTGGTAAAGTCATTGAAGAGTCACCCTTGTGTGTAAGTTTCTAAGGAACCCCGAGGTGAGACTTAAAACAACCATTTCCAGGATTATTGATTGCCTATAGCAGCTTCTATTGTGTGCTGAATTACTGTGCTGCGTGCTGTTTTAGTGTTTTGGGGAAATGAAAAATAAAATCTCTTCTTCAGCGTAATAAATATAAGTATTTTTTTACGTGTGTAGTCTTGGTTTATCTGGTCTCTTTATTAATGCTGTCTTCTTAATTCTTAAACATCTCTTAGCACTGAAGTGGGTTGCTGATCTAAAAGACCGGAAGCAGAGGTTGAAAAACAAAACGTAAAGCTAGGTCAGAACTGAGCCGCTTCAGTCTCTTCACAGGGTCTAATGAAATAGTGCACTGTGGTCCTTTGGGATGGTGCTTAGATGAACCTTTGAAAAACACGATCACCATCGAGTCTGAAATGACACTGTCCTGATTGAGCAAGTAAAACTCTGGCTAAAGGACACGCCATGTGGTGTCACCAACGGATTGTGAAATGAGATGAGGACACATTTATTTTAAATGTTTTAAAAATGGGGACTGTTTCCTTGCAAGCTCTACTCCTTTTACTTCTTTACAAAAAAAACAACCAAGTCTACTCCTTTGGGATGGAACTTTCCATGACTCATCAACTGTTGTTATTTCTTTGTTTTGTAAATTGCAAGTATGTAAATGTATTCAGCCAATTGCAGAGAAAAGTACAGAATTCTCTATTGGGCATCAAATGCTGAAGTAATAAATTAAAAATGTTTTCATGTGGTTGCATTAAAATAAAGTGTGTTTTTTCCTAAAAGCAGCTTTGGGGATGTGAAATGCAAGTAAGAGTAGTAGTGTCAGGACCTGACGTACCTCCACCCTCCCAAAGTTTTTACCAATTCTGACATCAGCTATCCTCCCCAGGCCACTCTGCTTCTCTTCTGGGTTCCATACGTTGCAGTGGTCACACACAACTCACAGACCATATGTACAGTTAAATGGCTGATTAAGGAAGCGACAGGGTACAACTTAGGGCCAGGATCAGGAAGCATGCAGGCAAAGTCTGGAAGGCTCCTCTCCCCCAAGAGGAAAGCACCTGCCTCCCTTCTTCACTGCAGGACAGAGTTCTCAGCTCTCAGCCCCCTGAGGACAGGCTCCTGTTGGCCCTGCAGGCCGTCGGCATCAACTCTGCCCTTATAGCTTTTTTAGGAGGTTCTTTGCCTCCCCCCTCTCTCCCCTTCTGTCTTCTTTCTTCCCTCTTTCTGTCTCTAAAAAACCTCTGTGGGGTCAGCTGCATCTATACATAACTCTCAATTTCAAGGCACAGCCCCTCCCAGCAGAGCTAAAAACTGGCCAGTCCCCTCTCAGATACTTCATTTGCATAGTAGAGTATAGACACTTACTTTGCATAGTCTATTGACCAGTCCCTGCAAGGTGCATAGCAGTCGTAGGACAAGCTGAAGCCTAGGGCCAGATGCAAAGTATCAAACCATTAGGTTTGATTACACGGGAAATGTGAGTAATCAAAAAAAAAAAAAAAATATGCTCTAGGGTAGAAAACTAGGGCAAAGGCTACTCCTTAGGGCTTGGGGGGAAAAGCAAGCTGTTTTTCCAAAGAACCAAGGCAAGAGGCTACATAAACTCACGTCACGGCAGGGGAAAGGTCACAGTAACTTGTTTCTTCACATTGATGTTTTTGTACGCATATACTTAGCTGTTATGTTTTCCTTTGGTGCTTAACTGTGTACATTTCCTGTCTGAAGATTCGCTCTCCTGTTGAAAGTTCTGGGGATAGCTTTACCTGGAACTCAGGAGCAAAAGGTGACAGACAGCCCAGAAGAAACATGATAAATGCTTCTTATATAGTGTCATGATTTTATAAAATGAAGGCCTTTAAACCCTTTTATTCGGAGGCAATTACTACAGAAAGAAGGAGACATTCTTGTGCATAAACTAAGCTTCCATGATTGGGTTATAAAAGGGATCACGCCCTGGAAGTACAGAGATTGTACGGAGCAGTTCCACTCTGTAACACGTGGGGTCGCCATGAGTCAGAATCAGCTTGACGGCAACAAGTTTTATAGTTTGGGCAATAAGAACTAAGGGAAGCTTGTTTTAAAAGAATTGTGATTCTTAAAATTAGATGCTTTTTTTTTTTTTTTTTTGCCTTTGTGGACTCTGCCTGTGGAAGGCTTTTAAGGGTTAAACACAGCAATCATTTTAAATTTAGAAACAATTTCTTTTTTTATTTTAATACGGGAATGGTGGTGAGGTCTTGAAGTGATTATGAAGTTGCAAACCTCTAGAGAATAAAAAATAAAGTTGCACTTAAATAGATCATTCTTATATGACTACTGATTTTATAAATAACCAAGAAATGTATTTTAGAACTTAGTATAAATCTGTGTATTCTAAAATTCACATAGATCATTGGCTATACTGTGAATTCACACAGAATCAGAAATGTGCTATAGAATTCTCTCTACAGTTTCTTATGAGATAATTTTCAAATTCTTTTTAAACCTTCCAAGCAGAAGAAACAGATGGGATCTCTGGAACAGTACAGGCATACTGTGGAGATATTGCAGGTTTGGTTCCAGACCACTGCAATAAAGTGAGTCAAATGAAGTTTTTGGTTTCCCAGTGCATATAAAAGTTAGGTTTACACTATACTGTAGTCTATTAAGTGTGCAACAGCATTATGTTTAAATAAACAACGTACACATCTTAATTTAAAAATTCTTTATTGCTAAAAAATGCTAATCATTGAGCCTTCCGTGAGTCGTGATCTTTTTGCTGGTGGAGGGTCTTGCCTGGATGTTGATGGCTGCTGACTGATCAGGGTGGTGGTTGTTGAAGGTTGGGGTGGCTGTGGCTGTTTCTTAAAATAAGACAACAGTGAAGTTTGCTTCATCGATTGACTCTTCGTTTTAAGAAAGATTTCTCTGTAGCATATAATGCTGTTTGATAGCATTTTATCCACAGAAGAACTTCTTTCAAAATTGGAGTCAGTCCTCTCAAACACTGCCGCTGCTTTAGCAACTAAAGTTTATATAGTGTTCTAAATTCTTTGTTGTCATTTCAACAATGTTCACAGGATCTTCATCAGGAGTAGATTTCATCTCAAGAAACCACTTGCTTTGCTCATCCATAAGAAGCAACTGGAAACCTTGGTGGCGTAGTGGTTAAACGCTATGACTGCTAACCAGAAGGTCGGCAGTTTGAATCCCCCAGCTGCTCCTTGGAAGCTCTATGGGGCAGTTCTACTCTGTCCTATAGGGTCACTATGAGTCAGAATCAACTCGACGGCAACGAGTTTGATTTTGACTTTTTAAGAAGCAACTCGTCATCCATTAAAATTTTATCATGAGATTGCAGCAATTCAGTTACATCTTCAAGCTCCACTTCTAGTTCTCTTGCCATTTCCATTACATCTGCAGTTTCTTCCTCCACTGAAGTCTTGAACCTCTTAAAGTCATCCATGAGAGTTGGAATCATCTTCTTCCAAACTCCTGTTAATGTTGATGTTTTGACCTCTTCCCATGAATCATGAATGTTCTTAATGGCATCCAGAATGATGAATCCTTTCCAAAACGTTTTCAGTTTACTTTGCCCAGATCCATCAGATGAATCACTATCTATGGCAGCCTTACAAAGTGTATTTCTTAAATAGTAAGACTTGAAAGTCAAAATTACTCCTTGATTCACGGGCTGCAGAATGGATGTTGTGTTCGCAGGCATGGAAATATTAATCTCCTTGTACGTCTCCATCAGAACTCTTGGGTGACCAGGTGCCTTGTCAGTGAGCAGTAATGTTTTCAAAGGAATCTTTTCCTGAGCAGTAGGTCTCAACAGTGGGCTTAAACTGTTTAGTAAACCATGTGGTAAACAAATATGCGGTCATCCAGGCTTTGTTCCATTTATAGAGCACAGGCAGAGTAAATTTAGCATAATTCTTAAGGGCCTTAGGATTTTTGGAACGGTAAATTATCATTGGCTTCAACTTAAAGTCACCAGCTGCATTAGCCCTTAACAAGTTCAGCCTGTCCTTTGAAGCTTTGAAGCCTTGAAGCAAGACATTGACTTCTGGCTACCTATGAAAGTCGTAAATGGCATCTTCTTCTAATATAATGCTGTTTTGTCTACACTGAAAGTGTGTTGTTCAGTGTAGCCGCCTTCATCAATTAGCTGGATCTTCTGGGTAACTTGCTGCAGCGTCTACAACAGTTCTTGCTGCTTCGCCTTGCACTTTTATGTTACAGAGATGGCATCTTTCCTTAAGCCTCATGAACCAACCTCTGCTAGCTTCAAACCTTTCTTATGCAGCTTCCTCACCTCTCTCAGCCTTCACAGAATTGAATAACGGCTTAGATATCTAGTGCTGCTATAACAAATACCATAAGTGGATGGCTTCAACAAAAAGAAATCTATTCTTTCACCGTCTAGGAGGCTAGAAGTCCGAATTCAGGGTGCTAACTCCAGGGGAAGGATTTCTCTTTTGGCTCTGAGGGAAAGTCCTAGTCATCAATCTTCCCCTGTCTAGGAGTTTCTGAGCGCAGGGACTCTGGGTCCGAAGGACACGCTATTCTCCTAGGTCTTGTTTCTTGGTGGTATGAGGTCCCCATGTCTCTCTGCTTGCTTCTCTTTTTTATATCTCAAAAGAAATCGACTTAAGGCACAACCTAATCTTGTAGGTTGAGTCCTGCCTCCTTAACCTAATTGCTGCTAATCCTGCCTTATTAACATCATAGAGGTAGGATTTACAAGGCACAGGAAAATCACATCAGATGACAAGATGGTGGACAATCACACAATACTGGGAATCATGACCTAGCCAAGTTGACACATATTTTTGGGGAACACAATTCAATCAATAACAAAGAGAGTTAGAGCCTTGCTCTGGATTAGGTTTTCGTTTAAGGGAATGTTGTGGCTGATTTGATCTTCTACCCAGACTACTAAAACTCTCCATATCAGCAATTAGGCTGTTTCACTTTCTTATCATTTGTGTGTTCACTGGAGCAGCACTTTTAATTCCCTTCAAGAACTTTTGCTTTGTATTCACGACTTGGCTGACTGTGCAAGAGGCCTAGCTTTTGGCCTTTCAACATGCCTTCCTCACTAAGGTTAATCATTTCTAGCTTTTGATTTAAAATGAGAGACGTATGACTCTTCCTCTCACCCCAACACTGAAGCCATTGTAGGGTTATTAATTGGCCTAATAGCAATATTGTGTCTCAGGGAATAGGGAGGCCCAAGGAGAGGAAGAGAGATTGGGGTGGGGGGCGGGTGGGGAACGGCTGGTCAGTGGAGCAGCCAGAACACACACATTAAGTTAGCCATCTTATATGGGCGCGTTTTGTGGCGCCCCAAAACAATTACAAGAGTAACATCAAAGTTCACTGATCACAGATCACCATAACAGATAAAATGATAATGAAAAAGTTTGAAATACTGCAAGGATTACCAAAATGTAACAGACACGATGTGAGCACACAGTGTTGAGAAAATGGAGCCCATAGACTTGCTTGACTCAGGGTTGCCACAAACCTTCCATTTGTAAAAACGCATTATCTGCAAAGTGCAATAAAACGAGCCTTGCCTGTATGTTTGAACTCTCAGGTGGAAACTGCGGTCTTCAGGCTTGGCAAGGAGTGGAACCTTTAAAACGAGACTTAAACCTCAACCCAACCCAAGCAAGCGACTATACAGGCAGTGGAAGTTTTGAAATTAGAAGCTTAGGTAAGAGTGCAGCTCCTTCTGGACTCCCCTTTGCTTCTGGAATGTTTTCTCTTATCTGAAACATTTTGTTTTTATCAAAACCCAATTAACCAGGTCAATTGAAAAGCATCTGTTTACTTTCAATTGCACTTCAAATTTTGCATACTAACTGCTCGAGTGCTGTATATGAACAGAAGTTTGAATGGAAAAGATTACTTGCCAAAGTGCTTGCTTTCTAGGACAAGTAACTCTCAGGACGAACTTTCTTTCCTTTCTCCTGAAATAAATTGTCTTGCTTTATTGAGGCAGATCAAGACATTGTTTTTACAGGAATACTCTGTTGAGTTGGGAAGTGTGTCCAGGCCTTACTCAATCAGACGTTCACCTCAGTCGTCTTTACAGCACAACAGGAGACCGTTGGGGCTGAGGAGTCCTTGAGTGTCGTGTTTCCTTCTGGTAAACCAATCAGTAATTCAAGGGTGCAAGAGTAGACGGTGGTATAATTTTGCTCTTTATAGTTAATTTAATTTAGTTTTTATTCAGGTAAGTAACAATATTGGGAATTTTTCTAGGGTAGCTGTGGCTCACGACAGTACCGTTTGCTGTCAAGTCAATTCCAGCTCATGGTAACCCCATGTGTGTCAGATTAGAACTGTGCTCCATAGAGTTTTTAATGGCCGAGTGTTTGGAAGTAGGTTGCCAGGCCTTTCTTCCCAGGCACCTCTGGGTGGAGTTGAATCTTCAACCTTTAAGTTAGCAGCCGAGGAGTGCTTTAAAGCATTTGCACAACTATGGACTCCAGGACAGTATTCGTTAGTTGCTATGAGTCGGTGCCGACTCATGGAGACCTTACATAGAACAGAACAGATCCTGCACCATCTCCAGGATCTTCTATGTTTGAGCCCATTGTTGTCCTAGTCTGTTTTGATCTGGAAGTGCCTCTGAAACCTGTCTACCATGGGTGACTCTGCTGGTATTTGACATACCAGTCACATAGCTTCCAGTATCACAGCAAGACGCAAGCCACCACAGCAGGACAGCGTTAACAGATTGAAATTCTCCAATTAACTGTTCAATGCTTTCAGTGTTTTAAGGAAGTGGACTTGACCTCTTTTCCTTTCCCCTGTCTGTCTCACAAGAGTGCTGTTTCTGATACTAGGAAACAATCAGGTAATTTAGTTGGAGAAAATTAGGGAACTGGCTCCGTTTTCTAACTCTTAAAGCTTTTCTTTATTATTTCTTTATTGTTACAAGGACTCCGCACTGCTCCTTATTCTGATGACTTGGAGGAAGTCTCCTGGCTCTGCCATCCTTTGACTGGCATTGTGCAGCTGCCTCTTCCCGGCTAAGTTCTCAAATGCTCTTTGTCAGACATGTAGGAATAGCATAGCCAGGACAGAGGAGCCTACAACTCACAGTGCAGCAAAAGCACGGATTCTTGTCATTTTCCCTCTTTTAAAAGACCTGATAAAGACTCAGACCTTTTCAGGAAAACCTCTTGAATGTGAGGGGCTCTGAGAAAAAAAAGGGGTTAATTTACTTTAAATGCCTATACCTGGTTCTCCACATGGCAAATGAGCTCTCTGCAAATCCAGACATTTAAGTGTCGAATCCTGGAACTGAGAAGGCAGCGGTGAGGGAAACGCACTGTTCTCAGGCCCCGGTCCTGGTGCCTTTGGGAGCAGAACCATGTCCTGCCTCCCCACGGCCAGGTGAGCACCAGGTGTGTTCATTGCAAAATTTAGTCTTTCCATTTTCTACTCTGCAGTGTAAAATCAAGGTGTGGCAGATAAACGTGCATTTAAAAACAACATTCAAATGTTTGGGATTCTTTTTAAAATCCGCGTCTCCGTTTTTCCTGGACTAGTTCAGAGTTTGAGTGATTCTTTAACAAGAACATATGGTTCAGCGTCAACATCGTACATTTGGGTTGAATATATTATTCCCTGATTCTTCAATCCCTGTATTTGGCAAAAGAGCACAGTCAGCCATTTTGTTTTAAAATTTGCATAATTTATGTGGTGAATATTATGCCCCAAATGGATTTTTTCCACCAGCTTCCTGCGGGGAGCAACGGGTTTGCTTTTTAGCCACAGAAGTGCTAGAATATCAGGACTGTGGCGTCAGGCCCCCCTCCACAATGTGTGATCAATGTGTGAATTGTATCCTTCAGCGTTCAGATTCACAGCAGTGGTGGACTTGGTTTGTTAAGGGGAAGGAGGAGGAGCCAGAAAAAGGGGTGGAATTGCCTAGCTCATTCTAGATGAGAGTTACTCAGACCAAAGGACCTGCCCCAGGTAAGTATGAGGCTCCAGGGTTTCAATCCTGTAGAGGCCCCTTCTGACCATTGTGAAAAATGGATGTCCCATTTTTTAAATTTTGTATTGTAAATTCTTTGACAGCCATTCATTGATTGAAAAGCTTGCCTTTCGACCACCACCTTCAAAAGAGCCCTATGCTAAAATCAGCATAGGGCTCTTTTGAAGGTGGTGGTCGTGTGCTGTCTATTCTGACTCACAGTGCCCTACAGGACGGAGTAGAACTGCCTCATAGGGTTTCCTGGGCTGCAGTCCTTATGGGAATAGATCACCAAGTCTTTTCTCTCTTGGAGCCACTGGTGGGTTTGAACCGCCAACCTTTTGGTTAGCAGCCAAGTGTTTAGCCATTACACCACCAGCTAATTTTTCTTCCTTTTTAAACATCTGTGAAATATTTATTTGGAATATTACATTCACTAATTTACAAAAACTAATAATTATCCATCACAGATTAGGTCAAAAGGAAATGCTAATAAATTCTAAAAACCAGAGAATGTACAGGCCTCACTTAATTACAGTGAACTAAAACTAAAAGTTAATGACAGCAGTTTAAAAAGAATACCTAGCCAACTGAAAATTTAAAACTTGTACTCCAAATGGGGTAATGTTTGTTTTTGGAGGTATACGCAAAGTAGAACTGCTCCATAGAGTTTGCAAGGCTGTGACCTTTCGGAAGAAGATTGCCAGGCCTGTCTTCCAAGGCACCTGTGGGTGAGTTCCAACAGCCAACCTTTCGGCTAATAGTCAAGCGGTGCTTAACGGTTTGCGCCACTCAGGAACGTCCAAGTAGTTGCTAGTGGCCTTTATTCTGGGCAAATTTTAAAGCTTGAATGGAAAATTCTCACCTTCCCCTGAAGGTGAACAGCTGAAGCACGCCCCAGCACACAGGGTCCTGCTGCTGCTGGATGTGTGTGTTAGCGAGTTGCGGGGTAATTTATGAAGCTGCGGAGTTGGAGGAGGGGAGAATGGGGAGGCATGAAAGCCACCCCCCTCACAGACACAGTGGTGCATGCAAGGCTGGCATTAGCCACAAGAGGGCGCCACGTGTTCATTTGGGGAATGTTTTGCTTCAGCGAAGGCCTTGTTTCTTTTTCCGATTATTTTGTTTATCTACGTTCTTAAACAAAAATTAACCTCAAAGTGCAGGACTTAGTTTAGTTCAGTATGATTTGTTAATCATAGTGAGTGTAATGGATCAAACATTACAACAGGATCCTAACTGTTTAATTTCCATACCCACAGAGGTGCGTTAGGAGCCTTGGTGGCGCAGCTAACCAAAAGGTTGGCGGTTCGAACCCACCCAGTGGCTCGCGGGAGAAAGACCTGGTGATCTGCTCCCGTAACGATTGCAGCCTAGACTAGCCATGACTTTGATCATGAAACCACTTTCTCACGCAGCACTGACAAGAGTGGTCATTTGTTCTGAGCCGGCTTGTCAGAATCTCACTTCTGCCCGCAGGTACACAGACCCTTCTAGAAGCACTGGCGTCTGTGCTAATTCAGCACGGGCAACAGTGAGTTTTCTTTGGCCAGTCCTTTGTGCGGGAGCCTCTTGGAGACCCTTAAAGGGAAACTTGCCACGTGGGATGAGTTGATTTTTCACTACATGAACCACAACTTTAGTTTTCTTTTGAGGCTTGTAGTGCAATGTTCTTAAAATGCAGGACTCTACTAAAAGCTGGGAAACTGCTATTGTTCAGTAACGTCAGTGAACTATTGCTGTTTCCAAGGCATTCTGGTAAAAGATCTATCAGGAAATTTTTTTTATGATGAATTGGGAAAGTAGAGTATATATAAATAGCAAGCTATTGAATTTCATAGAAATGTTTTGAGCACCAGTTAGAACTTATTACAATAAAGCAGCTTGTTCACATAAACACCAGGCTTTCTCTTTGTTGGATATTTCCATTTTAATCTGTTGGGGAACTTGCTAGAATGGCGCTTCCTCTCTCCTGCTTCATTCAGACGTGATATTCAAAGCTCCTCGGATATGTTTTTGCAATATCACAAAATCTGGAGTGAGTTAACTGTAAATCTCGCCTTTATATTATAAAGCTTGTATTTTTATGCACATGGTTCTCCCCCATATTTACTGTTCTCAAGATATTTTAGAACAAGAATGTTTTATTAAAAGAGCTACTAATGGTAAGGCTGTACCTTTGAGGGCATTTCATTCTTTTTCAGGTAATTGGTCATTCTAACAGCTAAAAGGTTGGCAGTTCAAACCTATCCAGTTACTCTGTGTGGGGACAAAGACCTGGCGATCTGCTCCCATAAAGACTACAACCAAGAAAACCCTACGGGACAGTTCTACTCTCACGTGGGGTGGCTGTGAGTTGGAATCGACTCAATGGCACCCAACAACAACAGAGGCTATCCTCTGAGCTCCAACCCCACGGCGTGAATAGGCAGCGACTCTGCTGGGTGCAACACTACCTTAATCTTCAGAACAGCACAGTGATTCTCATTTTTGGGCTGAGGAAATGGAGGCTAGGTGTCTTGGTTTGCTAGTGCCACTGTAACACCAATACCAAAAGGGGGTGGCTTTAAACAACAGAAATTTATTTTCTCACACTTTCGGAGGCTGAAGTTCAAATTAGGGTTTTGGCCTTGTTGGTAGGCCCAGGCCTTCTTTGTTTCGTTGGTGTTCCTTGGCTTATATGGATGATCCCAGGTGACATCTCTTTTCCTGTTTGTCCGTCTGTCTGTGTGTCTTTATCTCTGTGTCTATTCTGGTCTTTTTCTAACTCAGAAGTGATTAGTTTAGGATTCAGTATAGGGTAGTGTGGCCTCATTAACATAACAAGAGAAACTTCTCTATTTCCAAACAAGGTCATATCTACAGATACAGGGGTTAGGATTTCAAGTCATATTTTGGGGGGGGGGGACACAATTCAATCCTTAACACTAGGTCACAGAACTAGTAACTGGCAGAGCCAGGATTTAAATCCTGTATGGCTCCAAGCAGAGTTCCTGGGTGGTGCCAACGGTTATGGTGTTCGGCTGCTAACCAAAAGGTTGGAGGTTCGAATCCACCCAGAAGTGCCTTGAAAGAATGGCCTGGTGATCTACTTCTGAAGAATTAGGCACTGAAAATGCTGTGGGGCACAGTTCTACTTTGACACACATGGGGTTAGCATGAGTCAAAATTGGCAGCAACTGGGAAAACAAAAATGGCTCCAAGGACAGTTACTTTTTTATGTCATGTTAGTTTCATCCCTGTCGCTTCCTTCCATGATGGTCATTCAACATTCAGCAAATATTTATTGGGTACCTGCCATCCTAGCAGGTGCTGGACCCAAAACCAAACCCACTGCCCTTGAGTCGATTACAACTCATACCGACCGTATAGGACAGAGTAGAACTGCCCCATGGGGTTTCCAAGGAGCGGCTGGTGGATTTGAACTGCCGAGCTCTTGGTTAGCAGCTGAAGCTCTTAACCACTGCGCCACCAGGGCTCCAGCAGGTGCTGGAGGTAGAGCAGTAAATAAAACCAAGCTCACCACCCTCGCAGAGCTCAGTGATTGATCTCAAGTGAAGGATCAAGGTAGAGGGAATGTCGGTGGGGAAACGGGGACATCTTTCCTCATAAGAGTACTCACATCCTGGTCTTTGATGTTTGATTTTCGGATTGGGTGCATGATCAGTGTTACACCCAAGAGTCAAAGCTCTGGCTAACGGGAACAATACTGTTAAGTTTTTGGTGCTGGTGAGGTCTTCAAGGATGAAAGGCCTGTCCTTCACTTCATGCGTGAATCGTCACTAACCTCACTTCATGCGTGAATCGTCACTAACCTCAGGCTGTGTTGGTCAGCTTGGCCTCTGCCTTTTTCACTAATGGTCCGAGATTTTTTAAAAAATCCTAAGTTTTCCTTCTGCGCCTCTAACGTTATGAAAATTATACCTATACTACCCAGTACAGTAGCTACTAGCCACATATGGCTATTTAAGTTGTAACGAAAAGAAAATTTGAACCAGTTCTTAGGCACACTAGTCATGTTTCAAGTGCTGAATAGTGACCTGCAGCCAGTGGCTACTGTCTTGGATAGTGCAGGCACAGAACGTTCCCGTTATCACAGAAAGTTCCACTGGACAACCTGTTACAGACACACTTAATGATAGTATTGCCTCTTCAGGATATGAAGATCTTCTTTTAATATATTAGGGCATTTTAAAAAAGCTTTTAAGTGCCTCTCCCCATCAACATAAGACAAAAACATCATTCTCTTAAAAGTGAAAAAATAAAACAGACCACGAGTGTGCACATGATTTTCTGTAAGCTTTTGCTCTACAAAGAGAGGTTGTCTTTTTGAGTGAAAACCTCTCACTTTTTAGCTTACTCACGAGGTTTATTTCAGAGTTGTTTTTGAGTAAAAAAATGTGAAAGTTTAGCACAAGTACCAGATGCCTGGTAGGCAGTCAGTGGGTGTGGCAGCCTCCTTTTGTCTGGATTTTATGTTACTCTGTAAACTTCAAAATGTAGACTCCTTAGCTTTTCTTAGTTGAAGTCTAAGCATTTATTGTCCAATAGGAGTCCCTGAGTGGCACAGTTGGTTAAGCACTTGACTATTAGCTGAAAGGTTGGCTGTTCGAATCCATCCGGAGGCCCTTTAGAAGACAGGCCTGGCAATCTGCTTTTTGAGAGGTACCAGCCTTGAAAACCCTGTGGAGCAGTTCTCCTCTGCACACAGGGGTTCACCATCAACTCCACAACAACTGACAACAACACAGTGTCCAACAGCAATGGTTTTAAAGTCTATTTCATTTTAGCACCTTTTGAAAAATTTAATTTCCTGTGATGCTGTGGAGGTCCTGGGTGGTGCAAACCGAAACATGCTTGGTTGGAGGTTCATGTCCACCCAGAGGTACCTCAAAAGAAAGGCCTGGCAATCTACGTCTGAAAAATCAGCCTTTAAAACCCTATGGAGCCCAGTTCTGCTCTGAGACACATGAGGTTGCCGTGAGTTGTAATTGACTTGATAGCAAATTTTTTTTTTTTATGCTCTAATCCCGAGCGTGTGATTTGTTTGGAGAGTAGAGTATGCTGCCCTTTAGCACAAAGGAAATACATACTCTGGTTGAAAATGACTTTGGCTCTTGTTGCAGTGAGGCAGCCTTGTGGTTAAGGCACATTGAGCTTGGGATGATTCACAAGAACACCCTGTACTACCCCACTCCAGAGTGACTTGGGGCTGTGAAACATGTGCGTGAGGAATCGAGGTAGACCTTGAAAGCGTTTGTCCCTCTTGAATTGCACGCTTACTGAGCAGACCTTGACTTCCTTCCAGCGTGAGGCTGGGCTTTGCCTCCAACTGAACCGCTTTTCCCAAAAATAGGATTTGGAACTTATTCACCATGTGACATAATCCATTTCAGAGTCACAGGCAGGAAGTGGGTGATTCCCCCCAGACCTGCAAAGTGCCCAGGAGATGGGCTGGAAAGGATGTTCCCTCCCAGTCCTGTTTTACCATAGAACTTCAATGCATTTAAAAGACAATTTTCTTTTCAGTCTTAAAATACGGCATGCTCATCAAAACTACACTGCAAAAGAGGTTAGACTGGCTAGATTTGGATGAGCTTGGGTGTTTAAAGCTGTGCTTCATAAACCGTCAAGGTCAGGTGTTAGTAATGATGCCCTCCGTCAAGTTCAATATTGTACTGGGCACAGTGGGATTTATAAAAGCAGCGTGGTAGTCTCACTTGTTCTTGGGTGCCATCAAGTCGATTCTGACTCATAGTAAGCCCATGCGACAGAGTAGTACTGCCTCATAGGGTTTTCTAGGCTGAAATCTTTATGGGAGCAAAGCGCCAGGTCTTTCTCCTGTGGAGCTGCTGGTAGGTTCGAATTGCTGACCTTTTAGTTAGCAACCCAGTGCTTAACCACTGCTCCTCCAGGGTTCCTTGTAGCCTCACTAGGGAAACACATTCATATCCTTCAAATTATTAGAGCAGATGGCAGAATTTGGCCCATTGCCCAAACAAATGTGCAATTGAGGCAGGCTCGGCTCTGAATTTTGGGCAGCAGGAGAATCGTATAGCAGACCAAAGCAGGCGGGCACAGGCTCAGAATGTTCCACCAGAGTCCTTTTGGTTTTCCAGGGTTTTCAGTAGGAATCGAATGTCTTTGTTTCATTGCAAGTCCCCGCCGGGATCTCAGGATGAACGGGTGGGAGGAGAGAGTCAACCCCAAACATTCCCAGCTGGGGGAGGAAACTGACGTCTGCACCAGCCATTAAAGTGGTGCTGGTGCTGGGTGTCATTAGTGGGATAGCCCCTGGGGGCTGGGGAAACTTCTGGAAGGTGTCATAAGTGGCTCTCAGAGGCTTACTTACTATACTTCCAGCTCCTTGGAATGAGGCCTCCATCAAAGGAGCCCCATCTCAGCCCTAGCTAAGTGGTTCACACAGGTTTGCTGAGCACACATGGTGTACTGTGCTGGGGGTCTCGGATTCCAAGATAAACCCTTGAGACATAGTTCCTGGACTGTAGGACTGTGATTTCACCTGCCAGCCTGTGCAGGGACCTCAAGACCTCTTAACCCCCGTCCTTCCAACTTAGGGGCCCAGGAGGCCCCGAGTCTCAGATGAATCTAACCTCTCACAGTCTGTCTGTCCTGGGGGCACCCTGACCAGTACTCGATTCCCTGCCCAGTGCTCTTGTAGCTCCTTCCCACTCAGCCAAAGGCCAAGTCCTCCCCTTGGTAGTTGATGGCGCAGTTCCTCCTCAGCTTTTTGTAGTCACGGCGGGCTTTCCCTCCTATTCAGTTCTTTGCACAAGAAACAACCTTATCACCGCTACCCAATTGTTTAAACCAAATCAGACGTGAAAACAAGAAATTAGAGTCTGATTTTGCTTTGCTGCTTAAACTTGTTCATTGTAAATTCTAATGAAAGCAAACCCCAGTTCCTTAAGATGACAAATGGGGGGAAGCCCATTAATTGGGTTTGCTATTAAGTGGGTGTATTTCCACGTAATTGGACAGAAAATTACTGGGAATGCTTAGAGTGGAAATTAAAGCATCTTAGACGGTGGAGACGGGACCGTTCAATGCTTCAGTTCTGCCTGATCCCGGGAAGCTGCAGGTGGACCCTTTCTCCAGGTGCTCTCTGTCCTTGTGGCTGCCTGGCTTTGTGGGGCACTCCGACTTCCCACTGGTGAGGCTCCTTCCTCCCCACGGGCCTCCTGGGGTCCAGCCTGCCCTTCCTTCCCCTTCTGCACGGCCAGCACTGATTCATTTCTTGAGGCTCCCCTTCTTCTGATCAGGAGCAGTTCCCCCAGTTCGTGCACCCCTAGTGTCACCCCCAGTGACATGCACCTGTTTGTCATAATAAAATTTTCACTGCAATTACCATGAAAGGAGCAAAGAACAACAGATGGCCCAAAAAGGAGAAATAATCAAAGTTCTGGGTTCTCAGGAGATCCACCTAGCTGAGGTGGCCAGGGCCCCAGGCTTCCTTCCTTTCCTTTCTTCTTCTTTTTTTAAAATAATTTTATTGTGGAAAAACATATATAACAAAAAATTTGCCATTTTAACCATTTTTAAGAGTACAATCACTGACGTTAATTATATTCACTGTATTGTGCATCCATCGCCACTATCCATTTCTGAAAGTTTTCCATCACCCCAAACAGAAACTCAGTGCCCCTTAAGCAGTAATTCCTCCTTCCTCCTCCCAGCCCCTAATAGCCTCTAAAAAACTTTTGTCTCTATGTATTTGTCTAGTCTAGATATTCCATATCTCAGGCTTCCTTCCTTGGTAGCAGGAAGAGCCTTCAGCATCCTCCTTATTCCTGAGAGTGGAGTGCCTCAAACCTCTTTCCACTGTGTTTCCTCAGCTACAGATCTTAACCCCTGGACCCAACAGAAAATTCACCTCTTTAGAACATCCCCAGTCCTGGGGATCCCATTTCTGAGCCCTCTACCTCCCAGAGAGGAGGGTACCTGAAGGACCATTCTGTACTTCTAGGGAGTATGCCACAAAAGGCCAGGTCTCTTGCCCCCCATTTTGTTGCTACAGAGACCATGTGTGGGGGTATCATGGGAGAATACAGTCAAAAAGATGTGGGTTTGAATTTCAGCTGACTGGAGAATGGATACATTTGAGCTGTGCTGTTGGTGAAGAATATCAACTTTACCGTGGACTGCCAGAAAAAAGAACAAATCAGTCTTAGAAGAAATAGAACCAGAGTGCTCCTTAGAAGTGAGGATGGTGAGACTTTGGCTTGCTTACTTACTTTGGACACATATTCAGGAAAGACCAATCTCTAGAAAAGGACATCATGGTTGGTAAAGTAGAGGGTCATCGAAAATGAGGGAAATTCTCCATAAGATGGATTGACACAGTAGACCTAACAGTGATTCAAACGTACCAATGATCATGGAGATGGTGCAGGACCACGGGTGTCACTAGAGGGGTACAGGGATGCAGACTGCACCAGGTGATACTGTCAGAGGGGGTGACACCAAAATGACTATAAAATTTTCGTGCAGTGTTTCAACAGAAACTTATTATTAAAAAAAAAAAAATTCCTGTTGTTAGTTATGACAACAAAAACATTTTTCATAAGCCCGGCTTACATGTACCAATATACCTACAAGGCTAAAACTCTATGCTGATTTCCTTTTTGAACCTTCTGATGCCCTCTGGTCACAGCTGTCATTATTACCCAGTTACGAAGGTGCTTTGAATCACATGGTTCCGCCTGCACGTGTCACAAGCATGGGCTGCTGTTTTCTTTGCTGCTGGTGTGTTTTTTTTCCCTAATTGTGCTTTAGGTGAAAGTTGTGGCTGGTGTTTTTGTAGTCGCCCATTCTGTCAAATCATCTGTGTTTCAGCTAGGATATTGTCGTGATTAGAATTTGTGAACCTGTATCAGTAACTTTTTTGAGAGTGATGTAATAATTAAAGGAAAAGGAGAAAAATTAAAAAAGGCTTCCACTCCATTGCTAATAGTATTGTAATTCAATGTAGAAAGATTTTACAGAGCAAATTTGTTGTTAATACTCATAAAATCTAATAATTACATTTAAGCAATTTACAACCATGTCACATATTATTCTATGATTAAATTGATTCTTCTAAGGAGTATGTTTCTCTCAGGTGTTATTTTTTATCTTATATGTTTGTCTATTTTTTGGCTGGGACGTGGTCTCTGGGAATGGCTCCCTTCAGAGGTCAGAACGGTGTCTTAGGGCCATTGTCTTGGGCTTTCCTTCAGTCTGTCAGACAAGCAAGCCTAGTCTTTTTTGTGAATTTGATTTTTTGTTCTACAGTTTTCTCCCGCTCTGTCCAGGACCCTCTGTTGTGATCCCAGTCAGAGCAGTTGGTAGTGGTAGCTGGGTACCATCTAGTTCTCTTGGTCTGTGGGTCGTGTAGGCCGTGGTTCATGTGGTCCATTAGTCCTTTGGACTAATTGCTCCCTTGAGTTTATGGTCTCTTTCACTCTCCCTTGCTCTGGACGGGAAGAGACCAATAGTTATATCTTAGATGGCTGCTCCCAAGCTTTTGAGATCCCAGAAGCTACTCACCAAAGTAGAATACAGGATATTGTCTTTATGTACTATATTGCACCAACTGATGATGTCCCCTGAGTCTATAGCCCTTTGTCTTCTAGCCTAGGAACTTCATCCCATGAGGTGCTTGGTTAAGTCTAAGAGATTTCCCTGAATATACCCCTTGTGTGCTCTACATGACCTGCATCTACAGTCATGTATATGGAAATATCCACTACCAAACCTATATTTCCCAGTGGGTGTGTTCCCCTACATCCTCTCACATCTCTTGGCGTTTCTAGCTACCTATTTGTCCAATCGTAAATTACTATTTTTTAATAGTATTGCTGCAGGACTATCTAAGCTATAGTAGTTAGCGTAGTTGCCCTTTATTCCTTAGTTCCTCTCAGTGTCCTCTGTTGCCCTGGTCATGTTGTGCTGACTTCCCCTATATTATGTATTGTCTTCCTCTTCACCAATATTAACTCATAGCTTCTATCTAATTGGCAGTTTTCCCTCCCTCCCCTTCATCTCCCTGAAAACCATCAAAGAATGTTTTTTCTTTTTTTCCTGTGTGTATATCTTTTGTTGTTACTTTATAGTGGTGGTGTCATACAGTATTTGTCCTTTTGTGATTGACTTATTTCCTGCAGCATAATGTCCTCAAAATTTGTCCATGTTGTGAAATGTTTCACGGATTCGTCATTATTCTCTATCATGTCATAGTTTTCCACTGTATGTATGTGCCACAGGTTGTTAATCCACTTAGGCTGTAATCTTTATGAAAGCAGATCACCAGGTCTTTCTCCCACGTTGCCGGAGCCTCTGGGTGGGTTTGAACTGCCAACCTTTTGGTTAGCAGCTGAGCACTTAACTGTTGCGCCACTAGGGCCCCTCTTGAAAGATTAACTAAGAGAATTAAGTGACATCCACATAAAGGATGCCAGGTATGTTTCGTTTTTTTACCTTCTCTTTAAACTTGAGGGACGAGATAACACTTTCAAGTTTATGTGAGTGAAAAGACACTCGGGGAGAGGAAATGTCGAACATTGTACTTATCTGCTATTTTAGTAAGAATGGGGAATACAAAATTAGTAAAAGATAACCAACTCACATGAAAATATGCTTGACATCATTAGTCATCAGGGAAATGGAAAATCAAAACCACAGTGAGGTACCGCTTCATATCTGATAGGATGGCTAGAATCAAAAAGACAGATAATAGCAAGTGTTGGCGAGCATCATGTTTTCAGGGTTCATCCATGTCACAACGTGTATCAGAACTTCATTTCTCTGTGACTCAGGGTGTGGAAGTAGTGAGCACAGCACAACCATAATAAAGATGAGTGTTTGAGCACAAATAGAAGTGTATAGACACAATTAAAGAAAATGCTGACAAACAGTAATAAATGTAACTAATGTCAATGAACAATTTATGTGGAAATTAAAAAAAATTCATTGGGAGAAATACAGTTCTGCAACAACAGTAATAACAACTAAGAAATATATGTTTGGTTACATAGATATATGTGTATGCATAAATTTATACAGGAAGGCATATATGGGTGTGCATGTATAGGTGTAACTGTAGGCATATGTATATATATGTTTATGTGTGCTGCATATATTTCCAAATATAAAATAAAGCACATGGGGGCACAGTTATCTATACTTCCTAGATACAACCAACCACCTCATGGGATTGGTCTACTGGGTTTGAGGGCTTAGGACCATAGTCTCATGGGACAACTCAGTCAATTGGCACAATATAGTCCATTAAGACAATGTTTTACATCCTAGTTTGGTTAGTAGCGTTTGGGGTCTTAAAAGCTTGCAAGTGACCATCTAAGATGCAACTATTGGTCTCTACTTGTCCGGAGCAAAAGAGAAAGAAGGAAACCAAAGACTCAAAGGAGAAACTAGTCTACAGAACAAATAGTCGACAGGAATAATGACATCACCTACCTTGAGATCAGAAGAACTAGGTGGTACCCAGCTACCAGTACCGACTCTTCCAACCAGGAACTGAATAGATGGTCCCGGATAGAATAGGAGAAAAATATAGAACAAAACTCAAATTCCTAAAAAATAGGCCAGACTTACTGGACCCGTAGAGGATAGATGAACTCCAAGACTATCACCCTGAGATACTCTTTAAACTTGTAACTCAAACCACTCCCAGAGGGTCACCTTTCAGCCAAATGACAGATTGGCCATAAAATAAATAATATCACCTGTGAGTACTGTGCTCCTCAAAATAATCATCTAGATGAAACCAAACGGTAAACATTTACCCTAGACCAAAGGCGAGAAGTAAAGGGGTGGGGGGCGGACAGGGAAGCTAGATTAATGTAAACAGAACAACCAAAATGGAAATAACCAGAATGCTGATATATTGTGAAGAATGTAACCAATGGCACTGAACATTATGTATAGAAATTGTTAAATGAGAACCTAATTTTCTGTATAAACTTTCACCAAAAACACAATTAAAAAAAATACATATATGTATAAAAGAACTTCATTTCTCATTACAGTTGAATAGTATCTCATTGCATGGATATACCACATTTTTTTAATCCATTCATCTGTTAATGGACATTTAGGTTGTTTCCACATTTTGGCTATTGTGATTAGTGTTACAGTGAACATTGGTTGTGATGGTTAAGGTTGTGTGTCAACTTGGCTGAGCCATGATTCTTAGTGGTTTGGCAATTATGTAATGATGAAGTTTGGCAGCTGTGTAATGATGTAGTTATCCTCCATTTTGTGATATCATGTAACCACCTCCTTGATGTGTTCTGATGTGATCAGCCAATCAGTTGTAAAGAGTTTCCTCAGAGTTGTAGCATCCAATATATATGGACATTCTGGCAAAGCTCAGTGGTTTTTTGCTCACTCTGGATCCTGCATCTGGCTCATCATCATCTGACGTCTGGTTCTGAGGACTTGAGCTAGTGGCTGGCCATGTTGTCTGCTGATCTTGGGATTCATCATTCTCTGCAGCTTATGAGGCAGCAGCCTGCCATCTGACCTGCCAATCTTGGGTTCGTCAGCCCCTGCAGCTACGTGAGTCAGGAGAAGCCTCCAGCCTGATGTCTGACCCATGGATTTGGGACTTGACTGCCTCTACAATTGCATGAGCCATTTCCTTGAAATAAGTCTCTCTCTCTCTCTATATACACTTCACTGGTTTTGCTTCTGTAGAGAACGCTGCCTAAGACATTTGTGTACAAGCATCTGTTTGTGTTACTGCTTTCAGTCCTTTTGGGTATATATGGTGAAATCTGTGAGAGCCAGAATTCTATAGAACTTGTTTTTCCGGGCCTTGCAAGTTTTCCGCCTTTGACAGGGTGTAGTCTTACCACTTTTCTATTGCTTAAGTGGAAAATATTTGAGTTTTCCTTCTCTGACGGGTTT
Source organism: Elephas maximus indicus (assembly GCF_024166365.1). NCBI lineage: Eukaryota > Metazoa > Chordata > Mammalia > Proboscidea > Elephantidae > Elephas > Elephas maximus. The sequence goes on from NC_064830.1 coordinate 101,001,013, forward strand.
CTACCTTACACAGGTTCCAGCTTTCACAGGTTTTACTGCACCTAGGAGTGGAATTCCTTGGTCGTCTGGTAATTCTACATTTAACTTTTTGAGGAACCATCAAATTGTTTTCTACAGCGGCTGTACCATTTTACATTCGTACCACCATTTATATCAGTTTTTGGTCTGAGCCCCTGGTACAATGAAGCCAAGACCAAGTCTGCCCTCCAGCCCAGACGTTCCTCACTTCCGAAAGTATCTACTGGCTCGGATTTTTAAAACTGGGCCTGGCTCAACTTTTATTATTTGCTTAGAGATTATTTTTAGCCACTCTGGACTAGTTTTGAGGTAAATCTTTTGGGTCCTTATGGAGCATTTTTTTTTTTTTTTTTAAGATTATGACTCTAAAAACAAAGAAAAAAAGATCATGACTTTATTTTCAACTGAGTTTAAGTTCTAAGGCAAAAACATTGCCTTTTTAAGGCGGTGTTTCTCTGGTGATTATAAAGACTAATCCAAAAGATTTGCCAAAATGGACACTTGTTAAATGCTTGTGTCTGGGAAATACTTGCAATGGTGAACTTCTCTGGGGTGAGAGAAGGAAAGAAGAAAACCAGAGTCTTGTCTTGGGTGCTTATGAATAGTGAATTCCTTAATTGGACAAGTTTTTTTTGTTTAAACCAGAAAGCTTACTTTCATCAACAGTAGGTAGGCTTGTACCTAACCAAAAACTACTTCCCGAAAAATTCAAGTTAAAGGAACAGTTTGCCAACCTCTTTTGGGTAAACCCTGTACATCTGCCGCCATAGCTCAGTGGATTAGATATGTTTCTGCATCTTTGAGAATCACCTGGTCCCAGGGGTCTCTCCACAGTTTTAGGGGAGCAAGTCTCAGGGTCCCTCTGCCCCAGCCACAGACCCAGGGTCAGGCTTAGCCCTCAAAGGCTGCAGGTGAGCAGAGGGTTTCCCTTTGGGAAGTGCTTGAAGTTGTTTTTTACCTTAACAAACAAACAAACATTAGCCAATAGGAAGATCCATGGTGGATGGCCCCGTAGAAAGACTTGGGAGTCATTCAGACCAGGGTTTGAGTCCTGCCTCCACCACCTACTGCTGTGCGAGCCTTTAACCTCTCTGAGCCTCAGCCACCTTCTTTATAAGATAGTGTTGATGATATCTCTGTTGTTAGGCTTATTGTGAATGTGTGAGGAGTGCCCGTGCTAAAGGACACGAATACTTTGCTCCCTGCCTGCCTCATTGTAGGCATGCAGCAGACGGTAGGTACAATCGGTAGTAGAACCATTGCCTATGTAAAAGCTTAAATTCATTTGTTGTTGTTGTGTGCCATGGAGTCGATTCCAATCCATAACGACCCTACAAGGCAGAGTAGAACTTCCCTGTAGGGTTTCCTAGGCTGTAGTCTTTATGGGAGCAGATCACCAGGTGTTTTCTCCTGTGGAGCCTGCTGGTGAATTGGAACTGCTGATCTTTTGGTTAGCAGCGGAACGCTTTAACTGTTGCACTACCAGGGCTCTTTTAAGTTCATTTAGATACTCCTAATAACAGTCTGATGTGATCTTTATGTCAACATTCGTTGTGGTACTGTTCACAATACCCAAAAGGTAGAAACAACCTGTATGTCCATCAACAGATGGTGGATACACAAAATGGGGTCCATCCATACAATGGACTATTACTCAGCCATAAGGAGAAATGATGTTCTGATACATGTTACGACATGGATGAACCTTGAAAACATTACCTGAGTGAAATAAGCCTGTCACAAAGGGACAAATATTGTGTGATTCCACTTACATGAAATAGGTAAATATATAGAGACTAAAGTTTGTTAGTGGTTACCATGGGTGGGAGGAAAGGGGAAAGAGCGAGTCTTAGCTTCGGGGGCATAGAGTTTCCGTTGATGGTGGTAGAATAATTTGGGAATGAATAGAGGTGATGGTTGTATACAACATGATGGACGTAACTGATGTCACTGAACTGGACGTGTAAAAAATGCTGAAATGGCAAATTTTTTGCTATGTATATTTTTACCGCAATAAAACAAAAAATAAACCTACCTCTAATAATGTTAAGATTTTTTTTTTTAAAAAACTTTTTAGCTAGCAGGCTGGTTAAAATTAAGATTTAAAAACCGATTTTCAAATAGTGGTGAGGGTTGCCTGACGTTGTGAATAGAATTAATATCACTGAATTGTACACTTGAAAATGATTAAAATAACAAATTTTATGTCATATATATATATTTTTATTATCCTTTAGGTTTTTTTTTTAGGTGAAAGTTTACAGAGTAAACTCATTAGAAAATTTATATACAAATTGTTTCGTGACATTGGTTGCAATCCCCACAATATGTCAGCACTCTTCCCTGTTCCACCCCAGGTTCTTCTTTTCCATTCGTCCTGTTTTCCTGCCCCTTCCTGCCTTCTCATCTCTGTTTTGGGCAGGTGTTGCCCATTTGGTCTCATATATGATCCTCAGGTGTGTAATTGTTTTATAGGCCTGTCTAATCGTTGGCTGAAAGGTGAACTTTGGGAGTGGCTTCAGTCCTGAGTTAGAAGGGTGCCTGGGGACCATAGTCTCGGGGGTTCCTTCAGTCTATGTCAGACCAGTAAGTCTGGTCTTTTTTGTGAGTTTAAATTTTGTTCTACATTTTCCTCCCACTCTGCCCAGGACCCTGTCAGAGTGGTTGTTGGTGGTAGCTGGGCACCATCTAATTCTTCTGGGCTCAGGCTGGGGGAGGCTGTGGTTCATGTGGTCCATTAGTTCTTTGGACTAATATTTCCCTTGTGTCTTTGATTTTCTTCATTCTCCTTTGTTCCAGATGGGATGGGACCAATAGATGTCACTTAGGTGGCTGCTCGCAAGCTTTTAAGACCTTGGATGAGTAGTCTTCAACTCATGGAGACCCCACGTATGTCAGAGTATAACTGTGCTCCATAGGGTTTTCAGTGACTGATTTTTCACAGTATATCATCAGACTTTTTCTTTATGAGCTGTGTTATGCCAATTGATACAGGTGTCCCCCAAGACCACAGTTTCCAGCTGTCAGCCCCAGTAACTTGGTCCCTCAAGGCATTTGGATGTGTCTAGGAAGGTTCTATGACTGTGCCTCGTTTGTGCTCTATTATATAAATATATTAATATACATATAAGACAGGGAGCAAAGGCTCTGAGATCGGAGGGTGCCAGTTTGAGAAATAACGAAGAGACTAGTGTGGTTAGAGAAGTATAGACTATATTATCAGGGAGGTAATAGGGGGTTGAGTGTGGAACCTAGAGACTTATTAAGACAAGGAACAGAGGGGTCTCCAAATCCGCAAACAAAATAACAAGAAATAGGCCAGGGTGCAGAAACAAAGCCATTCCCCAGAACAATGGGGCAGGGTATCTAAAAATAGTCCGCAAACTTCTTTCAAGTTGCCTTTCAGAAGCCGCTAGAGAAAACCAGGCCCAGGAACATGTGCAGAACATCCACCTGTGACCGCTGTGTGACCTTCCACGGGTCGGGGGAGGGCAGTGAGGGGCTACAGTCCCAGCCGGGGAATCGAACCCGGGCAGCAAGAGACCGTGCAGGCGCAACACCCCGTAATAAGTCCTGCTACAAATCCAGAGGCCTCCGGGACAGGGGGCATCTTGGAAAGCTGCTGCGGTGCACCTTAGTTAACATACCCTCGCCTGTGTCTATGAATAAACATGAGTCTTTTCCCACCCAAGAATTTTTAAAAACTCAGGCCCATCTTTTGTTCTGTGAGATGGGGGTTGCTCTAGGCCCTCCTCGTCTTCGCGTACAAGCCTCTTCAATAAAGCTTTGCTCCTGTGGAAAACTACGTGCCTTACCTGCTCATTCTTGACCAGTGAGAGGCAAGAGCCTTATTCTGGTAACACATACTGTGGAGCCCCAGTGGCATAGTAGTTAGGAGCTTGGCTGCTAACCAAAAAAGTTTGGCAGTTCAAATCCATCAGCTGCTCCTCAGAAACGCTATGGGGCAGTTATCCTCTGTCCTATAGGGTTTCTATGAGTCAGAATTGACAGTAACGGGTTTTTTTTTTATACATACTGTGCATACAAATATGTACATACAAATATCCATAGCCTAACCTATATATATGTGGGTATACTCCTATATTCTCTGCTTCCCCTATTCAGCATACTTTTCTGCCTGTAAGTTATTATTTGTTTTTACTGTTGTTGTAGGGTTGTATATGCTATAGCATTTACTCCGATTGCCTCTTTTATTTATTTTCTGTGTTCCTCTCAAGTGTCTTCCTGTTCCTTGGTTAAGTTGTGCTGACTCGCCCTATATTGTCTATTATCTTTCCCTTCATCCAAATTAACACTTGTCTACTATCTAGTTACTGATCTCCCCTCCCCACAACTCCCCTCCCTCATAACCATCAAGGATTGTTTCTTTCTGTGTGTAAAACTTTTCTTGAGTTTTTAGAAGTGGCCTCATACAATATTTGTCCTTTCGTGATTGACTTACTTCACTCAGCATAATGCCCTCCAGATTCATCCATGTTGTGAGATGTTTCATGGATTCATCATTGTTCTCTGTCATTGCGTAGTATTCCATTGTGTGTAGGTACCATAATTTGTTTATCCACTCACCTCTTGATGGGCACTTAGGTTGTTCCATCTTTTTGCTATTGTGAACAATGCTGCAATGAACATGGGTTGCATTGTTATATATATTTTACCACATTAAAAAAACACAAAACATTTTCAGCCTCATGGGGGCTAATCCCAAATGTAGATGTGTCCCAAATACTATGTGTGAATATTGAGGGCCCTAGGAAGGGTTGTTTTACCACTAAGAAGTTCAGATCTGATGACCATCATCGTGGTCAGAGACAAAATACTTTGAGGAGACGATTCATAAAGAGTATTTAAGGATGAAAATCAGAAGTATGTGAAAGAAATATGTTCTGCATATAAAGATTTAGAAGATAAAAATAAAAAGTTGATATAGTTGGTCAACCAACAGTATCTGAGCGCCTGCTAGGTTAAATGTGTGGGTTCTCCAATCAGCTTGCCTGTGTGGGTGACCCAGCTTCCCTGGCGTTGTCTCCTGTGTTGTTGAAGATCTCGGGCAACTTGTAAATAGGCCTGAAGAAGGTCTACTGAATTTGTTTGAACAATAACTTTGAGGCCTGCTGTGAGATATAAAAACTACTTAAAATGGCAGTAGTACACTTGGCCAAGTTATTTCTAACCAACCAACCAACCGGTTGCCGTTGAGTGGTCTCCGACTCATGGCGGCCCCATGTGTGTCAGAGTGGAACTGTGTTGTGTAGGGTTTTCAGTGGCTGATTTTTCAGAAGTAGGTTGTCAGACTTTTTCTCTAAGGCCTCTGACCTTTTGGTTAGCGGCTGAGCTCATTAACTATTTGCACCACCCAGGGCTCCGGCCAAGTCCTGAAAGTCCATGATTTCTGCTTGCTGGAGTTTGGGTCCCTCGACTTTCTTGGTTTGACCAGCTACCTTCTCAACTTTTAATAAACTGTTAGTATGAAAAAAAAAAAAAAAAATTTTTTTTTTTTTTTTTATGATTAGTCTGTCATAATGTACACATTGCATTTCAAATGAAACTTGACAAAGTTGGAAGAAATGAACTTCAACTGAACTTTAATGTCTGATAGATTTAGAGCTAAAGGCATGTGTTTAGCTTTAGTTTGGGAACATTGAGGTGTGAGTGTATGCCTTCCTTAAACAAATTGCTTTTTCCCCACCCACGAAGTAGCTTTTCAGTTATCATGAAACTCAGGTTAATTCGTATACCAAATTATTTTCCCGTACCTTGTTTTGCATAAAGCTTCCCAGGACAAAGGAAGTCTCTTTGTCTTTAGTTGCTGGCTAGAATTGAGGTTTGCAAAGGCCAGTCCTCATTGACTGGTCGCTCACTGGTTATTGGCATCATCCTCAGCATTGGTGATGGCCTCACTGACTTGTGTAACCAGCTCTCTGAGAAAATCTTCTGATCGGCTTCTAACCTAAAAGATTGGTGGTTTGAACCCACCCAGTGGGTCTGTGGAGGAAAGGTCTGGCAATTTGCTTCCATAAAGTTTACAGCCAAGAAAACCCTATGGAGCAGTTCTACTCTGTTACACGCAGGGTTACCATGGGTCAGAATCAACTGGAAGGCAATGGGTTTGGTTTTTTGATGTTTAAACTTGGGAAAGAAAGACAAGGAACAAGAAAGAGGAAGGGGGCAGTCACAACCAGCTTGATCAGCCCATCTGGTGTTGCAGTGGTTAAGTGCTCGGTTGCTAACCAGAAGATCAGTGGTTCAAACCCACCAGCCACTCCAAGGGAGAAAGATGTGGTAGTCTTCTTCATTAAAGCTAGTCCAAATCGACTTGACAGCAACAGAGTTTTTTTTTTTTTTCTTTAATAATGGTAGCTGGTAGTGCAATTGTTAAGCACTCAGCTGCTAACCGAAAGGTTAGTGGTTGAAACCTACCCTGCAGCTCTGCTGTAGAGAAGACCTGGCTTTCCGCTCTCATGAAGATTTCAACCTAGAGAATTATATGGGGCAGTTTTGCTCTGTCACATGGGGTCACTGTGAATTGGAATCAACTTGATGGCACCCAACGGTAACAACGTAATGGCAGCTATCACAACCAGAATGCCCATGCCTCTGACAACATTTTCTTTGTGTGCCAAGATAGTCATCATACATGAAGTTAATGAATGAAAAGGAACTTAACTGAAGTTCCCAGATCGGAGGCTTATAACTTATTGTCCTTTGGGGATTTTTATTCTCCTAAGACTCATTTTATATGTGACATTTGGAAGATTTAGTGCTTTTTAACATCTGAAAATCACATAAGGTCATTGTCACTTCAGTGAACTTCTTAGTATTGTATCCTAAAGCATGCAAAATGTTTATTTTATTTGGAGCTTTCTCTAACTTCAGTCATATAAATTGTACAGTAGCTCTCAAGCTTGGTCGGTGATAAGGGTCATTGGAAATACTTGACAGAAATGAAAGATTGCCAGGTCCTATCCCTAGAGAGCCCGATTTAGATACTTCCCCAGAATTCTACATGTTTGCATGCACACCGGTGGTTTTTTTGTCTACACTGTGTCAAACAGTGGTATATACAGATGTCCAGAGTTATCCACTACAAATTCTACCAGATTGGACAATGGAATTTTTTTTGACATAGCAAATTGAAAGACATGTTTAAAATAACTCATTACAATCCCAAAGAATCCATCACCGTAAAATATATGCTAAATGAAAACAGAAGAAATATTTTAAAATTTTTTGATGAACTGTTGGTAGGTTTTCTTAATCCAGAGGGAATTTATATTTGCCCTCATATGTTCTTTTTAACATTTTTTTTTTAATAATTATAGATTCACAGGAAGTTATACAAAATTCACAGGGAGGTCGCCTGTACCCTTGACCAAATTTCACCCAGTGGTAACTATAGCTCAATAGCCAGGAAATTGACATTGCTACAATCCACAGAGTTTATTTAGGTCTCACCAGTTTGTATGCACTCATTTGTGTGTGTGTGTGGTTCTGTGCAGTTTTATCATGTGGACGATTGTGCGATCACCATGGCCATCAAGACACAGAGCTGTTTTCTCTCCACGTGACTGCTTCTAGATACCTTCTTGCAGCCACACCCATCCTCTCTCCCTCATCCCTAACCCTGGCAACCAGGAATTCTGATTTTTTTTTTTATTTAAAGATGTTATGTAAACAAAGTTGTATAGTATGTACCCTTTTGAGATTGATTTTTTCGCACAACACAACTTCATGAAGATTTACAGAAGTTACTACATGTATCGATAGTTCCTTCCGTTTTATTGGGGTCCCTGTGCTGAGAAACTCTTAGACCAGAGGAAGATTGATGTCAAGGACCTTCCCCCAGAACCAACAGAGAAAGAAAGCTTTCCTCTGGAGCTGGTGCCTGGAATTCAGGCTGCTAGCCTCCTGGACTGTGAGGGAATAAATTGTTTGTTAAAGCCATTCACTTGTCCTATTTCTGTTATAGCAGCACTAGATAACTAAGACAGCACCTGTCTCATGGTCACAGTAAGGATTCAGCAATGATGTGCAGAAGGCACTTAGTCTGATGATTGGCTTTCGCCGCAGAGCAAAGGCTGATGATTATGGCAGATTGTGTTTAACAAAAGATGGCTACAATAATACCTCATGCTCTTATAGAATCTCGTCACTCCCATTAAGAGATGTCTAATATTCTCACCCCTTTGAATCTGGGTACACTTATGACTCACTTGTGACCAAAAGAATGTGGCATTAATGACACTAAATGACTTCCAAGGCTGGGTCGTAAAAGGCTACGCAGCTTCTGCCTTCTTTGCTGAGTCATCATTATGTAAGAAGTCTGACTACCCTGAGGCCGCCATATTGTGAGGAAGCCCAGGTCACATGGAGAGGCCACGTGGAAGTGTCTTGGCTGACAGCCCCAGCTGAGGTCCCAGCTGAAACTCAGCATCAGTTACCAGACCTGTGAGTGAAGATGCCTCTGAACGATCCTAGCCTCCAGCTTAGGAGTTACCTCCATCCCCTAGCCTTTGGTCTTCCTAGCTGAGACATGGAGCATGAACAAGCCATCCTTGCTGTGCCTAGTCTTAATTCCTGACCCATAGAATCCATGAACATAATAAAATCATTGTTTTATGCCTTTACTATTTGGAGTGGTTTGTTACATAGTAGTAGTTACTAGAACAATGATAATGGTGCTGTCTTGTCACTTCTACTTCCTTACTGTTTCTGAATCTGACCACTTCTCCCTGCCCACTTCTACTTCACCCATCTTAGCTTGGCCCTGTCTTAGTTATCTAGTGCTGCTAGAACAGAAATACCACAAGTGCATGGCTTTAACAAACAGAGATTTATTCTCTCACAGTCTGGAGGCTAGAAGTCCAAATTCAGGGTGCCAGCTCCAGGGGAAATCTTTAAATCTCTGTTGGCTCTGAGGGAAAGTCCTCGTCATCAATCTTCCCCTGTCAAGGAGCTTCTCAGCACAGGAACCCCGGTCCAAAGGATACACGCTCCTGGCTGTTCTTGCTCGGTGTTAATAAAGTCCCCCTGTCTCTCTGCTCTCTTCTCTATTTTATATATCAAAAGAGATTGACTCAAATTACAACCTAATCTTGTAGATTGAGTCCTGCCTCATTAACACAGCTGCCTCTAATCTTGCCTCATTAACATCATTTAAAAAATAAAACCCATTGCAGCTGAGTTGATTCTGATTCATAGCGACCCTATAGGACAAAGTAGAACTGCCCCCACAGAGTTTCCTAGGAGCGCTCGGTGGATTCAAACTGTCAACGTTTTGGTTAGCAGCCATAGCTCTTAACCACTATGCCACCAGGTTTTCCGTTTCATAAAGGTAGGATTTACAACACATAGGAAAATCACATCAGATGACAAAAAGGTGCATAGTCTCACAGTACTGGGAATCATGGCCTAGCCAAGTGGACACACATTTTGGGGGAACACAATTCAATCCATAATAGGCCTCTTACCTGCATCAAATTCCACAGTTGTCTTTCTGCCTCCCATTTTGGCCCCTGAAACTTCCCTCTCCATATTTTCTTTTATTGTTGTAAAATGTATACATATGTACCACATTTGCCGATTCAACATTGTTTACATGTACAATTCAGTGACACCAATTACATAATCATGTTGTACAACCGTTACCAGTATCCACTGCCAAGTTTTCCACCATTATAAACAGATAATGCTTCCTACACAATGACTTCCTATTCCCCCCACTCCTGCCCTAAACCAAAACCAAACCTGTTGCCATTGAGTCTATTCTGACTCTTAGCGACCCTATAGGACAGAGTAGAACTGCCCCTGTAGGGTTTCCAAGGATAGGCTGGTGGATTTGGACTGCTGACCTTTGGTCAGCAGCTGAGCTCTTAACCACTATGCCACCAGGGCTCCCCTCCAGCCCTAGTGAGCACTAATCTACTAGAATTTAGTCCCACATGATTTTCAGTCACAGAGTAGCTCTTAGATGGGTAAACAACCCAGGACTAGGGCTTGGTCTGGGGAGCTATCTGAGCCAAACCCAGGAGAGCATGTGCAGGTATTCAGGTGGCCCAGGACGTGGGTGAGGAAAGTTTGGCACAGTAAAGATGGCGGGGCGGAGGCGTCTGACCACCTCGTCTATATCTTCTCAAGGGGGAAGGAGACTCATTACCAGCATGGGCAGCCCAAGGCTGATGGCTATGAGGCAGAGGTCAGACATACCTCTACTATTCAACCTTTTACCAGTTCTGACACCCACCGTCCCTCCCACGGCACTCTCTAATTCTCTGCTAGGTTTGAGAATTCATTGCAATGGTCACACAGAACTCACAGACCATACTCACAGTTATGGGGATTTTTAGGGAAGTAACATTATTTTTTTTTAACAGGTTATTACAATTCAAGTTTAGGAGGGACTCAGGATACAGCTGTTCAATTAGGACAGCCTCTCCTCAGCTGTGCCTGCAGGCAGACTTCTCTCTGGTCCTCGGCCCCTTGTCCTGGCCTCTGCCCTTCTCGGGCAAGTGTTACAAAGCTCTTTAGCTCCACCGATAAGTGCCCAGAAGCACCCCACTCTGCCAGTAAGCCTTGGCCCAAAGGTACTCAGCTCTCTCGTTTCGTGGGCCAGGAAGCTCACTGCACCATCTCCTGCCGGTCTCCTGGTTCTGCTGATTCTGCTGTCCCCGTTTCTCTGCCTCTGCTTCTTGCTGTCCTGCTGTTTTTGGTGTTATGGCTCTGTCTGTCTTCTGGGTCTAGGAGGGTCTCAGTACAGAGGTCCTGGGTCCAAAGGATGTGCTCCACTCCCATCTCTTCTTGGTAGTAGCCAGGTCCCCATCTGCTCTGGGATTGGCTTGCTTTTAAGCCTAGTGGGATGGCAAAACTGACCAGTCCCCTCGTTAGGGTTTCATACACCTTATTTGCATGGTCCCACCTCCACAAATGTGCCATGAACATTATTTGCAGCAAGCTGCCCAATCCCCTTGGTGGGCCACTAGCACCTCATTTACATAGCCCCACCCAGTCATTTGGTGAGAGTTACAAAGACTATGGCTAGAAGGACCTCATTAAGTAATTCACTGCACTGCACCAGGTGACCAGGTGCTGGCATTCAGGTGGCCCAGGATTCTGGGGGAGGGATGTCTGGGTGAGCAGGTGCAAGTATTCAGATTCCTTCAGCTACACTAATGTCCCATGGGGCTGGCCAACCCAATATTTCCCAAAACTCCACCTTCTACATGTCGGCAAATGGAACAGATTAAACTTAAAATGTGCTGCTTGCGTTTTTGCAAATACATTCTGAAGGCCTTTGATCTTCTGAGGTTGTTTTGACTGATCCTTTGGAATGATTGGATGCAACTACGTGCCACTTCACGTAGCTCTTCCAGAAACTCTAACGGGAAAACTTTGTTCTTTGTTACTCACACAGTATGTGGTGAAGATCGGTCACTTTGGAAAATGCAGTAAAACTGTTAAACTGAGCAAATGAAGAAAGCCTTTTCAAAGTGGGAAAATAACTTTTAAAATGCTTTTTAAAAATAATTTCTTTTTTATCGTTGTTGAGAATATTCACAGCAGTACATACGCCAATTCAGCAGTTTCTCCATGTACAATTCAGTGACATTTTAAAATGTTTTTTTAACGGTGAAGTTTTGCCATTGATACGGCTACTTGCCACCTTGGTTTTTTGAGCTAAGGCCTCTTGTATAAAGCTGAAAATTCTTATGTCGAAAGGTACTTCCTTCTGTTATTTTATCACCTTCCTGGTTTTGTCTAATCTTATCCAGATTACAGTCATATTTCTTGGTCTTTTTAATGTGCATATTAAAATTGCAAACGTGGAGTCTTTGTTCTATAGTCTTGAGTTTCTCTGTTCTCTTAGACATATTTTGAGACTTTTGCAAAGACTGTTCGCTTTAAATATTCTTAATGTCTTTAAACCCGCTTTGTCATGCTGAGCTTCTAAAATTTTCTTGCATCTGATGAGGTGTTTTATTTAGAGAGTATTTTGTTTTAATTAAGCTCATCTTAAGAGGCATTTTTTTTTTTTTTTGGCAAGAATGTGCTTTCTCCCTTACAAACCAGTTATATTTACAACATTCATAAACTAAGTTATTAGCAAAGGCAAAGTGTTAGCCGCACTGTAGCTGTATGTCTTCTAAATTCATGAGGAACTAAAGAGGATAAGAACAAGCTAAGCCAAAACATGGTGACAAACCAAGACGCTATGAACATGTATGGACTTTATTTTCAGCATACAGTTTTTTTAAATGCTGGCTTGTTTTACAGAACAATTTCTCATCTTTGAAAAGCATGCAGAGGGTAGGTCATTGTATTTGTGAGCATTGTTGTGTTTTATTGTTTAATATGTACCTGCTGTAACTATATAGTAGTTATATAACCACTATGCTACTATACTAAAAACCAAACCAAACTCATTGCCGTTGAGTCGATTCCAACTCATAATGACCATATAGGACAGAGTAGAACTGCCCCATAGGGTTCCCAGGGAGTGCCTGGTGGATTCAAACTGCTGACCTTTTGGTTAGCAGCTGTAGGTCTTAACCACTACACCACCAGGGTTTCCATGCTACTATATTATACTACTATAACTACTGTACACTATACTATTATAGGTCCCTGGGTGGTGCAAGTGGTTTGCACTACCCTGAAAACCCTGATGGCGTAGTGGTTAAGAGCTACAGCTGCTAACCAAAGGTTCAGCAGTTCAAATCCACCAGGCGCTCCTTGGAAACCCCACGGGGGAGTTCTACTCTGTCCTGTAGGGTTGCTATGAGTTGTAATCAACTCGATGGCAATAGGTTTGTTTTTTCTTTGGTTACTAATCTGAAAGTTGGTGGTTCAAACCCATTGTGAAAGAAAGTCCTGGCTATCTCCTTCCAAAAAGTCACAGCCTTGAAAACCCTATGGAGCAGTTCTACTCTGCACACATGGGTCACCATAAGTCAGAATCAACTCGATGACAACAACAAAAACAACATACTAAACTGCTGTAGTGACCCAAGATGTGGTCTTTTCAATCACCTCATATACATGCAAAAGCTGGACAATGAAAAAAGAAAGAAGAACTGTCACTTTTGATCTGTGATGTTGGCAAAGAATATTAAAAATACTGTGGACTGCCAGAAGAACAAACACATCAGTCTTGGAGGAAGAATGTTCCTTAGAATGGAGGATGGTGAGACTTTGTCTTACTTACTCGGGACACATCATCAGGAACGACCAATCACTAGAATAGAACATCAGATCTGATAAAGCAGAGGGTCAGTGAAAACAAGTTGTTGTTAAGTGCCATCCACTTGGTTCTGACTCACAGCAAAGCTACATACAACAAAATGAAACACTGCCCCGCCCTGTGCCATCCTCACTACCGTTGCTATGTCTAGAGCTCATTGTTGCAGCCACTGTGTTAATCCATCTCGTTGAGGGTCTTCCTATTTTTTGCTGACCCTCTACGAAGCATGATGTCCTTCTCCAGGGCCTGGTCCCTACTAATAACATGTCCAAAGTATGTGAGACAAAGTCTCACCATCCTCACTTCTAAGGAACATTCTGGCTGTACTTCTTCCAAGATAGATTTGTTCGTTCTTCTGGCCCGTTAAAAAACCCATTGCTGTCGAGTCAATTCCGACTTATAGTGACCCTATAGGACAGAGTAGAACTGCCCCATGGGGTTTCCAGGGAGTGGCTGGTGGATTCAGACTGCTGACCTTTTAGTTAGCAGACAAGCTCTTCACCACTACCTTACCAATATTCTTTGTCAGCACCATAATTCTGAGGCATCAGTTCTTCAGTCTGCCATATTCCTTGTTCAGCTTTGGAATGCACATGAGGCAATTGAAAATACCATGGCTTGGGTCAGGCACATCTTAGTCCTCAAAGTGACATCTTTGCTTTTCAACACTTTAAAAAGGTTTTTTTGCAACAGATTTGCCCAGTGCTATTAAGTGCTACCGCTGCTAACCAAGAGGTTGGCAGTTCGAATCCGACAGGTGCTCTTTGGAAACTCTGTCAGGCAGTTCTGCCCTTCCTATAGGGTCGCTATGAGTCGGAATCCACTCGACGGCAGTGGGTGGTTTTTTTTTTTTTATGCATCATTTGATTTCTGGACTGCTGCTTCTGTGGGCGTTGACCGTGGATCCAAATAAAATGAAATCCTTGACAACTCCAATATTTTGTCCATTTATCATTATGTTGCTTATTGGTCCACTTGTGAGGATTTTTGTTTTCTTTATGTTGGATTAGATAATGAGATGGATTGACACAATTGCTGCAGCAGTGGGCTCAAGCATACCAGTGATTGTGAGAATGGTGCGGGACCAGGCAATGTTTCATTCTTTTATGTGTAAGGCTGACTCAACAGCAAATAAAAATAACTGCTGTAACTACGAGTGATATAGCGACTATAACTAATCTACGTGGAACCCTCAACTTTTCCTTTGTTTGATTAGGCTGCGTTTAAAAATGAAAGTTCTTTGTTTTTCTGAATATTATACTATCCATCCATATAATTTTTCCTTTTAACCCTGAGTACCGTGGCTGTTATTTTGGACCTGGCCAAAGCATGATTCATTTTTTTATGTTTCCTTTCATTCTAATCCCAAAATCCCACCAGGCTGAGGCGCCTTCTTAGAAACCTGGTAACTGGAATAGGAAGCCTGCCTATTACTTAGACTTCATTTGTAGCATCAGCATAAATAATTAACCTGAAGTTACGCTTAGAAGACAAATAGGCAGGGTGAAATCGGTGATGCTGTGTGCTGGCTTGTCCTCCTGGGTTTTTATCCCCTTCACAAAACCCAGGAAGTGGACACGGGCCTTCCCATTAGCGGGAATGAGCCGTCTGCTCGGGAACACTTAGACAGGAAACCACAACCGAACCACTTCTCTCGTGCACTTAAACTTGGGGTTTGTCTGAGGCCCTTGATAACATTCTCCCCGCTAATGTCTAACAGGCACGCTAAGGCCTGGCTGCAACCGCCATAATGCACTGTGTGTGTGTATATGTGAAAATATACACAATAAAACATACATCCACTCAACAATTTTTACGTGTGCAGTTCATTGGCATGGTTACATCACGTCGTGTCACGATTCTCCCCACCTCTGCCCATGTTGTTTCACCACCATTAACTTAGACTCTGCCCCTTACAGTTCTCAGCTGTGATTTATAGTTACTGTTGTCCATTTGATCTCATATAGATTTTCTTTTAAAAAGGGCAATGCTCAAGGTGAACATTCTTTATTAAATGAGCTAAATCATTGTTTAGTTTAAAAAGATGACTTCATGGTATTGGGCCCTAGTGGTACAGTGGTTAAGAGCTCGGTTGCTAACCAAAAGGTCAGTAGTTTGAATCTACCAGCTGTTCCTTGGAAACCCTATGGGGTATTTCTACTCTGTCCTATAGGGTTGCTGTGAGTTGGAATTGACTCAACGGTAATGGGTTTTCATGGTATAGTTTTGGCTCGAGACTTAAAAGTTGTCTCCAGGCAGGGGAGATGAGAGGGTAGAGGGGGTTAGAAGCTGGTGAAATGGACACGAAAAGAGAGAGTGGAGGGAGGGAGTGGGCTGTCTCATTAGGGAGAGAGTAATTGGGAGTGTGTAGCAAGGTGTATATGGGTTTTTGTGTGAGAGACTGACTTGATTTGTAAACTTTCACTTAAAGCACAATAAAAATTATATATAAAAAAGTTGTCTCCAGGCAATAGATTTGGGGTGCCATAGTGCACTTTTTTTTTTGTGCTTTAAGTAAAAGTTTACAGAGCAATTTAGTTTCTTGTTCAAACATTTATACACAAATCGTTTCATGACATTGGTTGCAATCCCCGCAATGCGTCAGGCCTCTCCCCCTTTCCACCCCAGGTTCCTCATTTCCATTTGTCCAGTTTTCCTGCCTCTTCCTGCCTTCTCGTCTTTGCTTTTGGGCAGGTGTTGCCCATTTGGTCTCGTATACTTGATTGATCTAAGAAGCATGTTCCTCATGTGTGTTATTGTTTGGTATATAGGCCTGTCTAATCTTTGGCTGAAAGGTGAACTTTGGGAGTGGCTACAGTTCTGAGTTAGCAGCGTGCCTAGGGGCAGTAGTCTCGGGGGTTCCTCCAGTCTCTGTCCGACCAGTAAGTCTGGCCTTTTTTGTGAATTTGAATTTTGTTCCACATTTTTCTCCTGCTCTGTCCAGAGCCCTCTATTGTGATCCCTGTCAGAGTGGTTGATTGTGGTAGCCAGGCACCATCTCCTATGGGCGCAGGCTGGTGGAGTCTGTGATAGTTGTGGTCCCTTAGTCCTTTGGACTAACCTTTTCCTTGTGCCTTTGGTTTTCATCATTCTCCTTTGCTCTGGATGGGATGGGACCAATAAATGTATCTCAGGCGGCTGCTCACAAGCTTTTAAGACCCCAGATGCTACTCACCAAAGTAGGACGTAGAACATTTTCTTTATGAACTATGTTATGTCAATTGACTTAGATGTCCCCTGAAACCGTGGTCCCCAGCCCTCAGTAACTCAGTCCCTCAAGGCATTTGGACGTGTCTAGAAAGGTTCTATGACTGTACTCCATTTGTGCTCTATTATATATGTGAATATACATGCCGTACACACAAATAAAAAAAATGTATGTAAAAATAGCCACTACTTAACATATATGTAAGTGGTATCCTCTCATAGTCCCTCCTTCCCCTTTTCATAAGTATCTGCTTACATATCTGCTTGTAGGTTCTTATTTGTTTTTATGGTTGTTGTAGAAAGTTGTATATGTTATAATATTTACTGTGGTTGTCTCTTTTATATGTTTCTTTTTTTCTTGTGTTCCTCTAAGTGTCTTCCTTTGCCTTGGTCAAGTTGTGCTGACTTCCCCCTATATTGTATATTGTCTTTCCCTTCACCAAAGTTAACATTTGTCTACTATCTAGTTGGAGCCCTGGTGGTGAAGTGGTTAAGAGCTCAGGCTGCTAACCAAATGCACAGTAGTTAGAACCCACTAGCTGCTCCTTGGAGACCCTATGGGGCAGTTCTCTTCTGTCCTGTAGGGTCGCTCTGAGTCAGAATTGACTTGATGGTATACAACAAGAATAGCAACAACTATCTAGCTAGTGATTTCCCCTCCTCACCACTTCCCTCCCTCATAACCATCACGGATTGTTTCTTTCTGTGTGTAAACCTTTTCTTGAGTTTTTGTAATAGTGGGATCATGCAACAATTGTCCTTTTACTGAGTCTTTTATTTTGTGGGTAAGTTTGTTAATTTTCTTTGTGGTTACTGTGAGGTTTACCTTTATCATCTTATGTTTAAAACTATCTGTTATTTTTAGATATCTCCTTGACTTCCTCCCCATATGGAAGTTTTGTAACTACACCATTTGTTCCCTCTTTTTGTTTTGAAGTTGGTGTCGATTTCAGATTGACATTGCTGGTTCCCTGTTTTTGGTTCCGTAGCTTTATTTTGCTTTTGAGATTCCTCTCTCTGGGTTGCCGTCTTGGTGATGCCATCTTGTGGCTTAATGTCAGGTTGTTGTCTGATGTCATTGATTCTCTATCTGAAGGACTCCCTTTAATCTTTCTTGTAAGGATGGTCTGGTTTTTACAAATTCCCTTAATTTCTGTTTATCTGAAAATGTCCTAATTTTGTCATCATATTTGAGTGACAGTTTTGTTGGGTATTTGATTCTTGGTTGGCAATTCTTTTCTTTCATGGTTTTACATATGTCACCCAATTGCCCTCTTGTCTGCACAGTCTCTGCTGAGAAATCAGAGCTTAGTCTTACTGGAGTACCTTTGTAGGTGATATTTTCTTTTTCCCAAGGTGCTCTCAGAATTCTTTCTTTATCTTTGGACTTGAAAAGTTTGATTATGATATGTCTTGGTAGCTTTCTCTTGGGATCTATCCTGTATGGGGTTCATTGAGCTTCTTGGATGGAAATTTTCTCATCTTTCATAATATTGGGAAAGTTTTCTCCCAGCAAATCTTAGAAAATTCTCTCTGTGCCTTTTTTTTTTTTTTTGGTCTCCTCATGCTCTGAGATTCCCATTACACATAAATTATTCCTCTTCACGGTGCCCCTCATAACTCTTAGGTTTGTTTTGTTTTTGTTTTTTCTTTTCTCTGGTTGTTTCTTAATCAAATTGGTATCAAGGGATTTGTCCTCTATCTCACTAACTCTTTCTTCCATCACTTCAGTTCTACTTCTGTGTCCTTCCATTGAATTATCTATCTGATATTTTATTGTTAATCTTCTGGATTTCTAGTTGCTGTTTTTGTATGATTTCTAATTGTCTATTTAATTTGTCATTTTGTTCTTATATTGTTTTCCTGAGTTCTTCTAGAGTTTTGTCTGTGTTTTCCTTGCTTTCTTTGATGGCCCTATATAGGAGCCTTTGGAAGTCCTTATCAGGCAGTTCCATTACATCTCTTCCTCAGGAAGGTTTTCTGCTCCTTTATTTTGGCCATTTGGTTGAATCATCTTGTCTTGTTTCTTTATATGATTTGATATTGTCTGCTATCTCTGAGGCATTAAGGTGTTATTTTATTTATTTATTTTTTTGGTTTGGTTTTGATTTATCAGTGCAGGCCATTTGGGTGTACTTTGATGATTACTTGTCTTACAGCATGGGGGTGTTCACTTCCTGCCCCTAGCTGGATGGGGCAATGGCTGGCAGGGTGAGCCCTCATCATTGTTCACTGCACATGGGGGATGGCTGAAGGCATACTGGATGGATGCTATCTGGCATTTTGGGGATGCTCACAGTCACTCACCAGATGGAGGAGTGACAGGCAAGGAGCAAGGCAGGCATCTGGGGGTCACTGAGGTGCTCCCTCCATCGGAGGTGACAGGGCAATTAGCCAGGGGTCACATAAGCACTCTCTGCAGTGAGGGGAGGGGTGGAGCAGTTAGCTGGGGGGGGAGCACACAGGTACTCTCTCTGGTAGGGGAGGGACATGGTGGGTGGATGGGGGGAGCACAGGCGTTCTCTACAGTGGAGGTTGGGTGGGATGGTCTATCAGGCATTCTCTCCAGTGTGGAGAGGTGGGGTAGACAACCTGCAGGAGTGCAAGTGCTTTCTCTGGTGTGGGGGGGGGGGCGGGGTGAATGGCTGGGGGCGAGAGAGAGAAAAAGAAAAAAGGGGGTATTTTTATCTGTTGCTCCATCTTGTCACCTGCGCTACTGGTCAGGTACCACTGCTGGAGAGTCACCCTGTCTCCGGGTCCTGGCTCCCTCCTTGCTCTGTGTACACTGGGATCTCTAAACCTCACATCCTCCTTTCTGTACTTTCCCTCCTCAGCCCCAGTTCATGTCTTGCTCACCTTGCTTCACATTGGGTATGTCAACACAGTTTCTCTGTCTCCTATTGGGAGTTCTGTGGTGTTGTTTTCCTGTGCTCCTCACCTAGGGTCACTGCTGGATTTGTTTCAAAATGGCCCCACTGTGCCCGGTTGTCTGGCAGGGCACCTCCATTCCGTTATCTCTCCCCGTTCACGTTGTCATTCGGTTTCTTCTTCCAATCAGTGTTTGATCTAATCCTATATGCTTTCATTTGATGTTCAGGGTTCCAGGCTTGTCATCTGTATCTATTTCACTTTGTTTCTTGGGTCTTTGTTGTGATGGTGTATCTCACTAGGCTGCCATCTTGAATCTCCTCTGCCACGGTGCACTTTTGATTATTTTTAGTTTTTAAATTTTACTGTGGTAAAATATATATAACAAAGAGTTTGCCATTTTAATCATTTTTAAATGTGTAATTCAGTGGCATTAGATTTACCATGTTGTGTAACCATCACCACCACCCATTTCTATTCATCACCCCAAACAAAAACTCTACTTCTTAAGCAATAATTGCCATTTCCTCCTCCCACCAGGCCCTGGTAACCTCTAATCTGCTTTCTGTCTCTATGAATTTGCTTATTCTAGTGATTTCATCTACCGCATGTCTGTCAATTTGTCATACTGTGGTGGCTCGCATGTTGCTATGATGCTGGAAGCTATGCCACTGGCATTTCAAATACCAGCAGGGTCAGTCATGGTGGACAGATTTCAGTGGAGTTTTCAGACTAAGACAGACTAGGAAGAAGGACCTTGCAGTATACTTCTGATAAACTTGGCCAGTGAAAACCTTACAAGTGGCAGCAGAATGTTGTCTGGTATGGTGTCAGAAGATGAGCCCCTTAGGTTGGAAGGCACTCAAAATATGACTGGGGAAGAGCTGCCTCCTCAGAGTAGAGTTGACCTTAATGACATGAATGGAGTAAAGATTTGATGCATTGAACGCTAATGACCAAAGACAAGATGAGTTGTGGGATAACATCAAGGAAATCATACATGAAGAAAGCAAAAGGTCATTAAAAAGAAAGAAAAGACTAAAAGGATGTCAGAAGAGACCCTGAAACTTGCTCTTGAATGTAGAGTAGCTAAAGCAAGTGGAAGGAATGATGAAATAAAAGAGCTGAACAGAAGGTTTCAAAGGGTAGCTTGAGGAGACAAAGTAAAGTATTATAATGAAATGTGCAAAGACCTGGATTTGAAAACCAAAAGGAAAGAACATGCTTGGCATTTCTCAAGCTGAAAGAATCGAAGAAAAAATTTCAAGCCTCGAGTTGCCAGTTTGAAGGATTCTATGGGCAAAATATTGAATGACCCAGGAACCATCAAAAGCAAATGAAAGGAATACACAGAGACACTAACCAAAAAGAATTGGTCAACATTCAGGAGATAGCATATGATCACAAGCCGATGGTATTGAAGGAAGAAGTCCAAGCTACACTGAAGACATTTTTGAAAAACAAGGCTCCAGGAATTGATGGAATACCAACTGAGATGTTTCAACAAATGGATATAGCTCTGAATGTGCTCACTCATCTATGCTAAGAAATTTGGAAGACATTCCATACACAGAAAATTCTAAGGACTCCACAATAAAGCTATTGGAACTAATAGAAGCATTCAGCAAAGTGGCAGGATATAAGATTAACATACAAAAATCAGTTGGATTCCTCTACATCAACAAAGAGAACTGTGAAAAGGAAATCATGAAAACTATACCATTTACAATAGCTCCCCAAAAGATAACATACTTAGGAATAAATCTAACCAGGGAGGTAAAAGACTGACACACACACACACACACACACACACACACACACACACACACACACACACACAAACCTACAAAAAAGTACTGCGAGAAACCAAAAGAGACCTACATAAAATGGAAAAACATACCATGTTCTTGGACAGGAGGACTTAACCTTGTGAAAATGTCAATACTACTCAATGCGATATATAGATATAATGCAATCCTGGTCCAAATCCCAAAAACATTCTTCACTGAGAAGGAAAAACTAATCACTAACTTTATGTGGAAGGGAAAGAGCTCCTGGATAAGTAAAACATTACTGAAAAAGAAGAACAAAGTAGGAGGCCTCACACTACCTGATCTCAGAACCTACTGTATAGCCATGGTAGACAAAACAGTTTGGTACTGGTAAAACAACAGATACATAGACCAATGGAACAGAATTGAGAACCCAGATGTAAATCTATCCACCTATGGACAGCTGATCTTTGACAAAGGACCAAAGGATATTGAATGGGGAAGAGACAGTCTCTTCAACAAATAGTGCTGGCAAAATTGAATATCTGTCTGCAGACAAATGAAACAGGATCCAAACCTCACACCATACACAAAAGCTAACTCAAAATGGATCAAAGACCTAAATATAAAACCTAAAACTATGAAGATCATGGAGGAAAAATTAGGGACAGTGCTAGGGGCCCTAATATATGCCATAAATAGATTACCAAACGTAAGTAAAAATGCACACACAGAAGAAAATGAACTAGCTAAATGGTACCTCCTAAAAATTAAACACTTAAACGCTCAACAAAGGACTTCTCCAAACAAGTAAAGAGAGAACCTACAGATTGGAAAAAAACTTTGGGTACAACATATCTGACAAGGGTCTAATCTCTAAAATTTATAGAAAACTTCAACATCTCAACAACAGCAACAACAAAAAGACAAATAATCCAATTGAAAAATGGATAAAGGAAATGAACAGACACTTCACCAAAGAAGACGTTCAGGCTGCTAACAAACATGAAGAAATACTCACGATCATTAGCAATTAGAGAGATGCAGATCAAAACTACGATGAGATAACATCTCACCCCAATGTTACTGGAACTGATTGAAAAAAAAACAGAAAGTAACAAATGTTGGCAAGGTTGTGGGGAGACTGGAACTCCTATGCACTGCTAGTGGGAATGTAAAATAGTACAACCGCACTGGAAAACAGTATGGATTTTCCTCAAAAGCTAGAAATAGAAATACCGTGTGATCCAGCAGTCCCACTCTTAGGTATATACCCTAAAAAAATAAGAGCTATGACACGAATAGACACATGCACACCCATGTTCATTGCAGCATTATTCACAATAGCAAAAAGGTGGAAGCAACCTAAGTGCCTATCAACAGATAAATAGATTAACAAACTGGGGTACATACATGTAATGGAATATTACCCAATGATAAAGAATAACAGCGAATCTGTGAAACAGCTCACAACATGGATGAATCTGGAAGGCATTATGCTGAGTAGAATAAGCCAATCACAAAAATACAAATATTGTATGAGACCACTTTTCTGAAGTTACAACAGAAGGTTTACACACAGAAAAAAAAAAAAAAAAGGTCTCTTTGATGGTTACCAGGAATGGGAGGGTGAGGGAGGGAAAATTACTGGAAATAGTAGACATGAGTTAGTACTGGTGAAGGCAAAGGCAGTACAAAATATGGGAGAAGTCAGCATAACATGAGCAAGACAAGAGAGGGCACTGAGAGGAATGAAAGAATAAAGGACAACTATGAGGTAACTGGAAACCCTGGTGGCATAGTGGTTAAGTGCTATGGCTGCAAACCAAAAGGTCAGCAGTTTGAATCTGCCAGGCGCTCCTTGGAAACTCTATGGGGCAGTTCTACTCTGTCCTATAGTGTTGCTATGAGTCGGAATCGACTCAACGGCAGTGGGTTTGGTTTGTTTTTTTTTTTATGTGGTAACTACCATAGCACAGACAGCAATAGAATCAACAAACAATAATCTACAAATAGATGGATGGATGGTTGGATGGATGGATGGATGGATGGATAGATATGCCAAGAGCTGAGGGAGGACATAAAGAAACACACCCACCAGCAGATACAGGTTCGGAGGTGGACATTTCTAAATACATGACTGTAGGTGCTTCTCATATATTAATATAAACAATAGAACACGCAAGGGCCACCACAATCAGCGAAACCTTTTAGGCATAACTAAACACCTTATGAAGTTCCCAGGCTTGAAGGCAAAGGACTATAGACTCTGGGGACATCTGCGTTAATTGACACAATATAGTTCTTAAAGACAATGTTCTACATCCGACTTTGGTAAGTAGTGTCAGGGGTCTTTAAAGCTTGCCAGCAGCCATCTAAGATAAAACTATCGGTCTCTTTTAGTCTGGAGCAAAAGAGAGGGGAAAAAAACTAAAGACCCAAGGGAGCAATTAGTCCAAAGGACCAATGGACCACATGAACAACAGCCTACATATCCCCGTAACGAGAACTCGATGGTGCCCAGCTACCACTACCTACTCTGGCTGGGATTACAACAGAGGGCCCCACACAGACTGGGAGAAAAATATAGAACAAGTGATCAAATTCACAAAAAAGACCAGACTTATTGGTCTGACAGAGACTGGAGGAACCCTTGAGGCTATGGCCCTTGGACACCCTTTTAACTCAGACTTGAAGCCAATCCCAAAATTCACCTTTCAGTCAAAGATTAAGCAGGCCTATAATGAGTCAAAAATTGACAGCAATGGGTTTGGATTTTTTGTAATAAAACAAATGGAGCCCTGATGGCACAGTGGTTAAGAGCTATGGCTGCTAACCAAAAGACCAGCAGTTCGAATCCACCAGCCATTCCCTGGAAACCCTATGGGGCGGTTCTACTCTGTCCTATAGGATCACTATGAGTCAGAATAGACTTGACGGCAACAGGTTTTATAAGAGAAACAGTAACACTTGTGAGGAACGTGCTTCTTAGATCAATCAACTATATGAGATCAAATGGGCAACACTTGCCCAGGACCAAAGATTAGAAGGTGGGAGAGGACGGGAAAACTGGTTAAATGGACATGGTGAGCCCGGGGTGGAAAGAGAAAGGGGGAGAGTGCTGATACAATGCAGGATTGCAGCCAATGCCTTGAAACAATTTGTGTATAAATTTTTGAATGAGAAACTAATTTGCTCTGTAAACTTTCACCCAAATCACAATTAAAAAAAAAAAAAGAGCAGATTTAGCAAGCAATCAAGCAAGCACAAATGAGGGAAGATAGATGCCACGCCACATGAGATCTCAAAGTAACCAAGAAACAGAAGCTGGAAAGAGACTAGGACTTTCTCCCAGAGCCAACAGAGAGAAAAAACCTTCCTCTAGAGCCGGTGCCCTGAATTTGGACTTCTATCCTCCTAAACTGTGAGAAAATAAATTTCTGTTTGTCAAAGCCAAAAAAAAAAAAAAAAAAAATTGGAAGACAATTACCTGGCCAACTGACAGGAAGAGATTCATATTTGTACCCATTCCAAAGAAATGATCCAACAGAATGTGGATATTACTGAACAATATCCTTAATGTCACACTTTAGTAAAATTTTGCTGAAGATAATTCAAGAATGGTTGCAGCAGTACATTGACAGGGGACTGCCAGAAATTTAAGGTGAATTCAGAAGAGGATGTGGAACCAGGGTTATTGTTGATGTCAGATGGAATCTTGGCTGAAAGCCGAGAATACCAGAAAGATGTTTAACTGTGCTTTATTGATTATGCAAAGGCATTCAACTATGTGGATCATAACAAATTATGGATAACATTGGGAAGAATGGGAATTCCGGAACACTTAATTGTGCTCTTGGGGAACCTGTACACAGACCAAGAGGCAGTTGCTCGAACAGAACAGGGGGATACTGTGCCGTTTAAAATCAGGAAAAGTGTGTGTCAGGGTTGTACCCTTTCACCATACCTATTTAATCTGTATGCTGAGTACATAATCCAAGAAGCTAGACTATATGAAGAAGAACGAGGCATCAGGATTGGAGGAAGACCCATTAAGAACCTGCATTCTGCAAATGACAACCTTGCTTGCTGAAAGTGAAGAAGAAGCCTTTACTAATGAAGATCAAAGACAACAGCCTTCAGTATAGATTAACCTCAACATAAAGAAAACAAAAATTCTCGCAACTGGACCAATAAGCAATATCATGATAAACAGAGAAAAGATTGAAGTTGTCAAGGATTTCATTTTACTTGAATCCATAATCAATGCCCACGATAGCAGCAGTCAGGAAATCAAATGACATATTGCATCATGCAAATCTGCTGCAAAAGGCTTTTTTAGGGGAGAGAGAGGGAGGGAAGGAGAGGGGTTTTCGGTAATTAGATAGTAGATAAGAACTATTTTAGGTGAAGGGCAAGACAACACACAATATAGGAGAGGTCAGCACAACTGGACTAAACCAAAAGCAAAGAAGTTTCCTGAATAAACTGAATGCTTCGAAGTGCAGCATAGCAGGGTGGGGGGTTGGGGACCATGGTTTCAGGGGACATCGAAGTCAATTGGTATAATAAAATCTATTAAGAAAACATTATGCATCCCACTTTGGAGAGTGGCATCTGGGGTCTTAAACGCTAGCAAGCGGTCATCTAAGATGCATCAATTGGTCTCAACCCACCTGGAGCAAAGGATGATGAAGAAGACCAAAGACACAAAGTAATTAATTATGAGCCCGAGAGGCAGAAAGGGCCAATAAAGTAGAGACTACCTTAGCCTGAGACCAGAAGAACTAGAAGGTGCCTGGCTACAACCGGTGACTTCCCTGACAGGGAACACAACAGAGAACCCCTGAGGAAGCAGGAGAGCTGTGCGATGCAGACCCCAAATTCTCGTAAAAAGACCAGACTTAATGGTCTGACTGAGACTAGAAGGACCCCAGAGGCCATGGTCCCCAGACCTTCTGTTAGCCCAAGACAGGAACCATTCCCAAAGCCAACTCTTCAGACAGGGATTGGGCTGGACTATGGGATAGACAATGATACTGGTGAAGAATGAGCTTCTTGGATCAAGTAGACACATGAGATCATGTTGGCATTTTTCCTGTTTGAAGAGGAGTTGAGAGGGTAGAGGGGGTCAGAAGCTGGCCAAATGGACACGAAAAGAGAGAGTGGAGGGAAGGAGTGTGCTGTCTCGTTATGGGGAAAGCAATTAGGAGTATATAGCAAGGTGTTTATAAATTTTTGTAGGAGAGTCCAACTTGATTGTAAACTTTCACTTAAAGCACAATAAAAATAATAATAAAAAAAAGGCCTCTTTAAAGTGTTGAAAAGGGAAGATGTCACTTTGAGAATTAAGGTACACCTGACCCAAGCCATGTATTTTCAATCACCTCATATGCATGCAAAAGCTGGACAATGAATAAGGAAGGCTGGAGAAAAATTGATGCCTTTGAATTATGGTCTTGGTGAAGAATGCTGAATATACCATGGACTAACAGAAGAACGAACAAGTCAGCCTTGGAAGAAGTGCAGCTGGAGTACCCCATGGAAGTGAGGATGACGATACATTGTCTTACATACTTTGGACATGTTGTCAGGAGGGACCAGTCCCTGGAGGACATTATACTTCATAAGGTGGAGGGTCAGCGAAAAAGAGGAAGACCCTCAAAGAGAGAGATTGACACAGTGGCTGCAACAATGGACTCAAATATAGCAACGATTGTGAGGATTGCGCAGGACCGAGCAGTGTTTCATTCTGTTGTACGTAGGGTCACTATGAGTTGGAACAAACTTGACGGCACCTAACAACAACAGAGAATTCATTTAAATGGAATCATACAGTATTTGTTCTTTTGTGCCTTGCTTCTTCCAGTCAGCATGTTTTTGAGGTTCACCATTTTGTAGCATGCATCAGAGCTTCATTTCTCTTTATGACTGTCTAATATTCCATTGAATGGCTAGATCACATTTTGTTTATCCATTTAGCTGCTGATGGATTCGGGTTCTTTCTATATTTTGGCTGTTATGAATAGTGCCGCTGTGAGCCTTGGTGTATACTTTTGACTTTTACCTGCTGCTAATTTGGTCTTGTCCCTGGGGATGATGGTGGGGGCAGATCCAAGAGGGCTTGTGGTCACCTCAACTCAGATTTGCCCTTGACTGAGTTGGTCAGGGTGAAGAGGCTGCTGGGATTGTTTGTACTTTCTTTTCATTGAAGTGAGATTCACACAGTGTAAATTAAGCATTTTAAAGTGAATAGTTCAGTGGTATTTAATATATTCATTATGTTGTGCAACCACCACCATCTAGTTGCAAAACATTTTAATCACCCCAAAAGAAAAGCCATTAAGCAGCCACTCCTCACCCTCCCCTCTCCCAGCCACGGGTAACCTCTAGTCTAATTCTGTCGCTATGCATTTTCCTATTCTAGATTTTTCGTGTAAACAGAATCTTAGAATATTTGTCCCTTTGCATCTGGCCTCTTTGACTTAGGGTGGTGTTTTCAAGGTTCATCCATGTCATAGCATGTATCAGACTTCATTTCTTTTGCCCTGGTGGCACAATGGCTAAGCACTCCGCTGCTAACCGAAAGGTCAGAGGTTGGAACCCACCAGCTGCTCCATGGGAGAAGACCTGGCAGTCTACTCTTGTAATAGATTACAACATCGGAAACCCTATGGAGCAGTTCATATAGGAGTGTTATGAGTCAGAATGAACTCTATGGCAAACAACAACGTTATTCCGTTGTATGGCCATACCACATTAAGTTCATCCTTTATCTGTTAATGGACACTTGATTTCTACCTTTTGACTATTGTGAATAGTACAGTGTGAACATTGGCGTACAAGGATTTATTTGAGTCCTACTGCTGGGACTGTTAGGCTGTGCTTTGCTCTGCTTCTTTTTCTCCTTGCCAGAAGGCTCCCGGCTGCCCTTCCACACCTGTGGCCAAGTTTGTCCCACGGTGGCCTCCTGCGGCTGGTGGGACGACCAGCACTTCTTGGAGAACCTGCCGGGTGACATGTCTCGGAGGGTCAGAGCACTCAGAGGCCACCCAGCAATTAGGAAGCCGCCTTTGCACATTCCCCGGGGTGGGGTGCCCGGGATGTGGGCTGACAGTTCTGGTTGTCATTGGTTTCCTAAAAGCACCACAGAAGAGGAAACCACAGCCTCCAAAGGGGCAGATGACGCGAGAATCCGCCTCCTGAGTCACCTTTGGGTGAGCTTCACTTTACAGTCTTGGGACAGCCAGTCTTGCCTCAATATTAGTGTTAACAGGATGAGTAAGGCATGAAGACATGGGAGTCGGGGTGGAGATTGTGGGCTCCAAGTTCTGTTCCAGCCTTGTTCACCCCATTACCCACTGATACTACGTTGTTGTTGTTAGTTGTCCTCAAGTCAGTTTCAACTCATGGCGACCCTATGTGACAGTAGAACAGTCCCATAGGCTTTTCTTGGCTATAATCTGTATAGAAGCAGATCTCTGGGCCTTTCTTCCATGGAGTCACCAGGAGGGTTCAAATCACCAACCTTTCGGTTAGCAGCTCTTTGCCTCCAGGGCTCCTTGCCGATACCGCAGGGTCTTGGGGATTGTTGCCTGATACCTGAGTACATCTGCCAGAGACCAAGATTCAGCAAAGGAAGAGTCTTGATGAACTTCCAGGCTCTAACAGCATTAAAAATCATCACCTGTGAAATTCCTTTACTGTGCAATTTCTAAACCTTTAAAAAAAAAATTGAGTTGAAATTCATGTAACAAAAAATCAACCATTTTAAAGCAAACAGTACAGTGGCATTTAGTACATTCGCTATGGCGTGCAGCCATCACTACCATCTAATTCGAAAACATTTTCATTACCCTAAAAAGAAACCCCGTATTATTAAGCAGTAACTCCCCATCCTAAACCCTTTTGATCTTGAAAACCAGTTGGCATCAAGTTAACTCCAATTCATGGTGACCCCACGTGTGTCAGAGTAGAAGCACATTCCATAGGGTTTTCAGTGGTTGATTTTTTTGGAAGTAGGTCTCCAGGTCTTTCTTATGAGGTGCCTTTAGGTGGACTCAAACCTCCAAACTTTCGGTCAGCTGCTGAGCATACTATTTGCATGACCCAGGGATGCCATGAGTCAGAATCGACTCCTCAATTCCTCAGCAACTGGTTTTCAACCTTGAGCCATTTGAAATTGCATTCTAAATGTAATGTCCCAGCCCCCTAGATCAAGACCTGTACCACATGGTGGGCTCAGTAAAGATGGGACAGAATATAGTAAAAGAAGTGGGGGTAGGCAGGAGAGCAATGTGGCTGATTATCAGACCATGTTCAAGGGCAGACCGGGGACTCCCTGGACATGTGCTGCTGCCAGGACTCGGAAGTAACTGGAATATTTTGGAATATTCCAGAGGCTGGATGGTGCCTTGGAAAGAATGGGGCAGAGGAGGTAGGATGTTCGCCAGCTCCTCCATTTTCTAGCTATGTGGTCTTAGGCAAGTTAGCGAATGTCTCTGAAGCTCAGCCTCCTTGTCTAAAGGGGGCTAACAATGCCTACCTTGTAGGCTGGCTGGAGAGTCCCTGGGTTGTGCAGATACTTGGCTGCTAACCAAGTGCTCCTTGGAAACTCTGTGGGGCAGTTCTACTCTGTCCTATAGGGTTGCTATGAGTCGGAATCGACTCGATGGCACTGGTTTTTTTTTTTTTTTTTAACCAAAAGGTTGGAAGTTGGAGTCCACCCAGAGATGCCTTAGAAAAAAGGCCTGGTGATATACAGGTAGTCCTCGACTTACGATGGGCTTCCATTCTGACAACTCTGTCGAAAGTTAAGTCAGTTCTGACTTGTCGAATACCTGATTTTTTTTTTTTTTTTAGTTTTCATTATTACTGCCTTTTATTATCATATCTTTATAAATCATAACGTGGAACACCTGGAAATGAACATCTGAGAATGGTAACATCAGCAAATTATACGCTGCAACACTGTATGTGGTTGCATATTACTAACCATAAGCTGTACAAAAAGAAAAAAAAAAGCAGAAGATTGTTAAATGCGGCTTGTCGTAACTCGGATACACCATAAATCGGGGATTACCAGCCATGGAAGATCCGAGGGCCCACAATTCTACTCTGACGAACATGGGATCGCCATGAGATGGAATCGACTTGATGGCAAATGTCTTAGTGTGGTTGGGAGGGTTATGGAGCCCTGGGTGGTGCAAAACGGTTAAGCACTGGGCTACCAACCAAAATGTTGACGGCTCAAATCCGCCCAGAGTAGCCTTGGAAGGAAAGCCTGGTGACCTGCTTCCGGAAAGTTCACAGCCATGAAAAGCCTGTGGAACACAGTTCTGCTCTGACACACATGGGGTTGCAGGAGTTGAAATTGACTTGAGGGCAACTGGTTTGTTTCGGTTGGGGAGGTCTGGGAGGGTTGCAGGGAAAGTATGCAGGGTACTATGGGTCCCTGTGTGGCACACATGGTTTACACTCAACTACTAACCCAAAGGTTGGTGGTTCAAACTCACCCAGCAGCTCCATGGGAGAAATGCTGGCTATCTGCTTCTGTAAAGATTACAGCCAAGAAAACCCTGTGGGAAAGTCCTACCTTGTCACACTTGGGGTCGCCATGAGTTGGACTCACTGGCAACAGATTTGATTTTTTCTTTTTAAGTATTTATTTTTGTTGTTGTTGAGAATAAAAAAAAATACAGCAAAAACATACAGCAATTCAAGTTTCTACGTGTACAATTCAGTGACATCTTCAAATTGTGCAACCATTCTCACCCTCCTTTTCTGAGTTGTTCCTCCGCCATTGACATAAACCCACTGCCCCTTAAGGTTCCTGTCTATACTTTCGAGTTGCTATTGTTAATTCGATCCCATATAGATAGCTCTTAAAAGAGCGTAATGCTCAAGGCAGACATTCTTTACTAGTTAAGCTAAGCTATTGTTTGGTTTAAAGAAGAATTCAGGGGCTATTTCTGTTTAATGTTTAAAGATTATAACAGGGCAATAGTTTCAGGGTTTTATCCACCCTCAGAATTAAGTCGATGGCAATGGGTTTGGTTTTTTGGTTCTTATGGCTCCGGAAATTTTGGATTCCATGGTAATTGAAATTATGTTCTGCACTTTCCCCCTTTTGATCAGGATTCTTCTATTGACAGATTGGATTTTTTGATTTTATGCAGGACACTTGGTACTGAGTCTGGTACAATGCAAGTGCTTGAAAGTGGTTACTATAACGTCGTACTTATTAAATGATGAAGGTGATGGTGATGGTGTTATGGATGGAGGTGCCTGGGAAAACCCAAGTTCTCTAGATATCTGCTTCTTATCTCAGTCGCAGGAGAGAAGGGACCAGAATGGTAAAAAACAAGAATGAGAGGTCCAGAGGACTTTACCTCCACTCAGGAGAAGCAGAGTGAGATGAAAGCCTTTTAAGAAATGAGGACAATCGCTCACCCTGATTCACCTGCTCTGGCAGGGTGTTTCCCTGCACAGTTCCAGAAAAGCCTCGTATCTTCTCGCCTTTGAACTTGGGAGTCACAGAGAAGGGTTTGAAAGGCTGTGACTCAGCTCACAGCCAGCTGACTAGAGCCTCCTGGTGTGGGAGCAGGCACCCAGGAGAATGAGCCCAGGACAGTGCCTTCATGCGGCGCCCCAGAAGGTGATTTCTGTTTGCTTGTTTTCTTTTCTGTCTCCTCTTTTATACACAAAAACATGCTGAATGCTTGAGAACGTGTCCCCCATTTTCCTGTTGTAGAAGATGAGTCTTCATTTCCCAAAAGGATTCTGGGACTTATTCTCCTTGTGAGCCAGAGTGCTGACTGGCCGGGGTGGGGGAAACTTCTCTTCCTCTGTGTGTCCTCAGCAAAAGACTCCACTTGCCCGAGACCATCCAAAAGGCAGAATCTGAAAACGTGATGCTGAGTGAAACACAAAAGGGCAAATATGTATGATCCCACTTATGTGAAATGACCAGAATAGGCAAATGCATAGAGATCAAAGTTTATTAGTGTTTATCAGGGGCTGGAGGCAATGAATGAGCAGGACTCATGGGTGTTTTTACCTACTGCCAGTCAAATTTTGGCATCACACTGGACCTTGGCTTGGCACAGTTATGCCTTCAGGTTCCTGGTGCTCTGTGATGGGTATTCTTCTGTCCCTTGGCTGCTGGCTGAGAATACCCTTTCTATTCAGAGGACCAGAAGCACACAGATGTTCACTATTCTTAATTCTTTTTAGTTGCCTGTCCAATAGTACGCTATGCACCCCTCAGTGGGTCCTCTCGACAACTTTAAGGTGCACACTGCAGGCTCTGACCAACTTCTGAAAGGTGCTTTTTTTTTAAAATTAATTATTCTTTTCTTTTTGTGTTTAATAGGTCAGGGACATGCTGTAAAAATGAAGCACTAGGTAAAAATAACACAGCCTTTTATTATTATAAGAGACACCTTGCATGTGATCATTCTTCATATTGATGCTGCCTCGAGTGGGTATAGTGTCTTCCTTCCAAAGTCAAATTAGCTCGAAATAATGGCTAAGTTATTATTTTTTTCAAGTTTACCACCAAAGAGAAATTTGACTGCCTGTTTTTTGTAAAGATGTAAGTCACTGATCAATCTAAAACAAATTAAGCTGCCCTTGGTAACACGAGGCCACAGAACTGATGTCGACTGTGTGGATTGGTGGGGGAAAACCAGGGCAGACCACATTGAACGACAAGGGTGGACAGAGCATTGTGAAGGATGTGGTGTCTGGGCTTTTGCAAATTTAATGAGCATTTGACCTGATGCTGGGGCTCCTGTTGTTTGTCTGGCCCGAGTGGTGAACGCTTATCTGCCCAAGCTCATTTTTCTTCCGACGAGATATTTTTCTTTCCTACGTGAAATTAGATTTCGGGCAACATTACTTTCCTTTTGTGACCGGGAGCTGACAGTGAGCTGACCAGACCCCCGAGCAGATGGCATGGATTAGTCGAGGTTCCCGTCTCCTGATGGTCACTGCCGTGTCTGCCTTTCTCGACTGTTATCAGAGGAGACGGGAACTGTGCTGTGCCAGGCTTGGGAGCAGTGTGCAGGGCAGTGTGGGCAGCCTCTTTGGGCGGAGTGCAAAGAAACTGGCCTTGGCAGGGCCTGGCTGCTGTGGCCCGCGGTGCTGGGAAAGGAGCCTCTGTCCGACAGCACAGGCCTCTGCTCGCAAGATGGAGATGAATGCACAAAGGAGAAGTCCTTTGACCTTCTCAGAATGTGTCTGCACATTTTTGATTTCTGAAACTATTGCTCCAACAGTCACAGGGCTGGTGAAGGGGTTTCGACATGCCTTCAAAATGTCTCCCACTTTTTAATACCCTTTATTTTTTAGAGCAATTTGAGGTTTACAGAAAAGTTGTGCAGAAAATAGAGTTCCCACACACCTCCCCCCGCCCCACTGTTTCCTCTGTTACTAACATCTTGCATTCCTGTGGTGCGTTTGTTACGGTCAGTGAACCCATACTGATACAAACAAAAGTCTGTATTTATAATCTACACTGGAGTTCGCTTTGTGTTGCACAGATCTACGGGTTTTGACAAATGAGTGTCATGTGTCTTCCATCACAGTATCAATCAGAGTAGTTTCACTGCCCTAAAAATGCCCTGGGCTTTACCTACTCATCTCTTGCCCTCCCCCTGAACCCTTGGCAATCACTGATCATGTTACCGTCTCTATAGTTTTGCCTCTTCCAAAATGCCATGTAACTGGAATCACACAGAATCTTGTTTTTCAGACTGGCTTCTTTCACTTGTAGTCGTGTGCGCTGTAGAGTCGATTCTGACTCGTGGTGACCCCGTGTGTCAGAGTAGAACTACCCCACAGGGTTTTCTAGGTCATAATCTATACAGGATCAGATCGCCAGGTCTTTCTCCCGAAGTCATTGGGTGGGTTCAAACTGCCAGCCTTCCTTTAACAGCCGAGCAATTAACTGTTGCGCCACCAGGGCTCATTTTCTTTCACTTAGCACTATGCATTTAAGGCTCCTTTGTGTCATTTCATAGCTTGATAGCACTTTTCTTTTTATCGCTGAATAATACGCCATTGTATGGATGTGCCACGCTGGGCTTATCCATTCATCTGTTGAAGGACATCTTGTTTGCCTCCAATTTTTGGCAATTATGAAAAAAGCTACTATAAGCATTCTTGTGCAAGTTTTTATGTGGACACACATTTTCTCCTCGTTTTAGGCTCATTCTAAGAGTGTGATTGCTGGATTGTATGTCCCCCACGTTTGATTGTCCCAATTAATCCAGCAGCATTTAACAATGTACTGTTGCTTTCTCCCTTCTCTGCTCTGGACAGGCCCTGCAACAGGAGGGAAGGACAGGATAAATACAGGCTACAGTCTCTGTCCTGTAGGCTTCAAGGCTGCAGAGCCAATACACATGGAATAGTGAGCACTGTGAGAAAGTTTACGAGCAGGGCAGGACATCGAGATTACAATTAAATAATTGTAATTATTTGCTTAATGACTATATTCCTTCTAGGCTACAAGTCCCACGAGCGACTGAATCTGTCCTTTTCACCATCAGATTCCCGGTACCTAGGACAGTGCCTGGAATACAAAACCCATTGCTTTTGAGTCTGACTTATAGCCGTTCTATAGGACAGACTAGAACTCTCCCGTAGGGTTTCCTAGGCTGTAATCTTTAAATCTTTACTGAAGCAGACTGCCACGTCTTTCTCCTGCAGAGCCACTGGGTGGGTTCAAACCACCAGTCTTTCACTTAGCAGCCAAGCACTTAACCATTGCGCCACCAGGGCACCTAAATATTGATTGAATGACTGCAATAAGGTTTTGGGTTTAACACTTGTTATCTTGCAGAGATGTCTGTTGCAAGTGTTGGTTCTTTAGAAATTCACTTATGAAACTTCCATCTGAGGAGACTACGTAAGCTAGACATAAAGTGGTGGCCTACTGTTGTAGACTGATAGATATTTGGGGGGCAGTGGTGGTTCTAGGATAGAATTCTCGCCTTCCAGGCTGGAGTCCTGGGTTTGATTCCCATCCAGTGTACCTCAAGCGCAGCCACCACCAGCCTGTCAGTAGAGGCTTGCGTGTTGCTACGGTGCTGAACAGGTTTCAGCAGAGCTTCCAGACTAAGACTAGGAAGAAAGGCCTGGCAATTTACTTCTGAAAATCATCCAGTGTGATGGTTAATGTTATGTGTCAACTCGTCTAGGCCCTACTTCTCAGTATGATGTAATTATCCTTTATTCTGTGGTCTAATGTAAGGGGAGTTTCTTTGGGGCTGTGACCTGTATCCAATGTATATGGGTGTTCTGGCAAAGTCCTCCCTCTATCTCAATCCTGCACCTGACTCATCATCATCTGACCTCCAGTTCTTGGGATATGAGCTAACAGCCCGCCGCCTGACCTGCAGATTTTGGAATTTGCCAGCTCCTGCAGCTCCGTGAGCCAGCAGTCCGCCGTCTGACCTGCGATTTTGGGTTCGTCAGCCCTTACAACCAGATGAGTCAGGAGAAGCCTCAAGCCTGACGCCTGACCCACAGATTTGGGACTTGCCAGCTTCTACAACTGTTTGAGCCATTTCCTGGAATTAAATCTTTCTGTATTCATTTACATATATGTGCTTCATTGGTTTTGCTGCTCTAGAGAACCCAGTCTAGAAGAGCTGGTAAACACCACATGGATCACAGTGGTCTGATCCACAACTAATCATGGGGATGGTGCAGGAGCAGGCAGCGTTTTGTCCTATTGTGCATGGGGTTGCCATGAGTGGAGAGGCCGGATCAACAGCAGGTAACAACAACAGGTATTTAATGTTTTTATGTGTAGGGACTACTTGCATGTAAGCAGATTAGAAAACCATTATCATGGTTATCTCAGATCTGAGAGATACTGGGGAGTGCCAGTTTTTCAAACAAATCTAATTTTTCCATTAGATATTAAATTCCTTTGAGTTGTAAGATTTTGAAGCCTTCCAAGTCCCCCATTAAAGTGGAGAGATGACACCTAAACTTTCATGCCCCCGGTATTTTTGCAGGTCTCATTGAAATGGGGCCCAGGCTAAGCATGGGGATGAAATAACTGGGCTGTGCTTTATTCTGATGACAGTTAGATTAGATGGAGATCAGAGAAGCAATTTACAGGGACCTTGGTGGGACCAAGA
Source organism: Elephas maximus indicus (assembly GCF_024166365.1). NCBI lineage: Eukaryota > Metazoa > Chordata > Mammalia > Proboscidea > Elephantidae > Elephas > Elephas maximus. Next base: position 101,037,291 of record NC_064830.1, read on the forward strand.
AAGGTCTGGTTTTCCCCAGGGTCCAAGGGCACAGTAGCTGAGAGGTCCCTCTGACAGAAGAAGGGAGCTCATACCTTGGGGGTGGGGGAGGAGTGAGCTGAACCTTGCCCTCCAAAATCTTGAAGTTCAGCTCAAATCAGAATTTTCTGTGTCGGTTTCTTTTCTTTTTTCTTGTGGTAATATATATATAACAAAAAATTTGCCATTTTAACCATTTTTAAGTGTACCATTCAGTGACATGAATTACACTCACTGTATTGTGCAACCATCACCACCACCTACTTCCAAAATGTTTTCTTCTCTCCAAGCAGAAACCCTGTAGCCATTAAGTAATAACTCCTCATTCTCTCCTCTCCCCATCTCCTGGTGGCTCTAAGCTACCTTCTGTCTTTATGCATTTACCTGTTCTAGATATTTCATGTAAGTGGGGTCATACACTATTTGTCCTTTTGTGTCTGCCTTCTTCTACTCAGCATCGTGTTCTCAAGATTCATCCACGTCGTGGTGTGTATCAGAACTTTATTTCTCTTTATGGCTGAGGAATATTCCATTGTGTGAGTAGACCACATTTCACTTGTCCATTTGTCTGTTAATGGACACTTGGGTTGTCTCCGCCTTTTGGTTATTGCGAATAGTGCTGCAGTGAACATTGGTGTTTCTGTATCTGTTTCTTAAGCCAACTTTTTACTTTTTACAGAGATGACAGCTGGAAGAACTCTTACTGGAAATGTGACAAAACCAAAGACAGTCATTAAGCATCTTCATTGATGTTGTCATCCAGAGGTCCAGAAACATTTGTTTTTGCTTAGAAATAGTTATTTTGGGGACTTGTCAAAAATCCCACGTTTGGAACTGAATAATTCAAACTCTGACAGAATCACCTATAGGTGACACTTCAAGGGCCCTAAAGAATTAGGAAGACATTTCAATGTGTTTATAACTGATAGTATCTTTGAGTTCAAATCTCCACAAAGCACAGTGTCAAGTTCAAAGAATGTTCTCATATTTCCCAGTAGCTATGCAGTCATCTTCAAGATGACAAAGCAGATAGGAAGGAGATCAGGAAGCTACATCTGTGGGCTGGGACTTGAACGTGTATCTCCTGACTTCCAGGCCCCTTTTCTGTTACACTTTTGTCACATAAGCTGCCAAACATCTTATCTACACCCAGAGGGGTCCATAGTGCCTTTCAAAGAACAGGAATGCTGGCTGCTTAATTCCTGAGATTATTTGGAGACTCAGCTCTTTGTCTGGAATCATCCCACAACCTTGAACAAAAAGGTGAATGCTGTCCGTTTTGATGGACCACAGCAGAGGGATCCTTTGATTCCATGGATAATTTGCAAACATAAAACAGTTGCCGGGAAATTATATTAGATATGAATGATCTCCTCCATTATGACATTTGCTTTTCTTTAACACAATTTAGATGGAAAATGAACGGAAAGGTCTGGGGAAGGGGGGCACATTCACTGCTGCAGGAGGACTTGCTGGAAGCAGGATATGGAGTGAGAAAGATATATAGAGAAGATTTGTAGCAGAGGCAACCTGAGGTCTTCTGACTGGGAGACCTGTGCTTAGGGTCCTGGCTATGCCCTGGGAAATGGAATTCAGCGCTCTTTCTCTCATTTCTGTGTGTCTGCATCCTAAATCCAGGGCAGCTGGCAGCTTTTCAAGGGAGATTAGAGCTAAACTAAGGAGCCCTGGTGGTGCAATGGTTAAGTGCTTGGCTGTTAACTGAAAGGTTGGTGGTTTGAACCCACCCAATGTCTTGCAGGAGAAACACCTGGCAATCTGCTTCGGTAAAAATTATAGCCTAAAAGGAGAATGAAGAACACCAAAAACGTAAGGAAAATATGAGCCCAAGAGACAGAAAGGGCCACATAAACCAGAGACTCCATCAACCTGAGACCGGAAGAACTAGGTGGTACCCGACTACTGCCAATGACCGGACTGACAGGGAACACATAAGAGAGCTCCTCATGGAGCAGGAGGAAAGTGGGGTACAGAATTCAAATTCTAGTAAAAAGACCAGACTTGGTGGTCTGACTGAGACTAGAGGGACCCCAGAAGACGTGGCCCCCGGACTCTCTGTTAGCCCAGAACTAAAACCATTCCTGAAGCCAACTCTTCAGACAAAGATTAGACTGGACTATGAAACATAAAATGATGCCGGTAGAGAGTGTGCTTCTTGGCTCAAGTAGATACATTAGACTAAATGGGCAGCTCCTGTCTAGAGGCGAGATGAGAAGGCAGAACGGGATAGGAGCTGGTTGAATGGACATGGGAAATACAGGGTAGAGAGGAGGAGTGTGCTGTCACATTACAGGGAGAACAACTAGGGTCACATAACAACATGTGTATAAGTTTTTGTATGAGAAACTGACTTGAATTGTAAACTTTCACTTAGACCACACACACACACACAATTATAGCCTAAAAAACCATGTGGGGCAGTTCTACTCTGTCACATGGGGTCACTATGATTGGGAAATCAACTGGATGGCTCCTGACAACAACAACAAAGCTAAACTTTCAAGGGCACCAGAGGCCAGGCTGGCCCACCTCTTCCCATGTGAAAGGGGAGGGAACCCAGGTGTGCCGGATTAGGATTTGGGTACTACCTTATGGGAACACGCGTTTATAAAGCCTTATACCCTGTTCATTTCCAAGTGCAGTCTTATTGCCAGGAAAGGAGAAGAGGCTGCATTGTATATCAGAAAGCTTGACAGGCTGGAATAATTCCGAAGGCCTGTGGCGACCTTACATTTCTTCTTCTTCTTTTTTAATTTTCTTGTGCTTTACATGAAAGTTTACAATTTATACACAAACTGTTTTGTGACATTGGTTACTATCCCCAAAATGTGTCAGCATTCTCCCCCTTTCCCTTTACACCCTGGGTTCCCTGTGTCCAGTTTTCCTGACCCTTCCTGCCTTCTCAGCTTTGCTTTTGGGCAAGTGTTGCCCATTTGGTCTCACATACTTGATTGAACTAAGAAGCACATTCCTCACGTGTGTTATTGTTGTTTTATAGGCCTGTCTAATCTTTGGCTGAAAGGTGGACTTCAGGAGTGGCTTCACTTCTGAGTTAGCAGGCTGTTCAGGGGCCATAGTCTTGCGGGTTCCTTCAGTCTCTGTCAGACCAGCAAGTCTGGTCTTTTTTTGTGACTGAAGAATTTTGTTCTACCCTCTGTTGTGATCTCTGTCAGAGTGGTTGGTGGTGGTAGCCAGGCACCATCTAGCTCTTCTGGGCTCAGGCTGGTGGAGGCTGTGGTTCACGTGGTCCATTACTCCCTTGGACTAATCTTTTCCTTGTGTCTTTTTTTTTTTTTTCTTTCTTTCATTCTTCTTTGCTTTGTTAGAGATGGGACTAATTGATGTATCTTAAATGGCCGCTTGCAAGCTTTTAAAACCCCAGACACTACTCACCAAAGTAGGATGTAGAATGTTTTCTTTATGAGGTATGTTATACCAACTGATCTAGATGTCCCCCAAGACCATGTTCCCCAGCCCTCAGCCCCAGTAACTCAGGCCCTCAAGGTGTTTGGAAGTGTCTAGGAAGCTTCTATGAGTTTGATTTGGCCAAGTTGTGCTGACTTCCCCTATATCGTGTGCTGTCTTTCCCTTCTCCAAAGTTAACACTTATCTGCTATCTGGTCAGAAACCCTGGTGGTGTAGTGGTTAAGAGCTACAGCTGCTAACCAAACGGTTGGCAGTTAGAATTCACCAGCTGCTCCTTGGAAACCCTACGGGGCAGTTCTGCTCTGTCCTATAGGGCTGCTTTGAGTCGGAAATGACTTGAGGTCAATGGGTTTGGTTTTTTGGTTTTTACTATCTAGTCAGCGATTTCTCCTCCCCACCCCTTCCCTTCCTTGTAACCATCAAAGTTTTTTTTTTTTTCCAGCGTGTAAATAATAGTGGTCTCATACAATATTTGTCCTTTTGAGATTGACTTATTTTGCTCAGTGTAATGCCCTCTAGATTCATCTATGTTGTGAAATGTTTCACGAATTCATCATTGTTCTTTTTTGTTGCATAGTCTTTCACTGTGTGTATGTACCATAATTTGTTTATCCATTCATCTGTTGATGGGGACCTTACATTTTGGGGGGCCCCAAGGGGAGGGTCTGACTTTCCAGGACGTTCATTTCTGGACCTTTTTTCCTGAGTGCAAGTGCGAGGAGGACGCCTCGCCTGAGTTTTGTAGAAGGAAGCACTGCAGTGTCCCAGACCCCACATCTGTTCTAAGGCTGCTGGGACCCCATTTCACCCTCGCCTGGCCGCAGCCTCCGGATCGGAGGAGACGCCCAGGAGCGTGGGCCGCTGTCAGGACACCAGCCACACTCCGGCAGGGGGCGGGGCCGAGCACCCTGGGGCTCCGCCCACCGAGGGGCGGGGCCTATGCGTCACATGACGGCGGCGGGCTGCGGGCGGCTGAGGAGGCTCCACCGGCCGAAGAGGCCCCGCCCGGCTGAGGGGGCCCCGCCCGCCGAGGAGGCCCCGCCCGCCGAGGAGGCCCGGGCCGCGAGCCGGCCGCCGCCGCGCTGCTGGAGCCGAGCCGGCAGCCCGCGCGCTCCGCACCGGCGGCGCCCCCGCCCGCGGCCCCTCGCCCGGCGGCCCCGGCGTGCCGGCAGCGGGAGTCGCCTCAAGATGGATGAAGGCGGCGGCGGCGGCGGCGGCGGCGGCGGCGAGGGCGGAGGTGAGTGTCAGAGGTGTGGCGGCTCGGCCGGCGGCCTGGGCGGAGGTCCCGGACGGGCCCGACGAGGGCGGCCGGGGCCGGGGCGGGCGGTCGGGGTCGGCCTGAGGAGACCGGGCGGGGCCGGCCGCGGTCGCCGCCGAGCCCGAGCGAGGGTCCCGGGCGAGGCGGGGGTGCCCGGGCGGCTCGAGCCGAGGCCGCGGGGTCGCTGCTCCGGGCGGGAGTCCCCGCGGGCGACCTTCCCCGTATCCCGTCGCCAAGGGCGTCCACGCCCTCCGGGGCCCCGCCGCCGCTGGGGCTGACCGGCGCCGGTTCCTTTCTCGGGCGGTGGGAAGGGGCTGAGCCGTGGGGAATGGGGCTCCGCCAGGGTCAGAGGAGGGAGCGAGGGTTCAAACTCAGAATGAACACTTTTCTCGGCTCTGGGTCCGACGTGGTCTCTGGAATTGCTTGTGGGGCGGAGGACAGCGAGATTACAGGTGTGGATAAGCGAAAAATAAAAAAGTGGCAGAGCCGAGGGCTTGAGTAAGGAGCTACAGCCAGCGGCAGGAGTTCGACACCGGCGACCCCTTTCCTGTCGCCTCTGGGGAAGGACAGCTTTCCCAGGTGGGTCGTGTCCGTGGCAGGGTGGCCCAGGTCGTCTGTGTTTGACGTCCTGTCACCTCGAGCAGCATTTGTTGTGAACTATTTAGTGGAATACGGTACACCGTTGTGTGATGGGATGTATTGCTGCGAATTGCTTTTTTAAAACCAAATAATGTGTCTGCCTGGATTGGGACATTGGTTTGGAAAAGTACAGGATTAATACGCATATTTCACAGGGACACCCGAGGTCGAGGTTCTCTATACTTTTGTTCAGGATACCCTTTTTGCTGACAGACCAAATGATCAGAAGAACCCCAAGTCATAGGCGAGCGTTTTTTGAAAAGTCCTAATTACAGGCTGCTTAGCAGTTGCCTGTAAGAATCAGCAGGATTGAATGCTTCAGGATGAAGTTAATCAAGGTGCCTTCTAGAATTTAAGTGCTGCACCGAGGGAAACGTTTTTTTTTTTTTTTCCTGAAAGCAGCAATGTGGCTGTGATGGTGGGAAGTTGGCACAAGTCACAGCGTTTGAGAGTTCAGTGCGCGGAGTTAAAGCTAGCGATAGCACTATGGCACCAAGTGGGTGTGTTGTTTATGAAAGAAAGTGCTGTGCAAAGAAGGAGCCCAGTTGCAAACCCTCCTACAGCCAGGCTGTCGGTCTGAAGACACAGGATTCTAAGTAATGGATTCCCTGTGGATACAGCGCTTCCTGCCCATCACTCCTTGGAGGACACAACATAGCAGGCATAGCCGTTTTTCTTTTTTAGAAAATAAAGACAATTGTAACATTCAAACTTTTTTTTTTAATGAAATTTTATTGCATTTCAGTGAAGGTTTACATGGCAGTTGAGGTTCCCATTCAACGGTTTCTACCCAAATTGTTCAGTGACATTGGTTACATTCTTTATAACGCATGAACATTCTCCTTATGTCTATCTGGTTCCGTTAACATTTAACTGTTTGATGTTAGAGTTAAGGTAGCTCGACAGACATGGAAAGGTGCGTCGGACTCCGTGAGCAAAGAGATGTAGAAGACTTGAAGGTAAAAGCAGATATAAAGAGAAAAAAAGGGAGCCAGAGTCCTGGAGCAATTTATAGGTCTTGAGTCCTATAACAAAGCCTGACATTAAATATCCAGAGTGTTAGAGCTTTCTTTGGGCTATTAATATATCAAGGAGCCCTGGTGGTGCAGCGGGTAGGTGCTCAGCTGCTAATCGAAAGGTTGGCGATTTGAACCCACCAGCGGCTCCTTAGGAGAAGGACATGACAGCCTGCTTCCTTAAAGACTAAAAAAAAAAAATTTTTTTTTTTTTTTTTATTACAGCCTAGGAAAACCCTATGAGGCAGCTCTGCTCTGTCCTATAGGGTTGCTGTGAGTTGGAATTGACTTGACGGCAATGGGTTTGGTTTTTTGGGAGGAATATATCACAAGGAAACAATCTTGAAATTAAAAAAAAAAAAAACCTTATTCATGAAGATGTACATCACACTATTTATAATAGTAAAAAATTAGAAGCAGCGGTGCCCAACAGTAGGGGAATGTGAGGTAAATTAGGGGAAGCTTATTGGAGGAAAATAATTTACAGGCATTAAAAATAGTGTTGTTTTATAAGTAATGGTCTAAACAATGTTAAAACTAGTGTTACCATGGATGGTTTATTTTCTTAGTTTATGTATTTTCCAGATTTCTGGATTAAGCATTAATTACTTTCAAATTTTGAGGGAGAAAGACAAAAAATGGACTCGCTAGTGGGAAAGGTATATGATTGCTTCTAATATATAATTTAATTCACCTCACTGGAACATTCAACAATGAACAGATATTTATTGATTTCCTACTAAACTAGCAGCCTGCTAGGTGCTGGAAAACAACTTCTGACCTTTATTGATTTGGTTTATTAAAATCTTGTATTGTGAAAGACCCTTAGCAATATTTATTTTTGAATCAAGTGAAAATCTTTTTCAAAAGTTTCAAAATAAGAATCATTGTATATAGATTATTGTATAAATTCTATGTGCTTACATTTAACTCTTGATCGTTAGGGCCTTAGAACCTGACAGACCTCTTACAGTTCTTTACACTTATTAACGCCATTTAGATTTTTAAAAAATGCTTTGTTTTAAAATTCACGTTTTAAGATAAAGTTCAGCCCTTTAGCAGATATTTCAGTCAGTTGCCAAACAATTGTAAAATATAACCTCTTTGGTATATTTTTAGAACAAAGTACGCAAAGTTTCAGCTTGCTTAAAAGGGTGAGTAATCTATTTAAATGGTAGTTATAGCAGAGGCCAAAGATAATTTGTAAGGTCTTATTTGTTAATGTGTTGGTCAGGTTAAAAGACTTAAAAAATTGGTCCCTACTTGCTGCTTTTACAGTTTAATTTTTGTCCAGGGTATTATTATGATTTGTTCTTTCAGTGCAAGATAAGGACAGAGGTTGGTGATATGAGTGGAAGGCGGTTATAAGGAGGAACAAGTGGGGGGTACAAGATTACAAGAACACATTGTTATTTATAATGTGTGCAGAGTATAGTTAAGGCATTTTTAACTCCTTTGGGGCTCTGTTGCCTTTCAGTTTTTCTAGAACTATTCTTGAGGTATGACTCTTCTTGAAAGGCGACTGGCTAGTTTAATGTTTGCTGCCATCATAAAGATCAGTGTGGGAATTTATCTGACCGACGTTCCTGAATGGATCATCCATGGCAGATTAACTTTGTTGGTTTTGCCTGCCCCCGGCCCATTAATGTAGACAAGGGCTGAATCTGTCTTCGTGGGGAAAGATGCCCAGCCTCACTTAATGAAATACAAATTAAAACTATATGGAGATCCTTCCTTTCACCTGTCAGACAAGTGATAACCTCCAGGTTTGAAAAGTCTGTTGGCAAGCCAGCCAGATAGGTTGCTGGTAGGAGTGTAAATTAGTTACAGCACTTATGGAAGCAGTGCCAACCTGTGTCCCCTTGGTTCTCAGATCTGTTCTTGCCCTTCCTCTGCAGAGGACTGACCCCTGCAGGCTACCTCTCCCAGGCCCTTGAGTCAGCTGGCTTCCAGCTGGGCCTGGCCGGTGGGGAGCCACTGGTGGGAGGTTGGATGGCAGGAAGAAGGCAGAAGCAGGTTTTTCCTCCTCCTCTTTTCTGCCTCAGACACTGTCCCTGGCAGTTGCCTTGTTTCCTTCTTGGCCCTGGCTCCTGCCATCAGGTCCATTGTGGTTCTAACTTCAGCCCAGCTAGTGGCCCTAGCTCCTGAGCTTTGAAAAGACCTCCTCCTTTTGACCCCCTGGTTTAGAGGAGGTGGCAGCTTCTTGCTGCTGCTAATCTCTGGGTGGTCTCACTATTTCTTGTTTGATGTCTCAGCTTTTCCCTCACCTCTGTGATCAATTCCTTGTATTTCCTCCATTTCATATACTTAGAGAGTGTGACTTGTGTTTTTTTTTCTGGTTGGACCATGACGGATACAGGGGGCACTTGAAAGTATCTTTTAAAATTGTTGCTGTTAGTTGCTGTCAGGTTGGCTCCAATTCATGGCAACCCCATGTATAACAGAATGAAACATCATGCAGCCCTGCTGCTCCATCTCCACGATCTTTGGCATGTTTGAGTCCAGATGGACAGTATTCTGTTGTGATCCATAGGGTTTTTGTTGGCTAATTTTTGGAAGTAGATAGCTGGGTCTTTCTTCCTAGTCTGAGTCTGGAGGCTCCACTGAAACCTGTCTACTATGGGTGACCCTTTTGGTATTTGGCTTCCAGCATCACAGCAACACCCAAGCCACCACAGTGTGGCAAACGGACGGACAAGTGGTATCTAAAATTACAAGTGTATAAATCCTTTGATCCAGCAATAGCTGTTCTAGGAATTTAACCTACAGATGTATTTGTATATGTGTGAGATAGCGTATGTACAAGGTTATTCATTGCATTGTTTGTAGTAATAAAAGATGAGAAATAACCTGAGTGTCCCATCTGTAGGAGATTCATCAGATAAATCATAATATATCCAGATGGTGGATGTCATGGATTGAATTGTGTCCCCCCAAAATATGTGTCAACTTGGTTAAGCCATGATTCCCAATATTCTGTGGTTGTCCTCCATTTTGTGGTTTTCAATTTATGTTAAAGAGAATTAAGGTAGGATTGTAACACCCCTACTAAGGTCACATCCCTGATCCAGTGTCAAGGGAGTTTCCCTGAGGTGTGGCCCGCACCACCTTCTATCTCACCAGAGATAAAAGGAAAGGGAAGCAAGCAGAGAGGTGAGGACGTCATACCACCAAGAAAGCAGTGCCAGGAGTGGACTCCTGCTCCAGGGGAAGATTGAGGACAAGGACCTTCCTCCAGAGGCCACAGAGAAAGCCTTCCCTTGGAGCTGTTGCCCTAAATTTGGCCTTCTAGCCTACTAGACTGTGAGAAAATAAATTTGTTTTTGTTAAAGCCATCCAATAGTGGTGTTTCTGTTACAGCAGCACTGGATGACTAAGACAGTGGATGAAGTTGTGAAGTTGTAGAAAGAAATGAAGACACTCTTGATGAATTGATATGGAAAGATCTCCAAAATATCTTCTTAAGCTACAAAAACAAAATGTAGGAAAATGTAAAACTGCCATTTATGTTTAAAGAAAAAAAGACATTCTTACATATGCGTGAGTGTTTTCTGGAAGGTTGAACAGGGAACTAATAACAATGGTTACCTGTTTGAGGAGAAGGCTAGGAACTGAACAGATGGGGAATATGGGTGGGAAGGAAACTTTACTATATATACTTTTTTATTTTTTGAAATTAAAAAAAAAGTTCAAGTAAGTCTGTTTTCAGTTTTTCCAAAATCTGAAGATGGTTTCACAGAAAAAATAGTGGTTAAAAAAAAAATCACTCATTTTGAGGGTATTTTTATATGGAAAAAAAATATGATTAATATACATTCAATGGTAAAACGAGTTACCTAATTTTTTCAGTCTGCTTGTAGGAAATTAACAACTACTAGTCTTTTGAATGTTTAAAAAGTAGGCACAATAGATGCTTTTAGAATGTGCTTAGAGCATATTCTTTTCTAGTCAGTTTATTCATTTAACAAATATCTATAGCCTCTCTGCCAAATGCCAGGTGCTCTGCATGGCACAAGGGCTGTAATGGTGAAGGAGGGAGATGAGGTTCCTAGGACATGGAGCTTATGTTTAGGTGGGGAGACAGGTGGGAAAGGTAAACGGATATATAGACTAATTGCCCATTATAATTAACGGGTTAAAGGAGATCAACAAAGGGTTGAAGGAGAGAATGAGGGTGAGTCTATAGGGTCGCTATGAGTTTGAATTGACCGGAAGGCAGTGGGTTTTGTTTGGTTTTGGTTTAGGGTTGGTGGGGCAGGAGAAGTGAAGCCTTTCAACCAAGGAACCTTCTTTGGGGAAATGCTGTTTCGGGTACAACCTCAATGGCCAGAAGGTCTTGCCAATCATGCACACAGTGGACCAGGCAGAAGGAAAGGTACAGAGCTGGAGAGAGCTGAGTATGTCTGCAGAATTGAAGGAAAGTTTCTGTGGTTTAAGACAGTTTTTTAAAATTTTTTTTAAGGGGGGAGAGAGAGGCAAGGGCCATATCAGGTGGTTTCAGTAGGTCCGAAATTCAGATTTTCTTATGTGTGCATGAAGCCATTGGAGGGTTTTAACCAGGGGAATGACATTTGATCTACATTTCAAGAATTTTAGTTAAGGTTTACATAATGCTTTCTATAGGGGGTAGTGGTGGTTCAGTGGTAGAATTATTGCCTTCCATGTAGGAGACCAGAGCCCTGGTGGCACCAGTAGTTAAGTGTTTGGCTGCATCAAAAGGTCGGCAGTTCGAATCCACCAGCTGCTCCCTGGAAACCCCATGGGGGCAGTTCTGCTCTCTCCTGTACGGTCGCTAAGAGTCGAAATTGACTCGACGGTGGCGGGTTTGGGTTTTTTTTTTTAAATTAATGTGGGAGACACAGGTTCCATTCCCAGCCAGTGCACCTCATGCGCAGCCACCACCCGTCTGTCAGTAGAAGCTTGGGTGTTGCTGTGATGCTGAACAGGGTTTCAGTGGAGCTTCCAGCCTAAGATGGACTAGGAACAAAGGCCTGGCAATGTATTTTCCAACATCAGCTGATGAAAACCCTGTGGATCCCAGTGTTCCGATCAGCAACTGATCACGGGGATGGTGCAGGAACTGGCAGTGTTTTGTTGCATTGTGCATGGGATCCATGAGGCGGGCCCACTCCATAGGGGCTAAGGACAGCAGCGCTTTCTGCAAAACAGGTTCTGTCCTATGTGCTTTACATATCTTAAGTACTCTTCCCAGTAACCCTATTAAGTACTTATTATCATCACCATTTTACAGGCGGGAAAACTGAGACACAGGGAAGTTAAGTGGCTTGCCTGACGTTGCACAACTGGGGCTGTATAGGGTCTGCATGTCCTGGTAAAGAGGGCTGTAAATTTTTCCCATAGAAAGGCCAGATAGTCAATATTTTAGGCTTTGTGGGGGCTCTGATGGCACAGTGGTTAAGAGCTTGTCTGCTAACCAGAAGGTCTGCAGTTCGAATCCACCAGCTGCTCCTGAAACCCTATGGAGTAGTTCTTTTCTGTCCTATAGGGTCACTATGAGTTGGAATCGACTCGACGGCATTGGGCTTACAAATCCAGAAGTGCTTTTTACCTTGGGTGTCGTCATTGACCTTACTCTGGTTCCCTGTATCTCTTTGACATCTTCCATCCCTCTTCTCACCGTTTCACACCAGCCACACAGGTCTGCTTGCTAGTCCTTGGACCTGCCAAGCTCAGTCCTCCTGTCTCAGCTCCTTTGCACTTGCTGTCCCTCCGCCTGCAGTGTTTTCCCCTCAGCTGTCTGTGTGTCATGCTTCCTTGCTTCATTCAGGTTTCTGTTCAGATGTCTCCTCATCAGAGAGGTCTTACTCGATAAACCTGTCTGAAATAGCACCCCATTGTTAGCTTTATTTTTCTTCTTTGTGCTTACCACCCCTTACCTATTATATATTTGTCTCTTCCCTCTTAGAATGTAAATTCAATGAAAAGCAGAAATATTGTCTGCCTTTATTCACGGTTAATATCCCCAAGATCTAGAACACTGTTAGGTGCATAGAAGGCCTTCAGTAAATATTAGTTAATAAATATCAAATAAAATCGTAGTTACTTTTGTGTAGTAGCCTTCCCTGACCCTATTTCCTTCTTCCTTTTATATTTCCTGAGAGGCAACCATTACGAATTTGATGTGTGACCCTCTAGTGTGTGTGTGTGTTCACACACATTAACCATACATACATATACACACATACATATATATGTGCACACACACATGTGTTTACTTTTTATTGTGATAAAATATATCTCTCAGAAAACTTGCTGTTTCAGCCAGTCTTTAAGTGTACAATTCAATGACATTAATTGCATTCACAATCTTTAGAGTATTTTTAATACTTAACCCAGTTGTTGTCAAGTCAATTCCAACTCATGGAGACCTTAGACAGACATATATTTATACATGTATGTGTGTGTATATCCGTAAACAATATATAGGTACTTGTGAGTAGTGTTCTTATTTTCCAGCATTCCTAGTGTTCTTAATCAACGCACGGTGTTTGTCAATGATGGTCTAATTTACGTTGCTTTAGTAGTGATCAAATGTATTTTAGAGAGAGAATCTGTTGGACAAACTGTTGGCTTGGAGGTTGGAGGTGAAGGAAAGAGGAATCTAAGAGGGCTTCCCTGTTTCTGGCTTCTGTGACTAGGTGGATTATGGTGCTGTTTGATGAGAAGAGGAGGTCTTGGTAGGTAGGACTAGGAGAAAACCATTTTGAGGATTCTTTTTTTTTTAAATGTCTTTATTTTGCCTTCATTTCTGAAGGGCACTTTCACCGGGTATACAATTCTAGGGAGTCTTTGGCTGGTGCAAATGGTTAATGCACCCAGCTGCTAACCAAAAGTTTGGGGGTTGGTGTCTACCTAGAGGTGCCTTGGAAGAAAGGCCTGGTGATCTATGTCTGAAAAATCAGCCATCGAAAGCCCTATGGAGCACAATTCTACTCAGACACACATGGAATTAACTCGATGGCAAGTGGTTTATACAATTCTAGGTTATCAAGTTAATTTCTTGTAGTGCTTTGGAGATGCCATTTCATCGCCTTCTGGCTTCCATTGCTTCTGTTGAGAAATCAGCTGTTACTGTCTGATTGTTCCTTCGAAGATAGTGTGTCTTTCTCCCTCCTCTGGCCGCTTTTCAGATTTTCTCTTTGCCTTTGGTTTTCAGCTGTGTTACTGTCATTTGTCTGGATGTGGTTTTCCTCACATTTATCCTGCTTGGGATTGGTAGTTCTCATCCTCTTTCTTCTTTTCCTCCTCCTCTCTCTCTTTTTTTTTTCCTTATAAAGCTGTGATAAAACTGTGACTTGAGATCTTAACATTAGATTTGGAGAATTCTTGGTCATTATCTCTTCATATATTACTTCTAATGCATTCATTTTCTCCTTTAGGACTCTAATTACATGTATGTTAGATCTTTCACTATGTCCTGTATGTTTTGATCTACATTCCAGTGTAGTAGTCCTTTGACTAGCTCTGTCTATTCTACTGTTAAACCAATTCATTGGGTTCTTAATTTTAGTTACTGTCTTTTTCAGTTTTCTTGATTCTTTTTTTAGATTGCAGTTTTCTGCTGACGTTTTTGATCTTGTCAACTAAATTCTTTATTATGTTAATCATAGCTATTCTAAAGTCTGTGTCTGGTAACTCCAATATTTGGATTTCTGAGAGTCTCTTCTACCCTTGGTTTTTAGTCAGTCATCTGATCTTGACTCAAAGTATGCCTTTTAAGCTTTCATTAAATTCTGGACAACGTGTATGAAAAATTGCAGAGATAATTTGAGACTCTGGATATCTTCCTCAAGAGAGGATTCTGTCAGGAGGGTAAGGTAGGGGACTGTCAGTTTAATTCAACTGGGATTTGAGCTCATTTGAAGCTGGGCTTCAGTCTTTATGAAGGCTGGTCTGCTACTGATTAGCCTTTCTTCTAGTGGTCCCAACTGAAAGTGTGGTGGAGGAGGGTGGTTACCAGGTCCTCTCCTACTTAGTGGGCCCTGAACTCCCAATTTTTGTCCCTCCAGGCTCCTCTGGCTGCTCTAAATTCTGCTGACCTCAAATTCTCACGCACTTGTTTCTGCTCAGCTTTTTGGCCTCCTACCTGCTGCTGTGAATGGCAAATGCCTCAAGGAGAAAAGTGGCTCAGATTGTTGGACTCACCTCTCTTCTGTCTGGGTTTCTGACCCCCCTCAGTCCTCACTGCATTGGACGCTTGCTACGGCCTCCAAACAGTTGTTTTTAATAATTTATTAAGCCTTTTCACTTGTTCTTGGCAGAAAGGTTAGTCCTGGGCAAACTGGTCAGCTTCTACTGGAAGCAGAATCTCAGGAGTTTAATTTTGATAATGAAAATTTGACTTGTCCATGAGATTTCTAAGTGGAGATGACAGGCAAGCAGTTGGCTGTGTGAAGCTGCTGCTTAAAGGACTGGTCTGGGTAGGAGATAAACATTTGGAAGATAATCCATATTTTAATGCTTGGGGATGGACGAGATCACCTAGGAGAAGAAGTAGAGGAAGAGGAGAAAAATCTCAGGACTGAGGATGACCTAGCAAAGGAATCTGAGGAGTAGCCAGTGAGGTCAAGGATTCCTTGGAGCTTGTGTGGTATTGTAAAGGTTAAGGGAGGAGAGAGTTTTTTTTTTTAGAGTGTACATGTTTAATAAGGTAGGACCAAGGGGAATGAGAACAAGAGAGAGACAAAATATGCTGTAATGCAAAACCCATTTGATTATAAACCAAATAAAGCAGATCCTCATCTTGATATTCATGAAGAAAATGTTAAGGGAAATGTGGTTTTAATTTTTTAAATAATTTTTATTGTAAAGTTTACAAATCAAATCAGTCTCTCACACAAAAACTTACATACGCCTTGCTACATACTCCTAATTATTCTCCCCCTAATGAGACAGCCCACTCCCTTCCTTCACTCTCTCTTTTCGTGTCCATTTCACCATCTTCTAACCCCCTCTACCCTCTCATCTCCCCTCCAGGCAGGAGATGTCAACATAGTCTCAAGTGTCCACCTGATCCAGGAAGCTCACTCCTCACCAGCATCCCTTTCCAACCCATTGTCCAGTCCAATCCATGTCTGAAGAGTTGGCTTTGGGAATGGTTCCTGTCCTGGGGCAACAGAAGGTCTGGGGCCACGACCACTGGGGTCCTTCCAGTCTCAGTCAGACCATTAAGTCTGGTCTTATGAAAATTTGGGGTCTGTATCCCACTGCTCTTCTGCTCCCTCAGGGGTTCTCTGTTGTGTTCCCTGTCAGGGCTGTCATCGGTTGTAGCCGGGCACCATCTAGTTCTTCTCATCTCAGGATAATGTAGTCTCTGGTTCATGTGGCCCTTTCTGTCTCTTGGGCTCATAATTACCTTGTGTCCTTGGTGTTCTTCATTCTCCTTTGATCCAGGTGGGTTGAGACTCATCGATGCATCTTAGATGGCAGCTTGCTAGTGTTTAAGACCCCAGGCGCCACTCTTCAAAGTGGGATGCGGAATGTTTTCTTAATAGATTTGATTATGCCAATTGACTTAGATGTCCCCTGAAACCATGGTCCCCAAACCCCTGCCATGCTGGCCTTCAAAGCATTCAGTTTATTCAGGAAACTTCTTTGCCTTTGGTTTAGTCCAGTTGTGCTGACCTCCCCTGTATTGTGTCTTGTCTCTCCCTTCACCTAAAGTAGTTCCCATCTGCTATCTAATTAGTGAATACCCTTCTCCCTCCCTCCCTCCTCTCATAACCACAAAAGAATGTTTTTTCTCAGTTTAAACTGTTTCTCAAGTTCTTATAATAGTGGTCTTATACTATATTTGTCCTTTTGCAACTAATTTCACTCAGCATAATGCCTTCCAGGTCCCTCCATGTTATGAAATGTTTCACAGATTCATCACTGCTCTTTATCGACGCGTAGTTTTCCATTGTGTGAATAAACCGTAATTTATCCATTCATCTGTTGATGGGCACCTTGGTTGCTTCCATGTTTTTGCTATTGTAAACAGTGCTGCAGTAAACATGGGAGTGCATATATCTGTTCGTGTAGAGGCTCTTATATCTCTAGGATATATTCTGAGGAGTGGGATTGCTGGATCGTATGGTAGCTTTTTAAGGAATCGCCAAATCGATTTCCACAGCGGTTGTACCATTTTACATTCCCACCAGCAGTGTATAAATGTTCCAGTCAGAGAGTGTTTTAAGAGGAGAGAGCGGTCAGCTGTGTTGAATACTCTTGAGAGGCGGACTAAAATAAGGATAGAGAAGTACCTGTTGGATTTGGTGACTTAAAAAAAATGGTTTGGTGGAGAGGTTGGGAGCAAGCTCGACTGGAGTGGATTAAGGAGGGAGTGGGAGAAAGGTTTGTCCATGCTGAAGGAATAGCACGTGCCAGGGCCCTTAAATGGAAGAGTTCGGCATATCCGCAGAATGGAGGGAAAGCCCTTTTGATTGGAGCCTAGTGAGGGAAAGGTTTGTTTGATTTGCAGCTCAGTGTTCCTCACATTGTTGATGGTGCTCGAGGACCAAGAGTAATTTATATGAAGTGAGTTAGAGCAGTAGCATTGTTTGCTCACAGCCTTAGTATAAATAACTTCAAGATAAGTAAATTAGTTTAAAAAATTATTGACAGATCCTTTAGGATACAGGTTTATCAATTTGTAATATAGACTTATTGAAACTCTTGAAGTGAAATGAAATGAAAAAAAAATTTATCAGAACATCCTAGAACTGCTTAAAATATATTAAATATTTTGAATTTGTGGGAAAAGAATAATTTAAATGAGATCAGAAACTACATGGCTCTCCATCCTGGTTTTTGAAGTTAACCAAACTTACAAACTTTTTTTTTTTTTAACAAAAAAAAGTTATTTAATTTTATTTGATTCCTGATTGATGGTTAGTGATTTTTTTTTTCCTTCTTTTTTTTTTCAGCCGGCAGTTTTGGCATCCTAGTAGACCCATCAGATATAAATGTATAGTTTGATTGAAGCTACTGGTAACAGATTCTGTTTCAAAATACCCTACTTAGTAATTTCTTTAGTTAAGAGAATTGTACACACCAAACTCATAAACTTTTTGTAGTTAATATCAATTCCCCAACTGACATGACGTACATGTGAGATTCTGTAGTGTTTTATAATTTGACTAGAGACAATTCAGCAAGTATTTATTTTGGATAAATATCTTTCAGTAGTATTGTAAATATTAGAACAGACTCACCTGAGCCAATTCAGTTGGCTAAGAAGATTTTGTAATTTACTTTTGCAGAGCAAATTTACTCTTTTAGCTGACTTAGTTTTCAGTAAGTCACCAGGAACACAGTTAAGGTAGGAGAAAATAAAAGTTTCTATCCTAAACTGTCAGCAGGGCTATTGTTAATTATGGTGCACTTATTTCTGTAATTAATAAGTAAAAACAGCAATTTGCTATTTTAATGAAGCACTTTAATGATCGAACAGTATTTCCCAATATCTGGATAATTAGTAGAATTTCTTTTTTTAGTTTTCATCCAGATGTTTGGCAATGTGTAGGCACAGCCGTACTGCAATTTTCTAATTCACTTTCATGGGAACATATAATATTCTCCGTTTATTTTGGACAGTAGAGTTTCCTTTTTCTGTGGACAGATACATCTGAAACACATGCTCTTTGAGTGGAGTTTGTGGTCCTCTGAGAATTCTCTGAAGGAGGAAATGGGTTGACCTATTTGGTTGCTATGAAGTAAAAACAATCTTGTTTCCATTTTTTTGTGAACATCTGGGTTGCATTTAATATTTTACATTCTGAAGGTTCTTTAAAACCACAATGTGATAATATGAGGGTTCATTAAAGCAGTAACTATTTGGCTATTTCTATAGTTGATTTAAGTGCTAGGGTGGCTGATAAATTTTTTAAAAATACTTTTTCCTCCCTAGAAAATGTAACTTTTAAATAAACTCATTGCCGTCAAATCGATTCCAACTCATAGTGACCCTGTAGGACAGAGTAGAATTGCCCCATAGGCTTTCCAAGAAGCAGCTGGTAGATTCGAACTGCTGACCTTTTTTTTTTCGTTTAGCAGCCACGCTCTTAACCGTTGTACCACCAGGGCTCCAACTTTTAAGTAATGAAACCTTAGATTTGAAAACCTAAAATGAGATCTAAATTTTTTTCCTGGGTGGGGGGTTTGGAAGAAAAGAAAAAAAAAGGACTGATTGATCTGTGTCTTTATCGGCCAGTGCCATGTAGTTTTTGGTCACTGGTAAAGCTGTATTTGAATCTGTGAAAGACAGTTAGGCCCGTATTGCAAACCACCTTCCCCTTTTCCCTCACACACAGAACCCTGATTTGTTCAGCTTTCTACCCATTGGGGAGGAGGACCCTGTTGTCACAAAGGAGTAAATCTTAAATAGTTTAAGCCAGATTTGGCAATCTCTTTTTTCCTTATCATTGATTTTCCTTCCTTGATCATTGGAGGATGGGTGGATGTGTACCCCAAATCTGGCCAGTGAGATGTGAAAGGCAGTTTGTGGGGGACCTTTTGGAGAGTTTTCTTCCTTTAAAAAAATATACAAGGAAGAAGCAGTTCTTTGTCTTATGCTAGCCTTTGTTGTATGTGCTGGTTAGGTAGCCATCTTACCTCCATGCCAGAAGCTAGCCTCAAGATCCGAGCCCATGTGGCCAACTGGATCCTGGATGATGATGTTGAATTTCTGAATTTAGCCCACCCGGGAGCCTCCCTATCTCCAGACTTCCTGTCACATGGCACAGTGAATATCCTTGTTTAAATGGTTGAGTAGAGGTGTCCTGTAACCTGGAGCCAAAGGCATCTTAACAGATATGACTTGTAACAGCAGGTAGGTTTCATTCTCTCATTCATTCAGTAAGGATCTCATTGCGACACAGTGCAGAAGAGAAACATAATAAGTAAGTTTTCATTAAACATATATTATTTGTCATTTTAAGAACGGAGCTAGTTATGTATTCTTTTTGAGATTAGTAATTTCTCCCACTTTTAATAAAGCAAAACATTTTCATATGCTTAGAAATCCATTAATAGTTGCATGTGGCAAATCCTTATGACCAGATTTATTTTAACTCAGAAATATTCAGAAAAATGCAGTAATTGAAAGTGGCAGACAGTGTGATTTAATATGCTGCTAAAAGACAGGACTTCCTTTTAGTTCTTAGCAGAGAGGAAATAAAAGAAAATGACCAAGAATGTTCTTTTCTAAGTTTCAGTAATTGGATTAAATTTTTTTTTAATTGAGGAAGGATCAGACAGATGAATTCATTTTTGTTTGTATTAGAGTATGGGAAACTTTGAGGTTTCTAATGTCTTGTAGACATTTGGCATCTTCACATGATGAGGCTGTGTTTCCCGAGTGTGGGAGGACAAGCGATTGCAGACTTCTTTCAGGCTCTGACCACACTTCTGAGAGCATGGACATTTTTGAGAATAAAATGCTGCCTTTCATTGCCTTACATGAAAAGAATCTTGATACTGGCTAAGCCTTCTCCTAAATTGTTGCATTTTCTCGGGAGCCTCTGAGTTTCTGCTGTGGATTCCCAAAATCACGTGTTTATAAGACAGCTTTTTCATTTAAAATAGTGGTTAAGCCATATACTAGTCAAATGGTTACTGTGAGGTTTTTATTTTTTACAAGAGAAAGTCAAATGTGTTCTTTCCTGCCTTTCTGTAGTCAGACTTGTCTTTAAATTCTCCACAGCTTGCTCATCAGACCTTCTCCTGATGACAAGCAGACAGAGGGAATAGAGGTCTTCCCACTGGAATGCAGGCAGGATGTCCCACCCTTGTGTGACTCCCTCAGTGCTTGTTCTGTCTTATAAGTGCCCAATAATTTGTCTGGGCATGGAAAATATGACTAGTTTTTAATTTTTTTGATTCTGGAAAGAGCCAAGCTGGGGAGTCTCCTCTGGGTTCTGCTGCTATTAGTGTTTAGATGTTTGGTTTTAGGATTTAACCCTTACTTTTCCACACTGTTCCCTGTCCCCTTTTCCTTCCCTTTCAATAGAGTCTGGGGCCTTCTTTCTTTGCCCTCTTCCTAGCGAGTATTTTAATCCTGGCTGTCCTGCATCTAAAGATAATAAGAAAATCTGTTTCAGAAGTGTTCTGGCAAAGAACTAGATGGGGCCTGGCTACCACCGGTGACAGCCCTGACAGGGAACACAATAGAGAGTCCCTGATGGAGCAGGAGAAAAGGGGTGCAGAACTCAAATTCTAATAAGAAGACCAGACTTAATGGTCTGAACAAGACTGGAGGAACCCCAGAAGACAAGGCCCCCGGACTCTCTGTTAACCCGGAACTAAAACGGTTCCCAAAGCCAGTTGTTCAAAGAATAGACTGTACTATAAGACATAAAATGATACTCATGAAGAGTGTGCTTCTTTCTTAGTTCAAGTAGATACACGAGCCTAAATGGGCAGCTCCTGTCTGGAGGCAAGATGAGAAGGCAGAAAGGGACAGGAGCTGGTTGAATGGACACGGGAAATCCGGATTGGAAAGGAGGAGTGTGCAGTCACATTATAGGGAGAGCAACTAGAGTCACATAATGGTATGTGTATTAATTTTTGTATGAGAAACTGACTTGAGCGGTAAACTTCCACCTAAAGCACAACTAAAAAAAATAAAAAGTATTACGGCTAGCTCTACAGTAAACATTTTATCTCCTTCCAGTTTATCTGGAAAGGTTTGAGGTAGGTTAAAAAAGAATTTCACTCTTCAGAGAAAGGTCCACATTGGGATTTAGTGTGAGTCTCCCCAGGTGTTCTGAAACTGAGAAAGTACCCTTGAGACCACGGCCCAAACCAGGGATCTGCCCACTTCACTTTGCAGAGACTGTCTCCTAGAAGTTGTCTAGTCTTGTTAGCTTTGCTTGGGTGGGTTTATCGTGGTTTTAGTAGTGAAGTTGGTTAAAGTGGTGCCTGGGAGTTTCAGGAACAGATTATACAGGAAAGCCATTTCCTTAATTGAAGAGTTTTAAAGTTACTGGCGTCAGTGTTGGTGGTATAGTGGTGAGCATAACTTGCCTTCCAAGCAGATGACCCTGGTTTGATTCCTGGTGAATACATCCTGACCTTTGGAAACCCTGGTGGCATAGTGGTTAAGAGCCATGGCTGCTAACCAGAAGGTTGGCAGTTCGAATCCACCAGGTGTGCTCCTTGGAAACCCTATGGGGCAGTTCTACTCTGTCCTGTAGGGTTGCTATGAGTCGGAATCAACTGGATGGCAACAGGTTTTGAAAGTTACGGGCAGTCAGCCTCGTGCCAACTTCCACTTTTGAAAGGAGTTCAAGTCCAGACTTGGGTGGTGATACTAACCTGTGCATCCTCCCCAAATGGCAGGGAGGAGAGTCTGTCTTTTAGCACGGAGCTTCATTTTATGAGAGACTTTCTGCTTGTTTGATGTTTCTCCGGTTTCCCAAACACTTAACCCATCCCTCCATTCAGAGTCTCTTACTCACATCACTTCATCAGAAGCTGGAACCATGGAGCATCTCAGCGCAATAGCGTTAGCTTACCTGTCCTTCCCCAGTCGTGCTTCTCCGTGGCTGATCTTGTTGGGGATGAATCAGGCTAGAGTAGGACCAGGCAGCCATTCCTTCCTAAGGGATTTTGCCCTATGGGATTTGGGAGGTCTTCTTTCCGCTCCAGCCTCTTTGAGTACTGTGACTTCAGAATCTTTGCCTGTTTGCTGTATCAGGTCAACCATTGAGGATATTTCTGATAATTTCCCCAGTTTAAGGCAGAAAATAGTCTACTGTGATGTTAATGGGTTTATTCTGAGAAATTGGTGTCTCTAATGTCTGCGTGCTTGTATAAGCTTGATGAAACATTTGAACTTGATTGTTATGTTTGGTGTTCACATCTTTTTAAGTAAGTATATTCATCTCTGACACTGGTTTCCTCGTGACTCTGTGTAGGTTACTTAATCTCCGCAAGCATCAATTTTCTGATATGTAAAATGGACATTAAAAACCCAAAGTGAAATAGTGTGTATGAAGAATTTATTTAAAAAATCCCAAATAATTAGTAGGTGTTCAAAATTGTTATTTGTCAGCTTATTAGGCCTCTTGTCCACATTTACGTACTATGCAGGGTATGTTGTATTATAAATCATTGTATTTGGGTTTAGGAATAACTAATAATTGGCAATATAATTATTTGTATCTAATTTTTTTGAAAAAATTTCAGATGTACAGAAAAGTTGAGAAAATAGTACAATGAACACTCATGCTTTTCACCTAAATTTACCAATTGCTAACATTTTGCCACATTTGTTTTCTATCTTTAATATATTATACATAGATGCTGATATTTCAGCTGAACTCTTTGACAGGAAGTTGCAAACATCATAACACTTTATCCCTAAATTTAGCATTTATCTCCTAAGGATATCCTCCTGTATAACCATAACCATTGTCATACTTTAGAAAATTAACGATAATTCTATATTATTTCACAAATAGTCTAAATTTGGCTTTCCCCAGTTGTTTACAAAATGCCTTTTATACCTATTTTTTCCTCCTATCTCAACTTTAAGGTTCACACTGTGTATTTAGATGTGTCTCTTCAGTCTATTAATTTTTTTTTTTTTTGGTGACATTAACTTTTTTGAAGAGTCTGTCTAGTATCGTCATTTGCACCTCATAGACTAGATGTATAAGCAGAAGAGATCATGCTTTGGTTTCTTTTTGTTGTTGTACTTTAGGTGAAGGTTTACAGAACAAACTAGTTTCTCATTAAACAGTACACAGATTGTTTTATGACCTTGGTTAACAACACACGACATGTCAACACTCTCCCTTCTCAACCTTGGGTTCCCTGTTACTAGCTTTCCTGTTCCCTCCTGCCTTCTGGTCCCTGCCCCTGGGCTGGCGTGTCCCTTTAGTCTCATTAATGCTTTCGTTTCTGTAGTGTCACATTTTACTATAAAGAATGTTAAAATCATCTACTTGATTCAAGGTCAAAGTCACATACATTTTCCTTGTTCTTTGGTAAATGTGGATTAAATTGGTAACCAAAAGGAGTTACTAAAAGGCTCAGATGTCAATGGAATATGTGAGTGGGTGAACTTGGAACAAATATACATGGTGGTTTGTTAGCCCTACACCCATATGGAGATGATTAGTTATCTGGCTTAACATAGTAAGAATTTTATTTTACTGTTTGGCCAAAGCTTTATAAAGACATGAATTCTTGAATTGGAAAATTTAGTAAGATAAACTATATTTACTTAATACAAAAGAAATGCTTTTGCTGTCAGATCCTGGGATGAAGAACAAACCTACCATGTCTCAGGAGCAAGTTTGTTCTTCTTCCCTCTCTCTCAACACTTTTCTATTGGCTTTTAGAAAGTTCAACTTCAGCTGCAGCTGAGACTAATACAGGATCCAGCTGTAACTTTTTGTTGTTGTTGTTCGTATATCCGGTGATGGTCATAGCAAACTCATTGTATGAAAACTCAATAAAGGAAAGGGCAGGGTGGGAAAAAAATGACACTCTATAAAACTATTCAAGAAATAGCAACAGGATCTAGGAGTCTCCCTTCAGGCTACTGATTTACATTCCACCCTGAAGTATTTGTTATATTGTGTTTGTGACTAGTCCCTCAGGCATTTTAGTTTTCCCCTTTTAATAATATTCTGTATACAGCCATGTAACTAGAGAATATACATGAGGTTGGCACATTCTTTTCAGTGGGAGGCAAAAAATAGCAACTCGTGAGATCCCAAGAGACTGAACCTTGCTAATGTAAAATAGAGCAAGGATTTTTCAAAATATCGTTCACGCTGGTGTAGATACAGCAGCGCTCTGCGAAAGAAAGCCAAGCTCTCTTTTCCTGAATTTATTCAGCCGCACTCCTATTTATGCATTGACCATGCAGCAAGTAAGTATAGAATCAACAGTTAAATTAAATTTCCTATTTGCATATCTTCTTTAATGTAGTTGCTGTAAAGGCTTTGCATCTTTGATTAACTCTGTCTTATGGGGACCAAGAACATATTTTTATCACCCTGTAGCTGAGGATGAATAATGTGTTTTAAAATAGTTTTTGTGGTAAATATAATTATCATAAGACTAGTGATTTTTACATGCTGTGTGTCTCAAACATTCTTTTTCTTTTTATGTGAAGGAGGTCAGATTTCTCAGATTTCTTGTAATTGTAGCCAGACATCCTGTTGGGGGGTACTTGAGAGCAGTGCTGCCTGTGAAGAAATCGTGTAGTTCTGAAGGAATCTTCTGATGTATTTTTTTAGATGTGATTTTATAGACCCGTTTCCTTGAAATCCCATACTCTATTTTTAGCTGCTTTCTACATTCCTGTGGTTCAGGGTATCAGTAATAAACGTGTCTATTATTCAGCACAAAAATACTTTGATGGTCTCAGTGCTGATTGAGCCGTAGAGGGAAAATAAATGGGTAGCAGTTGTTGTCGATTCTGTGTGAGTACTACTGAATAAATTTAACAGAAGGGAGCTTGGCTTGCTTTCAGAGAGCATTGCTATATCTATACCAGCCCGAATGATATTTTGAAAAATCCTTGCTCACTTTTACATTAGGTGGATTCAGTCTTCTGGGTTCTTACAAGTTACTATTTTCTACCTTCCACTGAAAGAGATGTTTTATAACCCTGAAAGAAACTTCCTATATGTGTCTGGTACCTCTCTCCTGCCCTATTTATTACCCACAGGGTTTTTTTGTTTTGTTTTGTGTTTTAATTTAAGAATAGTCTGGTAGCTTTTTCCTTAGATTTAAAAATGATTGGTTTAGTATAGCATCAGAGACGCTCATATTCTTGGAGTCGTTTTGACCTAATGAAGCGTTGTTCCAGCAGTGACAGACTGTTCCCTTTGATTCTTATCTGGGAATGAAGTACCTATACTTTTTTTTTTAATTGAAATATAATTCACATGCAATAATATTTACTCTTTTAAAGTTTCTAACTCAGTAGTTTTTGGTACAGTCACAAAGCTTCGCAGCCTCACCACTGACTCATTGTAGAACTTGGTCATCACCCCAGAAGAAACCCTGTCCCATTAGCAGTCACTCCCCATTTCCTTCCCAGCCCCTGGCAACCACGAATCTACTCTTCCGTCTCTATGGATTTGCCAGCTCTGGAAATTTCGTAAAAAATGGAATTGTACAATACGTGGCCCTTTGTGTCTGGCCTTCTTTCATCGAGCCTAATGTTTTCCAGGTTCATCCATGTGGCAGCGTGAATCAGTATAAAATATCTCTACTACTTCTGTGAGTAGGATTGAGGTCTGGAAGTGGTTCTAGTTTCAGGAGTGGTTGGGGAGATTTTGCTCCCTCCGGTCACATGACAGAATCTGTGGCTTGTATGCGATTTTGAAGGTTTTTGTGTTTACATGTGTTTTCCTCTCATTGAGAAAGGTTGAGTTTATTTTAAGCTTTATTATTTGGAGAATGACGGGGTTGAACCCTCGCTGTGTGACCCTGTCGTTTATAGCGTCATGACCGTTTGCGTCTGGAACAGGAACAACCGTGTTCGTAGCAAATTTCTACTTTCCCTGAAGACCAACTTACGAGTTCGAGAAACTGAATTTCCCAAGGGAGCTGTGCTGAACTCTGTTCTCATAAGTCTGAAGGATCTATGTCTCAGGGACCCAGAGAGGCTTCACCAGTATGACCCCAGTGGAGGCCGTGTTAATCAGAAGCTTATGTTAAGAATCTGATTCTGACTTTCCAATTAAGTGGACTGAGCCCTAACTTTCATCCCCCATTTACCCTGAAATTCCAATAAATGATAGGAAAGGAATAACCTAAAAGGCAAGAGACTGCAAAGAGATCTTTAGTAGAGATGAGAATTAAGTTCGTGCAAGAAGAAGTCGGAAACCTATTAACAGTGCAATAGAATGGGGAGTTTGAGTAAGCAGGAAGGGTCTGGGCAGCGCCTCTAAGGCTGACTCAGGCAGGTGGGAAGGGGGGTGAGAGAGGAAGGGGTGCTGCACTCAGGAAGCCACTGTGCCGTGGTGTTCTCCACTGTCATCTCTCTGTTCTCCTCTCCCCACCCTCTGGCTTCCATAGCATTTTACCCTCAGGTGAGTATTTGTTTACTGGGATTGAAATAGCTGCCTGGGGGAGAGTTGGGGCTATCAGGGTAAATGCTAGTACCCCAAGTAGAGCTTTTTGTTTCTTACAGGGGTTTGCCAGCCTCAGTGCTGTTTCCCTGAGTTTTCACCCTCATGTGGAGGCTGCCCAGACACAACATGAACAGCATGAACTTTCCCATTAAAAGCAAGATCTAGTGAGAAACGATGTCTACGTCCAGCTAGCTATGTCTCATTTTTAAAGATGTGTAGGAAACCAGGGTCTCCAGAGGTAGGAGGAAGCCAGTAGCATGAGAGAGAAAATTTAATACAGAATCTCTACGAAAAGGTAGAATAGCTGACCCCAAAAGAAAGAGAATTCAGAAGATAGAAGAAGACTTTAAACAACGATCATTGGAGACTTCCTGGGAAGCTGTGAGTTGAGCACTGCTTTGGTCTAACCCTCTGCTCCCTTGCTTCCTCTGATCCTCATCCTGATTGAAGTGGTTGACAGGATAGAAAAGTAAGTGAAAACCTGGCTCATGATAGGTGGGGTCAGGGTAAAGGAAACGCAAGGGCTAACTCCTCGCTCTTTCCTGAGAACTCAGTGCAGTGTTGAGAGAAATGTGAGAAGAGGTGATAGTGGCTTTACTAATTTGAGGGTGAGGGTGGGTGAAGCCTGATGACACCAAGTGGCTTCAGGTCGTGAGAAGTAGCTTTGTTCCCTGTGTATCAACAGCTCTCAGGAGCAGCTGAGTTGGGAGGCCAAAGAACACAGGTAGCTTTAGCACACTCAGAATTGGTAGGGCTTCTCCTTGACTCTTGGCAGCCTTCCTCTTGGGTGCAGTGGGCAGCACCCACCTATGGGGAGTAAGAACCATGTCAGATGGAGAATTAGGTACAGAAACAGGGTCCAGTACCATAGGGCCATGGAGAAGGAAGCTTGCAGAGGTAAGTTCCCTTGAAGCTGGACCACCCTTGAATGAATAATGCAGCTTTCTGTATCCATAAGCTTACACGCTTAGAGGAAGAGTCTAGCACCATTTTGTGAAAGATTGGGCCTGGATACCATTGCTCAGTAATAAGAAAAAAAAGCAACTTAAAGTAAGAGGAAGAGAATATAGTTTTAGAGGCAGAGGGAAAATACAGTGAAACCTGTGAAAGATGGGACCTGTGTAAGGCAGAAACCTGTCAGAGAAGGAAAATGGAAATATTTTCCACTAAAACGAGTGATAGAAAAATGGTAAGACGGCACCCTGTCAAAGGCAGAAAACTCACGAGACCAGGAAAACAAGGCGGGCCTGTGAAGTTCTGACTCTCAGGTTTCACTGTATAATTTTGAGAAAGATTAAATACAGAATCTAGAAGTAAATTTCAGGTTGAATCTGCCACGTGTGTGTGTGTTTTTTAATAAAGATATTTTATTTTTGTTGTTGAGGATATACACAACAGAATGTATGCCAATTCAAGTTTCTACATTTACGATTCGGTGACATTGATTACATTCTTCAAGTTGTGCAACCGTTCTCACCCTCCTTTTCCAAATTGTTCCTCCCCCATTAACATAAACTCACAGCTCCCTAAGTTTCCTGTCTAACCTTTTGAGTTGCTGTTGTCAATTTGAACCCGTATCGATCTTAAAAGAGCACAATACTCAAGGCAGACATTTTTTTACTAGTTAAGCTAAACTATTGTTTGGTTTTAAGATGCCTTGTGTTGTTTTTAATGAAATTCAAGAAAGGCTCTGAAATAAGTGAATGAAAAATGAGATGAGGCAACAGGCCAAGCTGAAAAATAGGCAGAATTATAAAGGGAAATGAACGAGCTGAGAGATGGAAACTAATGATTCTAAGTGCATTTGCAGAATTTTAGACTCCATTAGGATCCATATACAGCAAAAACTACAATGTAGGAAGTTACATCGGCGCTGTGATTTAATTAAGTGTTGTTCCTGAGGAAGACACCTAGCTTAGTTATCTAGTGCAGCATCACCCGCAGCATGCCCTGGGCGTGCTTTCTCATGGCTGAGGCCGAGCAGCCCTGCTCTTAGCTCTGGTTCTGTATTTTCAGGCCAGACGTAAGAGTTGCTGGTTTGGCAGTATGGGGAGAGGAGAAATAATTTTTGAGCACCTGAAATTTTCTTTTTTTTTAAATGTTAGGTGCTATGCTAGGTTCATATTTATTCACCACAACTGTCCTGGGAAGTCTAGATTCTCTCCCAAAGAACTTCAGGGACATGTCCAAGGGCACAGAGATGGAAAGGAGTGGAACCTGCACTGGAACCCAGGTCTCTCTCACCTGGGTCTCTTGTTCCCTTCTCAAAAGGCCTCCCAAGCAGCCTAGGGATTGGTGGCCCTTGGTCCACTCTGGGATCAGAGCCCAGAAGCTGCCTCTTGGGGGGGAGTTTGGGAAGGAGTGGGCAGGGTGATGTTGATTATAGCCTGATAGAGAGTTTGTTAGAGCTTCTAGCTCCATTCTTGAACTCTTCTCTCTGGGCCATGGTTGTTGGGAATGTAAGTGAGCCCGGCCCCAGAGTCATTTTGCCTGTGCTAGAAAGGTAGCTCTCTGCTCCATTCCTTCCTGCCTAGTGTACCATCACTAGCCCGTTCTCACCCATCCTACCTCTTCCAAATAATTTTTATTGATTTCTTATTTATCTTTATAGTGTTTGTTTATGCAGTTATAATAAAAATATAAATTCTTCTTACTGCCTTTTCTTACATAAAAGAGTATATACTTTGCTTTTTTCATTTATTTTCCTGACTGGAGCCCTGGTGGCACGGTGGTTAAATGCTAGGCAGCTAACCGAAAGGCTGGCGGTTCAAACCCACCCAGAGGCTCCGTGGAGAAAAGACCTTACGATCTGCTTCTGAGAAGATTACAGCCTAGGACACCCTATGGAACAGTTCTGCTTTGTCATATGGGGTCACTATGAGTTGAAAAGGGATTTGAGGGCACCTAACAACAATCTCATTTAATATCCTGGAGATCATTCCATATTGGTGTATAGAGCTCTTTCTTACCTTTTTTTTTTTGACAGCTACCTAGTAATCCGTTGTGCGGACAGATTATTTAACCAGTACCTTATGGGTTTTGTTTTTTTTTTTTGGGTTATGGATGGACACTTGAGTTGTTTCTGATCTTTTGTTACTATGTTGCAGTGAATGTGCCATTTTGTGCAGATTTACCTGAGGTAAAATTTCAGAAGTGGGATTGCTGAGCCAAAATGAAAATGCATTTGAAATTGTGGTAGCAATGACCACATTTCCCTCCATACCCGTTATTATTTTTTACTGCCACCAGCAGTGTATGAGAGAGAGTGTCTGATTCCCTGTGGCCTCCTCATCAGAGCATGTTGTCAGACTTTTGGATTTTTGACAATCTAATGGGTCAGAATTGATATCTTAGGTTAGCTTGTATTTGTTTTTCTCTCATTTTATGCCCATTTATTGCTGTTGTAAATGAAGTATCCTTTTATATTTTATTGTCTAATTGGTTATTGTTTGAATTTATGAAAGCTGTTAATTTTAGCATATTAATCTTCTATCTCCTGGCTTACCAGATTTTCTGATTGTTTTTAAAAACATAACTTTTCATTTGGTTCTCTCAGATTTTCTACTTAGACAGTCATTTCCTTGGCAAGTGATAATTTTATCTCCTTTTTCCCCCAAGTTTTATTCTGATTTCAGCCTCTTGCCCAATTGCATTGACTAATGAGTTCTCTTTTGAAAATGTTGATTTCAAGATGCCACTAGAACCTCTGTATGGAGATGGAAGTTTGGTGCTTAGGAAAGATAATTAAGGGCTAGAAATCAAATTTGGAAGTCATTAACTTAAAGTCGGTGGTTACAATAGCAGGGGTGTGTGTTTGCTAAGGGAGAAAGTGCAGTGGAGACCGAGGATAGAGCTGAGGACAGAACCTTGGCTTTGCGTGGGTGATGAGAGGCATAGACCACAAGGAGACCAGGAAGGAGGGAGTTCCTTTTTAAATTTACTTTTGCATACTCAGTATCCATACCCATATGTATATTTACATTATACTTCAGTTTGTACTTCTTTACTAAACACAACTACTTTTCATTAGCCTATATTGAACTTTATCTAGCTTGTTAGCAGTCTTTAATCTTTCAACATTCTTTTCCCTCAGTCCTTTTATTCTTTCTAAAAGAGAAGTTAAGAATTTCCTATAGTGGCAATTGTTTAAACAATTACCTGGTGGGAGGAATTAGGCTTAAATGGGGTCCTGGGGGTTGTTTCTGTTGGTTACAAATGAAGTAATTAAATTGATACTAAGATTCACAGCATTTTTCTGATTTTCATGGGTGTGAGCTTAAAAATCAATTGATCTAAAAAGAATACATCCAACTTTTAAAATATTAATAGTTTATCCTGGTTGGAACAAGTTGTGTAGTCATCTTCCTAGGTTTGGATGATAAACAACTTCTAAGACTGGGTGAAGTTGTCTAAGACATTTAAAATGTATTTTCTTCCATAAAACAGAATATTGGAATGAGTGAGAACCTTGGTATTTTTTTTCTTCTTTTTTTTTTTTTGTTACCAACCCCTCGACATGTCAACACTTTCCCTTCTCGACCTTGGGTTCCATATTACCAGCTTACCTGCCCTCTCCTGTCTTCTACTCCTTACCCCTGCAGGTATGCCCCTTTAGTCTCATTTTGCTTTATGGGCTTGTCTATCTTTGGCTGAAGGGTGAACCCCAGGAGTGACTTCATTACTGAGCTAGAAGGGTGTCTGGGGGCCATACTCAAGGTTTCTCCAGTCTCTGTCAGGCCAGTAAGTCTGGTCTTTTTTTTTTGGAGTCTGAGTTTTGTTCTTCATTTTTCTCCAGCTCTGCCTGGGACCCTTTACTATGATCCCTGTCAGAGCAGTTGGTGGTGGTAGCCGGCACCATCTAGTTGTGCTGGCCTCAGTCTGGTGAAGGCTGTGATAGTTGTAGTCCATTAGCCCCTTGGACTAGTCTTTCCCTTGTGTGTTTAGTTTTCTTCATTCTCCTTTATTCCTGACAGGGTGGAAAACCTTGGTACTTTTGCCTACCCCTGACTCTGTGCATTGTTTAAAATCTCAGCCAAATTGATTTGCAGGCCATATTTTAGCAATATAGGACGAGAACTCCCATGAGTGCTGTTAAATCTTACATCCTCTTGCATTTGCAACCCTTGCTACCTCTGGAAATTGGCTGACTTTTGAGACTTTTAGGAAGAGAGTAAAAGATACAACTATTGAATTCCTGTGTACTGCTTGGACACATAAATGGAATCTTGTAATTAGCAATAGATCTTGTGAGAATAAAAACTTTGTGTTTTTAATAGAAATCAGAACAAGAAAGGTGAAAGGTACAGGTGGTCATCTTAATAACTTAGATTTGTTTTTGGAGTCTCTATCAGTGGGACATCAGCCGCCCTCCGAAAACTAAATGGAGCTCAGACTGTCCACCAGGCAACCTGCCACAGTGGCAGATTCTTTGCACTGGTGCCTGTAGTGCCTGATAAGCTCAGAGTTCTCATCTAAAATCACAGGAGTTGTGTAGAAGCAAGGAGCCCTGGTGGTGCTCAACTGTTAACTGAAAGGTCGGCGGTTCAAACCCACCAGCTGCTCCAGGAGAGACGGATGTGGCAGTCTGCTTCCGTAGAAACCACAGCCTTGGAAACCCCATGAGGCAGTTCTGCTCTGTCCTGTAGCGCTGCTGTGAGCTGGAATCAACTGGAAGGTTTGTGCAGGAGCACTCCCTCTCTGAGAGAATTGAGGCCGTGCGTGCTTAAGTGTGTGCTTGACAGAAGCTGAACGGAGACCTTTATATACATGATGACTCCTTTGATTAGGATATGAGCCTCCTATGAGCTGTCGACGGAGACCTGGTGGTGCAATGGTTAGGAGCTTGGCTGCTAACCAAAAGGTTGGCAGTTCAAACCCACCAGCTGCTCTGTAGGAGAAAAGACCTGATGCTCTGCTCCCGTAAAGATTACAGGCATGGAAACCCTATGGGGCAGTTCTGCTCTGTCCTGTAGGGTCACTGAGTAGGAATTGACTGGACAGCAAACAGCAACATGAGCTGTTGAGTGAAGAAACAGGTTTCATCCCCCTGATAACCCTCCTGCGTGGGTGCGTGCACACATACACAAAGCCAGAAGCTGACCCAGGCCAATTGACTGGAGGCAACTGTTTTACTCATCGATTGTCTTTCATATGAGTAATTATAGCTTTATTTATTTGTGTTAAAGAGAAGAGAACCTCCGTTTCTAGAACATTAGCTGGGAAATTCCAGTAATCTCTTTGAAACTCTGTACCAGATAGGCAGAAGTACCGCCAGAAAGTTGGTGGCGGAAAGTTTTCATAAGAAATGGTTACTCACTGTTAATGTATTTTCCAGAATTTCCAAAACCCTTATCTATGTTTAAATGGTATAATTAAGATCCCAAACCTGTTTTTAAACTTTACAGTATAATCCTAGATTAGGTAGTTAAAAAAGCAAGTTAAAGTGGCCTACTGGCCTGCCAACACCCTGGTAAATACCAGGTAGTCAGGTTTGCGGAAGCTCTTAGTTGTTGGAGGGATATTTTGTGTGATTTCCTAAACTGGTTAGGCTGGTTTAATTTTTAAGCAAATACCAGTCCTAGCTGAAGAAATGTAAATACAAACATGTCAGAATAATTTCTTGAAAAAGTAGATTTGTATCTTCCAACCTGTACTGAAATTCCTTAGCAGTTTTTTATAAGGGGAGCTTTTATTCTCTTGATAGTGTAGAGTGTGGTGGAGAAAACAGAAAACTCAATACTTGAATGTATTTTGTATCCCTAATAATTTTATAATTTGCTTGATTTTTCAGAGATGAAGAAGCCATATAAATGAGCAGCAAGATATTACCAGCTGTTGTGTTACTTGGCTAACATCTGGCATTTTATTTTCCATTTCAGCGTAGTATCTATTAAATGACTGCCATGTATAAGAAAGAAGCTGTGGTAGGTTTCTGAGAAGTACCAAGCTAAACAAGATGTAAGGTATAGTGGCTGTTGTCATGGAGCTTATTGGAGAGGCCATGGAAGTAACTAGCACAGTCGAGCAAGTACTAAGCGGAAGTGCAAGCAGTACTGTAGAAGTCCTAAGGAAGGATCAGGGCAGCCATTGTGAAGAAAGTGGTGGCTTGGCTTTAAAGGATGAGTAGGTGGAGAAGGGCTAGGCTTTCTATCTAGAGGAAGTGAATGTGTACAGCAGAGAAGCATAAAGTACTCAGGGAGTGAGCGTTCCCCGTGACTAGGGATTTGGTGGGAGATGAGGCAGGGAACATCGTTTAGGACCAGATAAGAGGCACTTAAATGACTTGACTTGTCAGAAGCCCTTGTGCTTTTGCTGAGTAGGTGGGAAGAACTATTGATAACTTCCTTCACCCACTTGGGTCACATCCCTTCATTTTTCAACAAGCCACTCAAGCCCTCATTACTGATGGAACAGGAAGTTCAATAACTCCTTCAGGATGACTTTTCTTGACCTAGGAAGTGTCTGTAGAGTGTGAAGGATTCATTAAGTTCAGAGGGGTTAGTGCAGCCAGGTGGTAAGAGAACCAGAGGATCCTAGAGTCAAGGCTCTTTCAGTTTACACTCACATACTCAGCTATTTTTCCCAAAGCACTGATGCTTGTGCCAGGGTCACTGAATCCCCCGGGGCTTCTAGCCTCAGGTGTACGTTGGGCTGCAACCAGCCCCCTCCATGAGCACTCAGATCTTGATGTTGCTCGCACCTGAGTCACCCTCTCATGGTGAACTCCTCTTTGGGGCGTCTGGTATCCTTGCTGCCAGCAGATCTCAGTTGGGGATGTCCAGTTCTCTTTGAACTTTTAACAGGAAGGAATAAGGATCTCCCTCCTTTTCCTCCAGGAGG
Source organism: Elephas maximus indicus (assembly GCF_024166365.1). Classification (NCBI taxonomy): domain Eukaryota; kingdom Metazoa; phylum Chordata; class Mammalia; order Proboscidea; family Elephantidae; genus Elephas; species Elephas maximus. Next base: position 101,071,610 of record NC_064830.1, read on the forward strand.
TTATTTGGCCCAGATGCAGATTTGACCCATTGGATTCTGAATTTTTGGTAAGGCAGACTTTGATCAGAACCAAGAAGATACTTTTATTACTTTTCCAGGTCAGTGAATACCCACTTACCTTATATTCTCAAAACTAAGAGAGGCCTGACTCACAGGACTCTCCCCCAACAAAGATCTTCTCCAGTGGCCTTTCTCGCTAAAACGTGTGAAGGTCTACCTCACTAGGTTCCTACTATGCTTTATAAAGGTTACTGAACAGGGCTTTTCGACAGGGAGGTCACGTGGTCAGCTCTGTGATTTCGAAAAATAATTCTATATTGTAAAGGATGGATTGGTGATAAGGTCTTTAAATAGGGTAGGAACTGGGGCTGTAGAAAAGGAGACAAATTTACTGTCTTAAAAAAGCAAAACGAAACTTATTACCCAAGTAGAGTTGGCAGGATTTGGTGACCACTTAGTAACTATGACTCAAAGGTTATCTGACTAGCTAGATAGTAAAGACTTGAATCAAGACATGGGATAGGAGAAAGAGAATGTGTAGAGGAAGAGCTTGTGAATTAATTTTTGGGCACATTGGTATATCTACAGGATATCCTAGTGAAGTATCTCGGCAGTTGAATATACTGGTATAATCAACACATAGTTGATAGTCGAGGTGCTGAAAACATTGAGATAACCAAGAGCAAGTGTAGAATGAGGAAAGTGGATGACTGAAGGATGAATTTTAGGGAGCAGCAGAGCTTAAAGGGCTTGGGGAGAAAGAGAAACCCTAGGATGCCGGGAGACTGAGATAGAATGGATTAGAGAGGAAGTAAAAGGGTAGAGGAAACCCTGGTGGCATAGTGGTTAAGTGCTATGGCTGCTAACCAAGAGGTTGGCAGTTCAATTCTGCCAGGTGCTCCTTGGAAACTTTATGGGGCAGTTCTACTCTGTTCTGTAGGGTCACTATGAGTTGGAATTGAGAGAGAGTAGAAGTAGTTGGAGAATGGTTTTAAGTGACCACAGGAGTAGATAGAGTGCTCCAAGCAGGTGGGAGGTGTGTTGTCAAGGGTGCCAAGTACCATAGCTAAGAGACTGACCCTTGAAATAGACATGCCAGTCAGGGTTCTTAGTTGCAAACCACAGAAAATGACTGTCTAAGTGTTTGAGGAAATCATTAGAAGGATCTGGCAGAAGTCAGAGAACCTACAGGAAGTCTAGAGAGCCATCCCCAGAACACTGACCATAGCAAAGGAAGCTGGTCAGTCAGAACCCTTGTCACAGCCCCGCTCTCAACTAACCCTCCATCTGAATTCGGCTCTCCTCTGTTAGTCTCTCCTTTCCTTCATAGAATTTAATAGTATTCCTAACGGTATGCTTATGTTTGTTAAATGCTGTTTCTCTACTAGAAGGAAGCTTAGCCCCTTGGTGACTCAGTTATTTTCTGCTTTGAATTTTTTGTTGATACCATGTGTTTTCCATTAGTAGAAGCATGTTGAATCATTGAGTGTGTCTGAATTTTTCGAAGGTAGTATGGATTTTTTTTTCTTGCCCACTCCCAGAAGCCTACCCTAAGTGTTAAGTGGTACCACTAGTTATACTCCAGAGTCTCCACCGGGATCTACTGATACGTGTGTGTAACAAATAAAAATTTCCAAATTTCTATTTTTCGTGCCAAAAATGCAGACACTTCATACAATATCCTGTAAAAACAGCATGTGCCGTCAATGGGAAAGCAGCTTCCCAATAAACCCCAGAGGCTGAAAAGTTTATGGTCGCTGTATGTACTGCCAGGCACAAAAGGCGTAACGAGGGCAGAGGCCTTGTTGGTTTTGTTCATGGATGCTTACCTAAAGCAAGGAAAAATGCCTGGCACAGAGTAGGTGTTCGGTGCATATTTGGACAGTGAATGAAAGCTCCAGGTGTGGGTGGTACAGTTGAGAAGGGAGAAGGCCTGGTGGACTCAAGAGCTGTGAAGCTTGGCCTTTCTGAAGGGTTTCAGCATGAGTAGCTGCTGGGAAAGTGGAAACATGGCTGGCAGGGTTGTGCCAGAACATCTGTTGGTGGAAGCCAGACATGCCACATGTTACCTGCTTAGCAACAAAATAATTTATTTCCAAATGGAAATGGCTTTATTGATTCTCTTGTGGTGGTAAAAGTATTACCTTACCTGTTGCCATTGAGTTGATTCCAACTCATAGCGACCCCCCTATAGGACAGAGGAGAACTGCCCCATAGGGTTTCCAGGAAGCCGCTGGTGGATTCGAACTGCCAACTGTTTGGTTAGCTGCCATAGTTCTTAACCACTGCGCCACCAGGGCACCTGTGTCTAGTGGCTAATAAAGTAGGATGCAAATTGGGATTTCAGGTTTTCACTTTTCCCTAGTTCTGTTCCTTTGGGGTTTGCATTAGTCATGAGATGCTCTCCCTATACCTCCAGTATCCCGGCCCCCTTGCCCCACCCTGCTGGATTGGGAATAGATATTTTTAGCTTTAGGTGCCTGAGGCTGTATTTTAAGTTTCTAGGTGAAGGGTGTTAATAGTAATTAATATAACAATAACAGCAGCAACAATAATACCAATTATCATTTATTGTTTACCGTGTCCCAGACACTGCACTTAGCCTCTACATTTGGAGGACTAGGCTCATTTCTCATTCTCACAACAGCCCAGGGATAGGTACTGTAAGCTCCATTCTACAGATGAGGAAACTGAGGCTTAACCAGATTAAATGATTTACACAAGTCTAATTAGAGTGGAACTGAGCTTGGAATCTGCCTTGGTAACCGGTCTCTCTCCATTTTGTGTGCCTCTCTCAGGGGAATGAGTACCTCTTATAGTTGTTATTGTTAGCTTCTGTCAAGTTGGCCCCTGACTCATGGTGACCCCATGCAAGATGGGATCACACCATTGAGACACATAGGGTTTTCATTTGTTGATTTTTCAGAAGGCCTTTCTTCCTAGTCTGTCTTAGTCTGGAAGCTCTGCCGAAACCTGGTCAGCATCACAGCCACACAAAAGCCTCCTTGGAGAGGCAGGTGGTGGTTACACTCAAGGTACATCGGCCGGGAATCGAACCCAGGTCTCCTGCGTGGATAGTGCAAACCAAAAAAAAAAACCCACTGCTGTCAAGTCGATTCCGACTCATAGTGACCCTATAGCGACCCTATAGTGGATGGTAGCAAGATACAATTTCTTCATAAGGTTAAAAAGGAGACACTTAACCTCTCAACTAGAAGCAGAAATGCTTTATCATTTTAAAAACAAACTTAAATTAAGATGTAACTGCTTTTATGTATTTGGCTGTAGGTGGATAGTGACTGGAAGAAGCAAGTCCGTAAGGGAACTCTGGAGCCCTGGCCAACTCTGCTTTCATAACTACCTATTTCCTCCTTGGAGTTTCCTTTGCTCTTTATTTGGCAAATTGAAATTTCACCTTCTGTTTCACGATTTTGTTCTGTTGCTGGACAGCTGTTGAACATCTGTTCCTCTGCTCTGAGGACATGGAGTGGTTTCTGTGTGTATACAGTGGCTCCATGCATCCTGTTTGTGTATGCTCTAGCAGCCTTCGAGTGAAGCGCCTCTTACAGTGGTTGTACGGTGGCGTCTGTTTTCCTTGTCACCACTTCCTCAGTAACTCACTAATTACTAATAAAAATGTCTAGCAAAATGAAGCACTCTTTCCTGTCAGAGGAATGAAGGGAAAGAAGATGAGACAAATGGAGGGAGGGAATCGCCTGTAAAAAGGAACGGATTTTGCATTCTGAGAAACGCAGCCGTGTCTGTGCCTCGGGCAGGAGGGAACAATTTTGTGGATCTAGAACTCGGAGGAGTTGGTAGAAAGTGTGGGAGGACGCTTCTCAGAGAGGGCAAGAGCCCAGACCTCCAGAAGCTAAATGGTAAAGTTGAGCATGGCTTGGAGGCAGATAAGCTCTTTCGCCTCCTCTCCTTGCTTTAAAATTGCTCATTTTTTATTTTTAAGGTCATTTTGGGGGGAGTTTCTTTGCTACCAGGCTGACTCTTTCAGTGTGGCCTGACCCCTGAGTCTTATCCTCCCACAGGGCTTGAGAACGCGATTCTTTTCTCACAAAGACTTCTTTCCAGTCCTTCCCCTCCCCACCATATTTGGAGCTATGTAATTTGAACAGAGCCCTGGCTAGAGGGATTGTTAAGTATGTTCTTCTGTCCCACGTACATGGAAAAGTATGAACATTAAAGCAAATGTATATAAAAGTGGAAAATGTCCTTCTAAGCCAGGGCACATTACTCTGTTTTCTTCCCTGAGTGTGCTGTGATCTAGCCTCTTTGTGATCTACGTTCTCTAGTCTCTTTGAAACTGGAAAGTGATCAGCAGTGGCTTGAGTTAATGAAAGGGAAGAGAGAATCAAGAAAGTAGCTTCTTAGACTTCTTATGTGAACCTTGGCTTAGCAGAGTTAAACAAATAAGAATAAAATAAGAACTTCACATTTGTGATTAAAAAAAAAAATTTTTTTTTAAATAGAATCTGAGTCAGAATGAACCTGAGCAGTTATCTGGTTGTTGTTGAAATCTAGTCCAAGTACCACAGTTTTACAAGTAAAGAAACCACAGGCCTGATATAAAGGTCACAGGTTCCCATTCTTCAGAAGGGTAGCACTTTGATAAGCTGGCTCAGCTGAGGTCCAGGAAGGTTGCGCCATATCAGTCGCTGTGGGGTCAGTTCGGACTCATGGCAACCCCATGTGTGTCAAAGTAGAACTGTGCTCCATGGGGTTTTTTTATGGCTAAGTTTTTGGAAGTATCTCGCCAAACGTTTCTTTTGAGGTGCCTCTGGGTGGACTTGAACCTCCAACCTTTCAGTTAGCAGCCAAACGCATTATCCATTTGCAGCACCCAGGGTTACTTGTTCACATTCACTGTGGGTATCTCTGCTTGAGGAACCTAGGAACATTTTCAGGAACATTATCAATAAAGTTTTGGGATATTGTTGGCCTGGAAGATATACAAAGAATTTCGACAGCCCATTTGAGTGAAGAAATAATTTGCTAATTTTTCACAAATTAGTTGATGTAAATGTTTCCATTTGGTTTGCTAACTAGAGCGAGCCACAAGCGGCCTTTTTCCAGCCTTGGAAAACCTGTGGAAAGCCCTTGGTGAATGTTGAATGGCAGCAGTGATAGTAGCCGCCTCGTTTTGGTCCTAGCTTTAGGGGAGATGCTTCCAAGTCAGATGTTGCAGGTTTCTGCCATAGATTCTTAGGTTAAGAGATCTCCTATTCTTAGTTTACTGAAGGATTTTGCCACCCCCCCCCCCTTTTTTTAAGTCAGGAAGAGCCGTTGAATTTTATTAAAGCTGTTTTTCTGTCTCTTGAGCTGATCATATGCTTTTCATTATGGTCCTTTCTGTACTCCGGACTTTTTTTTTTTTTTAACCATTTGCACATATTATAGCCACTGATTGGTGGCTTAGAACTCCTTTGACCCTGTCACTGTGTCTTCTGCATGTGTTTTTCCTCGGATCTCACTTCTCTTCCTGTTTGCTCCTCTCAGCTTTGTTTTGTAGGGATTTCAGCATTTCTAGGCTGTAGTGATTTATTCTTTTAAGAAAAGTGTCTCCTGTCATCTCATGGGCTTAAATAAGAGGGAGGTTATACCCGTGGCCTAGTCTGCCCTCTTGAACCAGTCTCTGGGACTTCAAAAATGCCACCCTTACCTGCCCAAGTTCTAGAACTTTCAAGTGCTTAAAACCTTTAAGGTGTTGCTGAACGTTGTGATCCTGACTGAGAACCAGAGTTTGGAGTTACATTACAAAACCTGGCTAAGTGGGCTGAACTTTTGGGAACCGACTTAACTAAAAGGTTCATTAAGGCCTTGACCATGGCATGTCTGGAAGATTCCCCTGCAGGGGTTTTTAGCCCAGACTACTGCCTTCATCTTGCTTTCCTGGACTGTGAGATAGAAGCCACATGGATTCCTCCGGATGTAACTGCTTTGTCCTAAAATAGCACCCCGTCACCCCCACCCCCATCTAAACATTGCATTCCTCAAGTGTTCTACCTTTTAGATGTTTGTGGATGGAAAATGGAATGCCAGATGTTCTACAGCTGTATCTAATCTGTTAAAGACAGAGACATGGTTCCTGCTTCCCAGCAAGGAACAAGGAAGTATTGGCACAGCTTGCTAAGCCATCTTATCAGGGAATCTTCTTTGGAGGTGTGGATGTGTGGCCAGGACGGGAGGGTCTCAAATTCTTCCAGCTTCAAGGGAATGCTATCACAGATGCATCGTTGCCCTTTACTTTTTAGACACCCTCTGTGCCTGAGGTGGGGTTTGTCAGGTTGGTGGCACAGGCCTATGTTCTGGGCCACCTGGTATAAACATTTCAAATCTGTTTTCTTTGTGTAAAGATAAAATTGCTCCCTCCCCCTATTAAAAACAATGTTTTCAATATAAATTTTCTGCTTTAATTTTTTTCAAGCTTCATAGTGATATAAGCCCTGTTTGTACAGTATTCATCCCGGAGTTGTCCTTTGCATCCAGAACAATTTCTGTGAACAGTTCACTGGATATGTGATAGTGAATATGTACATGTTTTGTTAGACAGTATGACATAATAATAGTGTACTGTCTTAACTTATCTTACAATTCAGACTTTATTAGTATTAGATGTTTTATTCAACAAGATATACTGATTGTTGGTTTAGGATTTGTTTTGGGACCTGCCATTGAATGCTGTGTGTTCTAGTTTTTCTGATTTCTGTCGCAATACACAGAAAGTGAAAGTGAAAAACCTCAGGCCCCAGGTGACAGAGTAGGGAACCAAGGACCCTGGATTCCAGATTTCCAGAACAAAAAGACCAACTGAAAACTTTATATTTTTAAAAGCTTTATTTGAAACATAATTTATATACCATAAAATTCATCTGTTTTAAGTGTATAATTCAGTGACTTTTCGTAAATTTATAGAGTCGTGCAGCCATCCCCTCAGTCTGCTTTGAGAACATTCCCCTCGCCCCAAATATTTCCTGCTTGCAGTCAGTCCTTGCCGCAACCCCAGCTACCACTAATCTGCTTTTCTGTCTTGATGGCTTTGGCTTTCCTGGACACTTAACTTAAATGGAATCATAGAGCATGTGGCTTTGTGGCTGGCTTCCTCGCTTAGCATACGGTTTTTAAGGTTCCTGCTGTGGCAGGTATCGGTGGTTCATTCTTTTGTGTGTGTGTGTGCTGAACAATATTCCATACAATACACCATACAGTGGAATATTATTCAGGAAAAAAAAAAAAGAATGAACTACTGCTGTCCTCAGGGACCATGACCTGGAGGAGGACATCATGCTTGGTAAAGTAGAGGGTCAGTGAAAAAGAGGAAAACCTTCAATGAGATGAATTGACACAGTGGCTGCAACAATGGGCACAAGCATGGCAACGATTGTAAGGGTGGTGCAGGACGAGCAGCGCTTTGATCTGTTGCACATAGGATCCCTAGGAGTTGGAACTGACTCGACGGTACCTAATAATAATATGGATATACCAGTTTTTGTTTATTCATTTATCAGTTGGTGGACATTTGGATGGCTTCCATTTTTTTGGCTATTATGAATAATACTGCCAAAAACCGTGTTATTTTATTTATTTTTTTAGTGATAATTGTGTTTTCAGTGAAGGTTTACACAGCAGTTTAGGTTCCATGCAACAATTTCTAGACAAGTTGTTCGGTGACATTGTTTACATTGTTCATGATGTGTGAACATTCTCATTTCTGTTCTGGTTTTTCCATTTCCTTTAATCTAGTTTCCCTGCCCCCTTACCTTCTCATCTTTGTTTTAAAGTAATTGTTGACCATTTGGAACCTTGTTTTTTTTTTCCCCACTGAATTTTATTTATATTTTGTTGTTGAGAATATACACAGCAAAATACACACCAGTTCAACAGTTTCTACAGTTTAGTGACATCAGTTACATTCTTCAAGTTGTGCAACCATTCTCACCCTCCTTTTCAGAGTTGTTCCTCCTCATTAACGTAACCTCACTGCCCCTTAAGGTTCCTATCTAATCTTGAGAGTTGCTGTTTTCAATTTGATCCCATATAGATAGTCTTTAAAAGAGCATAATGCTCAAGGCCGACCTTTTTTTTTAATAGCTAAGTTTTTTTTTAGTTAAAATGTTCAGTTTTAGGATGGCTTCAGGGTTTTTTTTTGTGTGTGTGTGCTTTAAGTGAAAGTTTACAAATCAAGTCAGTCTCTCATACAAAAAGTTATATACACCTTGCTATATACTCCTAATTGCTCTCCCCCTAATGAGACAGCACACTCCCTCCCTTCACTCTCTCTTTTCATGTCCATTTCACCATCTTCTAACCCCCTCTGCCCTCTCATCCCCCCTCCAGACAGGAGATGCCAACATAGTGCCATGTGTCTACTTGATCCAAGAAGCTCATTCTTCACCAGCATCATTTTCTATCCCATTGTCCAGTCCAACCCCAGTCTGAAGAGTTGGCTTTGGGAATGGTTCCTGTCTTGGGCTAACAGAAGGTCTGGGGACCATGACCACTGTTCAGGGGATATTTTTGATTTAAGGTTTAAAGATTATCTCAGGGCAAGGGTTTCAGGTATATATCTATCCTCATGGCTCCAGGAAGTCTGGAGTCCATGAGAATTTGAAATTCTGTTCTTCATTTTTCCCTTTTTAATCAGGATTCTTCTATGGAATCTTTGATCAAAATGTTCGGTAATGATAGGTGGGCACCATCCAGTTCTTCTGGTCTCATAGCAAAGGAGACAGTTGTTCATGGAGGCAGTTAGCCACACATTCGATATCCTCCTATTCCTGACTTAAGGAGCTCTGGTGGCATAGTGGTTAAGCACTTGGCTGCTAACCAAAAGGTAGGTGGTTTGAAACCACCAGCTGCTCCTTGGGACAAAGATGTGACAGCCTGTTCTTGAAGATTACAGCCTTGGAAACCCTGTTGGACAGTTCTCCTCTGTCTTATAGGGTCGCTATGAGTTGGAATGACTCCTTGGCAATGGGTTTGAGTTTTTATTCCTGACTTTCCTTCTAGAGGAATAGAGACTAATTGTTGTGCCTTGGATGGCTGCTGGCAAACTTTTAAGACTCCAGGTACTACGCAACGAATTAGGAAGTACAACAGAAGCACTAAACACATTATTAGGCCAATTAACTGGGATATCTCCTAAAACCATGACCCTAAACCTCCAAACCAGGGAATCAAATCCCATGATGTGTTTGGTTGTATATAAACAGCCTCAGCAGCTACACTTTTTTGTTGTAAATATATCTGTCATATGACTTTTGCCAATTCAACTTTTTACAGGTGTACAACTTAATAGAGAGTAATTACAGTAATTGACTGCAACCCTATCCTTAATTAGTGTGATTTTTCCATCACTGTTAACCCCCTTTTTCTTCTTCCCTCCTGCCCCTGGAAACCACTAATAAACTTTGGTCTCTATACATTTGCCTTTTTTATCTTTTTATATAAGTGAGGTCATACAATATTTGTGATTGGTTTATTTCAGTCAGCATAATGTCTTCACGCTCCGTCCATACTGTAGCATGTATCAGCACTTCATTTTTCCTACTGACTGAGTAGTATTCCACTGCATGTTTTGTTTATCCATTCATCTGTTGATGGGCATTTAGGTTGCGTCCACCTTTTGGCTATTGTGAATAGTGCTGCAGTGAACATTGGTGTACAGGTCTCTTCCTGAGTCTTTGCTCTCAGGTCTCTGGGTTGTATACCTAGGAGTAGAATTGCTGTGTCACGTGGTAGTTCTGTTTTTAGTTTTTTTTAAGAACTGCCAGTGTTTTCCACAAGGGCTCTACCATTTTGCATTCCTACCATCAATGGATATAGGATCCAGTTTCCCCACATCATTGCCAACATTTGTTCTTTTCTGTTTCTTTCTTTTTTTTAATCTTAGCCATCCTAGTGGGAGTGAAATGGTATCTCATGGTATCTCGTTGAGGCTTTGATTTGCATCTCTTTGATGGCTAATGATGCTGAGTGTCTTTTCATGTGTTTGATGGCCATTTGAGTGTCCTCTTTGGTGAAATATCTATTCAAAGTCTTTTTTGTTATTTTTTAATGATGTTGAATGACTTAGACATATTAGGGAAAATTTGAAAATATGGAAAAGTATAAAGAAGAAAATAAAATTATTTTCAATTCTGTTACCCATAGAGAACCAGTCTTAACATTTTTTTTTCACATATCATTTTTTATGTGTATTTGAGATAAATAGTGTATATACATATTTGCATTTTGATTCCTTTTCCATTTACCATTAATTATGAAGATTATGAACATTTCCCCAAGTCATTAACTTTGCTCCAGAATCATATTTTTTTCATTTCGAATGACTAATTGATATTCTATTGTGTAGACTCCCTTGCTAATGTAAACAGTTAAGGCCTCAAATTCCAGTCAAAAGGTTGGCGGTTTGAACCCACCCAGAGGTGCCTTGGAAGATAGACCTGGCGATCTGCTTGGAAGACCCTATGGAGCAGTTCTGCTGTGCACACACGGGTTTGCCATGAGTTGGAATCAACTCAGTGACAACTAACAACAACAAATACATCACGTTTTTGAACATTTAGTGAAATAATTGTTTCTACTTTTAATTATTGTGATAATGTTACGGTGAACTTTCTGTACCTGATATTTATAATTTTGATTATTTCCTTAGGAAAGATTCCTAGAAATGGTTATTACTGGATTAAGAGATATAAACACAATAAAGACTCTTGAAGTACCCTGCCAAATTGTTTTCCACAAAGGAAAGTCCCACCAGCTTTTGTGTAAACACCTTTGTCGGCCCCAAGTAGTAGTATATTTTTTATTTTTACCAAATTTATGTTCTTAATATGCAGTTTGGCTTACTCAATTTGAAAGTTATTTAGGAGACTGTTTTTTTATTTCCAAGTGTTTTGGGAGAGGGTTTTTTTTTTTTTTTTTAAATTATTGTGCTTCAGGTGAAAGCTTACAAATCAAGTCAGTCTGTCATACAAAAAGCCATACACACCTCTCCGTGCACTCCCAGGTGCTCTAAGAGGTTGCTTTTTAAAAATGTAATCTTCTTATTGATAATTTCTCTTCCATCTTTTTATCAGTTTTCCTACATTGTTGCAATTGCTAGAGCCTCAGTGAATGTACAAGCATTTCCGTATGCACCTACTGAGTCCAGTTTATTAATGGTTATTAAGATCGCCTTGGTCTTTATTTAAGAAGCAGAGTGCAAGCTTAGACCCCTCTTTCTAATAGTTTATATGAGGAGAAAAGGGATTGTGTAGCTGTGGACACGTGTGGGCTCAGAGGGGGTGGGATGGAATGGGAGAGATTTGAGCATTTTCATAGGTTGTGTGAAAGGAACCAGGAGGAAAGGGAGAAGTTAAACACAGCCAGAAGAGAGGGCTTGGCTTAGGGAGCAAGGTCCTGGAGGGAGAAAGGAGTTTAGGTCAAGGGGGGTAGGCATCGATGTCCAGCATAGCATCAGAGGACTGAAAGATGCCGACCTTTACAGGACAGTGGTGACTGTTCCTAGCTGGGAAATCTAAAATTACGGTATTATGAAACAACATGAACACTTTTTGGGCTTTATAAACCAAGTATGGAGAACTTCTAATTTGGATTAAAAATTTAGGCATTTGGAATTGAGTGGATGCATGAAAATTAGTCATTCTTTCTCTGGTAGATCCTGCTACTTAGATTTCTAATTCTCGCATTAATGAGTGCAGTCTTTCCCCTTTGGGAATGAGTTTGGCTCTTTATTGATAAGCCAAAAAGGATTGAGATTATATTGTGACCTAAGAGATGTAGTTTTGATATAAAAGACCTGTCTTGGTCCTGTGATATTTGCAATATTGATTTTGTTGATAACTGTATCTTTACAAAGTTTTGTTAAAAGGCTAGAGTGATTTTCTTAATATCCATAAAAAATACAGGAGTGCACCCTGAGTCGCAGAACCTCATCAGAGTCTGTATCTTGAGTGCCATCCCAGAACTGTTCCTAAATTCTCACTCTATCTTCTTCTGTATCTGTATGTGCATAGTCAACCTGGAAAAACAGAACCTGAGATGTTAACTGTGGCTGTCTGTATGTGGTGGGGTTGTAGCTGCTTTTCCTTTTCTTGCACTTACTTGCTTTTTCTAATGAGCACGTATTTATGCTTTTTTGTGCTCTGGGGAAAACACTAATGAATAGGAATCAGTGAGAATAACATATGTGGAATCTGAAAAGACAGTGCTTGCATCATTCATAGGGTTCAGTGACTTGACTGCTGTAGTTATTATCCGCTCTTGCAATTCGGGAGAATTAATTTGTGTATAAGCACCTAATCTCCACTTAAATTGAGAGGGAGTGAAGCCTCCTTATCCACTTTGGCTTACCTCAAATAATGAAGGAGAAAATGATTTGCCTATCAGTGAAGGCTGCCAAAAGAGCTCAGTTGACTTTAAAAATTTATTATTTGTTGATTATCTGTTAAGAGCAGACCAGAGTGTTGTTTGGAACTAGTTTTTAAAATATTCTCTCGTAATATTAGCTGTGTTGTCAAATAAAAACTACCCATCATCTGAAAATATAACACATTCTTTTATAATAATAATAAATTATAATAGTATATAATGAATTTGTTCAGTTTGGACTCAGTACTTCATAGTAACATTCGCCTGGGATCCTTCTTCCCAAATATTAGTGGATACTAGGTGTAGTAGGTATCACCACGACTGGGGTGTTGTGCATTGTCAAGTCAATTCCAACTCATAGCAAACCTGTAAAACAGAGTAGAACTGCCCACAGCGTTTCCAAGGTTGTAGTCTTTACAGGAGCAGGCTGCAACGTCTTTTCTCCTGTGGAGCAGCTGGTGGGTTCGAACTGCCCACCTTTCAGTTAGCAGCCAAGCACTTAACCACTGTACCACCAGGGCTCCTTATGACAGGGGTAGAGCTGAGCCTTGATGGCACTGTGGTTAAGTGCTCGGCTGCTAATTGAAAGGTTGGTGGTTCTTCGGGAGAAAGATGTGGCAGTCTGCTTCCGCAAAGATTTACAGCCTTGGGAACCCTATGGGACACTTCTGCTCTGTCCTGTAAGGTCGCTATGTGTTGGAATTGACTTGAGGGCGATGAGTTTTTTTGTTGTCATTTCTTAGAGCTGAGGAAAGCAAGGCTGCTGGCCTGGAGTAGCACAGAGGCAGTAGCTGGGTGTTACTGGCTCATTCTCATTTCGTTTCGCATTTTTGGAATGAGGAAACCCTGAGATTCATTCAGTGAAGATGTGCCTTGACATTTCTGCCTTAGAAAACCTGGCTGGTGTTGTGCTATTCGGAGGCATCGATGCAGACCCTGGCAGGGCCACTGCAGCTCTTTGCTCTTGAGCCATCTGCTCTTCTCTGTCCCCCTGCCAGTTTCCTGTGGGATGGCTCACAGGACCTGTATAACCGCAGATCACTGTATACATTCCTTCTGTCTGGTCACAGATACAGAAAACATTTTTTTTCCCTTAGGTGTATGTGTGTGTGTTTTAACTTTTTATTTTGAAATAAATATAGATTCACAGAATGTTGTAAAGATAGTAGTATAGAGAGGTCCCATGTACCCTGCACCCATTTCCCCCATCGATTACATCATATGTAACTGTAACAGTGTTAACACCAGGAAATTGGCGTTGGTATAAAATGTGTGTATAGTTTATAACACAGGTAGACTCATGTAACCACCACTGCAGTCAAGATACAGAGCTATTCCATCACCACAAATAGCTCCCTGCTGTGATCCCCTTTTATAGTCGCAACTACTGTCCCCCCTCAACTGTCCTTAACCCCTGGCAAGGACTAATGTTTCCCATCTCTATAATTTTGTCATTTCAAGAGTGTCATATAAATGGAATCATACCGCGTGTAACCTTTTGAGATTGGCGTTTTCACTCAGCATAGTTCCCTGAGGCCCATCCAATTGTTGTATCAGTAGTTCGTTCCTTTTTATTGCTGAGCAGTATTCCGTAGTAGTGATGGGCCCCCATTATTTAACTTTTCATCTGCCAAGAGGACACTGTTTGTTTCCAGTTTTGGGCTATTACAAATAAAGCTGCTATGAACAATCATGTAAAGATTTTTATGTAGATAACAATTTTCATGTCTCTGGGGTAAATATCCAGGAGTGAGATTGTTGGGTTGTATGGTAAGTGTATGTTGAGTTTTTTAGGAAACTGCCAAACTATTTTCTGGAATGACTGTACCATCTTACATTCCCTGCAGGAATGTATGAAAGATTCAGATTCTCTGCATCCTCGCCAGCCTTTGGTATTGTCACTGTTTTATTTATTTTTATTGTGCTTTAGGTGAAAGTTTACAGAGTAAATTAGTTTCTCATTCAAAAATTGATATACAAATCATTTTGTAGCATTGGCTGCAATCCCGGCAATGTGCCAGCAGTCTCTTCATTTCCACCCCAGGTTTCCCATTTCCATTCTAGTTTTTCTGTCCCTTCCTGCCTTCTTGGCTTTGCTTTTGGGCAGGTGTTACCCATTTGATCTCATATACTTCATTGTTCTAAGAAGCACGTTCCTCACATGTGTTATTATTTGTTTTGTAGGCCTGTCTAGTCTTTCTCCCACCCTGTATTGTGATCCCTGTCAGAGTGTTCGGCGGTGGTAGCTGGGCACCATCTAGTTCTTCTGGGCTCTGGCTGATGGAGGCTGTGGTTCATGTGGTCCCGTAGTCCTTTGGAATAATAGTTTCCTTGTGTCCTTGGTTTCCTTCATTCTCCTTTGCTCTGGACAGGATGGAACCAATAGATGTATCTTAGGTGGCCAAGCTTTTAAGACCCCAGATGCTACTCACCAAAGTAGGATGTAGAACATTTTCTTTTTGAACTATGTTATGCCAGTTGACCTAGATGTCCCCTGAGACTGTGGTCCTCAGGCCTCAGCTCCAGTAACTCAGTCCCTCAAGGTGTTTGGATGTGTCTAAGAAACTTTTATGACTGTGTCCCATTTGTGCTTTATTATATATATGAATATACGTGCTGTATATACAAATATGTAAAAAAAATCCACAGCCTAACCTACATATGCATATAGGTATACTCCTATATGCCCTCCTTCCCTTGTTCAGCATATGTATCTACTTGTAAGTCATCATTTCTTTTGCTGTTGTTGTAGGGTTGTACATGCTACATAGTATTTACTCTGGTTGCCTCTTTTTTTTTCTTCCTTGTTTTCCTCTAAGTGTCTTCCTTTGCCAAGTTGTGCTGACTTCCCCTGTATCATGTGTTGTCTTTCCCATCACCAAAGTTAACACTTGTCTACAATCTAGTGATTTTCCCTCCTCACCACTTCCCTCCCTTGTAACCATCAAAGATTGTTTCTTTCTGTGTGTAAACGTTTTTTTGAGTTTTTATAATAGTGGTCCCAACAATCACTATTTTTTTTTTTTTTTGGCTCTTCTAATAGCGATATAGCTGCTAACCAACAGTCGGCAGTTCACATCCACCTGCTGCTCCTTGGAAGTCCTATGGGGCAGTTCTACTCTGTCCTACAGAGTTGCTGTGAGTCGGAATCGACTTGATGGCAATGGACATGGTTTTGGTTTTTAATAAGGTGTGTAGTGATATCTCATTGTGGTTTCAGTTTGTATTTCCCTAATGACTAGTGATGTTGGACATCTTTTCATGTGCTCATTTGCCATTGTATACCCTCTTTGGTGAAATGTCTCTTCATATATTTGCCTGTTTTCTAATTGATCTTTTTTTAACTGTTGATTTTGAAAGTTTGGTATAAATTCTAAATATGAGTTTTTTATCAGGAATGTGGCTTGCACATATTTTCTTCCAGTCAAAGCCAGCAATGTAGCATCTTGTTTCGGTCATCACATTGCCTTTTCTGTGTCATCTCCCTCTTACAAGGACACTTTTGATTACATTTAGGTAATCTATTTAGATAATCTAAATACATTTAGGTAATCTAAAGATTCTTAATGTAATTACATCTGCAAAATCCTTTTTGCCACATAAGGTAACATTCACAGGTTCTAGGGATTGTTGTTGTTGTTGCTACTGGTGAGCCGTCGAGTTGTTGAGTTGATTCTGACTATAGCAGCCCCATGTGTACAGAGTTGAACTGCTCCATAGGGTTTTCAAGGCAGTGAACTTTCAGAAGCAGATCACCAGGCCTGCCTTCCAAGACACCTCTGGTGGGTTTGAACCACCAGCCTTTCTGCTACTAGTTGAGTGCTTAACCATTTGTGCCACCTAGATAACCCTTCTAGGGAGTAGGACCTGGATGTCTTTGGGAGCCGTTATTCAGCCTACCACATCGTTCTGTGGGTGCTTGAAAAGAATGGAAGTTGTGCTGTAGCTCAACGGAGTGTTCTATAATATCCAGTAAATAGTTTGTTGATGGTGTTCTTGAGTTCTTCTAAATCCTTGCTGATTTTCTCTCTAACGATTCTATTAATTGTTGAAAGATGGATGTTGAAGTCTCCAGCTATAATTGCGGATTTGTCTGTCTATTCCGTTTCTATGAGTATTTGATTCACTTATTTCACAGCTGTGTTGCTCAATGCATATACATTTAGGATTGCTTTGTTGTCATCTTGAATTGACCCTTTTATCATTATATGATGTCTCTGGTAAATTTCCTTGCTCTGAAGTCTACTCCATTTGATATTAATATAGCGACTCCTACTTTGTTTTGATTGTTTGCATGACATGTCTTTTTTCATCCTTTTACTTTCAATCTACCTATATCATTGTATTTGAAGTAGGTTCTTGTAGACAGCATATTAGTTAGTCATGGTTTTTTATCTACTCTACTTGTCTGTGTCTTTCAATTGATATATTTATGCCATTTACATTTAAGGTCATTTTTCATAAATTACTGCCTAAGTCTACCATTTTATATTTTGTTTTTTGTTCTCTCAATTTTTTATTTGTTTTCTTTTTCCTGTGAGTTACTTGAACATTTTTCAGAATTCCATTTTGATTTCTCTACAGTGTTCTTGAGTGAATGTCTTTGTATATCCATTTTAGTGGTTGCTTTAGGTGTGTTTGTGTGTGTGTGTGTTTACATATGCATGCATACACACACACAGCCTATGGGTGTCATCATCTTACCAGTTCAAATGAAGTACAGAAACCTTATCTGATTTTATGTCCCTTTACCCTCCCCCATTTATAATTAAAAAAAATATTTCCTTTATATACATTGAGAACTATACCAGACAATGTTATAATTTTTATTTAAATCATCAAACGTAATTTAGAAAACTCGAGACAGAAAGCCTATTGCGTTTACCCATATTTTGCTTTCCCTGTTCTTATTTCCTTTCTAATGTTCCAGGATTCCTTTTTTTTTTTTAAATCATTTTCTTTTCTGTCTAGAGAACTTCCATTAGCTTTTTTAGGGTAGGTCTGCTGGTGATAAATTCTCTTAGTTTTCCATCATCTGATATTGTCTTGATTTCTTCTTCATTCCTGAAGGTTAATTTCACCAGATACAGAGTTCAGGGTTGACTGTTCTTTTCTTTTAGCACTTTAAAAATGTGCTACTTCCTCTGGCCCCCATGGTTTCTGATGAGAAATTCACTGTCACTCGATTTTTTTTCCCTTATGGATAAGGTTCATTTTCTCTGGCTGCATTCAACGTGTTTTTTATAAGTTACCAATGGTGTATCTTGGAATAGATTTCTTTGGGTTTATCCTGTTTGAGGTTTGCTCAACTTCTTGAATCTGTGGGTTAATTTTATTATTTGCTAAATTTGAGAAGGTTTTAGCCATTTTTTCTTCAAATATTTTTTCACTCATGCTCGCTTTATCCTCTTTTTGGGACTCTGATGACATGAACATTAGATATTTTGTTATAATCCTCCAGGTGTATGGTTCTTTGTTTTTTTTTCCAGCCTACTTTCTCTTTGTTGTTCAGATTGGACACTTTCTGTTGTTCTGTCTTCATGTTCACTGATTCTTGCCTCTGTCCTCTCCATTCTCTTAAGCCCATCTATTGACATTTTAATTTTTGTTATTGTATTTTTTTATTCTAAAGTTTCCGTTTGGTTCTTTTGTATATTTTTCTTTGCTGAGACTTTCTAGTTTTTCATTTGTTTCAAACATGTTTATAACTGCTTATTGAAGCATTTATGATGGCTACTTTAAAATCCTTATCAGATAATTGCAACATCATTTTTTGGCATATATTGATTGTCTTTTCTCATTCTGCTTGGGGTTTTCTTGGTTCTTAGTATGATAAATAATTTTCAAATGAAACCTAGACCTTTGGCTATTATGAGACTCTGGGTCAGATATCACCTGCCTCCTCTGATATCACCCTAGCAGAGGAAACGTGGTGGGAGGCTGGAAGCGAGGCAGGGGGAGGTCTGCCTCCTAACTGATATTGTAAAAAGTTCTTCATGGTGATTGACAATGGTATGTACAGATAAGAGGCTTTTTGTTTTTTTTTAAACAAGATACAAATTTTTAATCTGTCCAGATACTGGGCAGATTTAAGTTGGTATTGCTATGAGGTGTGGTGGGATTCCCAAGCCCTCCCAGAACCCAGTTCTCAAATGTCCCTCTAGTTGGTAACCTCTCTGGAGCTGATCTTGGCTCTTTTACCTCCTTTCTTGGGCCTTGACCATTTGAGGGAGGAAGTACTTTCTTTAGTTGGGCTTCGCATGTTCTTTTCTTGAGTTCCAGTAGGTTCTGCACTGACCTTCAGTTACTCGTCATCCCTTTTTAAGTTTTCTGTAGCTTTTGGGAACTCTTATTCTAACTTGTCTCTGTACTGATCAGTTTATTTAAAGCATATATCTTAGCCAAGTTGTTTATGGCTGGTTCCATTTTTTTGTTAGCTGGCATCTTCACTGTTGTAAGCTTTTTTTGTTTTGTTTTATTTGAAGTCAGTGGATCACCCACATGGCTTCAGTGGCCTGGACTCTTTCAGGAAGCAAGGGAGGGTCCAACCTTTCAACATACCCTCTTCCCCTGCCAATCTGTTTCAGGGAAATCCTCCATACCCCTTTCTAATTGTGGGATATCTTTTGCTCTTGACTTATTAGAGCTCAAGGAATAATCAAAAGGAACTTTTTGGTAATATTCATTTCTCTGGGGCTTTCTTTGTTGACTCATGGGCTCGGTTGACCACCACTACAGGGAATGGTTTTCTAAAATCGTATCATTACTCTTTCAAAATACTTGAAAAGTAACAGATCTAGTTACCATCAAAGGAAGTGGGGGGTGTCCCATCCCATTTTGTTCACATCCTGAATAACCCTGTAGTTTGTTTAGGATGGGTTTTGTTTAAAATTTGGCCTGTTTTTTATTTACCAAAAGGACTTTAACCTTTTGTGCAAAGCCGTTGAAAAATCAAGATAAGAAAACACTCTTGTCTCTATACTAGTAGTGTGATTGGGCGGTTCCTCACTTACCATGGCCAGCAAACACCGCTTTCCAGAGAAGATGTTAGCATTGGCCCATATCAGTCTTGAGTCAGTTTTTATCACAAATAGTAATTCTGTGGAAAATCTTGCCAATTCTGCGCATCCTTCAGATCAGATGAGAAGGAAAGAATAGGTTTTATAGGTTCCACTTGTCTCTGCTACTAGCAAGTTCTCCTTGCCCAGTAACTGCTCATCTTTTTTGTTGTTCCGTAGGATTTTGTTAGGGTTTGCTTTGTTTAGCTTCTGATGCTGCTCCAGGTCCCTAGCATTCCAGATGGACTGTGACCCTTTGAGGTACCAAGGGAATTCCAGGGCTGAAAATATATGCCTCTCTTGGAAATGACACCAGTTTGTCTGGTTTTGAAGAGCCAGATAGTGTAGATTATTTAGGAATATTTTTTATAAAGAGTGCCTTACATGGAAAATGAAGGAAGGATGCCATTAAAGAATGGTTTAGAAGTCTGTGTACCCATTGCCATCGAGTCATTTCCGACTCATAGTGACTCTGTAGGACAAAGTAGAACTGCCCCATAGGGTTTCCAAGACTGTAATCTTTACAGATGCAGACTGCCACATCTTTCTCCTGCAGAGCCGCTGGTGGGTTCGAACTGCCGATCTTTCGGTTAGCAGCTGAGCACTGTAATCACTGTGCCACCACAGCTCCTTTAGAAGTCTATAGAGTTCTCTAATAGTCAATAGGGCTTTTAAACTTTATTTACTTAATATTTTGAGTTTTTGAACATTTTTTATTTTACTGTGAAATTTTTCAAATATATAGAAAAGTTGAAAGAATTATACTGTGTTAGATTCTGCAGTTACCCTTTTTATATGTTTGCTTTATCACATAGCTACCCATTTACTTATTTATTCATCTCTCATCTGTCCATCAACCCATCCTAGTTTTTAGGAATTTCAGAGTTGCAGATATCAGTACACTTTACTTCTTTGCCTTTTTTTCCTTCTTATTTGTATGGTCAAAGGTGGTCCCTCCAAACACTTGGAACCAGCATACCTCTCCTCTCTTCCTTCTTTGCATCCTGATAAGCCTTCCTAAAAGCGGTGGAGAATTGCTGCCTTACGCCAGCACATCCTTGGCCGGGCTGTTCTGGAACAGTGTGGAGTCGTGGTCTCTGAGTGGGAGGGGAGGACGTCCAAACAAATGACCTCTCCTCAGCACTGGGCCACTAGGGTAGGTTTTTGCTTTGCTGACTTCTAAGCATCAATGCTCACCGTCTCTTTGGGCGTAATTCTGAATTAACTAAGGAGTCCAGGAGAAGATGGAGGAGACCCAAAGAGAAGTGAGATGTTCACACTCAGGAACTGTTCTTCCCTGATCGTTGGTTCTCAAGGCCACCCAGGGGTACTGGCCAAGGAGATTTAAAAAAAAAAAAAAAAATTTGTTGGGTTAATTAAGGACAGTGGCAAAAAAGAAAAAAAAAAGGAAGGGCACTTTACGGGGTTTCAAGCACATTCAAAGAACGGGATCACACTGCCTCATCGTGTTGTGTTACAGACCTTAAAATGCTGGGCACTGATGTCATTAATGCCCTCTTGACTTTAAAATTATTTGATACAAAATCGTAGAAATCTTATTTAAAAACAAAGTCTCCCCACCACCTCCCCCCGCCCCAAAAAGACAAAATTCTGTTTTCTACAGCACTGAGACATTTTTTCAGGACTACCCTAAAAAGCAAAAAAACAGTTGCCAACTCATGGCAACCTCGTGTGTCGCAGTAGAACTGTGCTTTATAGGGTTTTCAATGGCTGATTTTTCGGAAGTAGGTCACCAGGCCTTTCTTCCGAGACACCTTTGGTGGCTGTACCCTCCAACCTTCCAGTTAGGACTCTAACCATTTGTACCACCTGGTGACTCCAGGCCCCCACTGAAGCCATCAAAGTGGATGCAATAGCTCTTTTAATTGCAAAGAATCAACAACCAACCAACCTCTCATCCGTGGAGCAACTTTTGTGAAAAATCTGTTCTGAGTACTCTGGTAACTCAGCAAATACTTTTCAGCACCTAATATGTGTCAGTCACAGCTTTTGGTGCTGGAAATTCAGTGGGGAACAGGGCAGACAAGAACCCTATAGGAGGAGACATAACACAGTCAGAGAAGACGATGAGGTTAATACATAGTTCTTAATACGTACAGTAGCCTGATGACGTAGGTACTGTTACTGTTGTTGTTAGGTGCCATCAGGTTGGTTCCAACTCATAATGCCCCTGTGTACAACAAAACAAAACACTACCCGGTCTTGCACCTTTCTCATAATCATTGCTTTGCTTGAGCCCATTGTTGCAACCCCTGTGTCAGTCCATCTCATCAAGAGTCTTTGTCTCTTTCACTGGCCCTCCACTTTTTACCAAGCATGATGTCCTTCTCCAGGGACTGGTCCTTTCTTGATAACATGTCCAAAGTATATGAGACAAGTTTTGCCATCCTTGCCTCTAAAGAGTGTATTGGTTGTACTTCTTCCAAGGTAGATTTGCTTGTTCTTTTGGCAGTCCATGGTGTAGTCAACATTCCTTGCCACGGATACTATTATTGTCCCTGTAAAATGAGAAAAGCGAAGCACAAGAATCCAGTATCCCACAGCTAATTAAGTGGCAGAGCCAGGATTCAGACCCAGCAGAGTGACTGCACAGCACGTGTACTTCATCCTTACTTTATACTGCTTCCGGGACGTTTTTGATAATAGTGCTATTAAAAGAAAACCAGTGATGTTTTATAGGAAATGATTGTGCAGGGAGTTGGGGATCCCTTTGCAAGGGTGATCAGGGAAGGTCACATTTGAGCTGAGGGCCGAGGAGAGGGAGCAGTGGAGGAAACCTTCAGTAGCTGGGGACTAGTGAGCTAGGGAGCTGGGTTCACAATGAGGGCCAGATGGAGCCTGACCAGATGGGAGAGGGTGCTGCAGGCCCTCGTGAGGAGTTTGGATTTTATTCTGAATGCAGTGGGAAGCCATATGTGTTTTAAGAAGGGAAGAGACCGGATTTATGTTTTAGTGAGTGCTGCCAAAACTTTATTTGGAGAGGAAATTGAGAAGAAATTCCAGGCTACTTATTTGTCCATTTTGTAATCAAATGTCAAATTGAAGACTTAGCTGAGGATATTGAACCTTAAGCTTCACGGAAGATTAAATTGTTGCCCTTTGTGTTGTGGGTTAAACATATTTAAGTGAGATGACTCTACGAAGGCAGGCAGTTTAGCCCAGCCATTTCTTTTTGAAAGATACCTGGTTGAAGATGCAGTGGAAGAAGTCATGCTGCTTTCCTGAGCCTTGGGAACCACTGCCCAGGATCATGTCCAAGGTCGTGTCAGAGGTCATCAGGGCTGGTGAATGAATGGGAAGTGCAGGAATGGCCTAGGCACTGACAGTCTCTTTCGGTGACACCAGCAGCACACTTGCTGATTCAAAGACCGTGCAGTTTTAGCCGGAATTCACTTACAGGAGTACTGCAGATTGGTCATAACCACCAGTTTCTGCTGGGCCAGCTCCAACTCGTGGTGACCCCAGGTATGTCAGAGTAGAGCTGTGCTCCACAAGGTTTTCAGTGGCCGACTTTTCAGACGAAGATAACCAGGCCTTTCTTTGGAGGCACCTCTGGGTGGACTCAAACCCCCCAAGCTTCCGGTTAGCAGCCAAGGGACTTAACCGTTTGCACCATCCAGGCACTCCAAATTAGTTATAAATTTTTTTTTTATCTTCCTAACTTAATGGAGCACTTAAGGTCAGAGTTTCTGAAAATAATTTTAATGAAAAGAATAAAATCTTGTAGATTTTAGGTGACACTTTTCTGACATCATGGCTGTAAATCTCATTTGAAATCTGATAAGGAACTTTTCTGTACGTCTGTCTGATCTTCAAGAGACTTGTTGGAAGTTGTGGTTGATTCAGGTGCCAGAGGTGAACTTCCACAGAATGGTTTTGGAGAATTACTTGGTAGCTTTGGATGTCATTATCCCACTGTGTGTGTTTTTTAAATTAATAAACTTTAATTTTTAGAGCAGTTTTAGGTTTACAGAAAAACTGTGCAGAAAGTACAGAGGGTACCCATACACCCTCTTCCCCCTGGACACTGTTTCTCCTACTATTACATCTTGGTTCATGCGGTATGTTTGTTAGAGTTGGTGAGCTAGTATTGACACATTATTATTGACAAAGTACATTAGTGTTCACTCTCTGTGTTGTACAGTCCTGTGGGTTTTGGCAAATGTGTAATGTCATATAGCCATCATCATAGTATTGTGCAGAATAGTTTCACCACCCTGATAATCCCCTGTGCTCACCTGTCGATCCCTCTTCTCTTCTCCCCAGAACTTCTGGCAGCCATTAATCTTTTAAAAAAAATTTTTTTTTTTTTTTTCTCATAGTGGAGCCCTGGTGACTCAGTGGTTAAGAGCTCAGCTGCTAACCAAAAGGTCTGCAGTTGGAATCCACCAGCCTCTCCTTGGAAACCCTATGGGGCAGTTCTACTCTGTCCTATAGGTTGCTGTACTTCGGAGTTGACTCAACAGCAGCGAGTTTGTTTTTGTCTCTCTAGTTGTGCCCTTTCCTGAATATCATGTAGTTGGAAGCATAGAGCACATAACTTTTTCAGACTGGCTTCTTTCATTTAGCAATATGCGTTTAAAGTTTCTCCATGTCTTTTCGTATCTTGATAGCTCCTTTCTTTTTATGGCTGAATAATTTATACTGTATGAACGTTCCACTGTTTATTCACCCACCTGTTGAAGGACATCTTGGTTGCTTCTGGTTTTTGGCAATTCTGAGTAAAGCTGCTATAAACATTCGTGCGCAGGTTTTTGTGTGGATGTAAGTTTTCAGCTAAGTTGGGTAGATGCTTTGGAGTGAGATAACACTATGTTTAGCCTTATGAGAAGCCATCAAGGTGTCACTATCGCGTTCTATTCATGTGTGTTTATAAGGCTGTTTCCCCTCCACCTCAGCCACAGGTTCTGACTGTGGAAAAAATCAGTTAAACAAGCTTGATGTCAGAAGTTTCTGAATTAGCTCTTTCACCTATCTAGGGTTGAAAGTTTCAGTATTCATTATTAATTTTACATGATTGATGTAGAATATTTATCTTTCAAGATTCTTGTTTCGATTTGCTTTTAAGCAGTATTTGTTTTGAAATGTCAGATAACACTGAAGAAGAGCATTAGATTTTGATTAACTTTTGAGATAGTATATATTATGATCCCATTTACAGGTGAGGAAACTGAGACACAAAGTTCAGATTAAGTTGCCCAAAGTCACACAGCCAATAAATGACAGGGACAAGATCTGAGTTCAGTAGGAACAAGACAAGGATGCCCTTTATCACCACTCCTATTTAACATTGTGCTGGAAGTCCTAGCTAGAGGAATAAGGCAAAAATAAATAAATAAATAAATAAATAAATAAAGAGCATCCAAATTTGTAAGGAAGAAGTAAAACTGTCCCTATTTGTGGATGATATGATACTATACATGGAGAACCCAAAAGACTCCACAAGAAAACTACAGGAACTAATAGAAAGATTTAGCAGAGTAGCAGAATACGATATCAACATACAGAAATCAGTTGAATTCCTATACATCAATAAAGAGAACTACGAAAAGGAAATCAGGAAAGCTATACCATTTATAATAGCCCCTAGAAAAAAGTAAAATACTTAGGAATAAATATAACCAAGGATGTAAAAGACCTATACAAAGAAAAGTACAAAACACTACTGCAAGAAACCAAAAGAGACCTACATAACTGGATAAACATATCATGCTCATGGATAGGTAGACTCTAACACTATGAAAATGACAATTCCGCTCAAAGCAATCTACAAATACAATGTAATCCCAATCCAGATACCAACAGCATTCTTTAACGAGATGGAAAAAACCAATCATTAACTTTATATGGAAAGGGAAGAGGCCCCGGATAAGTAAAGCACAATTGAAGAGGGAATAAAGTAGGAAGACTCGCACTGCCTGACCTCAGAACCTACTATATAGCTGCAGTCGTCATAACAGCCTGGTATTGGTACAGAGACAAACACATTGACCAATGGAACAGAATCGAGAACCCAGATGTGAATCCATGCACCTATGGTCACCTGGCGTTCCACAAATGTCCAGAGTCCATTAAATGCGGGAAAAGATGGTCTTTTTAACAAATGTTGTTGGCAAAACTGAATGTCCATTTGTAGAGAAGTAATAACAGGACCGATGCCCCACACCATATACAAAAACTAATTCAAAATGGATCAAAGACCTAAATATAAAACCAAAAACTATAAAAATCATAGAAGAAAAATTAGGGATAATGCTAGAAGCCATAATGCACAGTGTAAACAGGATGCAAACCATAACTAACAATACACAAACACCAGAAGATAAGCTAGATAACTGGGATCTTCTAAAAATTAAACAGTTATGCTCATCAAAAGACTTAATCAAAAGGGTAAAAAGAGAACCTAGAGACTAGGAAAGAAATTTTGGCTATGACAAATCTGACAAAGGTCTAATCTCTAAAATCTATAGGAAAATCCAACAAAAAGACAATCCAATTAAAAAATGGGCAAAGCATATAACAGACACTTTACCAAAGAAGACCCTCAGGCAGCTAACGGACAAATGAGGAAATGCTCTTGATTACTAGCCATCAGAAATGCAAATCAAAACTACAATGAGATACCATCTCACTCTAACATTACTGGCACGAGTCAAAAAAACAGGAAATTACAAATGTTGGAGAGACTGTGGGGAGATTGGAACCCTTATTCACTGCTGGTGGAAATGCAAAATGGTGCAACCATTCTGGAGAATGATACGGTGCTTCCTTAAAAAGTTAGAAATAGAAATACCATATGATCCAGCAATCCCACTCCTAGGAAAATATCCTAGAGAAATAAGAGCCATGGCACAAATAGACATATGTACACCTATGTTTATTGTAGCATTATTCACAATAGCAAAAAGATGGAAACAACCTAAGTGCCCATCAGCAGATGAATGGATGAACAAACTATGATACATACACACGATGGAATGCTATGCAGTGATAAAGAACGATGATGAATCTGCAAAGCATTTCACAACATGAATGAATCTGGAGGTTATTATGCTGAGTGAAGTAAGTCAATCACAAAAGGACAAATGAGACCACTATTATAAAAACTCATGAAGAGGTTTATACACAGAAAGAAACAATCTTTGATGGTTATGAGGGAGGGGAGGGAAAAACAATAATAACTAGACAATAGATAAGTGGTAACTTTGGTGAAGGGTAAGACAGTACACAATACTGGGGAAGCCAAGGCAAGGTTACGGAAGCTTCATAGACGCGTCCAAACCGAATTACTGGGCTGAGGGCTCTGAGGA
This sequence comes from Elephas maximus indicus, assembly GCF_024166365.1. NCBI lineage: Eukaryota > Metazoa > Chordata > Mammalia > Proboscidea > Elephantidae > Elephas > Elephas maximus. Next base: position 101,098,383 of record NC_064830.1, read on the forward strand.
CCATGGTCTTGGAGGACATCTAGCTCAGTTGGCATAACATGATTTATAAAGAAAATGTTCTACATTCTACTTTGGTGAGTACCGTCTTGGGTTTTAAAAGCTTGTGAGTGGCCATCTGAGATACTCTACTGAAGGGAGAATGAAGAAAACCAAAGACACACGGGAAACATTAGGCCAGAGGACTAATGGACCACAACAACCACATTCTCCACCAGACTGAGTCCAGCACAACTAGATGGTGCTCAGCTCCCACCACCAACTGCTCTGACAAGGATCACAATAGAGGGTCCCAGACAGAGCAGGAGAAAAATGTAGAACAAAATTGAAACTCACAAAAAAAGACAAGACTTACTGGTCTCACAGAGACTGGAGAAGCCCCAAGGGTACAGCCCTGGACACCCTTTTTTTAGCTCAGTACTGAAGTCACTCCTGAGGTTCACCCTTCAGCCAAAGATTAGACAGGCCCGTAAAACAAAAGTAAATGGGCTCACCAACCCAGGGGCGAGGTCAAGAAGGCAGGAAGGGACAAGAAAGCTGGTAATGGGGAACTCAAGGTCAAGAAGGGGAGAGTGTTGACACATTGTGGGTTTGGCAACCAGTGTCACAAAACAATATGTGTATTAATTGTTTAATGAGGAACTAATTTGCTCTGTAAACCTTCATCTAAAGCACAATAAAAGAATAAGAAGGACCCCCTCCCAAAACAAACAAAAAAACCCACCATCCATTCGTAAAAAAATAAATTTGGCATTTACCAATTTAAAAAAAAAATTGAGTTCAGGTAGTCTAGCTGTGAGACTTAGGCTCTTAAGTACTCTGCCACACTGCCTCTGTACTTAATATATTACATTCATGATTTAACAACTTACATGTTCACAGCTACATTTTAACAGTGGTTCTCACACCTAAGTGTTCAACAGAATCATTCAGGAAGCTTGTTAAAATGCAGATTCTAGGTCTCATACCCAGTGGTTCTGACATGGTAGGCATGGAATAGGGCCTAAGAAATCCATTTTAGACCAGCACCCGCAAGTGATTCTGATAGAGATGAGCTGTAGACTACGTGGTAAGAAACTGCTATAGAAAATGAGCTAGAAGTAGTGATTCAAATGAAATACTTTATGATGAGCATTCCAGAGAGCTGGGGGAAAGTCCTTGGCTCTTTTGTTTCGTTTTGCTGGATGGAACTGGTGCATAAATTGTTCTTTACTACTATATTCAGTAAGATAACATGGCACTGAGGAAGTTCTGTGGCTTGGTGGTGGTTGGCTGCATCGCCCTAACAGGAAGAGCAGCAGTTGTGAGTTGGCGTTTTGGTTGTCAAGTGTATGTTTGTATACCTGAGTCTAAAAGGCTGATTTGGGGAGGATTGCAGCACCACGTGAGTGTAAAGACAAAGTAGCTATTTAAAAACCTTGCTAAGACTGTTCTCACTCACAGTTTCTTGCTAATTTTATGTCATCTTTGTATTGTGCGCAAATTCTTACCCGTTCCTGGCGGGGCGGGAGGGCCACTGCTGTAATTTCATCATAGTCCCTCAGTTATCTGTAGCCACTGACCGGGCTCGTAATTGTTGTTGCCAACGTATGGCTGGCCTTGTTAGTCATCTGAGTGTGATTGAACACTGCCTTATCACCTCGCTGAGATCAAATAGTTCTTGAGTGCTGGTGAGAGCCAGAGCACAGCTACTGGTGGCCCACAGCCTGCCTTTTTGTTCTGAATACCCATATTTGTAATATCTTTGTATGATATTATTTCAGTAGTACCTAGGAACTCGTGTTAACAGTTTAAATCTCCAGCTTCTGCAGTGTTACAAGATAGGTATTCTTTCTTTTTGGGTTAAATCACAGCCCTGTATACAGAGTTACCATTTAGCAAATTAACCAGGACCAGTGCCCAAGCCCATGCTTTGCCAGTGTTCTCAGTGTCCTATAGAATTGTCCTGTCCCTGACCCAACCGATTTTTTTTATAGTACCATATTATAACAGAAAAGTTAGTATTGATTAATAATAATGGTAAAAGTAAGGGTATAACAAATCAATTTCTATTAGGAATTGGTAGCCAAAAGTATATAATTGTGAGTTAAATTATCAAATTTTTGTGCAGTGGATAATTTGTTAAATGATCACATTTGACATATAGTGACTGAAACATGGTGAGGTTTTCTAGGCACAGTTCACATCTCTGGAACTTAATATTTGCCTAAGGGAAGTTGTATTAACTTCACGGACAATCATGCTTAAAAAAAATAAAAGAAATATATAGTAGATATTCATAGCAATAAACCAGGAAACTGGAGCTTCCTGGTAGATTGGAGCCCTGGTGGCACAGTGGTTAAGCATTCGCCTGCTAACCAAAAGGTAGGCAGTTTGAATCCGCCAGCCGCTCCTTGGAAACCCTGTGGGGCAGTTCTGCCCTGACCTTTAGGGTTGCTGTGAGTTGAAATTGACTCAGCGGCAGTGGGTTTGATTTTTTTTTTTTTTTTGGCTTGGTAAATTGGAGTCTGCTGGATAACTGGATTAAGTATTTTCTAACTTTCAGGTTATATTGATCGGCTTAAAGGTACCACTCGTTTATATTTTAATGTCAGTATGTATAATACCCATTTTTCATTGATTCTGGGTTGCAAATTTTCCACATTTTAACATTTCTGAAATCGAGAATACATCTTAAAATCGATAGGGTCTTAGATTTTGTTAAATATGGTAAATAAAGTAATTCTAAATGTCTTAAGAATACAACATTATAATTGTGTATTTTATTTAGTGGTTGTGTTAGGGTTTATAATGTATAAATTATCACAGTCTACCTTCAAACAATAAAAAAAACGATAGATACTTTCAATTTTTTCTTCTTGCCTTTGTGCTGTGTTTTACCTAAATAACCCAACACAGATTTGTTGTTTTTGTTTTAAACAATAACAGTAAATCTTTTAAAGCGATACATATGATGAAGGGAAAAAAAGTTTGCTCACACAGTGACCATTTATAGTGCTTTTCATTCCTTTGTGTAGATACAGGTTTTCACCCATCATTGCTTTTTTTCTGCCTGAAGGACTTCCTTTAACATTTCTTGTAGTGCAGGTTTGCCTTCATTTTTGAAAGGTATTTTTGCAGAGTGTAGAATTCTAGGTTGACAGTCCCCCCCCCGCCTTTGTCAGTGCTTTAATGATATTGCTTCAATGCCTTCTGGCTTGCATTGTTTCTGGTGAAAAGTCTGCTGTAATTCCTGCCTTTGTTCCTCTGCACGTAATGTGTCTTTGTTCTCTGGCTGCTTTTAAGATTTTCTCTCTATTCTTGATATTAAACAATTTGATTATGATGCGTCCTGGTGTAGTTTTCTTTGTGTTTTTCAGACCTGGGGCTCATTGAGCATCTTGTATCTGTGTGTTTATACTTCTGATACAAATTTGAAAAATTTAGCCACTGTTTTTTCAAAGATTCTTCTGTGATACCTCGCCACTTCCCACTTTTCAGGACCTCCAAGTGTAAGTAATTAAGTCACTTGAAGTTGTCCCACATCTCACTGCTGGCAGCGATCATTAATTTTTCTAGGTCGTTTACTCTGTTTTATTTTATATGGTTCTGTTGCTGTGTCTTCCAAGTTCGCTAGTCTTTTCCTCCGCAATGTCTACTTTGCTGTTATTTTCATCTGTTGTATTTGTCATCTCAGATATTGTAACTTGTCATCTTTAGGAGTTCACTTGGGGCGTTTTAAAACATCTTTCTCGTCTCTACTTAGCATGCGCAGTCTGTCATCTAGCTCTTTGTGACATGTGGAATACAGTTACAATAACTGCTTCATTGTCCTTGTCTGTCAATGTTGTCATCTGTGTAATATCTAATTTAATCTTGATTGAATTTTCTCACCGTAGGTTGTATTTTCCTGCTTCTTTGCATGTCTGATAATTTTTTTTACTGTTTGCTAGACATCAGTTTTTACCTCGTTAAGTGCTGGATATTTTGTATTTTTATAAATACTTTTGCGTTGTGTTCTGGGATACAGTTAAATCACTTGAAAACAGTTTGATCTTTTCTAGTCTTATTTTTCAGTTTCAATAGGTGAAACAAGCTCAGGCTAATTTTGTCCCTCTCCTGAGGCAAAACCCTTCCGTGTATTCTACTCAGCGATGCCTTGTGAATGATGGGGTTTTCCACTCTGTTTGGTGGGAACAGAAACTCTTCCCAGTACATGCGAGCCCTGAGTATTGTCCCCTTAATCCTGTTGTGTGGCTCCTTCCTTGGCTGAGTAGTTTCCTTGCACACTTGTACTGATCAGTAGTCAGGTGAAGATTTGGTGTGGATCCTCCACAAATCTCTAGAGCTCCCTTTCCATGCTGCTCTTTTCCCTCTGGTACTCTGCCCTGCAAACTTTAGCTGCCTCATCAGACTCCCAGCTTTGTCTCCTCGAGAGCTCAGGGAGATACCAGGTTCTGCCTCCATACACCCTCCCCATGATGCAGCCTGGAAACTCTCCCCAGGCAGTAAGCTGGAACAGTAGTAGGACTCAGCTAGTTTGTTGCCCTTCTCTCAGGGATCACTACCCTTTGTTGTTTTCATGTTAAAAATAAACTAACTTTATTGGGAGAAAAAAAAAAATCAACCATGGGATTTTTGTTTTATCTTACTGACAGTCCAAGTGACAGGATGTAGATGATGTCAGTAAATGAATCCAACCGTATATTGCCTTCATTGGGAGAAGACTTGTCCACTGCTGTGGAACAGGTCTGGATAATCAAGGATACCTTCACTGAATGTTCCTTATCCTATTTATAGTGTGGCACTTGCACGTTTGAAATTGCCTGTGTGTCAGCAGATCGTGTAGCTGCAAAGCTACTTTGAATGTAGAGAGAGACTGACAGAGCTTCACTAATAGCTGGTGTAACAACTGAGATGTTGGTGTTCACTGTAAATTGTGGGTGTCAAAAGAAAAAATAGGACAGTGAGCTATTTAAATGACAGGTTGTTCAGAGATTGATCCAGAAATATTTCATTACATTTCTTTCTTTTATCTATTCTTTTTTTGTGTGCAAAGGAGCATTCTGCTATCTGCTAATACTACTTGTGCAAGATGCCCTAAAATATAAGAGATGCTACTGGCTATTTAAGAGCAGAGATTGTCCTTTTTTTTCCACTTTTTATTATGAAAAATTTTAAACCCTCAGTAAATAAAATTGATTTTGAATACCTGTATACTTGCATGTACTTATATATAGATTTAACAATTGTTTTCATTTTGCTTTTTTTTTTTTTTTGGTCAGGTATTTCAAGGTAAAGTACAAATATAGTAACATTATGCCCCAAATACTGAAGTACGGATTTCGAGAAAATAAGGACATTTTTGTACATACTACAATATAATTAATCCACTTCACAAAATTTCTTTCTTTTAGACATGCAAATTCTGACTGAAATTACTGGTAAAGTAAATGGTCAATACTTTATTTGTTTAACTACTTAGGGTCTTAAAGGAATTGGAAAAAGTAGGCATTACTGAAAGAAAATCAACAAAATCCATGATTAAAGATTACGATTAGAAGCAGCTCTGGTATCTTTAGAATTAAGTCAGCCTGGTGTTTGGATTTACTTGGTTTTGCACTGTCTTCCGGCTCATCAGTCAGTTTGTCTATCCCTACGTTGTTATCACATCATCTTAATTTGTTTGTAGAAGCACTGTATGTTCTCTTGCTATTTACTCATATTTTTAATCTTTTGCCTCTTTAAACAGATTAATGAAATGGAAATTAAACACACAGTAGTGAGGACAGTCAAAGCCAATTCTTTGAAAAGCTTAATGAAATAAACTAGCGTCATAAGTTTCATCAAAGAAAGAGAATGTGTACGCACACATGTATCAGGAATAGGCAGTGTCTCAGAGGTTAGTCATTAATAAGAGGATATTATGAACAACTTTGTACCCCACACACAAAAATAATAATTCGGCAAATATCCATAAGCCTACCATCCTCCAAACCACTGGGGGTGAAACCTCCTGAAGATCTTCTCTGATTGTTTCCCGTCTCCACCTTTCTCAGAAGTCACCACTACCAAGAATTTGGAGTTTATTATTCCTATGCATTTGTTTATACTTTGCCCATCTATATGTATCCTCAAACCATTGATATATTGTTTGATTTTAAACACTCTATAAAAGGTATCACATACAGTAGAAGCTCTTCTCCCTGCCTTTTTTTTTTTTTTGCTGTACTTACAACGACGGCTTTAATATAGAAAAAAGGATACAAATGAAGAGCCACATAAGGCGAGGTCTGGGAGGGTTGCCAGTGCGAAGCTTCCATGTCCTGAAAAAGGATATGCCACCCTCTCATGTACATCGATGTCTTTACTTTTGCCTGCTTTTATAATCATCATTCTATTTGTGAGGCTCCTGTGTCGGTAGGTTGATAAACCTCGTTCAGTCGTTTTTTAATTGTGTGGTTTTTTTTCCTCATATGTTAGATGAAAGTTTACAGAGCAAATTAGTTTCTCATTAAACAGTTAATATGCATATTGTTTTCTGACTTTGATTGCCAATCCCACCACAACATGTCAGCATTCTCGCCTTCTTGACGTTGGGTTTCCATTTCCGTTCGTCCAGCTTTCCTGTACACTTCTGCCTTCTCGTCCTTGCCCCTGGGCTGGCATGCCCATTCAGTCTCGTATACAGGGTTGAACTACATGTATTACTGTTTGTTTTATGGGCCTGCCTGATCTTTGACTGAACGGTGAACCTTGTTGTGTGGTATTCTGTCTTATGAATATACCACAGTTCATTTGTTTTCTTTTTGGTGGACATTTAGGTTATTTTTCTGTTATAAACAACACTGCTATAAGTATCTTGTACATGATCTGTGTGCTGGAGTTTTTTTAGGGTAAAGAATTGCTGGGTTGTCACATATGCCTGTCTTCCACTGTATTGGATATTCCCAAATTGTTTTGTGAAGTAGTTGCTGTTTAGTTATTTAATTTAATTTTATTTTCCTTTCAGTGCCTGAAGACCTTTCCTTAGAAGAGAGAGAGGAACTTTTAGACATTCGTCGAAGAAAAAAGGAACTTATCGATGACATTGAGGTAAAAACATCTCTTTTTAGCTTTTGCTTTTGCGTAATATAGTAGATCAAGTAGCTTCATGAAAATGTAAAAAAGGGTGTCCAAGGTGTGTACATGCAGACCACCTGGAGAGAGAAAATAAAAGGTTTATCCATGTTGATAAAGCACAGGTTGTCCTGGGTGGGGCAGACTCAGGGACAGAAATCAAGACGTCAAGGTGCTGGAGACAGTGGTAATTAACTTGGGATTCCAGAGTTACAGGACAGCATTTTTTAACAGCAGCAGCAACCCGCAAACATATTGCCCTCCAAACTTCGATCTTAAGACCCTACTTTGTTTACCAGCACCCCTAGCATCTAGGACATTGCCTGTGACATTTTTGGCACTCAGATATTTTTCAAATGACTGAATAAACATGAATTGAGATCCAACAATGTACCAAGTGCCTGCAAATGGTGGGAGTACAAGGACAAACAAAACAAAGATGACTGAAACACAAACATTGTACTTTCCACATTGGTGCACTCCACTGCAGAGGGCAGGCCACAGGAGGCCCTCGGGGAAGCCAAGGAAGAAAGCCACAGCCTCAGGGTCGGCATGTAGGTGGGTGTTGCAGAAATTATTCAGAAGGCAGCACTGCCTGGGCTGCTTCTGTTTGGGGCTGCCCTGGGCTGTGCTTTTCACACCAACTAGTAGAAGGTGGAAGGTCAGTCAGTCACAGGCTCTTCTTTGAGAAGCTTCCAGTCATTGTCACGCCAAGATAAATGTGCCTCACAGGCCACTCGCTGTAAACCCGGCCTGTCCCAGACAATAACTCCTTTCTAGAAGCTCCTACTTTAAGACTGAGGTTTCTTGGCTCACAAAACAATAAGGTTCTGAATAAAAATTTGTGCTTGAAAGGTAAATTCATGGAACTTCTTCTAGGGTTACCCTTAATCCTTGGAAAAATCAGATAAAGCAGAATGGCTGCTTTGGCTCAAGAATAACAAATATACTTTGATTAGTAGTTCTGTCTGGAGCTCAGTAATAATGGGGCCTATTGACTCTTAATTAATTAGAATCTTAATCTAGCTCTGAGTACTCATTTTGTAGCTGAGAATGAGGAAGCTCAGAGAGGTTAGGCAACGTGCCAAAGGCCCCTCAGCCAGTGGAGCCACATCCAGGGAAAGGGGAGTCTCCATTCTGGAATTTCCGGCTCATCCAAGTGCCTTAGATCAGTTGTCACCCTACCATCCCACCCCCCCGGGATCTATCCGTGGTACTTCATCTCAAACACAGTGATTGAAATCATCCTGAAACTGGTGATTAGGTAACTTGATATTGATCTAAATATGTTTAAGCTGCAACATCTCCCAGTCTTGCCAAGAACTTTGGTAGCAGTGCAGGAGACAGCCAGGACCACATGGGGTGATGCTGAACAGCTGCAGGAAGGGGACGAAGGCTCATTGCTTCCCTTCTGCTGGTTTTATCTTTTTACACCTGTGGTATTTCTCCCCAGTGGCCCTTCCTGATTTTACACACAGATACTCTAGAATCTGTCCAGTGCACTCCCGCCCTCTGATCTGGGTCTGATGAGGGGGGCAGGTAATTACTTTGATTTCTCCTGAGCTGTGGTGGCTCTGACAGTGAAACTCTGTCCTGATGAAAGCATTGTTTTCCAAACCTGTGATGCCCAGATGAGCCCCCAGGGAGGCCTGCACCTGGAAGGCTAAGATCCCTGAGTCTAGGAGCAGGAAGGCCAAGACACCCCTCCTCACCCTTTTTCTGTCTTCTTTCTTGACAGAGGCTGAAATATGAAATTGCAGAAGTGATGACAGAGATTGACAATCTAACTTCTGTAGAGGAGAGGTATGCATTTATGACGACACCTTCAAGTTGTTTCATCTTTTCTCCCCACTCCACCCTCCAGCTGAGCTTATAAGACTGGGAGGCTAGAAGGGATGGCATTGGGAGGTGGGAGGGGAGCCTTCTGGAGCTGTCCATTCCTCTCCTCCCCACTCTCACTCCTTCCTGCTCTCTGTGGAGGAGCCAGGAGTTATGTCTCTGGATGTTACTTCTCATCCCCTACGTGTTCTTCTTCGTCACCTACCTCTGTAGGGTCAGGAATAAGCACAAGCACTTCAGCGTTCACTGCAGGTCCAGTGCAGTTCTGTGTAATGAGGCACTGGGCTGTTTTTCCATCATTAGCTTTTTCTAGGGAAGTGATTTCAAGTTATCAGATGTAAAAAGAGCCAAGGCAGCCCGATGATGTCTCCTTCCACCCAGGGGGCATAGGGCGGGCTCCTCTGGGAGGGTTTGGCTCTTCCCCTGGGCTGTGGTGAGGGGAAAACCTGCTGAGGGAGTAAGACCCAGCCACTCTGTGTGAGGCCGTGCCATCACTGGGCTTCATGGAAATATCCAGGAGTGACTTTCTTTTTATTTTAAATAAATAGCAAAACTACACAGAGGAACAAGCAAATAGCCATGGGGAGAAAGAAATTCAACATGGACCCCAAAAAGGTAAGAACACATTCTGAGTTCTCTGGCATTGATTGACTGATCAACTGATTTTAACGATAAGCTCCCTTTTACATAAAGGTGATTGTTTCACATCATAAAAAGACTGAGAGTCATTGTTGTAAAATTTTTATCAAAATAAGGGGCTGCTTATGAATGGGGGGGAGCCATTGTGGTGCAACAGTTAAGAGCTCAGCTGCTCGCCGAAAGGTTGGCAGTTCAAACCCACCCAGTGGCTCTGCAGGAGAAAGACCTGGCAATCTGCTCCCATAAAGATTACAGCCTAGTCTGACTGAGACGAGGAATCCTGGCGGTCACGGTCCCCAGATCTTCTGTCGGCCCAGGACAGGAACCGTCCCCGAAGACAACTCATCAGACAGGGAAGGGACTGGACAGTGGGTGGGAGAGAGATGCTGACGAAAAGTGAGCTACTTGTATTAGGTGGACACTGGAGACTGTGTTGGCATCTCCTGTCTGGAGGGGGGATAGGAGGGTAGAGCGGGTTAGAAACTGGCAAAACGGTCACGAAAGGAGAGACTGGAAGGAGGGAGCGGGCTGACTTATTAGGGGGAGAGTAAGTGGGAGTATGGAGTAAGGTGTATATAAGCTTATATGTGACAGACTTGATTTGTAAACTTTCACTTAAAGCACAATAAAAATTATCAAGAAAAAAAAAAAAGATTACAGCCTAGAAAACCCTATGGGGCAGTTCTGCTCTGTCACAGGGTGTCGCCCTGAGTTGGAATTGACGCAACACCAACTGGGCTGCACACTGCGGCCCAGACATGAAGGAGCTGGCTGGTCCATGGAGGCGCAGTGGTCTCAGTGGTCTGACTGCCTCCTCTGGTGGTGCCTCTCGGTCTCACCTTCTGGATACAGTCCTTTTCTCAGTCCTGACTGCTCTCTTTGCCCCTGCCTTTTTCTTTCTTTGTTTTTTAAAGAGGGTTCTTACGTTCATTTCCCCTTGAACACTTTGTTGTTTTTTTTTTTTTAATTAATTTTTTTTATAATATTGTGTTTTAGGTAAAAGTTTACACAAAAAATTAGGTTCCCATTTAACAATTTTTATACAAATTGTTTTGTGACATTGGTTACATTTTTCACAACATGCCAGCATTCTCATTGTTTCCATTCTGTTCTGTTTTTATTAATCTGGCTTCCCTGCCCCTCCTTACCTTCCCGTCTTTGCTTTAGGGTAAATGGTGACTCTTTGGTCTCATAGAGTTGATTACTTAAAGGAGCACAATCTTCAAGAGTGGTGGTGTTTATTTTATGAGCCAAACTATTATTTGGCCCCTGGCTTTTGTCTCTGTTTTCTCCTAAGGTCTCTGGCCTGAATTCACCCCAGTGGCTCCATGTTTTCCACAATTCTCTTGCAAAGGGGAGCTGGAACTTCACTCCTCGGTGCCTTCCTTTTGTCTTTGGTCTGTGACCTTTAAGCACAGAAGAGATTACATTGTTCTGTTTCCGGCTGCTTTTCTCAAATCTTTGTAGCTTGTTTCATAGCACTCTCCAAGAAGGTGTCTAGTTTTGGGGGAAACAGCTGACTTTTAGGGCAGGTCAGGAGCATTCAGAAGAACTCATGGAAACCTCATCAAAGGGCTCCCCAGCCCCTCTAGTTCTGTGACCTCGAGCTGGCAGGGCAATGGGCCTTGGTTCTGCAGGACCCAGTGCTCAGCTTGTGATGGCAGAGTGTGCTGGTTAAAGACACCGGGAAAGGGGGGAAGGAGAGCAGGACTGGAGGATGCAACAACCTCTGAAAGCCCTGGTCTCTGCAAGGATGCCCAGGGAAGTCATGCCAGCAGAAGGGAAGCTGTGCTGTTGGGGAAGATTAGCTTCCCAGTCAACAGGAGGGAGGAAGTAGCTGTAAAAGTTAGCCTGTAGGACTGGTTCCAAAACTGCGAGGGCAGCAAAAGGGATCACCGGATCAGGTATCACCCCAGATGTGAGCCACACTTCACCGCAAGGCCCCTACTTGTGTTGACCCCTTTGTCCCAGGACCTTGGGTTCCTTCCTACCCTCTCTCCCCAGCTTCTTGCAGTTTTCAGAGCAGCTAGATGCATTGTCTCCACCCATAGCCAGTCTTGTGAGTCCCACACCAAGAGCTCCAGCAAGGGGTCTGGTGTCACAGGTGTAGCTTTGGCCTCTGACCTCTTTGCCAGTCTTCTGCCTAGCTCCACAGAATTCCCCTCACTCACAGACCCCAGCGGGATCCATCGCTCTGCCTATCCCCTCCGTATCCCTGGTGCTCCAGCTGATGGACAAGACGCTTGTCTTGATGGATAAGAACATGACTGCTTGATGTTGCTTCTTTACTAAACTGATGCCCATTCTTCTCACCTTCAATGCCTGGGTGCACTCTGAAGATAAACAAGCAAGGCCTTAGTACCATTGTCCGCATCCTAGCCTTGTTTTCTAGGGAACCGGGACTAGGACAGGTGGATACTTCCTGCTTACAAGTGATACCAAGGTGGGTGCACCCGTTTAAGCACCTGCCAGAAACGTATGAGAGTTAATTTAGAAGTGTCAAACTTACTGATATTTTTGGTAAGCTTTTTTATTCTCTGAAGAGTACCATGTATGTGCTTAACTACTGTGCCACTAGGACTCCTACAGTACGGTGCACAAATGTTAAATGTACAGCTTGGAGAATGTGTACAAATTAACATACTTAGAACCACAACCCAGAACAAGATATAGCTATAGAAGACTTCAGGGCACCTTTTTTTTCCCATGGTAACCACTATTCTAATTCTGTAATTAGTCTTAAAAAAAAATAAAAATAAAACTTTCTATGAATGGAATTAAAATATACTCATGTGTCTTTTATTCAGTATCATGAGATTCACCCATGTTACTGAGTATAAAAAAAAATATGGCAACTGTTTATTCCATTTCATTGCTGTATAGTTTTCTATCATATAAAAGTACCAGACTGTATTTATTGACAGTTGGGTTGTTTCCAGTTTTTGGAAATTTTAAATTTCCAAAATTTAGAACACCTGTGGACACATGGATTTAAAAAAAAAGACTCTGCAGATGGGTGTGAGGGAGCCCTAGTCTTGGGCCCTGAGAGTTTTAGCTAGAAGAGCATCTCTGTGTTGGTAGAAACATCCATCTAGCAGACAGGTAACAAAATTTTCTATTCCCCTCTATTCACCTGGAGCAACAGAGGAAGGAGAGTTGGGAATAGGAGGAGGAGATGGAATGCGTGGGTAATTGCCTTCATGAACAATTGCCCTCTTGGCCATGAGACCAGAAGAACTGGATAGTGCTGGTTACCATCATTGAACATTTTGATAGGAGATTCTATGGAAGAATCCTGATCAAAAGGGGGAAAATGCAGAACATAATTTCATATTTTCATGGGATCCACACTTTCTGGAGCCATGGAGGGTAGATGAGCTCCTGAAACTATTGCCCTGAGATAATCTTTAAAACAAAAATACCCCCTGAGGTCTTCTTAAAACCAAACAGTAGATTAGCTTAACTAGTAAAAAATGTCTGCCTTGACTATTAAGCTCTTTTAAGAACTATTTACATGGGATCAAAGTGACAACAGCAGTTCAAAGATTACATAGGAATCTTAGGGAACAGTGAGATTATGTTAATGGGGGATAAACAACTCAGAAAAGGAGGGTGAGAATGTTTGCACAACTTGAAGAATGTAATCAGTGTCACTGAATTGTACGTGTAGAACGGATTGAATTGGTGTATGTTTTGCTGTGTATATTCTTAACAAAATAAAGTTAAAAAAAATGAAAAGAAAAAAAATTTCTCTTTTCCTTACTAGCCTTGCCAACATGTATTTGAAGCCAGCGCAGAGCTCTATGAGAAATAAATGTGTGCTATTGTATGTCCCCAGGACTTCTCATGAGACAGAGCACTACTGACTTGGGGTCAGTGGCAGCCCTTTGATGCCTTTCATTCAGAGATTTCCAGCTGTACTCTGTAGGTTCTTAAAGTGGGCATGGATTTTGACTGACTAAGCTCATGGCCCAGCCTATCAATTAACGTGTTCAGCCAAAAGTAACAGAAAATCCAGCTAAAGATCATTTAAACAAGTGGAGGGTTATTTTCTGTCATAACTGGTAGAGTGGTAGGTGGCTGCCAGTGTTGTTGAATGACTCCCAAGTGGCTGGACCACAGCCTCTGTGGCTCATCTTAGCCTTCCTGTTTCTTGTAAGATGGCCATTGTGGCTCCAGCCATCACACCTGTGTTTGAGCCAGGATGGAGAAGGGGGGAGCAGTGCCAGCTGCCAGAGTCCCCTTTGATTAAGAAATTATTCTTCCCAGGTGTGCCCTCCAGCTTCCTTTATGTCTGTTCGTCCAGATCTGTGTCACAAGGTCATTTCTAGCTTCAAGGGAGGCCAGGAAGGTGATTATTCAGGGAAGAATTACAGTGGTCAAGGGGGTTTGGGAATGAGTGTTGGTTGGCCTCCAGCAGTGCTGGCCACATACAATCAACACAAAACGAATCATTTTCCTAAGCTTGGAAAATATGGTGTCTGTACTCTTACCTTTATAATCTCTAAAAGCCACTGACAGTGGTTTGTTCAGTAGCTCGTTTGTGTTTTAACCTGTTAAATTGCCAGGAGGAATGAATAGGTTTTCCTTTGATGGGTAAAATGTTGTGTGGTGTTTTGAAAACCAGATTGTGCTGTTGTATGGGGCTCTCTGGTGTTATTTTTGCTGTATCCAAACGAGTAAGATCATTATACTAAATGTATTTCTGTATTTGAAAAATGACTTTGTGTGACCCTCCTAACCAGTGCTTCCTTTCTTAACGCTCTTCCTCAGGGAATTCAGTTTCTAATAGAAAATGATCTCCTGCAAAGTTCCCCAGAAGACGTAGCCCAGTTCCTTTATAAAGGAGAAGGACTAAATAAGACCGTCATCGGGGACTACCTGGGTGAAAGGTAAGTTGAAGGAGAATGAGCAGTCCTACCTAGGCCCACCTCGTCCTGCAGCCTGACCTGGGTTCACCCTCCACCTTTGGGTCTGTCATAGTTACTTTGCCATGGGATAGAGGGAGTGCACAGGTTGCTCTTCAGTAGTGAGTGACCTCAGTGCAGTGACATCCTCTTCCACGCCCCCGTGAGGAGAGAGGTGTTGGGGTGTTCTGTGTGGGCCCTGTGGTCTTTGGAATCCTCTACCAAAGACCTCTGGCAGAATTGAAAACACCACTGCCCCTTTCTCCACGTCTCGGAAAGCGCCTTAACCTTCTGGCGTTTTGCCTGGAAATACACCAGATTTCTTAGTGGTTTTCTTTCTCCTGTTAGTTGGGGTATGAATAAAGGTGGGAAGTTATTATTAATCTTTTAAACGGAAATCAGCCGGTCAGCCCTCACCACTGAAAAATCCATTTACTCTGCGTCACAGAGGTGAGGTCAGGTATTCTGAGGCAGCACGGCCCGGGCTAGACTTCCATAAGGGCCGAGAGCAAGTGTCCTTAAACCAAAGTCCAGCAGTTGCTCACTCAGGATGGTTTTTTTACTAAAAGTATGTGATCAAAAGTGAAAAGTGAAATACTTGCCAACTCATTCTGTGAGGCCAGTGTTACCTGCTACCAAAACCAGACAAAGATACCAGAAGAAAACTACAGACCAATGTCTTTAATGAATACAGATGTAGAAATCCTCAAAAAAATACTAACAAATCAAATCCAGGGATGTATAAAAAGGATTATACACCACAATCAAGTGGGATTTATCCCAGGAATGTGAGGGCGGTTCAAGATCCAAAAATCAGTTAATGTAATGCACCCTACCAGTAGGGTAAAAGACAAAAACTACATGATAATCTCAGATGCAGGAAAAGCATTTGGCAAAATTCAGTACCCCTTTATGGTAAAAACACTGGAACGAGGAATAGAAGGGACTTTATTCAATTGATAAAGGGTATCTCAAAAAAAACCATAGCTGACATCACACTTAATGATGAAAGACTGGATATTTCCCCCTAAGATCAGGAACAAGATAAGGATGTCTGCTCTTGCCACTTCTTTTCAACATGGCACTGGAAGTTCTGGCCAGGGTAATTAGGCAAGAAGATAAAATTAAAGACAGTCACATTGGAAAGAAAGAAGTAAAACTATATTTGCAGATGGCATGATCTTGTATGTAGAAAACCCTGAAGAATCCACTAAAAACTATTAGAGCTAACACGTTCAGTAAGGTTGCAGGATACAAGGTCAGTATATAAAACTTGCTTGTATAATAGATGCATCCTGATAGAATGGGAGCAAAATGTGGGACAGAACTCAAATTCTTAAAAAAGTCCAGACTCACTGAACCAGTTGAGACAGGAGTTCTCCCCAAGACTGTTGCCCTGATACACTCTTTAAGCCTTGAACCAAAACTATTCCATGAAGTCGTCTTTTAGCTGGTAAAATAAAGTCTCACCTGTGAGTACTGTACTTCTTTAGGAAATCGTCTACATTGAGACCAAATGGTTAACACTTACTCTAAAGCAAAGACGAGAAGACAAGGGGGCAGGGAAACTAGATTACTGGAAACAGAACAGACAGAATGGAAATCGTGAGAAAGTTGATGCACTGTGTAAAATGTAACCAGTGTCACTGAACAAATTACATAGAAATTGTTAAATGGGAACCTAATTTGCTGTGTAAACTTTCACTGAAACACAATAAAATATTAAAAGAAAAAAGTTATGTTTCCATACACTAGCAATGAGAAAACTGAAAAGGAAATTAAGAAAACACTTCTGTTTTACAATAGTATCAAAAGAGTTTTATCAAAAGAGTAAAATATTTAGGAATATATTTAACAAAAGAAATGTAGGAGTTGTACGTTGAAAACTACAATACACTGTTGAAAGAAATGACAGAAGACCTAAATAAACAGGAAGACATCCCATGTTCATGGATAAGAAGACTTAATATTGCTAAAATGGCAGTACTCCCCAAACTGATCTACAGATTCAATGCAGACCCCATCAGAATGCCAGCTGACTTGAGGTTCCCCTTAGGGACCCTCACTGACCAGGAATCCTAGGAGTAGCTTTGAGTTAAAATTCCAGTAAAGCCACATTGTTTCTGTTGCATCATTCTTTATGTTTCATCTTTACAGTCTTTCTTTTTTAATAAAATTTTACACCTTTTATTATATTCTCATGTTTAGTTTTTAAATGCTAATGTAAGGTATTATCTTTCCCAGACTTTCCTCTCTGAGGCCAGTATCTGCTTTATGGTTTGTGGCCTTGGGTATGTTATTGTAGCTCCCTGAGCTCTGAAATCCTTGTGAAGTGGGGATAAGAAGAGCCTCTACTTCATAGGCTTGTCTTGAAGGTGAAGAGAGAATGGTCTGATGCTGAGCACCAGAACAGTGCCTTAGAACTTAGCACCTGGTGAGCACTCAGAACGTTGGCTGTGCTTGTATTATCTGAGGGTTTATGATGGTCCTGTTGCCCTGAATCTTAGCAATTATGAAGTAAACTCTTAATATCCTCTTGCTTAAAAGGAAATTTACTGTGGGGAAAAAAAAAAACTTAGTCATAGAAAATTCAAAACCACAAAAGCCTGCTTTCGGAAATGGCTTTCCTTTAAAACGATGGAAATAATATGCATTGGGCTTGAAACTTATTTCCTTCCTTTCCTAGGGATGAATTTAATATTAAAGTTCTTCAGGCTTTTGTTGAACTCCATGAGTTTGCTGATCTCAACCTCGTACAAGCCTTAAGGTCGGTCTGTAATTGCGCGTTGGTTACGAGAGAGGTGGGTGGGGGGAGAATTGGTGCACGGACAGCAGTGGCTGCTGCTTCACCCCGGCCACTCAGAAGGTCGCGTGTGTCTCTGCAAGCACTGGTATTCCTTATGAAGACACTGCTTGTCATTCAGCAGCCCAGAGGGAAGCTGAGACATCGGTCCACTTATGGGCGGATGCTCCCACTTTGGTGATGGTGACCACCGGCGCTGCATTCCAGTCGTAGGTTCTTTGCTGTGCTTTGTTTTTCATGGTACTTGGTAGCACAAGGCTACTGATTGCTCTGTCGTCGGAGCTCAGACAGGTGCAGGCCCACTTCCTGCCAGATGTGGCTTCCAATGCCATCAGTGTGAATGCCACTGAGTGTGCCAGGGAGGCCTCTGCTCAGCCACAGATGTGGACTTCCCACTAGCTGAGGAGAGCCAGGTGTCCCCACATGTCACCCCAGGGTGGATTTGGAGGATCAGCCCCCACTCTCGAGGGTACAGTCCCAGCACAGCTGTCCATGGTGCAGGCTGGCCACAAGGACAGGGCGCCGGCCCTTCTCCTGGACGCACACTCTCGTCACTGTTCTGGCACATTCTCCTCTTTCCTTCCTTTGCTTCGTTCCTGCGTGTCTGGGCCAAGACACGATGGCTGTGCTGAGCCTGTGCCATCCTGGCACCTGGTCTGGTGGACGTTGTTGGGGCAGGGGCCCCTTGGCCCTGTGTGCACCCTCAGAGCTGCACTTGAGCCGCTCCACCGTGAGCTCAGGGCAGGCTGTGCCGGAATGAGCAAAGTCGGCACGTTTTGTCCATCTCACGGTCTAGACCTTGCCCGTCCCCAGGGTCTGCTTGCTCCAGCGTGAGCTTCTTACTTGCAGCCTCACTTCAGCAGCGACCTGGGATGTTGGCATGCGTGCCCATGGGACACGTGTGCCCATGTGCTGCTCAGCCTGGGGCTGAACCATGTGCCAGCAGTTAGCAACAGACATGATCCCTGTAGCCATATGTGTTTTTAGATTCAAGTTTTGAAAAAATTTTGAGAAAGGGGCAGGCCTGGGGGACTAGTCTGGGAGGTGTGACCATGGCACGGTCATTGCAGTTGTCATTCTGTTTCCTCTATGGCATAGTCTCTGGCCCAGAGCTGCAGGACGGTCTTAGCTAAATGCTACAGGTGTTGGGGGCCGACATGGCCCTGCAGCAGGCCTGGTTGGGGGAGGCCTGGGCTCTGTACATGTCCACAGCCTCTGTTGTCCCTCCTGCTGCATGCCTGCCCTTGAGACACACCTGGCAGGGCTCCCAGGGTGACTCAGCTCCCAGAAGTCACGGCCTTGTGGGAGGGCCCCGCCCAGAGGGTAGAGACAGGGTGGACACAGCTCACCCTCACTCACACTGATGGTGCACACCTGCCCTCACGCTGGCAGCTGTGCTGGCTCGAGCCATGCAGAGAGATGAGGCCAGGAGGAGAGTGGGCCGGGGAGCGGGTGTGGGGTCTGCTCAGATGGCAGCACCGGCTGTGGGGATGCTGAGGCTGGCAGGGAGCGTCGAGGTCTTCTGGGCCAGGCGAGCGAGGGGATCAACACAGCAGACTCGAGGCCTGGCCGGTGCCAGAGTGCAGGGGTGCGAGTGGGCAGTGAAGACACATCTGAGTGGGAGAGCTCTTCTCACCCTCAGAAGTGTGGGTTTTAGTTTGATGACTCGGAGCAGCCAGGGCTGAGGAGGCGGGTGCTGGCTGAGAGGTGGCCTGAGTGTGGCCGGAATCCCTGGAGAGAGTTAGGTGAGGAGAGGCAGAGTGAGGCCCAGGGCAGCCACGTTCAGGGACATGCAGAGAAGGGGAGCACCTAGAGGGAGCTGGGGAGGCGGGGATCAGGCAGGGCAGCGTTCCCCTCTCACCTGAGGGCTGTGGATGGAGGCCTTCAAACTGCAGACAGTCCAAAATGTTGCCGAGCCCTTCATCTGACCTCAGCCCTGACCCCGCACTAAAGCCACAGAAGCACTGGCCATGTGCTGAGCACCAGGGGTGCGGCCTCGGGCAGGCGGGGGGCATGCTGGACAGAGGCCTTGTAGGGTGGGGCCAGTGGGGCAGATGACAGTAAGGAGAGCCTAGGTTGCTGTGGTGATGGTGCTGGGCCTCGGGACAGAGTAGAGGAGGGCTCAGGAATGAGTGGGTAGGGGTGGCTGGGGAAGACTCCATGAAATGGTGCCCGCTGGATAGAAAGGAGTCCCAAGGTGTGTGGATGCAGCTGCCTGCTCACCAGGGCAGACCTCAGGGGAAAAGCCCTGAGGCTAGGGTGGCAGGGTAGGGGAACTGGCAGAGGGGGGGGGTGGGAGAGGAACCCGGACGCCATCATGCAGACTTAGGTTTTCTCCACTGAGGTGGGGTCTTGGGTGGAAGAGCATGGCCCGGTTACATGGTCAGGGTCACTGAATGCTGCCTGGAGGATCAACTGGAGGGCAGCAGGGGACACACTGGGCCCTGGCCGTCCCCTGGGTGGGCAAAGGTGATGGCAGCAGTGGAGGGGCAGAGGTGCTCAGATTCTGGGTGCATTTTTAAGGCAGAAGTGACAGGGTTGTAACCACCAAATAAGGGTCGGTTTTGAGTTACTGATGAAAGGAAAAGATCACGAGTCTTCCTCCTTGCCTACCCCATACCCTCCCATGTCCCTGCCAGAGCGGGTCACAGGTGGAAGAAGATGAGGAGGGTGCAGACTGTACGTGCAGGGCCGGGACCCATCTCCGGCACGGAGAGCGAGGTCCGAGGGGGTGCTGTGTCACCTGACGCGTTATTGGACGCGGGGTCTGCTTCTCTGCAGGCAGTTTCTGTGGAGCTTCCGGCTTCCTGGGGAGGCTCAGAAAATCGACCGCATGATGGAGGCTTTTGCTTCACGCTACTGCCTTTGCAACCCTGGGGTCTTCCAGTCCACAGGTCAGTACTAACACACGGCCTCCCTCCGTCCCCTCATTAGGGCCCCTGGCTGGCTGGGAGGGGCCTGGTGGACACAGCCTGGGGGTTTGTTTGCTGTGGGCTGCTAAGAAGGTTCTGCCTCGGCCCTGAGCCAGGACAGTCTGCTGTGATCCCTGTCCAGAACAGGCCTGCCCAGGCGGCCAGTGGAGCTGTCCCACCAGGACACTTGGTCAGTCCTACTGGGCACCCCTCCCTGATGTAGGAATTCTAGACCATGTGCAGATCTGTCTGCAGCCTCTCGGGCGTCCTCCGAATGTGTTCTAGATACCTGCTACGTGCTCTCCTTTGCCATCATTATGCTCAACACCAGCCTCCACAACCACAACGTGCGGGACAAGCCCACGGCAGAGCGCTTCATCACCATGAACCGCGGCATCAACGAGGGAGGGGACCTTCCGGAGGAGCTGCTGAGGGTGAGTGTTGCAGAAGCGTGCGTCTGAGCACAGGACCGGGCAACCTCAGAGCCAACTCAGGACACCTGCAGCACCACTCCTCCTTCCTCTCTGTCCCTTACCTTGCCGTCAGTTTTCAGGATTAGCAGATTCCATCTGTGCTAACTGGCAATGCCGCATCTTTCTTTTAAGCATGTTCTTAGAGTCTCTTCGCTTCTCCAGCCCTGCCGAGCCTCACCCTTCTCCTGAGCTGAGAAGGGACAGGTGGCTTCTGCCCTGTGAACTCTGGGTTTGCTGCTGTTTTCCCTTCCTTACAGAATTTATACGAAAGTATTAAGAATGAGCCATTTAAGATCCCGGAGGACGACGGGAATGACCTGACCCACACATTCTTCAACCCTGACCGGGAAGGCTGGCTCCTAAAGCTGGGTGAGTGCTGGCGCTTTACTGTGTGGCCCGCGGTCGTCCCCTAGCCCATGGTCCTCAGAGTCCTCGTAGCCAGTGCCCCTAAGCAGAAGGTGGGTATGTCAGGGGCACAGCTGAGCACACGAGTGCTCCTGGTGGCTGATGCCCCAGAGCCGTGACTGCTCCCCTGAGCACAGCCTTCCAGAACAGGGCAGACAGGGGCGCACTCGGCTGCCCGAAAGCTGCCCAAACACGGCTCAGCTCCTGTCTAGATACAAGTCCAAGTCAGTTTCCTGTCCCCGAAGCAAGTGCGTTTACCTCGAAAGACCTCCGCGTGCCTTTCTCTTGGTTTGGCGTGGCTGTGATTTTGATGCGTGGTTTAAATGTGCCTTCTTGTTGTTTTCCTTCTGCCTGTGGCTCCCACCTTTCTGTTCTGTGACGGGCTGTCCCTGCTTGTTCTGCGTTAGGAGGTACGTACCCAGTGGCTTCCTGCCCCTGCCTCAGCTGCTCATGTCTCTCCTGGTTTCCTCTCCCCTTGCTGGCTTGTGTGAAGCTCGGGTGACAGCCGCCATTCATCTGACCCTGTGGCCTTGACGTGCTGGGCTCAGCTTTGGGGTTCTAGTGTGAGGTGACCCATGGGGCAGGGTCAGGGGTGGCTGTGATGCCCCAGAAGCACATGGCATGCTGTGCGGGGATAGCTTTGACTCCCTGCAGTTCTGTAGGGTATTGGGGACGGCCAGGAACCAGCGCCACCCCTCAGCGTCACCAGTCTCCTTCCTCACACCCACTGAGCATTGCCTACCTGCCATCCAGGGAAGACACCAGGTCCTAATGGCTCCCTTATGCTTTATGGGTGGTTTAAGTAGTTTTCAGGGGTCATTTTGACTCTGGGGATTGGGATTTTTGCCTTCCTCTTGACTTTAAATCCTGTGAGCTATGACAACTACTACATCAAGGCACTTCTGAGAGCAGATTGTTTCTTGTGGCGTGTCAGATATTAAAGGCAGCAAAAATTGGGGTGATTTTTTAGCAAGGAGAAGATACAGCTGCAGTGAGTGGTGAGGGTGCGAGCATGGGTGGGGCAGTGCCCCAGGAGCCCAGGGACTGTCATTCTGGTTCGAGGTGTCCACCTAGCCCTTGCTCTCCTGACCCGTCCCCGCTGTGCACCAGTTTAGGAGAGTCTGGATCTTTGCTAGAAACCTCACAGCGGTAGCCATGGGACTTGGAGGCGTAAGTAACCTCCGATGGAGGCCAGACTTTCAAACCGTGGGCAGCCAGTGGTTCTGCTGTGAAGGCAGGAGGAGGAGGGCACCGTGAAGTAACAAGGTTTGCACCAGGGGCAGAGTGAGTGGGGGTGCAGTTGATGAGAGCCTGCTGCTCCTGCATTGCAGAGGGCGCCCCCTGGTGGACGATGGCCTCCTAAGCGGAGCCACCATGCTGATGGATCGGCAGGGAAGCGTTGAGGGGCTGCGTTGTCTTTTTTTAATAACTTTTTAAATTTTTCTGCTGTTGTTACTGAGAATATATACAGCAAAATGTATGCTAATTCAGCACGTACCTACACGCACACCTGAGTGGCACTGATTCCATTCTTTGAGTTGTATAAACATTCTCACTCTCCATTTTCAAGTTGATTCTGCACCATTAACGTAAACTCACTGCCCCCTAAGGTTCCTGTTTATTCTAGTTGCTGTTGTCAGTTTGATCCCATGTAGATAGATCTTAAAAGACCAATGTGGGGTTGGCATTGTTATTAGCCCAATACCAGGGATGAACTAGGACACCCGCAGATGCAGAAAGCTGCTCCAGGCAGAGCCCCTGGGACACAGGTTGCCCCGTTGTACCTTTGTCTTCCTGGACCTCCATCTGACCCAGGCAGCCTCCGTACTCGCTGTGGTCTCAGGAGTGAAACCAGAGACCAGAGGCTGGTGTGGTCACTGTCCCGCGTGGTGGGTCACCAGCAGTGGCTGCGCCCAAGCTCCCGCCCTGTTGGGCCATGCAGCTCTCAGCACCCAGAGACTCTTGGCCTGGAGGCCTCATCCCTGCAGCTTTGAAGGCCCAGAATGTTACCATCCAGACCCAGGCCTGGCCCAGAGACAGCTGAGGGGCTGAGCAGGCCACAGGTCAGCCCTGAAGGTGGTGCACGTTAATAAGGACATCCAGCTCAGGCCTCCTTCACAGCCCCTGATCACTGGAGAGAGTCCCCCAACACAAGGCAAGCGCTTGGCCAGATGCACAAAACAGGCTTAGAAGGTGAAACGTTTGTCCCCGAGCATGTGCACAAAGGGCACAGGAGCACCCGAGTGTGACCTTGCTGAATTGCATCCTCCTAGTCAGTTAATTTGAAACCAGGTGGCACTTTGACAATCCCTGGACACCCTACTAGCCAGACGCATAATCTTTCCTGTGCGGTCTGCAGGGCCTGGTGAGTACTGTCAGTGAATCACAGCCCCTCCTCAAGTCCTGAGAATCTGTTGTGTTAAAAATGCACACAGGTTTGTGCTCAGAGTTAAGCTTTTGTGGCTGTGCACACACTGGCCTGATGACACCGGTGAAAGTGGGAGGAAAATGACGAGAAAGCAGGTTCTGCCACTGTTTCGGGGAAGCCAGGTTCCTTTTGGCAGAGGGGTGTGTGTATGGGTGGTGTGTGTGCATGTGGGTGGTATATGTGTGTCCTGTGTATGCGTGTGTGTAGTGTCTGCATGAGCGGTGAGTGTACATGTGTGTAGTGTGTGCATGTGGGTGGCGTGTGTGTGTAGTGTCTGTGCGTGGGTGTCTCGTAAAGCCTAGCTTCTCCTCTCCTTGTAGCTTGGCCCTGAGACCAAGGCACCGTCCCAACTCTGCCTGGGACTGACAGGGTGCCCTGGGCAGGGCTTTTATTTCCCAGGCCTGTGAGGCTACCCTGGCCTCAAGAATGGAGACCCGGGACTGAACCCTCCAGGATGTGCCACTGAATTTGGGAGCAGGGGCTAGCAGTCAGGGTGCAAGGAGCAGATAGCCATTCCTGGCAAAACTGTTTCTCCTGGGAGTTGGTGGTACAGGCCTAGCGATGGGCTTGGGGTAGTCAGGCCCAGGAATGAGCAAAACCAACAGATAGTACCTAATCCTATGTTGTGATGAGAGCTTCTGGCAGAGACAGTGTACAGACAGAGTGCCTGGGAAGGATCTCAGAGAACTTGGTGGAGGCTGAGCTGAGAGAAGGTGCTAGGAGGAGCAGTCGAGGCTCAGGGAGACCTTGAGGGAGTTTAGGGAGTTTGGGTCTTACACTGAGAGCAGGGGGAGCCCTGTGGGACTTCAAGCAGGGAGCCACTCGGCCAACTTATTTTTTTTCAAAAGATTCCTCTGGTGCTGTGTGGGGGCCGGTGGTAGGGGCAAGCGGGGTGCCGAGGCCAGAGAGGACACCTTGCCCTGCTCAGCACTTGGGGAGGACATGTGAGGGATGGAGGCGAGTGGAAGTGGGGTGCAGAAAGAGTTAGTGTGAGGGACGGAGTTGGGCGCGTGGAAGTGGGATGCTGAGGGAGTTGGTGTGAGGGATGGAGTTGGGTGCATGGAAGTAGGGTGCTGAGGTGAGTGCAAGTGGGTGCTGAGGGAAGAAGTGTGAGGAATGGAGTTGGGTGCGTGGAAGTAGGGTGCAGAGGAAATGTTTCGGGATCACGAGGGCTCGGCTCGCAGGTACCTAGAGCCCATCAGCTGTATCCTTCTTTTCTTGTGGCTTCTAGATTCCTAGCACATGTCTCTGTCCACCTGTCACTGGGGGACTTGGGGACAAGGTTGAGGTCCCATGTGATGCCACAGAGGAGTTGGGGGAGGTAGAAGGCCAAGGAGGGCCAGTGTGGGTCCGGGTGCCACCAGGGAAGCCAGGCCTGTGTTTGTCTCAGGGGGAGAATGGACAGACCTGTCTGGGGTGAGTGGAGAACCCCAGCAAGACACCAAGAGCCTTGGTGAGGCTGTGCTGTGCCACAGAACATGCAGCGGCCCAGGCGGAGGCAGGAGACTAGGAGGGGGCTCATGAGGCCAGGAGATGGGATGTCCCACCCTGGCAGGGAGGTGGCCTCAGGGAGGGCCTGAGGGAATCGTAGGCAAGCAAGCTCTGGCCGGCCTGGTATTCAGACAGACCCTCCTGACAGGGACGAGTGGTCAGGTAGGGGCGGGAGGAGCATCTGAAAAGGAGGTAGGGGGCTGCACCTTCCTGCCAGAGCGTGTCTTAGAGCCATGACTCCTACAGTGTGGCTGTTGCTTTTCCTCCCTGTGCTGCTGTGGGTGTGGACCTGGGGGAGGGGTGTGGGGGGGGGTGCCAGAGTGGGATTCTCTCAGGGCCCGCTATTGACAAGGTGGACAGGGCGGCCTTGAGCCTGGCGCTGGCGCACCCGTGCTGCACCTCGCCACACCTCTCCAGGCCACAAACAGCGACCTGTTAGGCTTCAGAAGGATGAGCCATTTGGGTTTAGTCTGTGAGGCAGGGCGAGGCCTTCCCAGTGCTGCAGAATCACAGGGAAAGGCAGTGGGGCACCTCCGCACCCTGCACACCTGCAGCGTTTTCTTTTGTTTCTGGCTGTCTGCAAACTGAAGCCCTGTCAAAGGCCATGTTAACGCTCCTGCCCCAGCCCTGGGTAACATTCGGCTTACAAGGGTTCCACTCAGAGCGTCCCTTCGTTTCACGTGTGACCCGCACAGAAGGCCTCCCGTAGTCCTGTCCTCATGCGCATGCTGTGTGGCTGCCTGAGCATACCTCACCTCACCACACCTCTCTCCTCACCTCACCTTACCTTACCTCACCTTACATCACTGTATCTCACTGTACTACATTGCATTGTGCCTCACCTCACCTCACCTCACACCTCACTTTACCTCACACCTCACTTTACCTCACACCTCACTTTACCTCACACCTCACCTCACACACCTCACACCTCATCTCATACCTCACACCTCATCTCACACTTCACCTTACCTCACACCTCACCTTACACCTCACCTCACCTCACACCTTACCTCACAGCACACCTCACCTCTCCTCACCTCACACACCTCACTTCACCTCACACCTCATCTCATACCTCACACCTCTCACCTCACCTCATCTCACACCTCATCTCACACTTCAGCTTACCTCACACCACACCGCACTGACTCACGGCCTCTATGTGGGGGGTGGTCCTGGCCCTGAGGGCAGACCCTCACCCTGACTGCACTGCCTTCAAGCTCTGAGAACCTGGGTGGAGCCCACAGAATGTCAGCAACCTCAGCACTGGGTACCTCTGGGGCCTGAAAAGTCATTTTCCACCTTGAACCCTTTGTCTCCCTTGAATTTGTTGCCCACAGCATGTTTTTCTCTTAATAAAAAAAAATTCACGTCAGCAGCAGGGGCAAGAAAGTGAAGCCAGTTTGACTGTCTCTGCTGCATGTCTATGGGTAGAAGGGAGTTCCTTTTCCTTCGTGAAAGGCGTCTGTCAGAGGAGCTGAGCGAGGTGTGTTCATGTGTGTTTCAGATCTTGTTACAAGATTAGTTCAGTCTAATAATTCCCTGGGCAAGGAGTAATTGACTGTGACGGATTCCAGGGCTGCCCCCGAGTATTCCGTAATGCGATAACCACCCTGGCCTAATAGGATTAGGTGACAGCAGATCCGGGGCGAGCGGACTGTGACCGTATCATATGGTCATCTCCATGTGGGGAAATTAAGCCCATCCATTACGACTAACTTTGCCGGGAAGATGACTGAATTATCCAGGCAATCTGGGGGTGCATGCGCGGGGGCCCCAGCAGTCATCCAGTTTTCCATCCAGTGCCACAAGGGATCAGATGGCCTTCAACAGCCAGGCCAGCACAGCTAGCTCAGGACTTTTCAGATTGTCAGGCTGAATGTCAAACACTTCCACGAAAAGGAAAGCTTAAAACCAAACTTGGTTCCTGGTCACATTTCTGAAAATTCATTAACTTGTTTAAGTCTGGGGGCCGCCACCCCGCTGTTGGGCCCTGGCGCTCAGCCTGCACCATCATGACTCACGAGACCTTCTGCTTGCAGGAGGCCGTGTGAAGACCTGGAAGCGGCGCTGGTTCATCCTGACGGACAACTGCCTCTACTACTTCGAGTACACGACAGTAAGAGCAAGCTCGGGGCCTGCCTGTCCCCCCGTGGTGACTGGCACCCACTCTAGGTGGAGAGGGATCTTCCAGGCCAATGGCCTGAGTGGATCTAGATGCGCCCCTTTCTCTTGTAGGACAAGGAGCCCCGGGGAATTATCCCGCTGGAAAACCTCAGCATCCGAGAGGTAGAAGACCCACGGAAACCCGTAAGATGGCTTTCTCTTGCCAAATTCTCTTTCAACAAACCAGACTCTCGCTTGGTGGCGGTGCAGAGGGAAAGGGCCCGAACCTGGGCATTTATGATCCTCCCCCAGCCCTTCAGTGATGTTCTTCCTTCTCTCTTCCCTCTTCCAGAACTGTTTTGAGCTTTATAATCCAAGTCACAAAGGGCAGGTTATCAAAGCCTGCAAGACAGAAGCTGACGGCCGCGTGGTAGAAGGGAACCATGTGGTGTACCGGATCTCTGCCCCGACCCCAGAGGAGAAGGAGGAGTGGATCAAGTCCATCAAGTGAGTAAAGTGCTCCACAGGGCCATGGAGGCTCCAGGGCTGTTTTCTTCTGACAGTTAGGTTTCAGAGTATGCACACGTGTGTGCACGTGTGCTGTCTCCCTGCCTGAATGTATACTTCTGTGGGCACGAGTGAACCCTTTGGTTTCCAGAAATTCTGAGGAGACTTCAGGTCTTAAGGATTTGGCTCTGCTCTTGTTAAATTACGATCAGGCTGATGGGTGGGGGCACTGTGTCTTACAGGCAGCACAGCCCCACACATGGATCTAACCTGACTTTTTCCCTTTTTTTCACCAGAGCGAGTATCAGTAGGGATCCTTTCTATGACATGTTGGCAACAAGGAAAAGAAGGATTGCCAATAAAAAATAAGAGCTTTCCTGGCTCAACAAGTAAAAACCAAAACCCCGCAGCAAAAGTGACTGAAGCGTCCTCCCCATGACACCTTGGACCACACTTCCTTAGGGCGTTTTCCAGAAGGCACGAGGCCAGGAGGCAGTGGTTTCTGTGTCGTGCTTACAAGTTCTCAAGTGAAGAGTGCTCTGGGGTCCGTGTCAGTGAACCAGGCTGCACACTCTGAAGCCTTCGGAGTGCCGTGGTCTGGGATCGTCGTTGTTGGTGAGGTTCCAGAAAATCTCCTTTCCTGCTGACCATCACAGCCCACGTAGATGTCCAAACACTCCCTTCTCAGTTTTCTCCACAGCAGCGCTTGGTGGAGCCATCAGGACTGTGCACCGACGCAGGGCTCGTTTTCTAGAGGTGGGAACTTCGCTCGTGCCAGCTGTGCCACACGTCAGCCGTTCCAGAAGCCACTGTTTTATGGCAACACAGGAAAGAAAAAGCTACCACTTTTTTATTCAGAATTCTTTTCTCAAATATATTATAGCTTTTATATGCTTTTTTATATTCTGAAATTATAATGAAAGATTCTTACTTTCTAACAGTAGTATTTTTAGAATGGCAGCTATAAATTTAACTTCTGGACACAAGTATATACTGTGCACTGAAAATATATATGCAGCGCCCAGAGGTTTGGTGAGGGAGAGGCATTTGCACTTTGGGGGCTGTTGCCAACCAGCTGGTGCTGGGGCACACTTGCCATTGTCAGGGAGGGAGAGGCGTGGGGGCCATGGCATGGTTTCCCCGTCTCCCGGAGGGGGGCCCGGGGTTCCTGGGGGAGAACGAGCACTTGGCGGGGAGGGGGGCAGCAGAAGTCAGGGCCCCAGGTGCGATGACACCTGGTACTGTGCTTAAGTTTTGAGAGTTTTTTGCCCCACCAGCTTTCTCTCAAATACTTTCCGGAAAGTAAATCGTTAAGTAGAAATTATGTTTTTGGGAGAGGTTTATACTATAACTGCTGAATCCCAGGAGACAGCTTTTTCCCTGGACACAGAGGCTGTATGTTGAACCACACGAAACTGCTGCTGTGGCTGGTTTGACCTGCACAAGGCGCAGTTCCATGTGGCTCAACCGAGTATGGGTCAGGCTGGCTTTGGACCACATTCTTCTCTTTAAAACCTGTCAGCAAAATGAACGCCTCATTTTGCTGACCTTCCAATAATTTGACCAAATTTCTTAATGGAGTTGGGACATATATGTAACTAGAAATAAGTTGTATTCTCTAGTACTGGACCATGTTTTCAGAGAGTTTGTCATGAGGAGGGAGAGAGCCAGCTCTGCGGTGGATGTGTCATTTAAAACACATACCTTGTCTAGACCAAACTAGTATGGCACTGGGGTCTTCTGTAAGCAGCGTGACCCCACGTAGGCCACCCTGGAGGACCAGAAGGTGCTGCCTCCGGTGGTGGTGGGTGCACACTGTGTCCGCTGAGGGGGCTCAGCCCCGACATGGCCGGGTCACCCAGACCTGGACTGAGGGTGCAGAGTGATCAGGGCTCCGAGTGGTGCTTTGGACCTTCAGGAAGGGGCTGGGGGACAGATGCAGCCTCCTTTCCTGATGTAAGCTACGTCCACATCCGGGACACACGTAACACAGGGGGCCTCCTGCACGTGACTGTCACTGGACAGCCTTGGCGAGGGACCTCCTGGCGCAAAGGCCTTCCTGTGCAAAATGAAAGCTCAAGACAGAAAAACCTCAGATTGTGTGCACTTGCTTCATTTTGAGTAGCTGAATAACTGCCTTATGCGTTGCCTTGATGCTGAGACTGAGTGGCTGGCCCTTTGCCTCTGGGTAGCTGACCTCGGTGTAGCTTTAAGGCACCCTGGACTGCAAGGGGCGCCCAGCCTGTAACTCCACCATGCGTCAAACCTACTTTTTGGTTCATCCCCAGATTTTTAGGCTTTGTTACTGTACTGATACCTCAAATTCAAAACTTTAATTTTTGAGAAAGGCAACAGTCGGCGTTCTCGGGCAGCCTGACTGGTATATATGCAACTCTGGCCTCCAGTCTTCCACCCCCACAGGAAAACTGCCTGGGCCACCAGACCCAAAGCTGGTGAGGACGTCCAGAGCCAGCGTGGGGCCAGCTCGTCAGTGTTTCACGCAGGAAAAACCACTTTCCTTTCTCCTGACTTTCTCACCCCAGATATGACCCTGGTGGCGCAGGGCTGCTTTGTTTGGGGTTTGGCCTCAGAGTGGTGTTGGGAAAAGCAAGCACGAAGGAGACACTTGATGAAGTCTGTTTCTCTGCCGTGTCATCTGTGACGGGACGTCACTGAGTCACTGAGGGGGTGTCACCGAGGCTGCACACAGGAGCTGTGCAGAACACGTGGTGCTTAGAGTCCGTGTAACGTGCCATCCTTCCAAGTGTTACGTGAAGCCGTCTAATTCTTGTGACAGTATTAATATGGTGGGCACAAAGCCATCGTGCCCACCTAGCCCCAGGCAAGCCTATTCCAGGAAGCCTGCCAGGCCGGGGCTGCCTGCAGGCGGCCGGAGACGGGACGGCCGTTTCATCTCGAGTGGGCAGGCCTGGTTTTCCTGCCTGAACTTGAGCCTGCTCAGTCACGTTCATCCTCCAGTGTCTACACTTTGTGCTTGAATCATTAGCTCCAGCTCTGGCCAAAGACAAAGCTTCCTCCAGAGACAAAAGGAGCAGGAGGCAGTGAAGAGGAGCGCCCCGTGGGGCCTGCAGCGTCCACAGCCTTGCCAGGCTCTCTCGCCAGGCCCCAGACAAGCACCGATGTCTTCAGGGTCAGGTAACGCTTTTGAACAATTAAATGTGGTACCAAACAGTCCAAATAGGAGCTATTTACCATGAAGCAGCACTTAGTGCTCCATAGAAAGCAATGCATATTTTTAAAGTTACGAATGCATATATCTGCATAGCTGTGCTTGCTGAGAACACAGGTCTATGGTAGACCAGAAACCACAAGTTGTGATTTCTCGTTTATTTTTTCTTAGAAAACATTTCTATTTACAGTCAATATAGTTAGTATGTAAATAATGTACATATATATGGATTTCTGGAATGTTTGTCAGTGTATATACTGCAACTTGCATGAAGAAATATTCTGTATCTTGATATCTTGTTGTAAAGTGAACAGTTAGTAAAGTTGGAGAGTGGCTATAAAAACTCTCTTGCAAAAATACTGTGTTCCCTCAATAAAAAATCAAATGTATTGCTAAGCAAGATCGTCTAAGATTTGGTTCTTTAAAACAGATACTGGTGGATCCGGCAACCCGCTCCCCAACTCTAAGCGCCAGGACGTCTGCAGGCAGGCCGGCTCTGCAGCCTGGCCTGTCTGCTGGAGGAGGTGAACGTGGATGAGAGCGAGGAAGTCAGGGGGAAGTGTCTGTAAGCAAATGGGAAACCAGCAGTAAAAAATAAGACACAAAATGTTTAATTTGCTGCCATTTATATACTATATAAATTTTACATGCTGTATATTTACAGTGGGGCAAGTGCTTTTTTAATCTTTAAAAAAACAAAGATCAAACTTTCGACATCTCTGAACAACACAAACTGTATAAACCATACAGATGATTCATATAACAAACTGTATTACATACAGTTTTCCCCACTCCATCTCCTGATGCAGGACCAGTGAATTATAAGTGTATCACAGTTTGATAGCATATCCATATTAAAAATAAAATCACAGTATGAATTTGTCTGTAACTAGGAACTTTAAGGGACCAAGCTGATGACTTAGACGCCTGTACCATATAGTCAAGACAAGAGACACTGTATCAAAAAGGGTTAGGTAATAAAAACATACTGTAGGCTTTACAAATGATGTTTGGATTATTACATTCATAATGTAAATACTCATCATAACTGGTAAATTGATTGGAATAGTTCCACGAAGTTCAAAAACAGAACTTGTCTATAAAATACATCTTCAAATCTTGAATACAACTAAAATATGAAGCAAATTAGTTTCTAGTATCAGACATTACAGAAAACAGACTGCTCTCAAAAGTGTAGTTGAGAGCTGTGAATCTTTAAATAAGTCTTTAAATTAAATACACACACTGTCAGTTGTTTGATAATTCCATGGTTTCCCGGTTGGTCTTGCACCAGATGTCTAACTGGAGGGACACTACATGAAATACAAGTAATCAACCTGAGTCTGTAAGGAAGCAGCATTTGAGATGTTCTATTCCAGGGCATTATTTTCAATGTGATTTATATACACGGTATTTTACAGTGGTCAGCAGTTGTAGAAAGTGTTCATCCATTTGGAATAAGGGCAATTAAGAAAAGGTAAAAACTAAAAAAAAAGTTCTCCATGGTAAAATCTGTACAGTATTTACTAAAGAAGCACCACGCAGATTTGAACAAAGTTATTTTCTATATTTATAATTTAAGCTGGGTTGGGGATGGCTTCTGTTGAACACGTTGGATCTGAAAGACAAGAGGCAGCAGACATCAGTGATTCCCGAGGCAGGAGGGGGCCTCCCCTTTCACCACACCAATGACTTACCCACAGCCTCCCCCCTGGCAGCTTCCCCAAGGTCTTTGGGGAGGCTCTCCCTCCTTAAGATGGCAACTCTGCCTGCCTGAGACTTAAGGAGCAAGGGGGCCAGCTGATCCACCTCAACCCGCCACTGCCGCTAGGGCTCAGGTTTCTTTAATTAGGCTTAGTTAGGTCTCTTCCTTGAGAAAGCCTGTGAATTAAATGCAAACTAATCTTCAGGAGAAAACTCAATTTAAAACTCATTTAAATCCCCATCACTAAGCAAAAGACACATTTGGACAAAATTTCTCTGAGGGGCAAAATGACTCACTGTCCCCTTTACCTCAGCATGTACAGGGTACAAACACCAGTGGCCATCTCCCCCAGCCACTGAGTAAAACCCCAGATTAAATTACTTCAACACCTTGACACTCAGGGTCAGAGTTTCCGTCTGCTATGATAATTTTTTTTTTTTTTTATGAGGCACCCACACCACAAGTCAAATAAAACAAAGTCATTTCCTCCTGAAAAGGGTGTGTCGCAACAGGCCTCCGAATGACTGCTAAGTCTGGCGTGTGGGGTCAGTGTCCCCGGCTTGGGCGCTGGGTCAGGTAGCCTAATGTGAATGGCGCTAACCCCTCAGTTCCCAGACCAGGTATCCCAGAAGCACAGGGAATAGGGAAAGAAGGAACGGAGACACCCAAGCTCCTCCCTTGGGGCAGCCGATTAGGCAGGCCTGGGTGGGGAAACAGGATTTTCCATTTATCAAATGACCGTCCCATTGACTTCTGATGCCATGAACTTTGCCAGCGTTTTTTTCAATGAAGGAGACAGAAAAACAGAGTGACTAAGTCTAAGGGACATAAATCTTCCCTGACAACGTTGGGAAAGTTTGAGGAAAAGAGGGCTAACTCCTCCAGGTGTCTGGACTTCACATAAAAAGCATTTGCAGATAGCGCAGAGCTTGCTGGGAAACAGCTAAGGGAGCAAGTTCCCCAGACGCACCTACCCCAGCTATGGCAGACACCTGGTGTCCTATCACCTAGCTACCAGGGGTGGGGCCGAGACCAGGAAGGCACTCCCTGACATTTTCTTCAAAGTTAACACTCCCTCCTCTGTGTCCCTCACCGGCTCTGTCAGCAATTATGAAACGAAATATGAAAACATCCTATCATAACTAGTGAATAGAACACAATATGAAAACAGCTTACCATAACTAGTAAATTGAGGCCGAGCATTCAATCACCTAGAAAGCAAAGGGTGGGAAACATTTTAATGAGGGTTCTGCACAGTGTTTAGTGCCTCTGCTCTGCAGGTGCCTTAAACGGTTACAATTAGCACCCTATCCTCTGAAGCCTCCTTTTGTCACCTGAAATCAGGCCTCTAGGAGGACAGGCACGGGTGTGTCAGGAGCTACTTCTCCAAGTGCTCTGCTGAAAGCGAGAGACAGTTCATGTGGTATTGAGGGGCCCCACGGGCGGGCTCCATCCACAGCCCCATCAGACAGACCAGCTCTCACGACAGAAGCATCTTAGGCTGAGCGGAACCAGAAACCATGAGTCAAATGAGAAAGGCCAAACGGGCAAAGTGCAGGACGGGGAACTTGAGACTCGTGGAAGATGGTCAGAAAGGGGTGTTCATCCCCGTCCAATGTCAAGAGTCCCCTCTGGGGAGGATGGACAGGACAGCCCTCGGGCCCCCACCCTGGCTGCCAACCAGGCAGGCCTCAGGTACAACTGGACCAGGGACAGGGCACAGGGTCACAGCTCAGACAAAGCCTTCTGCAGCCCTGACACCCTTGTCTGGGCTACAAATGTGAGGAAGCCCAGGACTGGCACTCAGCTCCTTTCCTCAGAGCCTCTGCCTCCTGGCAGCCCCTGGCCGCATCCTTACAGATGACCGGACAACTATGCAGCGGCCCTCCAGGCCCTGGCCAGCACCCAGGACAAGCCCATCTCACACTTAATCCTGACACGCCAGCACCATCAGAAGGGAATCCATCCTCACACCCCCTGCAGCCCAGTCACCAACATGTTCATGTGAAACCAGCTTTAAAATGTGTATAATTTCTTAAAACACAGGCAAGTTAAACAACAAAAACACAAAACAACCCAATCGAAAAATGGGCAGAGGACCTGAATAGACATTTCACCAAAGAGGACGTTCAAACAGCCAACAAGCACGTGAAAAGATGCTCAACGTCCTTAAAAAAAATTAGGAAAACGCAAACCAAAACCACATGATTATTATTAAAAAAATAAAAACAAAAAAAGGGTAAATAAGTGTTGGTGAGGATGTGGAGAAACTGGAACCCCCATCCATTGCTGGTGGTAATGTAAAACAGGGCAGCTGCTGGGCAAAAGTTTGGCAGTTCCTCAAAAAAGTTGAACACAGAACTACCATACGACCCAGCAATTCCACTCCTAGGTATATATGCACCCAAAGAACTGAAAGCAGGGACTCACGATACATGTTCACTGCAGCACTATTCACAACGCTGAAAGGTGGGAACAAGTTAAATATCCATCACCGCCTGAGTGGAGAAAGAAATTGCGGTACATACACACAACGGACTACTCAGCCAGAGAGAAATGAAGCCCTGATGCATGCCACTACATGCATGAACCTTGAACATCATGCTGAATGACATAAATCAGTTGCAAAAGAACAAATATTGTATGATCTTGCTTATGTCAGATAAGCAAATATACAGAAACCAAAGCTTATTAGTAGCTACTAAGCGTGGGGCGGGGGGAAGGGAAATTTTTGTTTAGGAGGCAGTGAGTTTACGTTAATGGTGGGGGAACAATTTGGAAAGGATAGGGAGAATGGTTACACAACTTGAAGAATGTAATCAATGTCACTGAATCGTACATGTAGAAGTTTTCAGACGGTGTAGCTTTTCCTATGTACAGGTAGTCCCTGACTTAACGATGTACTGGAGTTAAAATGAACCTCACTCACAACCGTGTTTTTTTCTGTACATTTTATCATAATATGTACTACATACAATGTTGAATGTGTAATTTGCTGATATCATTCTCAGATGTTCAATGTTACGATTTTTAAAGATATTGATAATAAAACGCAATAATGAAAACAAAAAATGAGGTATTTGACTTACATCAGAGCCAACTTACAACAGAGTCACTGGAATGGAACCCCGTCACGAAGTGGGGACTACCTATATGTTTTCACCACGATAAACACGCACACACAGAGCAAATACCACTCGAACCTTCACTTCATGCGGGCAATGGCAATTTTTCATCTGCTACTTGCTGTTCACAAACTTCTAACACTAAGAGGCTGTAATCGTCCTCCCAAGAGAACAGTTTTCTGGCTCTCTGCACACCAACATTTTGTGGGGCCCGTGTGCCTCCCTTAATCAACAGTCGAACATGGACTGTGGGCCAGTGGAAGGGCCAAGTGGTACCTCCTCTTCCATGTCTCCCCCGTGACACATCAACACCACCATCAGCCCGGGACACCGTCAGGAACCAAGAAGCCCAAAAGGGCTCTGAGCAACTGAGATGGTGCATCAGCTCCTGCGATAATAGCGCGCGCTGTATCTGTGAACCACGGGGGCTGGGGCAGGGGTCGCAAACTGCTTCTGTAAAGGGGCAGATGGTAACCACCACAGGCTTTGCAGGCCATGGAATCTGTCACAACTCCTCAACTGGGCCGCTGTAACACCAAAGCAGTCACAGCCAATAGGTAAATCAACTGAGTGTGGCTGTGCTCCAGTAGAACTTTTTCATGGACACTTAAATTTGAATTTCATGTGAAATGAATTATTCTCGTTTCGATTTTTTCCAACCATTTTAAAACATTACAGCCAACAACAAAAAGACAACCCAATCAAAAAATGAGCAAAGGACTTGAACAGACATTTCACCAAAGAGGATATTCAAATAGCCAATAAGCAGATGAAAAGATGTTCAGCGTCATTACCCGTTTAAAAAAAACGAAAACAAACCCATTGATGCTGAGTCAATTCCAACTCAGAGCAACCCAAAAGGAAAGCACAGAACTGCCCCATAGGGTGTCCAAGGAGAAGCTGGTGGGTTCCAACTGCCCACCTTTTGATGAGTAGCCTGAGCACTTAACCACTGCACCATCAGGGCTCCAATTAGCTATTAAGCAAGCCAAACCAAATCTACTGCCATCAAGTTGATTCCAACTCCTAGCAACTCCCTACAGAACAGAGTAAAACTGCCCCATAGAGTTTCCAAGGAGTGCCCCGTGGATTCAAACTGCTGACATCTTGGGTTAGCACCCATAGTGCTTAATCACTATGCCACCAGGGTTTCCTTAGCCATTAAAGCAAAAAAAAAAAAAACCCACTGCCGCCAATTCGATTCTGACTCATAGCAACCCTATAGGACAGAGTAGAACTGCCCGAGTTTCCCAGGAGTGCCTGGCAGAATCGAACTGCCGACCCTTTGGTCAGCAACCGTAGCACTTAACTACTATGCCACCAAGGTGTCCAGTCCTTAGCCATTAAAAAAAAAAAAAATAGCCATTAGGGAGATATACATCAAAACCACAGTGAGATACCCCCTCACCCCCACTAGAATGGTGATGATAAAAGAAAAAAACAGGTGTTGGTGAGGATATGGAGGAACTGGAACCCTCATCCACTGCTGGCAGGAATGAAAAATGGTACAGGTGCTGTGGAAAAGAGTTTGGCACTTCCTCACAAAGTTGAACACAGACTTACCATATTACCCAGCAATCCCAATCCTAGGTATTTACCCAGAAGATGTGAAAGCAGGAACACAAACGAAAATGTGTACACCAGTGTTCGGTGCAGTGCCTTTCACAACAGTCAAAAGGCGAACAACCCAAATGCCCATCAACAGATGAGTGGAGAAACAAAATGTGGTCTACCCTACGGGGGAATACTGTGCAACTGGAAAGAGAAATGAGGTCCTGCTCATGCCACAAACCTGCATGGACACCGAAAACACTATGCTGAGTAAAACCAGGCAGTCACAAAAAGCCAAACACTGTATGATCTCACTTATATAAAATAGGCAAATACATAGAAATCAAAGCTTATTAGTGGTTACTACGCAGGGTAGAGAAGGGGTAAGGAGAAATTCTGCTTAAGGGACGGGGGGTTTATGTTAATGGTGATGGAATAATTCAGAAATGGTTTGACAACATGAAGGATGGAATCCGTGTCACGGACTTATACACATAAAAGTTACTGGGATGGTATACGTTATGTACATTGGTACAACACGCACATAAAAAACGTTACAATCATTCTTAACTTGCAGAACCTAGAAAGGCAGGCCGTGGAAGGCTTTGGCCCCAGGGCCGCTCTAGGTCCACTGATTTACATCCATGCCTTTCTAATAAGGCTCAGTGCCCCTTTCCAGGGTCAAAGGTTCTTGGAAGCAAATTAGAAAAGGGGAGAAGGGCTACTTTACATGCACTCAGAGAGCAGAAGGGGCTTCTAGGTTCAAGGAAGACACAGAGTTGTGCAGAACAGACACAAGAATGCACCAAGGCAGAACCCTTGAGCATCACTCTGCTCAAGGCCTAGAACTAATGTTTCCAATGACCCAAGTCATCAAATTATGAGGGAGATTATACTCAGAATGCCAGAGGTTTACGGATTCAGGAGAGCAAAAATATTTCTATCAAAAATGGTTTGAAGGGTTCTAGTCCTTAAAGGAGGAGCCCTGGTGGCACAGTGGTTAAACGCTCAGCTGCTAACTGAAGATTGGTGGTTCGAATCCACCAGCCACTCCATGGGAGAAAGATGTGGCAGTCTGCTTCCATAAAGATTACAGCTTTGGAAACCCTGTGGGGTAGTTTCTGTCCTACAGGGTCACTATGAGTCGGGATTGACTTGACGGCAATGGGGTTTTTTCAGACCTTAAGGACTCGAACACACAGATACCCAAAGCCATATACTCCAGGGGCTCCAGATTCCAGGTTCTGTCGGGCTGGTTGTACATAACTTGGGCTTCCAGTGAATACTAAGGCGTCAGTGACAAATGTCCAAACCATGCAAGTGAGCCACATTCCACGCCTGAGAGTTGGGGCTGGAGGAAACGGGGCAGTCAGGGGACCTACTCGTAATTGTATACCCTTTCGTGCCATTTGTGGATTTTTTTTTTTTTTGCATGTCAATTACCTTCTAAAAATTTTTTTTATTAAAAAAGTATTTTCTCTGTTCTTAATTCCAAGTATGTGTCCCCTCTTACCCTGGCCACACTCAGAGAGATGACACTTGTCACCCCTGCTTTCCATCCTTAGATGTTTTGTTTTCTCGCGGCAAGGTCCGATGCCTTCTAGAGGCTGGCCATCGGTGAGAGGAAAGCCGCCCTCGGCTCGACGGATATGGTCAACAGTCTCATAGCTAGTGGCCTTGGGTAAGTGTAGTACTGAATCTTTAATAAAGTCCTCTGATTTTCTTGAATGTCTCTTCTTTTTCTTCTTCTTTTTTTTGTGTCTGTGGAGGTCAGCATCAGAGTAGGCAACTGAAAGGTCTGAATCCTGCTGATGCCTGCAGGAGAATATGCCAGAATAAAACAGTAAGAAAAGCAAAACTGCCTAGCTGTTAGACCCACGCGTTGGTCTAACACAGGTGAAACGCTAATTAAAAACGTGTTGTTTTCATTGCAATAACTGTTTCGGTTCAGGGCCATGAACTCGTCAGCTTCGGCTCTACCACTGGCTCCTCCCTTGGCCGCCTGGAGCTCTGCGCAGGGGCCAAAACCCTGCAGGAGAATCTGGCTGTTCCCGCAACTAGTGGCTCAAGGAGGAAAAACGCTCCTGCCAGGTGTCTCAGCACACAGCAGCGGCGGTGTTCATGATTCCCTTTTCCCTCAGGTAACCACTGTTTATTTACCCAGGGCTTTTCGTCATCTTTTCCCAGGGTTTCAATTTTAAGAACTGTCTGCTAAACTACAGAGTAATTCTGTTCTTGCCTCTCCAACACATCATGGATTAAGTCATTTTCAAGACACTCACGAAACAATTTATTTTTAAAAATACAAAGCCCAATTTCCCAAGTGGATTTCAAATTGACAAATGGAGACAAAAAGAGACAAAGGCCAAGGTAACGAGCAACCTGTCTCAGACCCCCACTCTGGCAGGCAAATGTCAAAAGGAGAGTGGCCTCCCATCTTCTGCCCACCCCGACAGCCACTGAACACGAAGAAAACAAGAGATGAGAAAGTACAACCTCCTCAGGTGAATAAGGACACTGGCGCTAATTCTGAAGACAAAGACTCCCTGGTTGTCATTCACAGGACATCACGCACGTATCCCTACAAGTCCTACGAGCCAAAGGTGGCGACACCATTTTGAAAAATGAGGTTGTCGGGCATTTTACTATATACCAGGGAAATAACATTTACCTTAAAAGCACAAGTGAGTTTTAGAAATCTGCAAAAACAGTGAAATCTCAAAACCCACAAAGATGAACTGCAAATCAAACTAATACAAACATGACACGGCCGGGCTAGAAGAGAGGAAGAAAGGGCAGGCGGCTGAGCAGCAAACAGCTTGCAGCCTGGGCACCGCTTCTCCCCCGACCGCAGGCCAACGTGCAGCCCCCACACCTACCTGGAGTCCCGATCTCGGTGTTTGTCTTTGGATTTCTTTTTCTTCTTTGACTTTTTGTGCTTTTTCACTTTAGGCTCCTCGAAGGACTCTTTCTGTAAGCTTCTCCGGGCCTTCCTTTCTACGTTGCTGTCATTCATTTCTACACTACCATATCTCCGTTTCCGTGACTTTACGTTATCGTGTTCATGAAATCGATCGGATAGGTGACAACTGATGTCTTCAGCTACAAGTGCAATTTTCTCGTGGGGGTATTTCTCCGGGTACAGAGGAAGCGAGTGGGGCGGGCCTGCCCTGGGGCTGCTGAAGTGGTGCCGGTCCTTGTCTTTAGCAGCCAGCTCATAGCCCTTCCTGCCCTTATAGTAGTCCTTGTATGGCCGGTTACTGTACTGACCCGCTTTGTCGTAGTCCCGGTCGCTGTGGAAAGGCTTCCACTCCCTGCCCTCCCAGGCCGTGTAAGGGGCGTATCTGTCATGGTAGTAGCGACACTTGTCCCATCGTGTTTTGTCAGGGTAGTACTTCTCCCGGCCCCAGCAGTGTTCACTTTCTGAATGGTGGTACCGGCTCCATTCCTGGTCTGACCCGCTCCGGTTCCGAGAGTGGTGGTGGCTGTACCGGCCCAGAGAGTGGTGCTCGCTGGGGCTGCCCCGCTCGCCGTGAGCCGGGTGCTGCTGACTCCCGTTGCAGTGCTCAGGCTTGTGGCGCTCCTGCTTGGGCCGCTCCCGGATGTAGGGGTGCCGCTGCTTGTGGTAACGATCCTCGGTCTTGCTCCTGCTTTCCCTGGCGCGCTCGCTGCTGGAGGAACGCTCTCGTCGGTTCCGGTAATGTCCTCGATCGACCTTCCTGAGGCTGCTGATTTTTTCCTTGACTGGAGAACGATCCTGAACTTTCTGCCCGACCTTATTTTCTTCGCATCTCTCACCATTACTTTGCTCAGGGGCCCCATCTGAGTGATTTTCTGTGATCGGGCCTAACTGAGGAGAGGGCAGCTCACCTGTGGACACGCCTGAGCTTTTAGGAAGGTCCTCCAGTTCTCGGCATTTCTCCCTACTGACGTAAACCAAGAGTTTATGCTCACATTCACCATCTGAGTTTACTGAGGGAGCTGGAGCCACCTTCTCCGCTGCTTCCACCGATGCTCTGCCCTGTGGACTCTCTATTAACGTCCCATTTGTATCCTGTGATGGTTTGATCTGATCGCTGGTTAAATTCCCAGGGTCACACCGTTTAGAGAGGGGATCATCCCCTAAGGTACTCTGGTTGGCATTACAGAGACTGTTGGTGCTGGGCAAAGACTCAGCGGGTTCTGTGCAACCGTTTTCGGAGGCTTCTTCTTTGGTAGATTTGACACTGGGCTCAGAGGGAAGCAACGCCTTCTTTAACTTGCTGCTGAGACTTGAAACTGTCTCCAGGTTCTCGCAGGGATCCAGAGTGCTCCTGGCAGCCTCTGGTTCGGCTTCGCGATCCTCTTTGGGGTTCTTCTCTGTTCCAGTTGCGCTGCAGCCCCCACCAAAATAAGTAAATAAGATAATTAGCTTGATTAGCTAACAGGGTTCTGTCATTAACTTACAGGGACAAATACTTCAAAATATCCATTTGCCCAATATTTTATACCTTTAAATATATTTGGCTAAAACCCGGCATCAGACTTGTCATCCTTGGAAACTTGGAATTTTCTCTTTCCCTTGTTAGAAAAAAATACAAACTTTCATATCAAGCCTACCTCTTATCCCACCTTCCAGCATGAGCAGTTCTGCAGCTCAAGGCTCCTCCTGTCCCCAAGCGTAGTTCTCATTTTCCTTAATGACTCAGTCTAAACAATCCAGGCAGCTAAACGATGCTCCCGCTTTTCCTCTGAGTGTCTCCTGGAGCCTCAGAGCCAGCAAACAGGGCCAGCAGCTCCCTGGAGTCTTATAAATTGTGAGGAATCGCTGAAGCCTCAGAAAAACTTTCTCTAGTAAAGGAACCTGTCCTTGATTGCTACTGAGCTTTTGATATAATCTCAAGATTAATGAAAGCTGCCAGGAAGCAGTAAAAACCCTACAGTGATCTCCACTGTTCAGGGTGGATCTATCTGGGGCCTGAACGCATATGCAGTCGATGCAGAGACGTTCCCTACAGTGTGGGAGCGAGCATCTCAGCCAGCTCATAACGCAACTGGCGCCTGGCCACAGCAGACATGGTTTGCTTACACAACCATCTGCACCAGCTCTCCTGCACACGAGATCTGAGGACCACTGAGCCAGACCAGGAAAGGAAATAGGGGAGAGTCATTATGCGAACAACTGAGCACTGACACCATTCTACCTTTGGGGTATGCTGGGACTGAGCGGTCTTCTGCGCCTATAGGATTTGCAACACCCTGTTTTAATAATTAGGCCTCATTCCAGTGGTTCTCAGTAAGGGCAGTCCCACCTGCTGGGGGCCATTTTGGAAATGGAGAGGCATTTTGGGGTTGTCACAATGATGGGGGACTTCACAGCACAGAGCAGTCCTCCATCATGAATCAGTGTCCTACGTCTCACACATCCTGACGTTCATGTGAATGAAAAACCTGGTTATATTATTTGCACAATTTTAAGAGACACTCAAATTTTCAAGAACGCATCTACTGTGTAAACCTAGAGATGATGGCACTAAAATTTGGTCAGAACTTCACCAAAACGTTCACCTTTAGAACGCTGGTATTGCTGATGGTGAGTCTGTTCGTGGTCCCCAGCACACCTGCGGAGTCCACTCCACACCGCCTCACGCAGGTGGATCTGTGTGCAAATGTGAGCACCTGCCTGCCCTACCCTGCCTGGGAGGAGTGCAGCCCCACCTGATTACATACTGCAATAGCTACATTATTATAAATTCCTTTCATTTCTTTCAGCGTTATTATAGTTAGGTCAATACACTGATTTTTGTAAAAATTAATATGGGAACAGGTTCTACCTATGAAATTAATTTTAGAATAGCAGAGAGGGCATTAGAAAACATTTGCTACTCGATAGCTGAGAGCCCCTGCCCTATAACTTTGGCGCATCTTTATATATTTGTTTGTCATTACAAGGATAAGCGAGACAGTGCTGGGTGTCTATGGAACACATGTGCCAACAGGATGCCTAACCAGAGAGAGAGTGGCTATGCAGAAGAAAATGTTAGTGCAAACATGTCCTGTTCTCATGGACTTGACTAATTTTTTCAACTTAATTTTCTAAAAGACAAATTAACAAATTCTATAGATATTGTTCAGATCATTCCAGGAATCGAAGGGCTCATTACAAGACTTTCTACAGAGTTAAAACATGGACACACTGACAGGCACTACTGAGATTTCCTGCCGTGTAGCTTCCTTTGTAAGTCTTTCTTGTTTTACCTTGTTTCTTCCGCTGAGCCTTTTGCTTTGTGGCTAAGTTTGAAGGTCTCCAGGATTTTGTCTTCTGGGAGGGGTGGCAAAGGCGCAGAGATCAACTAGGATAAAAGAACAAAGGTTCAGCTCGGATCGCCAACCCCGCACCCACAGAAACCTCACCCCGTGGACTGCTAGGTGACAGCTGAAGCAGAGCCTGCCACTGCAGCTCACTCACCTTTACAGGGAGGCCATTGGCCTTAGAGAAGGGGTTTTCTGAGTGTGCAGCAGGCTGGACTTGGCAGCTGGCACCGTCAAAGGGCAGACCGTTTTCCTTCGGGTCACTGTCCGTACTGTTAGCACCATTTAGGGTAATAGGCGCTTGAAGCTCATGCTGGGAAGCTTCGTCCTCAGCATCTTGACCAGGAGAATGAGAGCTCTTGGTCGTACCAAGACCATTTTCTTTGCCTAGCCCCTTGGACTCCTCGTCAGACTCTTCAGACGACTCAGCGCCATAGGGGACCAGCACACTTGAGTTCAGCTTGGACTTGCCATTCATCACGGGCTTGGGACAAGATTCACCAGGGGT
Source organism: Elephas maximus indicus (assembly GCF_024166365.1). NCBI lineage: Eukaryota > Metazoa > Chordata > Mammalia > Proboscidea > Elephantidae > Elephas > Elephas maximus. The sequence goes on from NC_064830.1 coordinate 101,142,361, forward strand.
GATCTGTTTTGTTACTTTACTAGAAACTGCCACTGGAGATGTGTTCGAGGTAGACTGTATTGCAGAAGAGTTGGTAATGGTAGAAGAGGGAGCAGGCTTGGAAGAGTTCTCCAAAGAGTTGTTATGAAGGTTAGGTTGAGACTGACTTTGGCGAACAGGCAACTTGTTGTGAATACTGATAGTAATTTTTTGTTTCTTGGGATGTTCTGGTATAACTGAGGACCTGTTAACTGACCAGTTTTGAACAGATGTTGAAGCATTAACAGGACTAGCCCTGTTGACACTGGAATTACCATTAGGACTTGACATGGAACTGCTTGGTGTTTCTTTCAAAGGTCCAGTCCCATTTAAGTGAGGTGGATTCTGTAATGAAGAAAAGCACAGGCAGGTGAGGGTTCCACAACAGTGTCACAGAAAGACAATCCAGTCTGGCTCATGAGCCCTTCCCATCTTAGTCTGCTTTTTCTTTGCACAAATAACACGTTTCACGCCCCCAGAAACACCTCCCCTTTCTTTCATCTGGCTCTGCCCACCAAATACCTTTCACAGGTCAGGTTTTTGGGCAATTAACCAACCAACAGGGACAAACGTTTGTCAGAGCATGTTCTAGGGCACAACCCCAAACCAACCTCACTATGCCCGAATCTGGCAGATGAACAGACCTTATATATGGCCTCCTTGGTCGAGTTTCCTGGGAGCCCGCCACTGCACAGGCAGAAGGAAGTGCTAGGAGGAAGTGATTCCTGCTGGCTTGGGGGCTGGAGAGCCGTCAGATGGGCAGAAACAGGAGAGGCTGTGCCTTGCTCTACTGTGTCTCTGATCTACTCGTGCGGCTGTTTCGCTCCAGAGCCCAACTACAGTAGCTCTACCCCAGAGGCCGCAACCGGAGCTCATGAGTGAAATCTGGTTTAGAGATGGATTTTGTTTGGTCTTCACAATGTTTTCTTAAATATCTGAGTTAGTTACTATCTTAAAAGTGGACTGTTTCATGTAAAAAGCCCAACTGCCTGACAGAACAATAGCAGCTGCCTCGTACGTGGGCAGGCATGCCCTCTCCAGTTTGCCGGAGTCCGGAGGTCCCCATCCAGGAGCCTGCTGCCTGCTCAGCGTCCAGAGCCTTTTGATTTGGGACTCCTACTCCAATCCAAATACTACCCAGTGTCCACGGAAAAACAGCATACAACTAGACAGTTCATCTGATAATTCAAAACAAATTAAACTCCAGCTGAAAGCTGTTAAAACACTACAACCCGACTGATGCTGATAATCCCAAAATGCAGACAGGCTATAAATAACCTGGACATGGAAGTCTAGTTAAGTTGGGCCTCCACTCTCTTCAGACTTTGTACTTCATGGGACACAGGCAACACTGATGGGACCATCAGGGAGCAGGAGCAAAAGCAGCAGAAGAGCACACAGAAAATGCCACATTCCTGAAATGGCTGAATGGACAAAATGAAAGTGTCCTTGTAAAAGGGTCACTTTCCTGGAGTCCAGCATTGATTACATTAATTAAAAATCCCCAAATATGTCATCTATAGAGTGAATGAAAGTTCAAAGTGGAAGCTAAAATCTCTAGCATTTCAATATACTTAAACCCAAACTTTCTCCTTGATCATCCTTCTCTGAGTTGTGCTGGGCTGCTAACCTTAAAGGCTGGCAGTTCAAACCCAGGGCCATGAAAGAAAAGCCCTGGCGATCTGCTTCAATTTAAGATTATAGCCAAGAAAATCCTATGGAATAGTTCTACCCTGTAACACATGGAGTCACTATGAGTTGGAATCGACTCAAGAACAACTAGCGACAATAAATACCCAAACTTTCTTGTTGATCATGACATTCATACTCAGATTTTCTGTGTATTTGAAACATTTTGTAATAAATAAAGGGCTGGGATCAACTTATCTGATTATAATAAATCCAGATGTAGGTGAAAACATAACAACTACTGCAATGTGAGCTTGAGGGTTTGATTATACTCTATGTATGGAATGTTACCTTTATCACATGAGAAGGAAGCTGTGGTCCGATGAACCCTGACGCAGCCTGTTTATTGTTGACAACCCGCTGACTGATGACCGGTCGGGGGGAAGACTGGCCCGGGCTGTGGGTGGAATGAGTAAGTTCACCTCCATTCTTCACATCATGGGACCTGGAGGTAAAGAGGGTGGTATCACTCATGGTTACACAGACGATTGCCTCAGAAGAGATTCATGTGGAAATCCAACAGCAGTTACCGCCTCAGGTAAAAAGACTGAGAAGAAAATAACCATATTTTTACGTTACACCTACAGAGCTATGCATGATATCTCACAGTCTCTTCTTCAGGCTGAGGTGAATGTCAGGTATTCCAACCAGGGGACAACAAGGGTAAGTGAGTAAATGGTATTTTTACTTGTGTATTCTGAAGATGCCACGATCTGAAAGCTATTTTTCCTTTTATTTATATTGTGCTAATTCTAAATACATACCATTTTATAGAAAATCTACAATGTCCAGAAAAAGTAAAACAACACAACACTATCCTTCACCTGACCACTTAGTTATTGTTAGGTGCCGTCGAGTCAGTTCCGACTCATAGCGAGCCCACGTACAACAGAAGGAAACACTGTGTGGTCCTGCGCCATCTTCAGGATTGTTCCTACGTCTGAGCCCATTCTTGCAGCCACTGTGTCAATGCATCTTGTTGAGGATCTTCCTCTTTTTCACTGACCCTTTACTTTACCAAGCATTATGTTCTTCACCAGGGACTACTCTCTCCTGATAACATGTCCAGAATATGTAAGACAAGGTCTTGTCAGCCTCACTTCCAAGGAGCACTTTGACTGTACTTCTTTCAAAACAGATTTGTTTGTTCTTCTGGGCAGTCCATGGTATATTCAACAATCTTTGCCAACGCCACATTTCAAACGTATTAATTCTTCTTCAGTCTTCCTTATTCATTGTCCAGCTTTTGCATACATGATGCAATCGAAAATACCATGGCTTAGGTCAGGCGCCACTCAGAGGCTCCTTCTATTCAGATTTAGTAGATGATCCTCCATCTTTAGCCTGCAGTGCTTTTTCAAGACAGGTACATAAAGTTTCAAACTCCTTTTCCCCCATATACTGAGCACTTCCTCAAAACATTAAAAAAAAAAAAAAAAAAAGAGAAAACTATAAAAGTCATTTTAGCAGTTGCACAGGGATCATTCTGCTATTGTTGGGTATCTTAGGATAGTCTTAATCTTCAGTTATTACACATGAACACCTGGGAGCACACAGCAGATTCTTCCCAAAGGCCACATTTCTGCAAACAGAATTGGCAAGTCAGAGGATGCAACAGCACTAGGACAGGAAAGGTGCCGGAGCTGCTGCTGGCAAGAGGACTAGCCCGGGAGGGCGGCTGGCTGACCCTGCTCAGGGGATGGAGAGGCTGCTGGGACCAGCCTCCACCCACTGCCCTGCAGCCCTCAGGCCCACCTTGTTTGATGCCTACAGCATAAGCTGTCCCTCCTCTGCACCTGCCAAAGAGCTAAATCAAACTCATTAGACATGGTCAGAACTACTTACTTTCTACCTTGGCATGTGGCCAAGTTACTTATTAAACCACTGTTTTAAAAGTAACCCAATATTGTATGCTGATGAGTAAGAGCGCAGCATGATACTCACACCCACACACATTTTTACATATAAAAATCGTTTGACATAACAGAAAACTTGAACATTTGTTTTCATGACATACCTGATATAAAAGAGGACATAAGCTTGCTGACTGAGTACCGATCTGATATCACTGGTAGATACGATGGAATCATTCATTTGATACCAGAGGCCATTGCTAGCCTGCAAAAAATAGCCAATAAGAAAGAGTAGCTATAATTAGATACACAAGAGAAATATAACAAAAACGGACATTCATTTTAACTCTAAAAGCTCCACCTTCCCCCTAGAATACCAGTGCTACCTTAAGTGTGGATCTACATTGATTTGCAAAATCCATACAACTTACTTTTATGTAGCAGAAGTAATGGCCAGCGTGGCAGTTGAAACCGGTGTGTACTAGCACTGCGTATAGGACATAAATAATCGGTTCCCCGTTTGGTTGAGACATGTACGGTCGAATATCAAGATATTCAGGATATTTCACGTCCTAAATCAAAATGGAAAGAGGAAAAAGGAGCGTCATTTCTGAAGGCCCACATCATTCCACACACACGGGTGCAGGCTCGGGCAGCAGGTCTGCTAGGAGTCAGGCCGAACACCGCCGGCCGCCAACGTCCAGCAGAAACCTAACACACCACATCCCAAAGGAATCGAAGAGCAACGCGTGTTTCATGCAATCCCACTGTATTTTTTCCCCCTTTTAGCAAATAAAGTTCCACATTACAGTGAATTCTTCAAATCCACCCAAGGAGATAGTAACAGAATGACAACACTGGACCTACGTCACCATTTATTTTTAATAATTCAGGAATGGATTATTTTATTTCTCCTACATGCTAATGAATTTCTAACCATTTTCAATCTTCTGAAAGTGCGAATAAAATGGGAAAATGCAGTGACCTACTAATCAGAAAACAAATGAGCAAACAAGAGGATGGCCTTCTAGGCAAGAGGGGCAAGACCTGGCAGGTATTAATTCACACATGGGCTCTCTGTGCCACTCCTTACCCTGAATGACAAAGAATTGGCTATGAAGCCAAACGCAGATAACAGTTACCAATTTTACCACCAGAAAGTCTAGCTAGTTAAAGAATATGGGAAAAACACACTTGAACAGTCACCAAACTACTGGCTCCATTCTTTGACGTTTCTTCCCACTACCAAATGCACATAAGCCTTGAGGAGGGTCAACATAAAGGTTATTAAGGATATCAATACTATCCACATACCTTAGCAATTTTTCCACCAGTAAAATTTGCAAAACGTTTCAGAGAAAGTGTAAGAACGTTAGAAGATCTATGTATAGTAAACCTCTTTGAAGCTGGAACCATCTTTTTACACCTTGAAATAAACAGAAGGAAAGGATTAAGATAAATATTGTATTTTTTCGGTGTTTTAGTCTTTCCCTTGTTATTTTTGTGAAACATTCTGAATTTGTTTACAAAAGCAGTACACTAGATGAGAAACATCACCCCCTTCCACCAATGGTGAAAACAGTAAAATTAAAAATACAGGAAACTGCTGAGCTGAGTTAGTATGAAAGGACAATGGAAGACAAGACAATCATGAGATGCAAAGCCATGCAGGAAACCGATAATTTTAAAATCAGGTTAATACAGGTTTCTCTCAATTCAAAGCAAACTGGAAAACTAATGGATTTTCCAGCTGGTATCTATTCTGCGAAAAGAAAGCCCTATCCTGATAAAGGAGGAAAAATACAGATTAGAAAAGCCTATGGAATAGAAAAAACAAAGAGATTCCTACAATCTTGGAAGAAAGAAGGGAGCCTTCTTCCTCTAAAAATGAATATTTGATAAAGATTGTCTATATTACCTCTACTTAAAGGAAAAAGGGCTTTCTTGACTTCATGAAGAAATATAACATAAATACAACCCTGTATCTTGGGTAACCACCGTAAGAGAGAAAGCTGCTATAACTATTCTGGGAGAAAGTGACTTCCCAGCCCCATCCCAGCCTTTTTATTTTTTTTAATGTGTTTTAGGTGAAAGTTTACAGCACATATTAGTTTCTCTTTCAAAAATTTATAAATTGTTTCATGACATTGGTTACAATCCCCACAATATGTCAGCACTCTCCCCCTTTCCATCCCGGGTTTCCTGTGTCCATTCATTCAGTTTTCCTGTCCCTTCCTGCCTTCTTGTCTTTGCTTTTGGACAGGACTTGCCCATTTGGTCTCATATATTTAAACTAAGAAGCACGTTCGTTCTGACATGTGTTACTGTCTAATCTCTGACTGAAAGGGGGACTCCGGGAATGGCTTCGGTTCTGAGTTAGCAGGGTGTCGAGGGGCCATGGTCTTGGGGGTTCCTCCAGTCTCTGTGAGACTGGTAAATCTGGTCTTTTGTGTGTGTGTGTGTGAATTTCAATTTTGTTCCACATTCTCTTCTCGCTCTGTCCAGGGCCCTCTATTGTGACCCTGTCAGAGGGGTCAGTGGTGGTAGCCGGACACCATCTAGTTCTTCTGGGCTCAGGCTGGTGGAGTCTGTGGTTCATATGACCTGTTAGTCATTTGGACTAATCTTTTCCTTCTGTCTTTGGGTTTTCTTCATTCTCCTTTGCTCCAGATGGGATAGGACCAAAGATGTATCTTGGATGGCCACTCACAAGCTTTTAAGACCCCAGATGCTACTCACCAAAGTAAAATGTAGAATATTTTCTTTATGAACTATGTCATGCCAATTGACTCAGATGTTCCCCAAGACCATGGTTCCCAGTCCTCAGCCCCAGTGACTTGGTCCCTCAAAGTGTTTAGATGTGTCTATGAAGCTTCTATGACTTTGCCTTGGTCAAGTTGTGCTGATTTCCTCTATATTGTGTGTCTTTCCCTTCACCAAAGTTAACATCTGTCTACTATCTAGTTAGTGATATCCCCTCCCCACCCTCCCTCTCCCTCATTACCATCAAAGATTGTTTTTTTTTCTGTGTGTAAACCTTTTATTGAGTTTTTGTAACAGTGGTCTCATACAATATTTGCCATCCCAGCCTTTTTATAGAGGAAGTCAACAAAAGGCTTGCGTGACAAAGACATGCAATCCAAAGCTGTATCCTCCTATGAGACAGCATTAATGTGTGGTTTCTAGAGGCCCTTACCTCACTCTTCTTTCACAAATCCACACAGAAATGATATACCAGACCCCAAGGGCACAGGGCTGCACATCTCGAAAGAATGCAAACATTTGGACACTGCCTGCTCTGGCCCTTGGACAGCAGGGACCCAGTGTCTTCCCAGATGGTATCAGAAACTAAAAGGTATCTAGAGGGGTTGTTCAAACACCCCAAACTCTTGTGAACCAGGCTTCCCTGCCATCCCCACTGGAGCAATGAGCGTCAAGTCCATGCCGCCAGCTATCGTACTTGCTGCACTTGTAGGAGTTTTCTCCATCGAGCTGTTCCGGCTTCACGAACTGTTCCAGTGCCTTGTTGACACTCTGAGCAGCCTGGGAAGAAAGGGCACACACATCACAACTCACAGCCTCTTCTAATGAAAACAGAAGACAAATGTGCGTTTTTATGCTAAAAGGACAATGTTCCCTTATGATGTTTACTTTTATACATGTGCACATCCAATTATTTTCCCTCTCAGAGCCACTAGGAGTATATAGCAAGGTGTATATAAGTTTCAGTATGAGACGCTGACTTGGTTTGTAAACTTTCACTTAAAGCACGTTAAAAATTTAAAAAAAAAAAATTATTTTCCCCTTCATTAAAAAACAAGCAAAGTAAACAAAAATACGTAAAGAGGTTGCTCACTGCAGTATTATGTAAAATAGTATAAAACTGGAAATAAACCAAATTATCTACCAGCAAGGAATTAGGGAGGTAAATTACGGCTTGTTCACTGGATCCTACACAACTGCCCCAAGAACACACTTACACAGAAAGCCCTCCCCCAAGCAGAATTCCATGAAAACAGCAAGTGGCCACATAGGCAGAAGGTATAATCTGATATTTAAAACAAAAATATATATATATATGTGTATGTGTGTGTGTGTGTGTGTATGTATTCACCCACATACATACACATATATATACATACATTTACACACACATACGTATTCCAGAATAATATGTATCAAACTGTTAACCAGAGTTCATTCTGAGAGATGGGATTTTACATTTATCTGCTATGTCTGTCATTTTTATCATAAGCATGTAGCACATTTGTCATCAGAAAAACAAAAGTTTAAGAACAACAAAAAATAGGAGTTTAGAAAATGCAAGAAACAAAATTGTTCCTAAAAAATTAATAACCATCTAACTTTGGCTAATATATAAGGGCACTGTCCAGGTTATATTAGAGTCCTCTGCCAAAATACTAGGATAGGCACTGAAATCTTCTGGTTTTATGAAGATGTATTAAATGAAAAGCCAAAGAGTTGTAAAAAGATTGTTTTAAGTCTGTTACGATGCTTACTACCAGGCTTGAATAACCCAACAACCCAGTGCTTGAATAATCACCTTTAAATGAAGTCTGAGCACATTTAAATTTCCAGTTCATACTCTCTAACTAGTCTAAATCATAAATGAACTACAAAGTTATGCAAAGTGTGACTGACTTTTTTAACCACAACAATCAAACTCACCTTTATCTCCAACGTTATATCGAGGTACGGGTCAAAAGTATCTGAAACACCCTTGCAATTTAAACATTTGACTGAAATAAAAATAAAACACACGGTATGAGCCAAGTGTAATCATTGCGTCAGTATCAACGACTGAAATGATAAAATACAAACACTACATCAAAATCAAACAAGCTACGATATCTGAGAACTCGACTACCCCACACAGCACGGGTCCAAGTGGGACGGGCGCAGGTGGGATGTAAACTGGTATCGCCTCTAGAAAGGACGATACGGCAACATTGAAATTTAAAATACAGAATCCTTGATCCAGAAATTCCAACACAAAGAATTTCTCCATGGACATAAGGGCACACGTTCAGGGATATTCAATGAAGCATGGATGGTAATTAAAAAAAAAAACCAGAAACCACCCACATAGCCATCAACAAGGAACTAGATAAATAAATGGAATACTACTGCATCTGTGAGAAGACTGTTAAATATGTATGTGCTGAAAGGTAAAAAAAATTTCTAATGTTAAGAGGAAAATGAAAGGGCTATGTCTAGTCTGTCCCCAGTCTATGCACGAGTAGGAAACCACTGAAGGATACACTATAAACTGGCACAGCGGTGGCCTTTGGGGACAGGGGGTGGGGGTCTGGGCTGCGGGAAACTGACTTTTCATTAGTAAGCCTTTCCTCGTTTGTATTTTTTAAACTACTTGTATGTACCACTTTATCAACTTTTACACAAATCTTTACCTCGAGATCTCAGGTATCCTCCAAATATCTGACAAACAAGAGTGGTCGCCTGCGTGTGTCTGTCTAATCTGAAACGAGTCAGACAGTGACATGAGAGAAGAGTTCTGCAACAGTCACAGATGCTATGACCAGATTTCAAAAGCATATACGTCTAATCAATGAACGAGAATTCAAATAGGAGAGCCATGAAATAAGACGACATTAGTATGTATGTGTGGCAGCCAGAGAAGAGTTCTGCCTGGACAGAACATAGCAAGGGCAGGGGAGTGGTAGGAAAACAGGCAGGACAGCAAGAACCAGAGTACAGAGGGGCTTGAAGACAAGGCAGGAATTTGGCCTGGAGGACGAGACTGGAGGCAGGACTGTGAAAGCAGGGACCCAGAGCACTTCCGTGATTCGCAGCCTGTCATTGCCCAGATGCTGAAGGCCTGGATGTGGGAACGGCAGTGGCAACAGAAACAGAAAAGGAGATTTACCAGATGTGTTCGGGCAATATCAAGTGGTTTAGGGTTTGTTGTTTAATTATTCCCCCAATCTTCCTCTTGAGTCTGCATTTAGGTTTTAAGGAAGAAGCTATAGGAATTGGCAACTGAGCAGACAGAGAAGGAGGCAGGGAACAAATAAAAAATTTCCAAGGCTGGAAATCAACTGAGAAAGTGGCAGGCACGACTGGAAATGAGACGGGATTAGTTTTAGATCTGCAGACTTCAGCTGACACTCAGAAATCCAACAATGGCAAAGCCAATACTCATTTCCTGACATCTGTAACTAACAAATTCAAGTTGCTATGGTAAGCATACCTCTTTAAATGTTAACTATCTTAATGTAAACCAAACAGGCGGGGGAGAGAGGCAGTACAAAGCCAAAAGGGGAAGCAAACAGAGACGTAGGTACTTTTCAACTTAAAAGGCAAAACTGGATTCTGATAAGCCATGGATGGAAACCGGATATGACTGGGGCTCTGCTGGACTTACTTATTGCTCCCATTCAAGCATGCTTTTTGCATAGCATCCACAGTGTGCTGAAGAAATTCATGGGCGTCTTCTTGGTTCCCAAAACGGAAATGCCTAGCTATCCCTGCAAAATGTAGAACAGGACAAAGTTTTATCATCATAAAATGTGCCCAGCCTGTACCCAAATAAGAGTTTTCTCTTATGATCATACTTCATTGAGAAAACAACAGCTGAATAATTATTTGAGGCACTAGCACTAATAAACAAGCTACCCTGAGAGCAGCTAGGACCACTGTCCTCTAGCCTACTAAATGCCCATGTGGCCAGAGTTTCCTACAGCCCAGGTAGCAGCGACAGAGGAGGCTCGTGCATTACAGGTCTTTAGCAAGTTCACGAAATTGGACTTGAGTACATTCAACTTTGGCTGTACTGTCTCAAAAATTTGTCAAAAATGTTACAGTGCAGTCACTGAATTGTACATGCAGAAACCTGAGCTGGTGAATGTTTTGCTTGTGTATATTCTCAACAAGAAAATAAATTATATTTTTAGAATGTTATGGTGCCGGTGAACGTATTTTAAATTCTTCACTAGATCTCCATGATAAAACAATCCCTGCAAACGTAAATGTCCAAACCTATCTAAATTCTATTCTGATGACCTACAGAATGAATTATCTTCTCTCAGTTACATACAGCAATATTTCAGCCCTACTTCTAATTGACTAAATAGCTGCAAGACCAAATTACATAGTAACAAAAACAAACACAAAAGCATAAATATCACAATATTATATGTCAAGTTTTGTACACTAATGTATGTAAGGAGCCCTGATAACACAGTCGTTAAGCATTTGGCAGCTAATCAAAAAGTCTGCAGTTCAAATCCACCAGCCGCTCCTTGGAAGCTCTATGGGGCAGTTCTACTCTGTTCTAAAGGTAAATAGTATGTATTTACCTATATACATGTAAATACATATTAGCTTAAATCACATGAAATTGCAAATATTCTACCAGTTTTGACCTAAAAAACGGCAATTTCATGATCCTACTCTGTGTGTGTGTCTCCATGGATGTATGTATACACATACACACAGCAAGGCCATGTGCTTAAAAGACTAGGCTTTAAAATACTAATCATGTCTGATATATATGTATATATATACATTAAAAACAACTAACCACCCCTGGCTAAAATGTTGCCAAGATCCAACAGTGTTTTAAAGATTCTTGCATTGTCTGTTCCACCCAAGCAAAAATGCCAAGAGCCAGCATAACACTGCCTTAATTTTCAGCAGCTTTTTAGGAAAGAATTATCCTTCCTCATCATATAATTAGGCATCCCTATAATTACCAGTTGGATACAAGTAAAGAGTTGTAGTTTTTTTGATTTGCATGCATTTTTTGGTCCAACTCAATTAAGATGATGTAAAAGTCACAAAAAATGCACAAAGGACAAAAGAAAATTTCAAGCAACCTATTAGGATCATAATTCAAGAGACAAAATTTTTAAATAAAAAATTAAGTATAAAAAGCAAACATTATCCACACATCTGTTAAGACATGAGTATAAATTTTTCTTTAAAAGTATAATTAACTTTATTTTGACAATTCCTGTCGCATGTATAGCATAATATTCATTCATCAAATTGAAGGCAATTAAAAACTACTTACAGGAACCTGTGAGAAAATATTTATCAGAGTTAGCGTTATTCAGCACAGATATTCAAGTATCTGGGGAAAAAGACTGTTGTAAAACTTATCAGCGATTTTATTAACAAATTCTGAGTTTAAAAGAAACATTTAAAATTTGTTTATATTAACTGAATGCTGTCTTATTATATTGTCATCTTTTGTTTTAAAGTTTCAAAATATGCTTACATAGTAAAATGTTTTACTAAAAATAACATTATTTAGTAAAAAAGCATATCCATGCATGATAAAATGTTTGTTTTTTAATAACACACCAACCCAAAACCTGTTGCTGTCAAGTCGATTCTGACTCACAGTGATCCTACAGGACAGAGTAGGAGAACTGCCCCGTAGTGTTTCCAAGGAGTGCATGGTGGATTCAAACTGCCGAGGTTTTGGTTAGCAGCCAAGCTCATAACCACTACGCCACCAGGGCTCCAATGATAAATACACAGGGGGGTCATTTTTTACCAGTTATGTCATTAAGACTAACTAGCTAATAAATACTAACATAAGCTACTACAGAATGGTACTTACTCCGCATCTCATTGATGACAAACATTGGTTTAATAACATCCCCAGGATTGCTGAGTGCCTGAGTAATGTGCGCTTGCATGGTACACATCATACAAAATCCTTCTGCATGACCTGAAAGATAACAGATAATTCTTCAAATTAGCAAAAATATGACTACATATACATACGTTAAAGCAAATGAGATCTAAGGGACACACTCCTCAAATGGAATAACAATAACAGTGACAACGTGTCATGCATTGGCCTATCTACCTTATATTCATTCTCTCGCTTAATTCTCCAACAAACCTAAGTATATATTGGCTCCATTTTATAAGAGAGGAAACTGAGGCTCAGAGAAGTAAAAATTTGCTCAATGTCAAATAGTTATTAAGTGGCAGACACAAAATTGGAATCATACGCTTTCTGACTTCAAAGCCTATCCATTTAACAACTCTATACTAGAAAAACATGAACCTTTTCTTACACTACCATTTGCCCCAAATGGGTTAGAAAACTCTCTCTGCACATAACTTTGGCTTTCTGAGTTGCATATTCTTTTTTTAAAAACAACTTTTAAAAATATAAAATCCACTCTCAGCTCATGGCTAAGTGGTGTTACTGGCCTCTAGTGGACAGAGGCCAGCAATGCTGCTTATTCAGCCTACAAAGCACAGGACAGCCCCAAAGCAAAAATTCTCCAGCCCAAAATGTCAATAGTACTGAGACTGAGAAACTGTCTTAGACTAAGGCCTGCTCAGAGCCTGCCTAATAAAATAAAAAAAAAAAGCCTCAAAATATCAAACTCTCTTCAATTAACTGTGTCCCAGAATAAAGTTAAAAAATATTTAATAATAACAACAACAAAAAAAAATTCAGCAATCAACGACATAATGTTCATGATGTCTGGCATCCAATTAAAGAATATAAGGCATGAAGACATGCTGGGAAGTATGACTGATAACCAGGAGAAAATAACAAACAGATCCAGAAATGACACAAATAATACACTAAAGACAAAAACATTTAAGAAGACACTATAAATATATTCATCTGTTAAAGGAGGTAGAGAAAAGCAAGAGCATGTTAAGGAAAGGCATGGAAATGGACCCAAATATACTTCTACAGATTAAAAATACAACCTCTGAGATGAAAAATATACCAGATAGGATTAACAAGAGATTAGACATCACAGAAGAAAAGATTAGTGAACCTGAAGACAAGAGAAGTAACAGAAAATATCTATAATGAAACACTAAGAGAGAGAAAAAAAAACTAAAAAAATAAGCGTATTAGGAAGCTGTGTGACAGCTTCAAGTTCTCCCTAATATACATGTAATTAGAGTCCAAGAGTGAAGAGACAGAACAAATATTTCAAGAAATAATGACTAGCAGGCGGGGGCCAAGATGGCTGACTAGGTAGAAGCTACCTCGGATCCCTCTTGCAACAGACTCGGAAAAACAAGTGAATCAACCACATACATGACAATCTACGAGCCCTGACCATCAAACACAGATCGAAAGAGTTGACCTGAGTGACAGAGACTGAGAACGAACAACCACGGAGAAGTAGTGACTACTTTCAGAGACTGGAGCCAGTGTCCCAGTCAGGAAACCTTGGCGCCAGGCTTTGGACTGGGCGCAGGGGAGCTGAGCACGGCATCCTGAGATGGTGCAAACGTGGGGCGCAACCCTAACCCCCTGAACTGACCTCAGGGGAAGCCCAGACAGTGCATACAGGCAGCACAGCGACGCGGCTGACAGGAGGAGAAGTCACTGGGAGGCAGTAACTGGTTTTGGAGCCGGGAGTGCGGCGTCCCAGCTGGGGAACCTTGGCGCTGGGCTTTGGACTGGGAGCAGAGGAACTAACCGCGGCTTCTGAGACAGCGCAAGCACGGGACACGGGCCTGATTCTCGGGGGTGATCTCTACCCAGCCAGTGCACACAGTCAAGGTGCCCCTCGGGAATCTCAGATAAAACAGTCATCCCAAGCAAGATAAGTAACTTTGTCTATATTCCGGGGTGCTACACTCTCCTATTTATCTGAACCCTCCCCTCCCCTTCCCAGGCGGCTTCATTAACACTGGAATTTCCTGAGCCAGAGAGTAAACTGCTCTGCGGTTTTTCGTTCTTTTCTTTTTTTTTGGTCTTTTACTAACCCATTCTCCTGGCCTGAGAGAAGCAGCTACAAAAAACTCAGGGACCAAAAACCCTTCCCTAATTGGACTAAAAGCACAGAACCAGCTCCAGCCAAGCATATGTGATCCACAGTCTTGAGGTTTCATCCCCGCAGGGTACAAGGTGGCTATTATAATACAAAGGCATTTCTGATAGGGATCTGACTGTAATTGTTTTAGCAGATTACTGGAAAGACAAGTTTCCCAGGTCTGATACCTCTGCATATTCAACAGAGCCCTCACTGACCCACAACAGGGAACTGAGGGCTGAAGCTCCCCCCAGACCACCTAGCCTCCTGCCTTAGGGGTATAAGGAGGGTGACACCTACCAATCTATAGAGGTACTTGCATTGGGGGCCTAAGGTACAGCTGCAGAGCCCACCCACCAAAGTGCTTTAGGAATAGAGACACACCTACCTCACTGGCACTTGGGGGAAGCCTGTCAGCATCCTGCCCCCACTGGTGTGTGAACCCCTGCTGCTACCAGAATCTGGTGCACACAACTATCACCACTACTTCTCTAGGTGGATAGGTGACAGTCTGCACCACACACTTGATGACCCAAAATCAGATTCTACTCAAGAATAGTGAATGGACTCAGGCTTATATATCTGGTAACAACCCAAACCAGCTGGTAATAGGACATAAGTGATTCAAGGGCTACAACAATCAAGATAGCGCAATCTAGTAGCCCATCTATGTATATTGAAAGAAAACAAAACAAGATAAGACTCAGTGCGCAAGTATAGAATAAATCACTACAATATCTTAGTGATGGCTCGGAGACACCAGTCGGTATCAAACCACATAAAGAAGCGGACCATGATTGCTTCTACAACTCCCCAAACTAAAGAATCAAAATCTTTCCCAAATCAAGATACAATTCTGGAATTGCCAGATGCAGAATATAAAAAACTAATTTACAGAATGCTTCAAGACATCAGGGATGACCTCAGAAATGAAATTAGGCAATCTACAGAAAAAGCCAAGGAACACACTGATAAAGCAGTTGAAGAACTCAAAAAGATTATTCAAGAACATAGTGGAAAAATTAATAAGTTGCAAGAATCCATAGAGAGACAGCATTCAGAAATCCAAAAGATTAACAATAAAATTACAGAATTAGACAACGCAATAGAAAGTCAGAGGAGCAGGCTCGAGCAATTGGAATGCAGAGTGGGAGATCTGAAGGACCAGGGAATTGACACATAGCTGAAAAAAAATCAGATAAAAGAACTAAAAAAAATGAAGAAACCCTAAGAATCATGTGGGACTCTATTAAGAATAACTTGCGTATGACTGGAGTCCCAGAACAAGGAGGGATAACAGAAAGCACAGAGAAAATAGTTGAAGATCTGTTGGCAGAAAACTTCCCTGACATCATGAAAGACGAAGGGATATCTATCCAAGATGCTCATCGAACCCCATTTAAGATTGATCCAAAAAGAAAATCACCAAGACATATTATCATCAAACTTGCCAAAACCAAAGATAAAGAAAAAATTTTAAAAGCAGCCAGGGATAAAAGAAAGGTCTCCTACAAAGAAGAATCAATAAGAATAAGTTCAGACTACTCGGCAGAAACCATGCAGTCAAGAAGACAATGGGATGACTATATATAGAGCACTGAAGGAGAAAAACTGCCAGCCAAGGATCATATATCCAGCAAAACTCTCTCTAAAATATGAAGGAGAAATTAAAACATTTACAGATAAACACAAGCTTAGACAATTTGCAAAAACCAAACCAAAGCTACAAGAAATACTAAACGAAATTGTTTGGTCAGAAAACCAATAACATCAGATAGCAGCTCAACACAAGGTCACAGAACAGAACATCCTGACACCAACTCAAATAGGGAAATCATAAAAACAAATTAAGATTAATTTTAAAAAGAAAAAAACGCTCAAAACAGGGAATCATTAAAGTCATTATGTAATAAGATCACAATAATCAAAAAGAGGGACTAAATACAGGTGGCATAGAACAGTCATATGGAGAGAGATACAAGGCGATATAGGACAATACAAGTTAGATTTTTACTTAGAAAAAGAGAGGTAAATATTAAGGTAACCACAAAGAGGTATAACAACTCCATAACTCAAAATAAAAACCAAGAAAAACATAATGACTCAGCAAACATAAAAGTCAAATGCTATTAAAATGAGGAACACACAATTTACAAAGAAAAACATCTCAGCACAAAAAAAGTAACTGGAAAAATGAAATTGTCAACAACACACATAAAAAGGCATCAAAATGACAACACTAAACACATACTTATCTATAATTATGCTGAATGTAAATGGACTAAATGCACCAATAAAGAGACAGAGAGTCTCGGACTGGATAAAGAAACACGATCCGTCTATATGCTGCTTACAAGACACACCTTAGACTTAGAGACACACCTTAGACTTATAGACACGAACAACCTAAAACTCAAAGGATAGAAAAAAATATATCAAGGAAACAATAAGCAAAAAAGAGCAGGAGTAGCAATATTAATTTCTGACAAAATAGACTTTAAAGTTAAATCCACTACAAAGGATAAAGAAAGATACTACATAATGATTAAAGGGACAATTGACCAGGAAGATATAACCATATTAAATATTTATGTACCTAATGACAGGGCTGCAAGATACACAAAACAAACTTTAACAGAACTGAAAAGTGAGGTAGACACCTCCACAATTATAGTAGGAGACTTCAACACACCACTTTCAGAGGAGGACAGGACATCCAGTAAGAAGCTCAGTAGAGACACGGAAGACCTAATTGCTACAATCAACCAACTTGACCTCATTGACTTATACAGAACACTCCACCCAACTGCTGCAAAACATACTTTTTTTTCTAGTGCATATGGAACATTCTCCAGAATAGACCACATATTAGGTCATAAAACAAACCTTTGCAGAATCCAAAACATCGAAATATTACAAAGCATCTTCTCAGGCCACAAGGCCATAAAAGTGGAAAGCAATAACAGAAAAATTAGGGAAAAGAAATCAAATACTTGGAAACTGAACAATACCCTGCTGAAAAAAGGCTGGGTTATAGAAGACATTCAGGAGGGAATAAAGAAATTCATAGAATGCAACGAGAATGAAAACACTTCCTATCAAAACCTCTGGGACACAGCAAAAGCAGTGCTCAGAGGTCAATTTATACTGATACATGCACATATACAAAAAGAAGAAAGAGCCAAAATCAGAGAACTGTCCCTACAACTTGAACAAATAGAAAGTGAGCAACAAAAGAATCCATCAGGCACCAGAAGAAAACAAATAATAAAAATTAGAGCTGAACTAAATGAATTAGAGAACAGGAAAACAATTGAAAGAATTAACAAAGCCAAAAGCTGGTTCTTTGAAAAAATTAACAAAATTGATAAACCATTGGCTAGACCGACTAAAGAAATACAGGAAAGGAAACAAACAACCCGAATAAGAAACGAGATGGGCCACATCACAACAGACCCAACTGAAATTAAAAGAATCATATCAGATTATTACGAAAAATTGTACTCTAACAAATGTGCAAACCTGGAAGAAATGGATGAATTCCTAGAAAAACACTACCTACCTAAACTAACACAATCAGAAGTAGAACAACTAAATAGACCCATAACAAAAAGAGATTGAAACGGTAATCAAAAAACTCCCAACAAAAAAAAGCCCTGGCCCGGATGGCTATACTGCAGAGTTCTACCAAACTTTCAGAGAAGAGTTAATACCACTACTACTAAAGGTATTTCAAAGCATAGAAAATGACGGAATACTACCTAACTCATTCTATGAAGCCACCATATCCCTGATACCAAAACCAGGTAAAGACATCACAAAAAAAGAAAATTACAGACCTATATCCCTCATGAACATAGATGCAAAAATCCTCAACAAAATTCTAGCCAATAGAATTCAACAACATATCAAAAAAATAATCCACCACGACCAAGTGGGATTTATACGAGGTATGCAAGGCTGGTTTAATATTAGAAAAACCATTAATGTAATCCACCATATAAATAAAACAAAACACAAAAACCACATGATCTTATCAATTGATGCAGAAAAGGCATTTGACAAAGTTCAACATCCATTCATGATAAAAACTCTCAGCAAAATAGGAATTGAAAGAAAATCCCTCAACATAATAAAGGGCATCTTATACAAAGCCAACAGCCAACATCCCTCTAAATGGAGAGAGCCTGAAAGCATTTCCCTTGAGAACGGGAACCAGACAAGGATGCCCTTTATCACCACTCTTATTCAACATTGTGCTAGAGGTCCTAGCCAGAGCAATGAGGCTAGACAAAGAAATAAAGGGCATCCGGATTGGCAAGGAGGAAGTAAAATTATCTCTATTTGCAGATGACATGATCTTATACACAGAAAACCCTAAGGAATCCTCCAGAAAACTACTGAAACTAATAGAAGAGTTTGGCAGAGTCTCAGGTTATAAGATAAACATACAAAAATCACTTGGATTCCTCTACATCAACAAAAAGAACATTGAAGAGGGAATCACCAAATCAATACCATTCACAGTAGCACCCAAGAAGATAAAATACTTAGGAATAAATCTTACCAAAGATGTAAAAGGCCTATACAAAGAAAACTACAAAGTACTACTGCAAGAAACTAAAAAAGACATACCTAAGTGGAAAAACATACCTTGCTCATGGATAGGAAGACTCAACATAGAAAAAATGTCTATTCTACCAAAAGCCATCTATACATACAATGCACTTCCGATCCAAACTCCAATGTCATTTTTTAATGTGATGGAGAAACAAATCACCAACTTCATATGGAAGGGAAAGAAGCCTTGGATAAGTAAAGCATTACTGAAAAAGAAAAAGAAAGTGGGAGGCCTCACTCTACCTGATTTTAGAACCTATTAACAGCCACAGTAGTCAAAACAGCCTGGTACTGGTACAACAGGCACATAGACCAATGGAACAGAATTGAGAACCCAGATATAAATCCATCCACATATGAACAGCTGATATTTGACAAAGGCCCAGAGTCAGTTAATTGGGGAAAAGATAAGTCTTTTTAACAAATGGTACTGGCACAACTGGATATCCATCTGCAAAAAAATGAAACAGGACCCATACCTCACACCATGCACAAAAACTAACTCCAAGTGGATCAAAGACCTAAACATAAAGACTAAAACGATAAAGATCATGGAAGAAAAAATAGGGACAACGTTACGAGCCCTAATTCAAGACATAAACAGAATACAAAATATTACCAAAAATGACAAAGAGAAACCAGATAACTGGGAGCTCCTAAAAATCAAACACCTATGCTCATCTAAAGACTTCACCAAAAGAGTAAAAAGACCACCTACAGATTGGGAAAAAATTTTCAGCTATGATATCTCCGACCAGCATCTGATCTCTAAAATCTATATGATTCTGTTAAAACTCAACCACAAAAAGGCAAAGAACCCAATCAAGAAGTGGGCAAAGGATATGAACACACACTTCACTAAAGAAGATACTCAGGCAGCTAACAGAGACATGAGAAAATGCTCTCGATCATTAGCCATTAGAAAAATGCAAATTAAAACTATGATGAGATTCCATCTCACTCCAACAAGGCTGGCATTAATCCAAAAACCACAAACTAATAAATGTTGGAGGGGCTGCGGAGAGATTGGAACTCTTATACACTGCTGGTGGGAATGTAAAACGGTACAACCACTTTGGAAATCTATCTGGCGTTTTCTTAAAAAGTTAGAAATAGAACTACCATACAACCCAGAAATCCCACTCCTTGGAATATACCCTAAAGAAGTAAGAGCCTTCACACAAGCAGATATATGCACACCCACGTTTACTGCAGCTCTGTTTACAATAGCAAAAAGCTGAAAGCAACCAAGGTGTCCATCAACAGATGAATGGTTAAATAAACTGTGGTATATTCACACAATGGAACACTACGCATCGATAAAGAACAGTGAGGAATCTGTGAAACATTTCATAACATGGAGGAACCTGGAAGGCATTATGCTGAGCGAAATTACTCAGAGGCAAAAGGACAAATATAGTATAAGACCACTATTATAAGAACTTGTGAAATAGTATAAAATGAGAAGAACACATACCTTTGTGGTTACGAGAGGGGGAGGGAGAGAGGGTTGGAGAGGGTTATTTACTGATTAGTAAGTAGATAAGAACTACTTTAGGTGAAGGGAAGGACAATACTTAATACACAGAAGGTCAGCTCAAATGGACTGGACCAAAAGCAAAGAAGTTTCCTGGATAAACTGAATGCTTCAAAGGTCAGCAGAGCAAGGGCGGGGATTTGGGGAATTTCTAAGTCAATTGGCAAAATAATAGTATTATGAAAACATTCTGCATCCCACTTTGAAATGTGGCGTCTGGGGTCTTAAATGCTAACAAGCGGCCATCTAGATGCATCAATGGGTCTCAACCCACCTGGATCAAAGGAGAATGAAGAACAAGAACACCAAGGTTACACGACAACTATGAGACCAAAAGACAGAAAGGGCCACATGAACCAGAGTCTTACATCATCCTGAGACCAGAAGAACTAGATGGTGCCTGGCCACAACCGATGACTGCCCTGACAGGGAGCACAACAGAGAACCCCTGAGGGAGCAGGAGATCAGTTGGATGCAGACCCCAAATTCTCATAAAAAGACCAGACTTAATGGTCTCACTGAGACTAGAGGAATCCCAGCGGTCATGGCCCCCAAACCTTCTGTTGGCCCAGGACAGGAACCATTCCCGAAGACTACTCATCAGACATGGAAGGGACTGGACAATGGGTTGGAGAGAGATGATGATGAAGAGTGAGCTACTTGTATCAGATGGACACTTGAGACTGTGTTGGCATCTCCTGTCTGGAGGAGAGATAGGAGGGTAGAGAGGGTTAGAAACTGGCAAAATTGTCACAAAAGGATAGACTGGAAGGGCTGACTCATTAGCGGGACAGTAAGTAGGAGTATGGAGTAAGGTGTAAAAAAAAAAGTGTATATAAGCTTATATGGGACAGACTGACTAGATTCGTAAACGTTCACTTAAAGCTCAATAAAAATTATTTAAAAAAAAAATAATAATGATTGCCTTTGAAGGAGTAGCACAAAGGAGTTTTGCTGCAGTGATGACCAGTTTTGTATTCTGACTGAGGTAGCAATTACATAAATCCATACACGTTAAAATTCATAGAACTGTATATCAAAAAAGTTAATTTTATTGTACGTTAGTTTAAAAAGGAAATGGTTTAAAAATTACTGAAACTCATCCAAATTTGAAGCAAAGAGTAAATCTGTGGATTTACGCAACAAACCCCAAACAGAAGAAATATGAAGGAATCTACACAAAGGACCACTCAAACTGCTTAAAAACAGTGATAAAAAGAAAATCTTAAAAACACTTAGGAAAAAAAGGAAACATTACGTATAGAGGAACAAATGTAAACCTGACAACATACTTCTCTTCAGAAACAACACAAATCAGAAGACACTAGAGTAACACCTTTTAAGTACTAAAAAAAAATGCTGGCAACATCGAATTCCACAAAACATACACTCTATAAAAACAACTTTCAAAAAAAAGAGGAAATGTCCACCTCTGGGAAGATGGAGAAAGAGGTACTTCCCCTATTCTCCCACTAAATACAACTAAAACCGTGGACATTATATATAAAACAAATATAAGAAGGCTGTGAAAGGTGGAGAGGAAAAAGGCAGAGAAGCTAGGGACCTCAAGTGCCCAAGGAATGATATAATGGTGAGTTCCCTCGGTTTTCTTTGTGCTTCATATATTCTAGACTTAAAGCTGAAGAAGCCAGCAACTTGGAAATGCCATCAGGTACCAGCAAAAAAAAACCCTCAATGAAAGCCTGCTTTCTCTCGCCAAAGGGCCAGGAAAGGGGCAGGATCAGGAAGCAAAAGACCAGGATGGGAGGAAAGAGAAGACAAGATAGAAAACTTTTAGAAAATCACCACTCCAGTCTGCCCAAACACCACAGAAAGATTGTGGCCCTGCTCATGTCACCAAAGGCTGGTGAGGAGTCTGGATTTCCACTCACCAGACAGTAACATGGTACTCCAACCCACTGACTAGGGAAGTGTTAGCAAAGGCTGTTTAGAAGCTGGGACCTTCATCCACACCAGGCAGTAACAATCCCCACCACCACCACCACACCCATGGTATCAGTGAAAATTACATTAGGAACCTGAATTTCTACTTCCACCTGGTAGTAAAGAGGCATCCCTCCAAATACCCACTGGGGTAGTGTCAGAGTCAGGACTTTTGCCATTGCCCTGTGATAATGAGGCCACTTCCACTGCAGTGTCAGTGGAGACCACATGGTAAATAGGAACCTCTATCTCCACCAGCAATAATGAGGAGCCCCTATGTCCACTTCAGCTGCCAATGGAGTCTGAATGGGGAAGCCAGACTTCTACCCTCTACCTAGCAGTAATGAGGGGCACATCACTTCTACAGTGGTGTCAGAGAAAGCCAGATAAAACAGAGCTGAAATAGGATCCAGTGTCTCCTAACATAATATGATAATGTCTAGGTTTCAACAGAAAATCATTCTTCATACCAAGGACCACGAAGATCTCACACTGAATGGAAAAAGGCAATGAACAGATGCCAACACAGAGATGACAGCAATGTTACACTTATCTGACAAAGACTGTAAAGTAACCATGATACAAATGCTTCACCAAGCAATGACAAACACACTTGAAACAAATGAAAAAAAAGCCTCAAAAAAAGAAAATCTCAGCAAAGAAACAGAAGATATAAAGAAGAACCAAATAAAAACTTTAGAACTAAAAAATAAATAATTGAAATAAACATAAGAATGGAAGGGACAGAGAAAAAAAAAATGGTAAACATGAAGACGGATAATAGAAATTACCCAATCTGAAAAAAACAGAGATGAGAGAGACTGGGGTAAAAAAAAAAAAAAAAAAAAAAGAAAGAGCTTCAGGGACCTGTGCGACTGTAATAGAAGGTGTAAAATATAAGTCGTTGAATTCTTAAGAGAGGAAAAAGAGGGCGGGGCTTATAAAGTATTACAAAAAACAAAGGCTGAAAACTTCTCAAATTCGGCAAATGACTTTATAAACCTCAGATTCCAGAAGCTGAGCAAACCCCAACAAGAATAAACCCAAAGAAATCTATGCCAAGACACATCATAATTCAACTTCTGAAAATTAAAGATATAGACAAAATCTTGAAAGCAGCGAGAAAAACGCCACCTTACCTATAAGAGAAAAACAATTGAAATGACAGCAGATTTCACATCAAAAACCATGGGGCCAGAGGAAGTGGCACAATATTTTTCAAGTGCCGAAATAAAAGAACTGCCAACCCAGAATCCTACACCCAATGAAAATATCCTTCAGGAATGAAGGTGAACTCGAGACATTCTCAGATGAAGGAAGATTATGAGACTTTGTCACCAGCAGAATTACCCTAAAAGAATGACTAAAGGAAGTTCTCTAAACAAAAAGGAAATGATAAAAGAAGGATCTCTGGAACATCAGAAGGAAGAAAATGCACGCAAATCAAAAAAAAAAAAAGGGTAAATACAATCCTTTCACGTTTTTAAATTATATATGACAACGGAAACAAAAATGGTAACACTACACTGTCTAATGTATGTAGGGAAAATATTTAAAACAATTAGAAAAAAAAAGTGAAGGAGCATAAAGAAAGGTAAGGTTTCTACACTTTACTTGAACTGTTAAAGGACAACACCAGTAGACTGTGATAAGTTACATATAATAATTAGAACCACCACTAAAAAAGCTATACAAAGAGATACATGCAAAAACACTGTGCTCATTGCTGTCCAGTCGATTCCAACCCATAGCGACCCTGAGGGCACAGCAGAATTGCCCCCACAAGGCTTTCAAGGAGTGGCTTGGTAGATTCAAACTGCTGACCTTTTGGTTAGCAGCCGAGCTCTTAACCACTACGTCACAAGGGCTCCAAAAAGACTACAGATAAATCAAAATAAAATTTTAAAAAATATTCAATCCACAAGAAGGGAGGGACAAGATAACAGAGAAATAAAAAAACAAAAAATATAAAACGACAGACGTAAGCCCTAACATCAATAATCACCTTAAATGTAAATATTCTAAAAATACCAATTAAAAGACACGGATCTGCAAAGCAGATTAAAAACATGACCCAAGTACATTAACTATAAGAAACACACTTCAAAAAATAGTAGAAAAAAAAAAACAATTTCACAAAAAAGACCAGACTTACTGGTCTGACAGAGACTAGAGGAACCTCCAAGACTATGCACAGCTCTGAACTGGAACTGAAGCCACTCCCAGAGGCCACCTTTCAGCCAAATCATAGACAGGACAATAAAACAAACAATTAACACCCAAGAGGACAGTGTTCTTTAGAATAATCAGTTATATGGGACCGACAGGGTAACATTTGCCCAAAAGCAAAGATGAGAAGGCAGGAAGGGACGGAAAATCAGGACAAAAGGAAATGAGGAACCTAGGATGTAAATGGAGAGCATGCTAATAACACATTGTGGGGAATGAAGCCAATGTTATATAACACTTTATATACAAACTACTGGATGGGAAACTAATCTGTTCTGTAAACTTTCACAAATGCATAATTTAAAAAAAAGAAAAAGAAACTCTTAAAATATGACAATGCAGGCAGGCTCAAAGTAAAAGGATGGAAAAAAGATACATTATGCAAACATTAATGAAAAGAGAGGAGGAGTGACTATATTAATATCAGATAAAGTAGGCTTCAGAGCTAAGAAAGTACCAGAGACAGAGAGGGATATCATATAATGATAAAAGGATCAATGCATCAAGAAACACAACAATCCTAAATGTGTTTGTACCCAACAAAAGAGCTGCAAAATACGTGAATCAAACACTGATAGAACTGAAAAGACAAACAAATCCACAATTATAGTTGGAGACTTCAACATACTTCTCTCAATGACTGAACAATTAGAAAATCACCAAAGACACAGAAGTCAACAATTACAATCAACCAACAGAGTCCAGTGAACGTTTATAGGACATTTCACAGAATGAAAGCATAACATGTATTCGTTTCAAAATGTCCACAAAACACATACCAAAATAACCCATCTGGGCCATAAAACATCCTTCGAAAATGTAAGAATTAAAGAGTGTGTTCTCTGACCACAATGGAATCAAACTCGAAATCAGTTAAGAGAAAGGTAGCAAGAAAATCTTCAAATACTTGGAAATTAAACAACACACCTCTAAATAACACATGGCTCAAAAAGGAAGTCTCAAGGGAAGTTTAAAACTACACGGAACCGAATGAAAATGAAAATACAACATACCGAAAAATTTGGTATGTAGCTAAGTAGTGCTGAGAGAGAAATTTATAAAACCAACTATATACATTAAAAAAGAAAAAAGTCTCAAATCAAAAATCTAAGCTCCTACCTTAAGAAACCAGAAAAAGAGCAAAATAAACCCAAAGCAAGCAGATGGAAGGAGAGTGAAGAGAGTAGAAATCAATAAAATTGAAAACAGAAAAATAGAGAAAATCAATGAAACAAAAAGCTAATTTGGAAAGATCAATAAAATTGACAAACTTCTAGTTAAGACTAATAAAGCAAAAACAAAAAGAGAAAACACAAATTACCAGCATCCAGAATGAAACATGGGTATCACTACAGTCCCTACAGACATCAAAAGCATAATAAGAGAATACTACAAATAGCTCTACATACATAAATTTTACAACGTAGAAAAAATGGGCCAATTCCTTAAAAAAAAAAAAAAAAAACCACACTAATACAACTTAAAAAAAAAAAAGGGTTTTTTACCTAATAAAAAATCAATAATCTGAATAACTCTATACCTATTAAATACTAGTGGCATAGCTTCCAGCATGACAGCAACACACACCCCCACAATACAACAAACAACCTTGTTTGCTGGAAGTGAGAGGACTTGAAGCACTTACTGATGAAGATCAAAGATCACAGCCTTCAGTATGGATTACGCCTCAACATAAAGAAAACAAAAATCCTCAAAACTGGACCAATAAGCAACATCATGATAAACGGAGAAAAGGCTGAAGCTGTCAAGGATTTCATTTTACTTGGATCCACAATCAACACCCATGGAAGCAGCAGTCAAGAAATCAGAAGCCGCACTGCACTGGGCAATCAGCTGCAAAAGACCTTTTTAAATTGTTGAAAAGCAAAGATGTCACCTTGAGGACTAAGGTATGCCTGCCTCAAGCCATGCTGTTTTCAATACCCTCATATGCATGTGAAAGCTGGACAATGAATATGGAAGACCTAAGAAGAACTGACGCCTTTAAATTGTGGTGTCAGCAAAGAATATTGAATATACCATGGACTGCCAAAAGAACGAACAAATCTGTCTTGGAAGAAGTACGACCAGAATGTTCTGAGAAGCAAGGATGGTGAGACTACGTCACACATTCTTTGGACATGTTATCAGGAGAGATCAGTCCCTGGAGGACATCATGCTTGGCAGAGTAGACAGTCAGCAAAAAAGAGGAAAACCCTCAACGAGATGGACTGGCACAGTGGCTGCAACAATGGGGTTGAGCACAGCAACAATTGTGAGAATGGCGCAGGACCAGGCAGTGTTTTATTCTGTTGACACAGGGTCTCTCTGAGTCAAAACTGACTCAATGGCACCTAACAACAACATACCTATTAAGGAAATTGAGTTTGTAATTTAAAAACTAAAAAAAAAAAAAAAGAGAAATCTCCAGACCCAGATGTTTAAGAATTCTACTAAATGTTTAAAGAAGAATTAACACTAATTCTACACAATCTCTTTCAGAAAACAGCACATCCCAATTCATTTTATGAAACTAATATTACCCTGATACCCAAACAGTAGAAAAAAAGGAAATTACAGACCAATATTGCTCATGAATATAGATATAAAAATCCTTAACAGAATATTACCAAATAGAATTCAGCAATATGTAAAAAGAATTACACATCATGACCAAGTAAGGTTTATTCCAGGGATACAAAGGAGCTCAATATTGGAAAATCAACCAATGTAATCCATCATATTGACAGGCTAAAGAAGAAAAACCAATGATCATATCAGTTTGATGCAGAAACACGGCTTAACAAAACTCAACACTCATTCATAATAACAACTCTTAGAAAAATAAGAATAGAGGCCAACTTCCTTAACTTGATAAAGAGCATCTACTATAAAAGCTACAGCTAACATCATATTTAATGGTAAAAGACTGAATGCTCTTTCCCTAAGCTCAGAAGCAAGGCAAGGATGTTCACTCTTACCAATCTTATTCAACACAGTGCTAGAAGTTCTGGCCAGAGCAATACGGCAAGAAAATAAAATACAAGGCATACAAATCAATAAGGAATAAAGAAAACTGTCCCTATTTGCACATGGCACAATTGTCTACATAGAAAATTCAAAGGAATCTACAAAAAAATCCTAGAATAAGTGAGTTCAGCAAGGTAACAAGATTCAAGACCAACATGTAAAAATCAATTAACTCTATAATAGCAATAAGCTCATGGACACAAAAATTGAAAATATAACATCACTTAAAATCACTAAAGAAAAAAAATTCTTAGGTGTAAATCTGACAAAACATGTACAGGATTTATATGCTGAAAACTAACTAAACCATACTAATAAAAGACCAAAATAAACAGAAAGACATACCACGTTTATGAATGGAAAACGTCAACACGGTAAAGACATCAATTCTCCCCAAATGGAGCTACAGGTTTAATGCAATTCCTATCAAAATCCCAGCTAGATTTTTTTGTAGATATAGATTATTCTAAAACTTATATGAAAAAACAAAGGAGCCAAAAGAGCTAAAGCTACTTTGAAAAAAGAATTAAGTGGGAGGAATCATTCCCTCAGATATCAAGACATATTACGTACTTACAGCAAGGCTATGTGGTACTGGTGGAGGGATCGACACACACAATAATACAAAAGAATAGAGAACCGACAAATAGACCCATATAAATATGCCCAACTGATTTTTTATAAAGATGCAAAAGCAATTCAATGGAAGAAAGACAGCCTTTTCAACAAACGCTGCCGGAGCAAATGGATATTCACAGGCAAAAAATTAACCTCAAATTAAACCTCACACTTTATACAAAAATTAACCAAAAACAGATCAGGGATTAAATGTAAAAACTCTAAAACTTTTAGGAAAAAACAAACACGAAAGAAAATTCAGGATCTAGGACTAGGCAAAGAATCTTAGATTTGACACTAAAAGTACAATTCATAAAAGGAAAAACTGATAAATTAGATTTCATCAAAGTTAGAAACTTTTGCTCTGTGAAAGACCCTGTTAAGGGGATTAAAAGACAAGTCCTAGACTGGGAGAAAATACTTGCAAACCACATAACTGACACAAGCCTAGTACCTAGAATATATAAAGAACTCTAAAACTCAACTGTACAACAAGGACTGCAATAGAAAATGGGCAAAAGACATAAAAGAGGATGTATGAATGGCAAATAAGCTCATGAAAAGATGTTCAACACCTTTAGGCATCAAGGAAATGCAAATTAAACCCACTAGGAGATACCACAACATACCTATCAGAACAGCTAAAATGAAACAACAGTGACAACACCAAAGCTGGCAAGGATGCAAACAAACTGGAACTCTCATCCATTGCTGGTGGGAACGTAAAATGGTACAGCCACTCTGGAAAATAGTTTGGCTGATTCTATGAAGCTAAACCAGCAACTACCATATGCCCAGCAATTGTAGTCCTGGACATTTACCCCACAGAAAGGAGGACTTGTGTTCACATAAAAACCTGTACACTAATGTTTATAGCAGCTCTATTCATAATATTCAAAAACTAGAAAACAGATCCCCCATGTGTCTGTCAGTCTGTCATACTGTGGGGGCTTGCGTGTTGCTGTGATGCTGGAAGCTATGCCACCAGTATTGGTATCAGCAGGGTCACCCATGGAGGACAGGTTTCAGCTGAGCTTCCAGACTAAGACAGACTAGGAAGAAGGACCCAGCAGTCTACTTCTGAAAAGTATTAGCCAGTGAAAACTTTATGAATAGCAGCAGAACACTGTCTGATACAGTGCTGGAAGGTGAGATCCCCCCAGGTTGGAAGGCACTCAAAAGATGACTGGGGGAAGAGCTGCCTCCTCAAAGTAGAGTCGACCTTAATGATGTGGATGGAGTAAAGCTTACAGGATCTTCATTTGCTGAAGTGGCACAACTCAAAATGAGATGCAGCAGCTGCAAACATCCATTAATAATCGGAACCTGGAACGTACGAAGTATGAATCTAGGAAAATTGGAAATGGTCAAAAATGAAATGGAACGCATAAACATCGATATCCTAGGCATTAGCGAGCTGAAATGGACGGGTATTGGCCATTTTGAATTGGACAATCATATAGTCTACTAAGCTGGGAATGACAACTTCAAGAGGAATGGTGTTGCATTCATCATCAAAAAGAACATTTCAAGATCTATCCTGAAGTACAACGCTGTCAGTGATAGGATAATATCCATATGCATACAAGGAAGACCACTTAATACGACTATTATTCAAATTTATGTACCCACCACTAGGGCCAAATATGAAAAAAGAGAAGATTTTTATCAGCTGCTGCAGTCTGAAATTGATCAAACATGCAATCAAGATGCATTGATAATTACTGGTGATTGGAATGTCAAAGTTGGAAACAAAGAAGGAGGACTGGTAGTTGGAAAATACAGCCTTGGTGATAGAAACAATGCCGGAGAGCGAATGATAGAATTTTGCAAGACCAATGACTTCTTCATTGCAAACACCTTCTTTCACCAACAGATAGAACACACAGAAATCAAACTGACTACATCTGTGGAAAAAGATGATAGAAAAACTCAGTATCATCAGTCAGGACAAGGCCAGGGGCCGACTGTGAAACAGACCATCAATTGCTCATATGCAAGATCAAGCTGAAACTGAAGAAAATCAGAGCAAGTCCACGACAGCCAAAATATGACCCTGAGTATATCCCATCTGAATTTAGAGACCACCTGAAGAACAGATTTGATGCACTGAACACTAGTGACCGAAGACCAGACGAGTTGTGGAATGACATCGAGGACATCATCCATGAAGAAAGCAAGAGGTCACTGAAAAGACAGGAGAGAAAGATCAAGATGGATGTCAGAGGAGACTCTGAAACTTGCTCTCAAACGTCGAACAGCTAAAGCAAAAGGAAGAATTGATTAAGTAAAAGAACTGAACAGAAGATTTCAAAGGGCTGCTCAAGAAGGCAAAGTAAAGTATTATAATGACATGTGCAAAGAGCTGGAGATGGAAAACCAAAAGGGAAGGACACACTCGGTGTTTCTCAATCCGAAAGAACTGAAGAAAAAATTCAAGCCTCGAGTTGCAATAGTGAAGGATTGTATGGGGATAATGTTAAACGACACAGGATGCATCAAAAGAAGATGGAAGGAATACACAGAGTCATTATACCAAAAAGAATCAGTTGATGTTCAACCATTTCAAGAGGCGGCATATGCTCAGGTACCAAGGGTACTGAAGGAAGAAGTCCAAGCTGCTCTGAAGGCACTGGCGAAAAACAAGGCTCCAGGAATTGATGGAATATCAATTGAGATGTTTCAACAAACAGATGCAGCGCTGGAGGTGCTCACTCGTCCTTGCCAAGAAATATGGAAGACAGCTTCCTGGCCAACTGACTGGAAGAGATCCATATTTATGCCTATTCCCAAGAAAGGTGGTCCAACCGAATGTGGAAATTATAAAACAATATCATTAATATCACATGCAAGCAAAATTTTACTGAAGATCATTCAAAAATGGCTGCAGCAGTATATCGACAGGGAACTGCCAGAAATTCAGGCTGGTTTCAGAAGAGGACGTGGAACCAGGGATATCATTGCTGATGTCAGATGGATCCTGGCTGAAAGCAGAGAATACCAGAAGGATGTTTACCTCTGTTTTATTGACTATGCAAAGGCATTCGACTGTGTGGACCATAACAAATTATGGATAACACTGCAAAGAATGGAAATTCCAGAACACTTAATTGTGCTCATGAGGAACCTTTACATAGATCAAGAGGCAGTTGTTCGGACAGAACAAGGGGATACTGATTGGTTTAAAGTCAGGAAAGGTGTGCGTCAGGGTTGTATTCTTTCACCATACCTATTCAATCTGTACGCTGAGCAAATAATCCTAGAGGCTGGACTATATGAAGAACGGGGCATCAGGACTGGAGGAAGACTCATTAACAACCTGAGTTATGCAGATCACACAACCTTGCTTGCTGAAAGCGAAGAGGACTTGAAGCACTTATTAATGAAGATCAAAGACCACAGCCTTCAGTATGGATTGCACCTCAACATAAAGAAAACAAAAATCCTCACAACTGGACCAATGAGCAACATCATGATAAACGGAGAAAAGGCTGAAGCTGTCAAGGATTTCATTTTACTTGGATCCACAATGAACAGCCATGGAAGCAGCAGTCAAGAAATCAAAAGACGTATTGCATTGGGTAAATCTGCTGCAACGGACCTCTTTAAAGTGTTGAAGAGCAAGGATGTCACCTTGAAGATTAAGGTGCGCCTGACCCAAGCCATGGTATTTTCAATCGCATCATATGCATGTGGGAGCTGGACGATGAATAAGGAAGACCAAAGAATTGATGCCTTTGAATTGTGGTGTTGGCGAAGAATATTGAACATACCATTGACTGCCAGAAGAACGAATAAATCTGTCTTGGAAGAAGTACAACCAGAATGCTCCTTAGCGGCAAGGATGGCGAGACTGTGTCTTACATACTTTGGACATGTTGTCAGGAGGGATCAGTCCCTGGAGAAGGACATGATGCTTGGCAGAGTATGGGGTCAGCAGAAAAGAGGAAAACTCTCAATGAGGTGGATTGACACGGTAGCTGCAACAATGAGCTCACGCATAACAATGATTGTAAGGACTGCTCAGGACCAGATAGTGTTTCGTTCTGTAGTGCACAGGGTCACTATGAGTCGGAATCGACTTGATGGCACGAAACAACAACAACAGAAAACAGGTGTCCTTCTACAGGTGAACAGTTAAAACAAGCTATGTGCATTCACACAATGGACTACTACTTAGCAATAAAAAGGAACAACCTGGATGAATTTCCAGAGAACTATGCCGAGTGAAAAAGATCCAATCTCAAAAGGTTACATACTATCTAATTCAATATAACATTTTCAAGTGACAAAATTAGAGAGATGGAGAGTAGATTAGTGGTTGCCAGGGCTTAAACAGGAGGTCAGGGCGGAAGGAATGTGGGCTTGGCTATAAAAGGACAACATAAGGGATCCTCCTTATGGTGATGGAAATGTTTTGTATCTTGACTGTATCAATGTCAATATCCCAGTTGAGATACTGAATCATAGTTTTGCAAGTGTTGCCACTGGGGCAACTGGTAAGGGTACACGGGATCTCAGCATTGTTTCTTAAAACTGCATATGAATCTACATGCAGTTACCTAAAAATAAAAAGTTTAATTTAAAAATAGGCAAAATAAAGCCTTTTGACCAAAACAAAGCAACAGAACACCCAGAACAAATTCATAACCAGAAAGAAAAGGTAAGAGAGGTCCTTCATGTATGAAAAAGATACCAGATGGAAATCTGGATCTACACAAAGGAATGAAAAGCAGCAGAAACAGTAAATAAGTAGATAATAAAATTTTTTAAAAGACTAAAGTTCTTTAACAGACTACTTAAAGCAAAACTAAAAAATTATATAAAGGCTATTTAAAGCAAAAACAACAACAATGTATAAAAAAAAATATAGTTTATAACATATGTAAAAGTCACATGGATGACAATAATAGCACAGATGCCAGGAGAAGGAAAATATTAAGTATACTGCAATATTGTTCTTATACTACACATAAAGTAGAATAATATTTTAAAGTAAACTGTGGTAAGTTAACAATGTATACTATAAATCCTGAAGCAATCACCAAAAAAGAAAACAGTATTATATAAAACATGCCAATAAAGGAGAGAAAATAATACCATAGAAAGTACTCAATTCAAAAGGGGGAAAAAAAAGATGAAACAGGCAAGAAAAAATAAATAAGACAAGTAGAAAAGAAATCACAAGATGGTACATTTAAACCCAACCATATATAAGAATCTCCTTAAATGTGAATGGCCTAAATTTCCCCAAAAAATGCCTGAGACTGTCAGCTTAGATAAAAAAGCAAGATCGAGCTATAGGCTATTTAGTAGAAATCCACTTTAACTACAGACACAAATAAGTTAAAGGTAGAAAGATGGAAACAAGATATACCATGCTTACATTAATCACTAAGAAAACTGGAGTGGCTATGTTAATATCACACAAAATGGATTACGGAGCAAAGACTACTAAGGATAAAGAGGGTCATTTCACAATGGCAAAGAGGTCACTTTTTCAAAAGATCATAACAATCTTAGATGACAGAGTTGCAAAATACCTGAAGCAGAAACTGATAAAACGAAAGAATAGATAAATTTACAAATTATGGATTGATTTCAATACCCCCTCTCAAAAATCTGACCTAACAAATAGAAAAGCAGTAATGACACAGAAGACCTCAACAACACTATCAACTACCTAAACATTTATAGGAACTCCAACCAATGAAAGCAGAATACACATCTTAAGTGCTTACGGAACATTTGGTAAAACAGAACACAGTGCAGAAAACAAGTCTCATGTTTAAAAAGGTTCACTCAAATAGTTAAAAAAAAAAATATGTTCTCTAACCACAACGAAATTAAGTTAAAAATCAGTGACAGGAAGATTTCTGGAAAATCCCCAAACATCTGGCAACTCAACAACACACTTCAAAATAATCACAAGGGAAACTGGAAGTATTCTGAACTGAATAAAAATTAATACATGACATAGCAAAATGTTTAAGATGCAGCTAAAGCAGCCCTTACAGGGAAATTTATAGCATTAAAGGCTTATATTAGAAAAGAAAGGTCTCAAGTGAAATGATCTAAAACTTTAAACTAGAAAAAGAGCACATTAAACCCAAAGTAAGCAGAAGAAAATGAATAATAAAATCTGTACAAACAACAATGAAATAGAAAAAAGAAAACCAATGAAACCAAGAGCCAATTCTCTGAGATCAGTAAGATTAATAAACCTCCAGTCAGGCTGACCAGGAAAAAAGAGGAGACACAAATTAACAATACCAGCAATGAAGAGAGGAAATCACTACAGGTCTCAAAGGAAGTAAAAGGATAATAAGAGAACACTATGAACAATTGTATGCCAATAAATTCAACAACTAAGGTAAATTCCTCAAAGGACACAAACTACCAAAGCTCCCTAAAGAAAAAATATATACCCTGAACAGCCCTATATCTATTAAAGAAATTAAATATGTAGTTAAAAACCTACCCAAGAAAACTCCAAGGCCCAGACAGCTTTCCTGATGAAATCTACCTAACACTTAAGGAAGAAAAAACACCTATTCTAGACAAACTCTTCCAGGAAACAAAAGAGGAAAGAATACAT
Organism: Elephas maximus indicus; assembly: GCF_024166365.1. Lineage (NCBI taxonomy): Eukaryota > Metazoa > Chordata > Mammalia > Proboscidea > Elephantidae > Elephas > Elephas maximus. Next base: position 101,177,293 of record NC_064830.1, read on the forward strand.
CCAAACACATTTTATGATGCCACCATTACCCTAATGCTCAAACCAAAGATCATAAGAAACTATAGACTAATATCCCTTGTGAGCATGCAGTTCTTTTAAAAACTTTAACAACTCAAATACAGCAATATACAGAAAGAATCATGATCTACTGGGATTTATCTCAGGAATGCAAGGTTAGTTTAACATTCAAACACTCAACCTGGTAAAGGGTATCTTTAAAAAACCTATAGTTAACATCACAGTTAATGGTGAAAAACTAAATGCTTTTCCCCTAAGACTGGGAAAGAGACAGGTGTCTACTCTTACCATACCTATTCAATACTGTAATGGAGGTCCTAGCCAGTATAAACAGCAAGAAAAGAAATAAAGGGCATATGGGCTGGAAAAGAAGAAGTAAAATAGTCTTTATTCATAGATTATATGATTATCTCTGTATAAAACCTTAAAGAATCTTAAAAAAAAAGACTACTAAAATTAGTAAGTGAGTTAAAGGAAGGTTACAGGGTACAAGGTTAACACACAAAAATTAACTGTATTCCCATATTCTAGGAATGAACAATCAGAAGTAAAAAAAATTTTTAAATATCACTTATAAAGTTATCAGAAGTATGAAATATTTAGGGATAGATCTGATAAAAGATGTGTAGGACTTGTACACTGAAAACTGTACAACATTGCTAAGAGAAACTAAAGATGATCTAAATAAACAGAGAGATACACCTTGTTTGTGAGTTAGAAGACAATATTGTTTAGATGTCGATTCACCCCAAATTGATCTATAGATTCAACACAATTTCAATCAAAATCCCAGGATTTTTTTTTGGTAGAAATTGATTCTAAAATTCATTTGGAAATACAAAGGACCAAGAACGGTCAAAAACTCTGAAAAAGAAGAACAAAGCTAGAAAACTTCCCTGACTTCAAAACTTGTAATTATGGTTAGTAATCAAGACATTGTAGTATGGTATCAAGATAGACAAACAGATCAATAGAACAGAACAGAGAATCCAGACGTAGATCCATACATATATGGGCAATTGAATTTTTTACAAAGGCACAAAGATGTGTGGGAACAACTGGATACACATAGGCAAAAAAATGGACTTCGATCCATTCTTCACCACAAAGAAAAATTAGCTCAAAACGGATCATAGGCCTCAACGTACAGCTAAAGCTGGAAAAACTGAAGAAGGAAAAATAGGAGAAAATCTTTGTGACCTCTGGTTAGTAAAAGAGCTCTTAAAACCACACCTAAAGCATGACTGATAAAAAGTATTGACTCAGAATTTCTCAGAAGTTGAGAGTGTCTGCTCTTCGAAACACACTGTTAAAAAAATGAAACAATAAGCCACAGACTAAGAAAATATTTGCAAGTCACATATCTGATAAAAAAAAAAGACTTACGTCCAGAATACATAAAGAACACTAAAAACTCAACAATAAGAAAACTACTCAATTTTAAAATGGGCAAAGATTTAAACAGACACTTTAGCAAAGCAAATATAAAAATGGCAAGTTAGCACATGAAGGATGTTCACCCTCATTATTCATTAGGGAAATACAAATCAAAGCCACAATATTACACTGCTACACTATACACCTGTCAGAGTGGCCAACACTGAAAAGACTGACCACGACAGGTACTAGGAAGGATGTGGGGCAAACGGAACTTTCAGTTACTACTTGTGTGAATGTAAAATGCCACAATCCCTTTGGACACAGTTTGGGAGTTTCTTAAAAAGTTAAGCATACACCTACCATGGGATCAAGCCAATCCACCTGTAGATATTTACTGAAGAGAAATGAAAACATACGTCCTTATAAAAACTTGTTTACAACTCAAATGTCCATCAGCAGGTGAATGGAGAAACAAACTGCAGTGCATCCATACAATGGAATACACTCAGCAAAAAAAAAAAAAAAAAAGGCATGAACTAATGATATATGCAACAAAATGGAATAAATGAAAGTAATTATGCTGAGTGAGAGACACCAGAAAATAAAAGAACATATTCTATATGATTTTTCTTACATGACATTCTAGAAAATGCAAGCTGATTTCCAGTGACAGAAAGCGTATCAGTGGTTGCCTGGGGTGGAGCGGATAAGCGGTAGGGAGAAGGGGAATGAAGCGATTTCCAAGAGTGATAAGGAAATACTGGGAGTGATGGATACACTCATTATCTTAACTGTGGTGATAGTTTCAAGGACGTGTACAAATGTGAAAATGTACCAAATTGTGTATTTAAATATGTGCCTTTTTTTTTTTTTGTGTGTGTGTATCAGTGATATCTCATGAGGGCAGGGAAAACAGAAGAAAAAAAAACTACCAGTAGCATAAAAGATAGGCACCTAATTCTGGACACCAGCAGCTTCTGACTTTTTGTCTTGGTCCTCTCCTGCTGTCCAGGGGCCAGTGCTGGGTTTTCATCCACACCCTACTTTCATTAAGCGTAAAAGTGATAGGAAAGCTGTCTGTGAGGAGTGAATTATGGACTCAGAAAGGGAGAAAATGAGGGCAAAGAGAATGTTCACTCTAATTCAAACCCCCTGGCATAACAAACACCTCTCGGTGGTCAGATTATAGGTGATTTTCCTTTAGTTTCTTTAAACTTTACTTTCTGAATTCTTTATAAGTATTACTTTGCTCTTTGGAGATAAAAAGTTTAAAAGAATCAGTTTAAATTCATCATTAAATAAAGAACTACTCTAAAAGAAACCAAGGGGTTTTTCCCCCTGATAATTCATGAACAGCACCAGAACACACATACACAAATCTGCGGATTAATTCAGACTTAGGGACAGGGACATTTCATTCATAAGGATGCTCTTCAAAAGACAATACACAATATATGTAGAAGGTCAAAACCTCAAAACATGAATATGTTCCAAAGTCTGCCTTTTCTTAGTCCACCACTGAGTTGGCGTTCACCTAATTAGAGACACTATGATGTTTTAACTGATGTCCTGCCCTTTAGGTTGAAGACTGAACTCTCACACTCAAAAGGGAGTCCTGTTTCAAGGAGGCTGGGACAACAACAAGAGGTTTCCTCACCTCTAGGGCTTATCAGCCTGTAAATGAATGAAGCGTTACAACACAGGATCTCTGCCAGGAGAGTCAGGGTCTTAACCCCGCTTCGTCCCAAGCTGTTGGCGTCAGAGATCTATGTTACATTTTTTAGCACATGCAGAAAATCACCACAGAATTCAGAAATCCAAAATGATTATAACATATATTTCTTTTTAAATAATTTCACAGGTCAAATCGGGTGCAAAATGCTTTTTATGCTAGGTGAACACAAATCCTAAGAGTTCCTCTTGGGTTTTTGAAAGAATACAAACCAACCTCTAAGTGATCATAGAATTCTCAGCTTAATTCTTTCATTTCAGATTGAAATGGAAGTAGGTTAGCATACCACAATACCACAAACGTACAGTGACACCAACACTTACATGTCTTGGAGTGTTCATGTGATAGCATGTAATTGGCGAGAGGTGGTGTGTAAGTTAAACACTGCAAGGCTGCATTGGCAAAACAGGTATTGCCCAAATTCTGGAGCCCGGCTCCAACTCTATGAGTCTGTTGCCACTTAAGGCAGATCTTCTCAGATGGGAAGAGAACTTTTTGTGGAGGAGCAATGCCATCACCTAGGACTAGAAAAATAAACAACAGATATTTAAAAACAAAGCCTGGCATGCCTCTAAGGCTAAATAAATAGCAACACATCAAGCCTGAATCCGATCCAGACTCTAAATCCTATTACCAGTTTACCGGAAATACAAGAAAGAAAAGGAAATTTTAAAAAGAACGAACACGGGAAACTCTACATGATTTGATTTCTTCAATAAATAAATTGCAAGAGCCAAAAAAGAAGGGGATTCAGAGATGAAAGGCAATTTATGACACATACCCACCAAATACAAAGTGTAGACCTTGTTTGAATCTTGATTTGAACCAACTGTCAAAAAACTGTATGACAACCAGGGAAATCTGAACATTGACTAGACTCTTACATAAAGACATTTTTTTTTTATCCTTATTTTTTAGATATACACATTAAAATACTTACAGATAAAATGTGAAATCTTGGATCTGCTTTAAAATAATTTGGGGTGGGAGAGCGAACGGGCAGAGGTATAGATGAAACAAGATTGGCCATGAGTTGATAAATGTCAAAGTTGGCTGCTGGGTACATGAGAGTTCCTAATAGTCTCTCTTCTTTTATATCTATTTAAAATTTTCCACAGTAAAAAGTTAAAAACAAACCCAAAAAACCCACCATAATTAGAAAGTACAGGATAAGTCAATTCCCTGTAACACTTGCTATGGATGTGTATATTCAGTACCCCTACCATCACTGTCATCCTTGCCAACATCTCACTTACTGAGCCCTAACTAGCCCGACAGTCTCGATTTTAAGGCCTAATATATTGTCCCTCCCATGTTGCCAGTAAGGAAACAGGCTTTGAACTCTGGATGTTGGGCACCACCACATCACACTTATAAGTTCCCTCCTTATCCACAGGGGATGCCCTCCAAGACCGAAGGTGGATGCCTGACGCCTCAGATAGTACCTAACCCTATATGTATTGCTTTGTCCTATACATACATACGTATCTATAATAAAGTTTAATTTATAAATTGGCTACAGTAAGAGATTAACAACATTAATAATAACATAGAACAATTATAACAGTATACTATAATGAAAGTTATGTGAATGTGGTCTCCGGGCCGGACAAAGTGAGATTTCATCACGCTACTCGTTTAACATTTTCGGACTATGGTTGACCACAGGTAACTGAAACCACAGAAAGTGAAACCATGGCTAAGAGGGAGGGCTACTATACTCAGTTTTAGAAGGTTTTATCTCTTTTTAAGAATTTTAACAGTTTACTAATGACTAAGCACGTTACTAGAACTCAGGTGCAGCTCAAGAAAAAACAACTTATTTAGGAAAGTTCATAATCATTCATAGCGAGATTAATTTTTCAAAGGCTTTCCAGTTCCTGGGTGCTACTAATGGGTGAGACTGCCACAGGTGGTTCTCTATAAACACAGGCATTGGTGAGCATTTTAGCAAGCAAACGTAGGCTTCAGCACAGTGGGGAATGGGAAGCAATATCAGGTAACAAGTAATGAACCTACAGAGACTGGGATAAACAACCCGGAAAAGGGAGAAGCAAGAAGATGTGAAGGAAGTCCTAAGGGAAAGAGAGAGGAGCCCAAGCAACACGGCAGGAAGCTGGAGTCTGTGGAGGAAGGTGCCCTGTGGAAAACTCCCAGTGGTGAGGGAGCCAAAGGACTTTAAACCTCTGTGTGTAACATTCAGTTGTTTGTGTTTGTGACGGAAATGCTTCCTGTGACCCAATCTCCAAATCACAGTATCACACTTACTGAGAGGACTCAGGAGCCCTGGTGGCATGGTGGTTAAGAGCTTGGCTGCAAACCTAAAGGTCAGCAGTTCAAATCCACCAGACACTCCTTGAAAGCCCTATGGGGCAGTTCTACTCTGCCCTATAGGGTCCCTGTGAGTCAGAATCAACTCAAAGGGAATGAGTCTGTTTTGTAAGAGGACTGAAAACCAAACAAGGTTCAAACGATTCTAAGGAAAACTAAGCCAAACAACTTTCCTAGTAGGAGCTAATTCTATTACCTGTCTTTGCATTTCAAAGCTTTCAAATTCAAAAACTTTTAAGTACAAATTAAAAGTGTCAATGTTTTATTTATCTGAGAAAGTTTTAACAAATGTAACAGCATTTATACTGTTTTAACAAATATATTATCTATTCTCTTTCAAAAAGAAAAATTACTCCAGATGATTTTAACAGGCAAAAAAAATGTGGATAGAGCCCATTGTCAAAACGCAGCCATCTTTTAAAACATCTTTAAATTTGTAAGACAGACATCTACTTAGCGAACTATAATAACTACTAATTAATTGACAAGTTAATTAACATAATGATTGCCCATCTCAATTCGCACCAAGATAAAATTTAGGAAGAGACTAACTGCAAACATCTCAGTAACTAAGAATAATCTTACCTGTTGTGATACACGTGCTGATCGTGTACAAGCAGCTGCGGAAAACGAAGCCTGCCAAAAAATCTAACTCTGCTGGCCGCTCAGCAGGCGATACGTTTTGCAAAATAAGCCCTTCTGTGAAACTACCAACCCACTGACAGCATTCATACAGGAGTTTCTGGTAATGATCCTGTCTTTCTAAAAACAGTACCTTGATCCTTTTGTGGTGATGGCTTTGATTTATCAGGTACGGATGAACTTGAATAAACTACAGCACCAGGTACTGGTCCTAAAGAAAGTGTGTGATTTGAGACATCATTTAACGAAGACACAGCACCCCAGCTGGCAGAGCCTGCATCCATGTCTCCAGGTGAGACTGCTTCAGAACTGCCAGGCTGATTCTGATAGGCTGATGGTTCTGAAGATTCAGAAGCTTTGTCAACTATGGTCATTGTTCAACTCTGCAAGAGACGAGAAGCACACGTTTGTTTCATAACATGAGGAAAGTAATCTATTTGTTCTACCGCTAGATCTGGGAAAATTATCCTAGCCACTTCTAATTATTTTCAAACAAATCACCCAAATACAAAAGCAATAGTATTCTCTAGCAGTTCTGCAATAGTTTCTTTGGGACAATTAGCATTGTGCTACCCTGAACGTGTCCATATTTTCTATTTTAAAACCTTCAATGAAGTACTTGATTACAAGACCCTCTCCTATTCCATCCCCCCTAAAAGTCTGATATCTCAGTTTACAATCAATGTCCAATTCTATATATTTACAAGTGCCTGGTTTTTTCTCTCTAGTACTTAAAACTGGCACGTTACATGCACTGGCACATTTGACTAAATTTTCAATCTGAATACGATTCCTCAGGAAAACATCTCAACTACAGGAAGAGAAAATCTTTTATTCTGAACTAAAAGTCCAAAATGACATTGTTTTATGGGCATTTTAAAATATTATAGACAGTCTCATCTTTACAGCAGACACATTTTTCTGGAAAGATTCATTTAGATGGCATGTATAACCTTTTTAATGAAGTCCGTAAGACACTAGTGACTTCAGACTTGAGCACAAACGCATGTTAAAAAAAGTATTTAATTATAGTTGTCTCTCTGAATACTATTTTTAAATCTTACAGCTACCACTAATTGGGCATTTTCAATATGCTGGACACTGTTAATCACTGTATATACATTAATTTTCAAAATGAACCTATGAGAGATCAGACACACACGTCCACAGGGTCTATAAAATGAAGCAAGTGTAACCCAAACTATTCAGCTGCTGGGGCTATGGAGCCAGGTCCAACATTCCCAGCTCGGGTTCCTCCAAGCCACATCACCTAGTTAGCAGAACAGTTTTAGGAATGCTCCCAAAACTGCCCAATGGCAGCTAGCATTGAAAAACAGTACCCTCCCCCAACCCCACAGCCAAATCCGGCTGCCTAACACCTAGACTTGGCAACGTCTGACCTAGTAACCTCTCTGCACACTCCCCGGGTTATATTCCCGCCACACAGAGCTCAGTTCCAGTCTCTGCTCGCTCTGGACTCCACATAGGCCACTCTTTTTTCTCTTGTGTCTTCCATTCTTCCACCTCCTGCCAGTTAACACTTCCACTTCTCTGTTAAGAATTTATTTTCTCCAGGAACTTTCCTTGACAAGCTCCCTTCCCCTGGATTTGGTTAGAAACCTGTCCCATGTGCTTCTACAGCTGATTTCTCTGGTAGTACTTCAGCACTTTGCACAGCCCTTTTGTTACTTTCCATCCTGTTCTTATTTATATCCCCTGACCAGGTATGCGGAGAGCCCTAGCAGCACAGTGGTTAAGAACTCAGCTGCTGACCAAAAAGCCAACACTTCGAATCCACCAGTCACTCCTCAGAAACCCCATGGGGCAGTTCTACTGTGTCCTATAGCGTCAGCATCAGTCGGAATTGACTCAACCTCAACAGGTTTGGAACTGGCACACAGAAGACTTTCACATGGTTCTGGAGACGGAAAGTAGCTAACATTGGCCTTCAGCACCAACCTGTGCTGAGTGGGAGCTCTGCTGGCACTGCGGTTAAGAGCTCAGGTGCTAACCAAAAAGTTAGCAGTCGGAATCCACCAGCTACTCCTTGGAGACCCTATGGGGCAGGTCTACTCTGTCCTATAGAGTCACTATGAGTTGGAATTGACTTGACCGCAACGGGTTTTGTGCTGAGTGATTTATGTACAGTATCTCATTTAATCCTTCAAAAAAGAACTCTGAAGAAGGAATAGCCTTTAAAATATTCTTTAAAAGTATCTCTATAAAGTACAAAGGATAATAACAAAAGTATCCACGTACTTCCCATCTCAACGAACAACTGTTATGGTGCACTGGCTGTTCACGGTAAGTTTGTTTTTCAAATGCCTCAATTTAGTTGTTTATAACTTTTTAATTCAGATTATCATTAAAAAAAAGCACAACCTTGGGAAAAAAAATTGGAATCTTATATGGAAATAGCAAAAAAAAAAAACAAACTAAACCCACTGCTGTCAAGTCGATTCTGACTCACAATGACACCACAGCACACAGTAGAACTGCCCACAGGGTTTCCGAGGCTGTGTATCTTTATGGAAGCAGACTGCCACATCTTTCTCTCACGGAGTGGCTGGTGGGTTCAAACCGCTGACCTTTCGGTTAGCAACCATGCGTTTTTAACCACTGTGCCACCAGGGCTCCTTGGAAACAGAAAAGCAGATAGCAATTAGATTTCAATAAATGGAGAAAAACTAAAATGAATTTTTTTTAAACAAAAGCAAAGAGTTTTATTGAAGGCAAGACAGTTTAAACTGGAGAAACACACAGTCTACAAAGTAAAACTGCAGTACTCCGAAGTGGTACAATAACAAAAACTATTTATATAGTAAAACTGAGTTGAAATTTTTAGTCAGTCTCACACACGTAAGCCTCATTCAGGGAAAAAGCTTGAGCAATATTACCTAAATGAAGTTTACTTTCCCCACTTTACAGTTAAATTATGAAACTTGGAGGGGGGGGGACAGAAGAAAACAAAAGAGGAAGAGAAGGAGAAGGAAAAGAATATGAAAGCCAAAAGAGGGTAATTTAAAAAATTAATCCAGCCTTATTTACGGTAATGTTAAAGAGCAGCAAAAACCTTTATTTTCCTGGGATAAACATCCCTTCAGGATAATCATTAATAAATGATCAAATACAAACCATTTTACTTGCTCCAATTACTGTTTTGAGATGGAAAAGATCTCTTAAATGAAAAAAGAAATTAACAAAAGCATACAATTCAGTCATCAGTAACTGTATAGCACTGTAATTTTGGGAAGACAGACAAAAACCGTACCTTCTTCCTTTGTATATTCAGCCACTCAAATTCTTATCCTAAAACCCACAGGTATCAAACTAAACTCCATCTGCCTCAGAAATAACCTTTCTAGACACCAAACAATGTTGTGTGGGACTCAGGAATGATCAGGTTATGTACATGTTCTTTACTCAGTAAAGCTTCAAAACTTACTGTCATAAATATCAAGTCTTCCAAGCAACTACTTCAAAGAAAAGTTAAAATTTCTCTCAACATCTTCTGATGAGAAACAAAGTTAACAACGGCGTGATTTAAAAAGTTAGCATGCATGGATCACAGTTGGATGCATGTGGAGGAATAAGGCCATCAACCTTACAATTGTCTCCTTTGCTTTAAGTACAATCTTTTATTCAAAAGTCTTAAAATTCTTAGCCCCTTGTATTTCATCTTTGCAGTAACCAAACACTACAACGAATTGTTTTTTTCATTAGAAGAAAGACATATATATATATATATATATATATATATATATATATATATATATACACACACATAGCTATTTAAACATCGTGGCACTCCACATACCTTGGTGCAATAATATCAACACATGTGAAAAATAAACTGTTACACTCTAGTTTCTGGTAAACAATGTAACTCACGTTCTTGCTGCATTTCCACTTTGACACACACACACACACATGCTTTAAAAAGACACAACCTCGATTTTCATTATACTTAAGTAAACAAGGAAACCCAGGACGAATAGTGGTTAAGATCTATGGCTGCTAATCAAAAGGTCAGCAGTTCAAATCTACCAGGCGCTCCTTGGAAACCCTATGGGATAGTTCTACTCTGTCCTTCCGGGTCCCTATGAGTCGGAATGGACTCGACGGCAACGGGTTCGGGTTTTTGGTTTTTTTTTTTTTTAAATAAAACGGTAGCCTTACACCTTTATAAGCCAAATACTGCAGACTTAATCCAAAGATCTAGAAAAGAAAGTGAAAGTGACCCTATGTAAAAACAAATGAGTGACAATGATTCCTCGTATCCCCTATGTACTTTGAATGAATAATTCAGTAAAAGAATTCAATTAAAAAATTCACAACTCTTAAAAAACTGCAACTCGACAAAAATGTGGAAGCTCCTACGAATACTGTTCCTACCTTTAAAAAAAAAAAAAAAAGGCGCTAACTAGTTTTTCTACCAGTTTGGGGGTTTTATTTGAAATAACCAACATGTTTTCCCACAACCAAGTAAAGCATCAAGGCTTCCCTGGATATAAGAGAGCTTATGCACCAAAGGCTAATTTCAACCGCCCTCATCACAGCGAGTTTAAAGTCCTGGATAATAAAACTTCTGGCCCGTCCAAGTTTCACTGCAAACCTCCGAGGCTGCTCTGTCCCCCGCTCTCCCGGCCGCCGGGGCTCCTCCTGCCCCGGAGATAAAGAACCTGACGGCGGCACACATGCTCCGGCGCACGCTCCGCCCGGCCCGGCCGGCTCCTCCTCTCCCCGCCGTCCCGCACCTACCCGCGAGGCGTGGGCCAGTCGGCGGGGCAGCCAGGTGCGCGGGCCGGCGGCCGGGGCGGGGGCGCCCGGGCTGCCCAAGTTCGCTCTTCGGGGGACGCGGTGGGGGTGGGGAGGCGAGCCCGCAGCTCCCGGGGGCGCCGGAGCCGAGGTGACACCACGCGGGGGGCGGGCGAGCCGGGACCCCGGCTCCCCGGCTCCGCGGGCGGCGGCCGGCACACGCCCACCCGGCCCAGACCCCGGCCGCCCGCCGCCCGCAGACGCCGGCCCGGCCCCCCGGCGAGGGGGCGGGCTCGGGCCCGGCGGGGGTGGAAAGCAGTGTCCATGGCAACCGGGGGGGTCCGGCCTCCCCGCGCAGCCCCGCTCTCCGGGCGTCCGGCCGCGGCGGCCCCCGCCCCCTCCCCAGCGGCCGGGCTCGGGCGGGCGGCGACGGCGCTGCCACCGGCCCGGCGGGGTCCCGGCCGGCCCGCGGCTGCGGAGGGGGCGGCGGGCGAGGGGCCGCGCCAGCTCCCGGAGGGCCGCGCCGCCGGCCGGGCTGAGGAGCGGCCGGGCCGGCTACGGCTGAGGCGAGCGGGGCGCTCCGCTGGCCCCACGTCGGCCGGCAGCCGCGGGAAGGAGGCGGGAGCTTACCTGACCCGGCTCGGCGCTCGCTCCATCCCCCTCGGCCGCCGCCGCCGCCGCCGCCGCCGCCGCCGCACACAGCCCAGCCGCCCGGCGGGGGACAATGACGTGCCTCCATCCGGGCACCGCCGCCGCCGCCTCCGGGTCAGCGCCGCACCCGCCGCGCCCCGCCGGGCCGCTAGGGGGCGCTCCAGGGCCGCGCCCGCACGCGCCACCGCCCAGGGGCCGTCGCACAAGAGGCGCGGCGCGCAGCTAACGGGCCGGGCGAGCGCGGGAGGGGTCTTCACCAAAGGGCCGCGGGCGAAGGTTAGCCTCTTGCGTCACTGGAGCGCCGGGCCGCAGGCGGAAGGAGCGCTCTGATTGGCCGAGCGGTTGTGTCGCGGCGTCTAGCCGGGCGAAGAGCCCTGCCCAGCGGCCGCCCCCACCGTGATAGCCGGGTGGCGCCTGGAGGCGGCCTTTGCGCCTCCGCCTTCTCCCGGACAGCGGGGAGGCCGTCTCTCTGACCTCAGGGGACGCCCTTCGCCACCGCGAAGCCCTCCCAGCCCGGGCGCTCCGGCGCGGAACTCTGCCCAAATGCGCTCCCGCGCTCGGCATAGGCCCGAGGAGGGGCGAGTGGCCCGAGGCAACCCCGCGGGGTCTCCAGCCGGCGCCGGGCGGACGGCACGCGCGGAAGAACAGGGGCCAGAGACGAATAGCGGCCCCGTTAAAACCGGTTCCCCCCAGCGCTTCGCCCTCCACGACTGCAGCGCTCGTCTCTCGGCTGGGATGCGCGGCATCTACGTATGCCGGCCCCACCGGTGCTCTGGCTCCCTCCACCAGCCTTCACAAACTGTTACGGAAGGGGCGAATTTTGAGTCTGGCTCCAGAAAAGGGATAGATCCCTGCCATCAGTCAAGATTTCTTCTTAAATCTTAGCATTCTACAGTCTTGCGGGGCAACTGGACCAGCTCTTGCCCTCAAGTGCCAGGTCCAAACTTTCACCCACCGATTGGACCTCTGCACCGCGGTGCCTAACAGAACGAATTCATTGTTGCCTCTCCCTTCATCAGGACCCTCCTCCTCCCTGTTGGGTTCCCTCCCTTTGATTAAGGGCATGACCCTACCCTGCAGTGACCTGAGTCTGTCTTTGTCTCTGTCCCTCCCCACACGATGTAACCCCTTACACCAAGTCACATCAGCCTGACCCACTCCCAGTCAACCACAGGGGCTGTGATTCTGACCTCTTCCTGAATCAGCCTTTATCTTCTCTGGTGCTCCACTCCTAGTCTTTCTCCACTTCCTTTCAACCTTCATGTGTGGCCAGGGTGATCTTTCAAAATCACAGGTCAGATCATATTACTCCTCAGAGCCCTCAGCCACTTCCTTGGCACACGAAAGCGGCGTTGAAGGCCTCAAGTCACCTTTCTTCTTTTATGTGTCCCACTTATTACAGGCTGTCTTTTCTACCAACTCCCAGTACCCTGCCCCACCCCACCCCATATGGGCTTATAGAAATCGTACCCATGCCTCCTCTTCCACCAAGCCTTCCATGAGTCCCAGATCAGTCTTATTACAATCCCCTCCCCACAGGTTGCAGGTATCTTTTATGATAAGCGCTTAATCCCACTATTATGGAAAAAATTTCATTGAAGTGATAAAATATTGTTTGGAGCAGAACACTGAAGTACTCTGAGGAACAAGAAGGGAAAAGGGGAATTCCAAATTGCCAAAATCCAGTGCCCACTTTCAATATTAACAAAACACAACTTTATTCCTGATGAAGCATGGTTATGGAATTTTGCCTTCATAGCCCCTTCAACACTACTAGAGTTGTAACAACAGAACAGCTGTAGCGGTAAACTCCGTAAGTTACTTGCCTTTTGCAAATAACTTTCAGATGACTAAACACGGAATAGAAGGCATCAAAAAGCCACATCCTTAGTACTCCCTGAACTTTGTGGTATGTTAAAATATTTCCCTAGGAAGTTACATGAGCAAATTGGCTTCTAATTCCATTTTTATTTCACACTCTATCAATGAACTGCCTCTCCAGTCAGTCCCTTAAATCTGAGTAGAATATCTGAACAACGTGGGTAGAAAAAGGAATTAAAAAAAAAATCTACCCAGAACAGGCTCTGGAGGGGGGCTTGCCCCTCCTCCTCCATGTCCTCAAAGCAAACAGAGAGGCTCTGTTCTTCTAAAGTTTGTTTCCACTCACTCTAGCACAACTGACAACAGAAACAGAGAAGCTACAAAGATTAAGAAGTTCCTGCCTTTAAACAGCTGGGTCTTTGGCTGAGAGGGTAAGTAAACTTGCCCCAAAAACTCCTCCAGACCAGAGCTTAATGAATGCTGTTTGGAGAAAGGATTTCACTTTTGTCTCTACCGTTACAAGCTTTGTGACCTACAGAAATTAAATATCCCACTTCCCTTACCAAAACTGTCTTTCTGCTAGAAGCAACCAGACTACAAGTGCCCCACCCCTAGTCCGGGTGATAGCATAATCAAAGACAGATGGGTTACTTTCTGAGGACCCCATACTCTTAGGCAGCCTGTAGTGGGCGCTGTTATGTCCTACCCAGATCCCCTATATTGGGCTGATGCACTTTGTTCTCACCTCCCAGCTGCTATGAGTGTTAGCTGATAAATAGCTCACAGCTGCCCCCTTCTCCAAAGAACTATTATTGACTCAAGGGGAACCGCCTCAATGGAGAGGTTAACCACCAATAAGAGCCTAGAAAAAGGAGCTCTGGTGGCACACTGGTTATGTGCTTGGCTGCTAACTGAAAGTTTGGCGGTTCGAACCTACCAGCCGCTCCGCAGTAGAACGATGTGGCAGTCTGGTTCCATAAAGATCCATAAAGATTACAGCCTTGGAAAACCAATGGAGTAGTTCTACTCCATCCTATAGGGTTGCTATGAGTCAGGATTGACGGCACTCATCAACAATAACCATATCGTCATAGCTTATACCAATGACTCACTGACACGGGTACAAAAGGCCTTGCCTCCAGTTGTGACCAATTCTGCAGTCCGGTTCATGCTCCAGAGCTCCCTGTGGGATCAGAGCCAAGTTGGTCTCCCACTGAAACGACATCCTTGCTTATCTCCTTTCCCTGCCTCTCCTCCTGCTTTCATTCCCTTTCTCCCGGAGCATTCCCTCAATACATCCCGTGCACCTACATTCTGTCTCAAGCCCTGCTTGTAGACAGCCTGACTTAAGACAGTAGGCATGGCCCTAAGAACCAGAGTCTAAGGATAGGAGTCCACTGGTGATAGGAATACGGAGAGCTATGTGTAAGTTTGTGTAAGTTTTCCACCTGAGGAGAACTGGGGTGGCTGTGGGTAGAAGGGAAAGGTGATGGATTATTCAATATCTTTGATGTTTGATGGCATGGGGGAAATAGTAATTATCAGAAATATGAAACTGGGTGGCTGCCAATCCTTTTTTTATTATTATTGTTGTTGTAAAAATATACATAACAACATTTGCCAATTGAACGTTTTTCAGGTGTACAGTTTAGTGATATCAATTACATTAATTATGTTGTACAACCATCCATAATCGTTGCCAAACTTCCCAACACCATCGGCCACTGATGCTTTAAAGAGAAAAAGATGACAGGCTCAGGGTGATTAATTCTCACCATAAAGCCGGAGAGACTCCTGAGCAGTGTGTTTAACTATCATCTGTAGTCAGAGGGCAGACAGCACTGACGGCCAGGTTTTCAAAGGAGCAGAACTTTAGACAAGGTTGAATTCTCAGCCATGGTCAATCTCCAACACCAAAGTCAGGGCTCTGATAAGGAAGGGGTAGAACCCTGAGACTAGGGATGAGAATCTAACATCAGGAGAACTTCAGACTTTCCTAACCCCTCTGGGCCTCCAGAAGTGATCCACTCCTACTTTTTAGAGGATAGTGGCACACACCTCTGCACCAAGGCTATGCTGTAGCCTCAAAAAAGGCAGGTACCGTTCAAGACAATGTATTCTGTCTAGAATCTGCCCCCATGGCCACCAGACCAGTCACTAAAGTGAAGTTCCAGTTGGCTTGCTAAGGGAGGAGTGGAATTTTTCCTTGAAGGGGCTGCAGGACCTGGCTAATACAGTGAAACGGGACTGCCTTGGTTTTCCAGGTCTTGCAAGTTTTCCACCTTTAACAGAGTGCAGTCTTACCACTTTTTTTTTTTTTAAGTCATTTTCTATTAGTGGAAAATATTTTACTTTTCCTTCTTTGACAGGTTTCCATCTTACACAATTCCAGGTTTTGCAGATTTTACTGTGAACCAGCAGGAACTGCAGATAAGGCTCCTAAGAGGGTTAGATGGGGGAGAGGAAATAGAGGCGATCTCCCACAATAAAGGTTTAGCACTTTGTCGAGGGCCCCGGTGGGGGCTGCTTCTGATATACTTGTAGGGATGAAAATTGGAAAAAGAAATTACCCACATAAAATGGAGTAGAGGAGAGCCCCTGGGTCTTGCTTCCCTGGGTGTCGCTTCCCTACTAGCCCAGTGGTTGGTGGTTTGAACCCACCCAGCAATGCCTCAGAAGATAGGCCTGGCAGTCTGCTTCTGAAAGGTCACAGCCTTGAAAACCCTATGGAGGAGCTCTGCTCTGCACATATTGAGTCACTATGAGTCAGAATTGACTTGACGGCAACCAAAAACAACAAATGGCATAGAGGTGCCATGATTTCCGTGGTAGACAGTGGAGGAATGAGTCAGTAGGCTCAGGGCAGTAGACGTGCTAAATGGGTGTTACCAGCTGACTATATTCCATGAGAAGGCCTGGAAGACACTGTTTAATCAAGGCCATGGGGTCCGGGGGGAGTCACCACCAGCTTTGCTGAGAAGCTCAGTGGTAGTAGTTGTTGTCTGTAAGCTGGGACTGATGATAGGAGGTACTGTTACAGAACTGCGTTCCCTATTAGCAAGGGCGATGATAGGATCCTGCAGCAGCAGAGGCTGGGTGGCAGCACTTACTCATCAGAAATAAGGTGGGCATGATTGCTGTTGTGGGCAGCAAGGTCAGAATGGCAGATAGAGGCACCCGATTTGCAGGGATCCAGCCTTGGTGGTGCAGTGGTTAAGAGCTTGACGGCTAACCAAAAGGTTGGCAGTTTGAATCCACCAGCCACTCCTTGGAAGCCCTATGAGGCGGTTCTACTCTGTCCTATAGGGTCGCTATGAGTTGGAATCGATTTGACAGCAGTGGGTTTTGGTACATAGCTAACAGAACGGGGGCAAGATAGATGGGAAGTCAACAAGGGCATAAGGTACATAATCAAAGGATGTATATAATACTGGATGTGCAAAAGGCCGAGGTCAGTTTTCCCCGCTGGAAATCACAGTCACCTACCCAGTTTCCCCACTTGAGCCGTTCTTGGCCACAAAACACCCATCCACTAAAGGAGAAGCCAATTCCCTGGCAAATGTACATAAATTGTTAGAGTGTATATTATTGTGTATATCCTCAATAACAACAAAATAAAGAAAATTTATGTTAGAGTCACTTCCTGGTTCACAAACGTATAATCCAAATAGCTGTACTTAGCAACTGGCAGTACCCTCACATTGGTTCATCTGTAGAATAAGAGCTATTGTGGTTGAAAAAGCCACATTGAAGCCCCGGAAATGATCCTCTCTGGCCAAAAGAATAAATCCTGGGGAGCAGCAGAGAATAGTGCCAGTCTCAAAGTTGTAAAAGATACAGGAGTGGTGGTTGCCATCATACCCCCAAATTAGTTCACCACTCTGGCCTCCTAAACACTGGTTGGCTCATAAGGGATGACAGTAGACTATTGCAGACTTAACCATCAAGGACCCATCTAGCACAAACTTAATTCTACCACTACCTGCTCCATCCCTGGGAGTCCTATGGCCACAACAGAATGGAGTAGTACTAAGGATCTTTTAGTCAATCCTTGCCCTGAGCCCCTCAAAGCAAACATAAACCAGGCCCGTTACCTCTTGTAGATTTTACTCATATTGCCTTTGAACTAAGAAGAAATAGCCACCAAAAAGTAGACTAGTCACAAAGCACACTCAAAAGAAATGCCTACCTTTAATTGTTAGAGTGCTCAGATGGCACCATCAAGCAACCTGTACCTCAGACTCAGCCATCAGGAGTGCTGACTGGAGACAGACCGTGTGTAAATCCCAGCTCAGCTCTATTTGCTGAGCTTTTTGAGTCTTGCTTTGGACTCATGAAATGAGATGAGTGAAATAAAAGGCTAGCTTAATTTATCAAAGCCAACTTCATCCTAAGTGATCACTAATACCCCTTCCCCCTAGCTCAACATAAGGCATTAAAGCCCAAAAGTTTTTAAGGAAAGTTAGGTTTAATTTTTTGAGGGCCACTATCTCCTAAGAAGAAAACCTGAGACTGTGGCTGGCCAAATCTTAGACCCAGTTTGTTTTTAAATGACCAATCCCAAGTCACTCCTTTATGTATTGCCAAAATATTTAGGACCCAGAAAAACTCATGCATTGGAGATACTATACCTACTTTCCAGAGGTTTGCATGATTAGTTACCCCACACTGTGACAATGACCCAAATGAGGAAGGAAAGCCGTGGAGGGCAGTGGGCAGGTCCAGCCCTGAAGTGGATACTCTCTGGGCAAAGTTTTAGGAAGGAAGTGATACTTGAAGGGGGTCTTGAGGGTTAGGTAGAAATTTTTTCAGGCCAATAGCAGTTGGGAAAAGGATGCCAGGATTTCCAGAACTAATGACAACGGAAGCAAAACCTTTCCCTCTCTTTGAACTCCTTTGTCCAAAATCTGCAAAAGTGAAGACATAGTACAGTTGGTAGCAAGGAGAAGGGTCAGCAGGTAGCGTGGTCCGGTAAACTTGGGGCCTTAAAGGAGAAATAGGCATATGGCTGTCAGAGGTATAGATCTAACTGGCTGGGTGAGGCAATAAAGAAAAATATCACTTCCTAGATTTAAATAAAAGGAAACCCTTTCCCGTCCAATTCATGAACAAGATAGGAATGAATGTTATCGTTTCAGTGATCAAACATGACTCTGGAAGTATGCACCCCCTCCAAAAAAGGTATTCCCATCAGAATAGAAACAAAATTATCTTCATTTGCGTATATGTCTCTTTGTAAAAAAGAAAAGCATGAGGTTCATTTAAAAGTTTTCAGGAAGACAGTGAATAAAAGATGAATATACAAGTCAATTAAAATCAACATACTGGCAATATCTCCTAAGAAAATATAATAAAATAATTCTTAATCACAAGACAAATACTAAGTAATAAGTAATAAACTTGAAAAATGTACAAGACCTTAAACTCAGGATCAAGAGACCTAAAAAAAAAAGACTTTCTTTTTTTTTTTTTTATCTGCTTCCTACATTTTTCTCCTGTAAATGCCAGAAACCTTAGAGGCAAAATTATTTGCCAAAGTGCTTGTCATGATTGAATTGTGTCCCCTAAAAATGTCAACTTGGCCAGGTCATGATTCCCAGTACTCTATGATTGTCTACCATTTTGTCATCTAATGTGATTTCCCCATGTGTTGTAAATCCTATTGGTATGATGTAATGAGATGGATTAGCGGCAGTTATATTGATGAGATCTACAAGATTAGATAGTGTCTTAAGCCAGTCTCTTTCGAGATATAAAAGACAGAAGTGAGTGGAGAGACATGGAACCTCATACCACCAAGAAAGCAATGTCAGGAGCAGAGCATGTCCTTTGGACCCAAGGTTCCTGCTCAGAGAAGCTCCTAGACCAAGGGAAGATTGATGACATGGACCTTCCTCCAGAGCCGACAGAGCGAGAAAGCCTTCCTCTGAAGCTGATGCCCTGAATTTGGACTTGTAGTCTACTAGACTATATACAAAGAGAGTAAATTTCTTTTTGTTAAAGCCATCCACTTGTGGTATTTCTGTTGTAGCAGCACTAGACGTCCAAGACAATGCTCTAATGTCTTCATTAAGAAAGTCAAAGTCAGGGATCACAATAGAGGGTCCCAGACAAGGTGGAGAAAAAAATCCTAATTCACAAAAAAAGAACAGACTTACAGGCC
This sequence comes from Elephas maximus indicus, assembly GCF_024166365.1. Classification (NCBI taxonomy): domain Eukaryota; kingdom Metazoa; phylum Chordata; class Mammalia; order Proboscidea; family Elephantidae; genus Elephas; species Elephas maximus. The sequence goes on from NC_064830.1 coordinate 101,196,789, forward strand.
TGACAGAGACTAGAGAAACCCTGGGGGTATGGCCCCAGATACCCTTTCAGTTCAGTAATGAAGTCACTCCTGAGGCTCACCCTTCAGCCAAAGATTAGACAGGCCCATAAAACAAAATGAGACTAAAGGGGCACACTAACCCAGGGGCAACCTAGAAGGCAAGAGGGGACAGGAAGGTTGGTAATAGGGAACCCAAGGTCAAGAGGGGTGAGTGTCATGGGGTTGTTAATGTCATAAAACAGTATGTGTACTAACTGTTTAATGAGAAACTAGTTTGTTCTGTAAACCTTCATCTAAAGTACAATAAAAAAATAAAGTCAAAGTGCACTGACACATCCGTAGTCCCTGAGGGACTGAATTACTGGGCTAAAGGCTGGGGACTATGGTCTCAGGGGTCATCTAGCTCAGTTGGCATAACACAGTTTATAATGTTCTACATCCTACTTTGGTGAGTAGCGTCTGGGGTTGTCATGGATTGAATTATGTCCCCCCCAAAAATGTGTGTATCCATTTGACTGGGCCATGATTCCCATTATTGTGTGACTGTCCTCCATTTTGTGACTGTAATTTTATGTTAAAGAGGATTAGGGTGGAACTGTAACACCCTTACTAAGGTCACATCCCTGATCCAACGTAAAGGGAGTTTCCCCGGGGTGTGGCCTGTACCACCTTTTATCTCACAAGAGATAAAAGGAAAGGGAAGCAAGCAGAGAGTTGGGGACCTCATACCAGCAGTGCTGGGAGCAGAGTGCGTCATTCGGACCCAGGGTCCCCGTGCAGAGAAGCTTCTAGTCTGGGGGAAGATCCATGAGAAGGCTGACAGAGAGAGAAAGCCTTTCCCTGGAGCTGACACACTGAATTTGGACTGCTAACCTGCTAGACTGAGAAAATAAATTGCTCTTTGTTAAAGCCATCCACTTGTGGTATTTCTATTATAGCAGCACTAGATGCCTAAGATAGAGTTCTTAAAAGCTTGTAAGTGGCCATCTAAGATATTCCACTGGTCCCGGCCCATCTGGAGTAAGGGAGAATGAAGAAAACCAAAGACACAAGGGAAACAATCCAAAGGACTAATGGACCGCAACTACCCCATCCTCCAACAGACTGAGTCCAGCACAACTAGATGCTGCCCGGCTACCACCACTGACTGCTCTGACAGGGATCACAATAGAGGGTCCCGGACAGAGCCGGAGAAAAATGTAGAACAAAATTCTAACTCACAAAAAAGACCAGACTTACTGGTCTGACAGAGACTGGAGAAACTGCGAGAGTACAGCCCCTGGACACGTTTTTAACATAGTACTGAAGTCATTCCTGAGGATCACCCTTAAGTCAAGGATTAGTCTCGCAAAATAAAATGAGACTAGATGGGCTCACCAACCCAGGGACAAGGATGAGAAGGCAGAAGGGGACAGGAAAGCTGGCAGTGTTCCTGGGGAACCCAAGGTGGAGAAAGGGAGAGTGTTAACACATTGTGGGGTTGGTAACCAATGTGGCAAAACAATATGTGTACTAATTGTTTAATGAGAAACGTATTTGCTCTGTATACTTTCACCTAAATGACAATTAAAAAAAAAATGTCAAAGTGGCTTTGTTAATGACGAGATATTCCTGTTTGTAAGATTTTAAGTATAATGTAATTCATCCCAAAGAGATTCCTTCTGGAACTTAATAAAATGCTTATAATATAAAGATTAAAATGAGTTTACATTTGCAATGCAGTTAGTCCAAAAAGAATTCCTTCCGGAACTTACTAAAATGTTTTGAATGTTCGTCTGGGCAATAAAATCATTCATTAATACACTCAACAATTAGCTTCTTTCCCTTAAAACTGTTTATACTTATGTTCATTCAGCAAATATCCATCAAGCACCTACTCTGGAAAGCAGGGAGTGAAAAACGATGTGTTAGACCCTGCCCTCAGTGATCTACCAGTATGTTTGTAGAGGGTGGAAGGAGCCCTGGGAACACAATAGTTAAGAGCTCAGTTGCTAACTGAAAAGTTGGCAGCTTTAACCCATCCAGTGGCTCCATAGGAGAAAGACCTAGCAATCTGTTTCCGTAAAGAGTACAACCTAGAAAACCCTATAGGGCAGTCCTACTGGGGTCACTAGGAGTTGGAACAGACTTGATAATAACAAAAATAGAAAGTGGGCAAAGAAAAGGAGTTATACAGTTAAGATATTAATGTCACTATTTCAGGAGGAAAGGGGCAGGAGGGGATGGCACAGACATGGGAGAGGGAAGTTCATTTGCATATTACATGTCTATTTCTAAAAAAGAGAAAATGCCTGATGCCCGTTTGAAAGTTTTCAGGAATACAGCTGATTAAAAGATGAATATACAAAAGTCAAGTAAAATCGACATACCGGCAATATCTCATGAGAAAAGAAGGCACACTGAGGTTGGGTCCTGAGGATTGAGTTGCAATGAGCCAGGTGAAATAGGGTCTGGGACAACTCAGAGGAGAGACTCAGAGACAGAGATGGATAGAGAAAACAAGAGAGGAATTAAGAACTTAACGTCTAATTCAATTTGATGAGTATCTGAAGGAAGTGATTCTCCACCCTCTCAGAAAAATTTCTCCACATAGAGCTGGCCAGAATAAAGGATGCCACAGGAAAGAGACTCATCTACTACCAGGCTCAGAGTTTCTCTGATCTGAAGAATGGCAATATATGTGTGATGGGTAGAATCACAACTCCCAGGAGCAAAGTGGAAAGCAAGAGAGTTGACAAAAGGATATTATTAATAATTGCTGGCAGTTATATAGTGGGCTACTATGTGCCAGACACTATTTCTAAAGATTTACATCTGTTAACTCCTTCAGTTCTCCTAATTACTATGTGAGGTAGTAAGCATTTCCTTTTTTATAGATGAGTTAACTGAGGAGCCAAAGAAAGGGTTATTCTGGATTGAATTGTATCCCCCCACCGAAAAGAGATGTTGAAGACATAATCTCTAGTACTTGTGAATATGACTTTGCAGATAGGGTCTTTGAAGATGTTAAAAGTTAACCTGAGATCAGGAGTCCTTGGAAACTGTTAACCTTGCAAACAGTTAAAGCACTTAGTTGCTAACCAAAAGGTTGGAGGTTTGAGTCAACCCAGAGGGATCTCAGAAGAAAGACCTGGCAACCTACTTCTGAAAAATCAGCCATCGAAAACCTTACGGATGCTGGCATAACTAGATATCCATTTGCAAAAAAATGAAACAGGACCCATACCTCACACCATGCACAAAAACTAACTCCAAGTGGATCAAAGACCTAAACAAAAAAACTAAAACGATAAAGATCATGGAAGAAAAAGTAGAGACAATGTTAGGAGCCCTCATACAAGGCATAAACAGAATACAAAACATTACTAAAAATGACGAAGCGAAACCAGATAACTGGGAGCTCCTAAAAATCAAACACCTATGCTCATCTAAAGACCACCGAAAGAGTAAAAAGACCACCTACAGACTGGGAAAAAATTTTCAGCTATGACATCTCTGACCAGCGCCTGATCTCTAAAATCTATATGATTCTGTTAAACCTCAACCACAAAAAGACAAAGAACCCAAACTCAACCACAAAAAGACAAAGAACCCAATCAAAAAGTGGGCAAAGGATATGAACTTGCACTTCACTAAAGAAGATATTCAGGCAGCTAACAGATACATGAGAAAATGCTCTCGATCATTAGCCATTAGAGAAATGCAAATTAAAACTATGATGAGATTCCATCTCATTCCAACAAGGCTGGCATTAATCCAAAAAACACAAAATAATAAATGTTGGAGGGGCTGCGGAGAGATTGGAACTCTTATACACTGCTGGTGGGAATGTAAAGTGGTACAACCACTTTGGAAATCTATCTGGCGTTTTCTTAAAAAGTTAGAAATAGAACTACCATACAACCCAGAAATCCCACTCCTCGGAATATACCCTAGAGAAATAAGAGCCTTTACACGAACAGATATACGCACACCCATGTTTTTTGGAGCACTGTTGGAAGCAACCAAGGTGTCCATCAATAGATGAATGGTTAAATAAATTATGGTACATTCACACAATGGAATACTATGCATAGATAAAGAACAGTGACGAATCTGTGAAACATTTGATAACATGGAGGAACCTGGAAGGCATTATGCTGAGCGAAATTAGTCAGATGCAAAAGGACAAATACTGTATAACAGCACTATTATAAGTTCTTGAGAAATAGTATAAACTGAGAAGAACACAGTCTTTTGTGGTTATTAGAGGGGGGAGGGAGGGAGGGAGGGTGGGAAAGGATTACTGATTAGTTAGTAGATAAGAACTACTTTAGGTGAAGGGAAGGACAATACTCAATACAGAGAAGGTCAGCTCAACTGGACTGGACCAAAAGCAAAGAAGTTTCCTGGATAAACTGAATGCTTCGAAGGTCAGCAGAGCAAGGGCAGGGGTTTGGGGGCTATGGCTTAAGGGGACTTCTAAGTCAATTGGCATAATAAACTCTATTATGAAAACATTCTGCATCCCACTTTGAACTGTGGCATCTGGGGTCTTAAATGCTAACAAGAGGCCATCTAAGATGCATCAGTTGGTCTCAACCCACCTGGATCAAAAGAGAATGAAGAACACCAACGTCACACGATAACTATGAGCCCGAGACAGAAAGGGCCACATGAACTAGAGACTTACATCATCCTGAGACCAGAAGAACTAGATGGTGCCCAGCCACAACCGATGACTGCCCTGACAGGGAGCACAACAGAGAACTCCTGAGGGAGCAGGAGAACAGTGGGATGCAGACCCCAAATTCTCATAAAAAGACCAGACTTAATGGTCTGACTGAGACTAGAAGAATCCCGGCGGTCATGGTCCCCAAACCTTTTGTTGGCCCAGGACAGGAACCATTCCCAAAGACTACTCATCAGACATGGAAGGGACTGGACAATGGGTTGGAGAGAGATGCTGATGAAGAGTGAGCTACTTGTATCAGGTGGACACTTGAGACTGTGTTGGCATCTCCTGTCTGGAGGGGAGATGGGAGGGTAGAGAGGGTTAGAAACTGGCAAAACGGTCACGAAAGGAGAGACTGGAAGAAGGGAGCGGGCAGGTTCATTAGGGGGAGAGTAAATGGGAATATGTAGTAAGGTGTATATAACTTTATATGTGACAGACTGCCTTGATTTGTAACTTTCACTTAAAGCACAATAAAAATTATTTAAGAAAAAAAGAAAACCTTACGGAGCATAATTTTACTCTGACACACATGGGGCCGCCAGGAGTCTGAGTCCATTCCACAGCAACTGGTTTTAGCAGTGTTGTCCAATAAAAATATAACACGAGCCACGTATATAGTTTAAAACTGTCTATTAGTCAGCAGGGCAAAGTTCTCCTACCCTGTTTCCATAGCGTTTCTTCAGATTAAGCATTTGGTTAGTTGCTACAAACCCTTGACAATCTTTCTGAGTTATTCTAAAGGTGATCCTGGTGGTTTTTGCCAGATTTTTCCAGTGTTTCTGGAGAAAGACTGCCCCAGGAGGTCCCTACCTATGGTGCTATTTTTCACTGATGTCACTCTTACAATTCTTTTTTTTTAATGTCACCTTTTTGTTTGGACATCATGTATAAGTGGTGTTATACATGGGAAATGGAGCCCTGGTGGCGTGGTGGTTAAGAGTTCGGCTGCTAACCAAAAGGCTGGCAGTTTGAATTCACCAGGTATTCCTTGGAAACCCTATGGGGCAGCTCTACTCTGTCCTATAGGGTTGCTATGAGTTGGCATCCACTCTATGGCAATGGGTTTATACATGGGAAATATGAGAAACATGGCCACTGGTGTCTTCAAAGAGTTCCTCAAAGAGCACCAATCACCGATCTCTTGGTTACTCAAATATTTCATTATTTGCACGTCTCTTGGAAAACAGGTAACTTGGTACTGTTTCGGAGCTCTGCTGGTGCGGTGGTAAAGAGCTTGGCTGCCAATCAAGAAGTCAGCAGTTCAAATCCACCAGCAGTGGGGCAATTGCACTTGTCCTATAAGGTCACTATAAGTCAGAATTGACTTAACAGCCCTGGGTTTGGGTGTTTGGTACTGTTTTGTCATGCACATGGATGTTGAAATTGAGAATGATAACAAGAGAGTTGTTGTTAGTTGCCATTGAGTAGATTTTGCCTCATGGTGACCCCATGTGTGCAGAGTAGAACTGTTCCACAGGGTTTTCAAGGCTGTGACCTTTCAGAATCAGATTGCCAGGCCTGTTTTCTAAGGTGCTACTAGGTGGGTTCGAACCGCCAACCTTTGGGCTAGTAGTTGAGTGTTTAACTATTTGCACCACCCAGGGATGCCAAATGACAAGAGTGGTACAGATAAAACAGTCAGGAACTATAGCCTTCCTGTGAACACAAGGGAGAGACAGGAGATCAGAAGAAGAAAAGGGCAATGGTATCTGTCTTAGGCTGGGTTCTCTAGAGAGGCAAAACCAGTAAAGCGTCTAAATACATATATAGAGATTTATATCAGGGAAACGGCTCACACAGTTGTAGAGGCTGGAACGTCCCAAGTCTGTAGGTCAGGATAGAGGTTTTGCAGGGACTGGCAAATCCAAGATCAGCAGGTCAGAGAGCAAGGCTCTTGCTCACGGGCTATGAAGATTGATGAATACCAAGATCAGCAAGCAAGATGGCACGTAAGCTGCTAGCTCAAGTCCTGAGAACCGGAGGGCAGACAAACAGGAACCAGCTGCAGTGAGGAAAAGCCCAGGAGCCTTGCCAGAATGTCCATACGTATATATTCAATGAAGGCCGCACCCCCAACGAAACACCCTTTCAACCTATTGGCTACTCACAGCAGATCCCATCATGGAGGTGATCACATTTTATCAAATCTCATCATGGAAGTTGTCACATCATCATATAACTGCCAAACTACATCATAACAGCCAAACCACTGAGAATCATGGCCTAGCCAAGTTGACACATAACCTTAACCCTCACGATGTCTAATGGTATAACTAGTCAAGGAGCTAAGTTTTCAAATGAGGGAAGAGAAGCAATTATGAAACATGATTATTGAGCCTTGTGAAACAAAGATCTTGCTGGATGGCTGAACATACAAAGAAATATACAACATCTTAAATTTAAAACAATTTCTATCTATTCAGAAACAAAAACAGAATACCTGTTATAACCGTAATGATTAAATATGGTTCTTATTTTGGGGGCTAATGAAAAAAACAAGAAAAAATAAAGTAAGAGAATCAGTATAATCAATAGAAAAAACAATTCAAGTTCAAAAGAATGACTGACTGAAAGATGTAGATTTAAAGTCAATGATCTGTAGGTACTAACAATATCAATTTATTACTATAAATTTTTATAGTGAACCTCATCACAATAGATGAAATAAAATAACAAATAATAATAAACTTAAATAATTTGTAGGACTAAAAGAACAGGATCAAACTGACAGAGGAAGGCTTGTTGAATGGGGAGTTGTAACTCATTACTGAATAGATACCATGGGTCCCCAAATTAGATTGTAACTGTAAGGAAATTGATCCTAATGGTATTCTTCTGGAACATAATAAATTGCATACAGGGTAAATATACACCTAAAAAACAAATCCCTTGCTGTTAGAGTCAATTCTGACTCATCGCGACCCTATAGGACAGCGTAGAACTGCCCGATAGGGTTGCAAGGCTGTAAATCTTTACTGGAAACCCTGGTGGTGTAGTGGTTAAGAGCTACAGCTGCTAAGCAAAAGGTTGGCAGTGCAAATCCACCAGGTGCTCCTTGGAAACCATATGAAACAGTTCTATTCTGTCCTTTAGGATTGCTATGAGTAGAATTGACTCAATGGCAATGGGTTTTTTTGGTAAAACTTCACTGAAGCATACTCCCACAGCTTTCTAACACAGACGGATTGGTGGTTCAAACCACCAACCTCTCGATT